>NC_136059.1:745090533-745692318 GCF_964261635.1 Lissotriton helveticus | reverse complement strand
CTTATGCATGAGCATGGCTTACTGAAGAACGTAGGACATTCAATGCGATGATTAAGAGGACAGACAACCACTGACACTTATGATATCACAAGAAATCTTATGGAACCCACATAACTAACTAGGACCACACCACACCTTTTCCTTTTCTTTCCAACAGACCCTTTCTCAATAAGGGGCAGAGTATAACCTGATACATCCACTGGTGGCTGCTGATTCAGTCTAGCAATCGATGTGGGTTGTTATGCATTTAAGTCCACTGTTGAATCAGAAGATGTATTTTAATAAATTCTATCACCTTAGGTGCAATAATATCGATGTGAACAACTAATATAAGCCGGTACATGTTCATAAGAAGTCCGCCGCCTAACTAAAGCTTTACGGACACGAAATCCCAAAGCAGCAAGGGTTAACATTGCCGCCAGCAATGCGATACATTCGCTGATGTCACCACGCTATGCGTGGTGAAACTCACGTGAGTTAGCCTCGAGCACCAGGGTTTTTAAAATGCATGGCCATGGGGACAAACCATCCTCAGGATCCTGGGCCGGGACAGCAGTAGGTGCCAGTAATATGCTCTGACCTTGATGAAGTAAGTAGGGCCTCAGTATGCTAGCCCACTGAAACCTTTTGGTCTTGCCTTATGCTTCTTATCTTACTTCTAGGGTTTGACTATAGACAACGCCCCCAGCAGGATCCATGGGGTATAGCACAATTGCGTCTGATGTAAGCTGTTTCAATCCCTTGCTTCTGCTGTGTTTGTTTGATTAGAACACCATATCATTATGTGAGACATATTTTTTTAAACCACCACTTCTGATTCACTGATCACTTTTATCTCCTTGATTGCAACAAGAACGTGAGCGTGATATCTATGCCCCTCCCCCATAAACAGGACCATTTCAACAAAAATTCTCCACAAAAAAAAACATACTTTAATTGTCACTGTGTGGATGAAAACTTGGAGGTACTCGGCATTTTGCATTATTCTCCATAAATACATACCGCACAGTGAATGTCACTTGTATGGGTGAAAGCATGCACATGACTATAAGCGATGAGGGTCACCTTAAATCATGAGTGCCCGCTACACGGATTGAGCGACACAGGTGATAGCTAAGAACTTAGATCCAGGCATGTGGAAATGTATATCACACCTGTTGAGCTGAATTTTGGTGTTACTGCTCTCGAATACGTGAGTCACCTTAATGGAAGAGAGTAAAATATCGAGTTGTTTTTTCATTCAGAACTAAGAGATGTGAGATGAACCGTAAGTTTGCGGTTAGCCATGCAATGCGTGTGTGCACCTTAGCGAATGCAAATTTGATTGTTTTCACTGGTCCTGAAGAAAGCCTTGCCACAATGCATGAGATGGCTCAAACATGTAGACCTTGTCACAAGTACACTATGCATGTCTATGGCCAATTTACCCATATAGAACATCCCCCTACATTTTCATCTTGTCCTATGACCCCACCATTACATTTTCAGGGTTCATAAAGGCAATCATAAACCATTTTTCTCTTATCACACACAATAAAACCCGCTCCACTGAAATCAGGTGTCGCAGCACACCTGGGAGGCATTCGGCCCCTCGGGCTTTACGGAGATGGTGTTAAGTTAGTGAATGAGTGTTCTTCTTAAAAAAGGAATTGCTTCCTTTTTTCCTAATAGAAAGCAGTAATCCTTTCTGGAATTGCATAAATACTTCACACATTGCCTCTAAGTTGAGCCTATCTGTTTTTGTGCCAAGCTACCAGAGGGTTAAGGACAGGTTCGTATAGGACTTGTTGAGGTTCATCCTGATGAAGATTGTGACTGTTGCTTGAATAGGGATCGTTCCCCTTCCAACACGCAGCTCAATTTCTCGCAACATATATATTTGTTGTTATATATAGCAAATATCAGTGTGAATATTTAGTTATGCATGGTGACAATAGCTTAGCCTACTTTAAAAAAAGAAGAGATTCACTGAATAAAATAAAAGTCAATGTGATGGAATAGTTTGATTTAGAAATGAGTTTAATATTAACTTTTAAAAACAAATAATTATCATCAGTAATATTATACTGAGCTAACTATTACTTGGGTCCCTGCCATGCACTGCTTATGTTATCAATTATGTTATCAATGATGTCATTTGAAAAGGCATCAGTGATATCATATGTTATGTCATAAGAAACGCAGAGGTGAAAGTTCTACTTAGCTCAGAAAATCAAAACTGGTGAATTTCAGTTTTTTGCCTTTTAAATATCACTTTATATTTTGATTTTTAAATTGAGTGTCTGGGGGGTTTCTAAAGTAAGCTATGATCCTATTACTAATTTTTGGTTTATTTTCAATTAACTTCTGGGGTTCATGATCATATTCAAAGTTGTGCATATACCCAACCCCCTCCAGTAACCTACAGTCAATGTACCTACTGGCTAGCTCCTACTGTGCACAGCCTTCAGCTATGGGTAGAGAGGATGGCCGCGGGTGCTCAACACCCGGCAGGCAGCCAATCACAGCCTTTGGCTGTTCAAAGCAAAGATTTGGCCTGTACCAACCCATCACGAGCAGATAGCCTCTAGCTGTGCATGACATTTTCTTCACAGGTGAGGCTAGCCATTCAAATTAAGCAGTCCTGAGGGACTAGGCGCAATATTGTGGTACCAAAGAAACCTGCTGGAGAAAAAGCTTCCTTGACCAATTTAAGGCACAATGCTTTACATTTTCAGTACTGCAGGACTCCAATGGGAACAACTTTCGAGTATACCTAACTTTTCAGACCCTTCATGCCCAACCCAATCCCCTCTTTTTATGCAAATTGCTTGAAAATGTCTGAAAGGGGGTGTGTGGCCAGCAACATGGCGGAGTAGCTGTGTTGACCCAGAGCTCCGCTGGCCCTGATCGTTATCCTGCCTTAATCCTGTTCCTCATCGCCACAAAAACATCATACTGATGGCGGAAATGGGCCAGGACGCAGCGGTGTGAGCAGTGGGAGTGGAGGTGACGTCCTGAGACTATAACTGAGACATTTTCTGGTGCTTGGACCGGCGCGCAGTTGCTTCTAAGATGGTGACGGCGATGCGCTAGTTGGAACCCAGGCCCGGGAGAGTGGCGGTCCCGCAAAGAGAAAAACCGAGAAAAGTGCCCAGTGGAAGCAGCGGGGTTGTGTGTGGCACACTGACCGGAGCGCCACCCCAGCTGCAACAGCGGTGATACGTGCTTAACTTGTGGGGCCCCAGAGCTCCGGCTGAACATATGCGGCCGACAGTGTTACTGTGCGAGGTCCTGGCTAATCCCTGTCTCTCAGCTCTGAGGGAGGCGCCTCGTTGCTCGGGGCGGCAAGCGGTGTGCCGCCGCTCATCTACTGCGGCAAAGTGAGGAACTATTGTGCAAGGTGACCATCCTTGCACATGTTCAGTCCCCGTGGGAGTGGATCGGAAACGAGGCACGAGAGGACTGCGGTGCTTACCACTTCCATCTGTGGACTGATTCCCGTTTGGCCGAGAGGTGGGCCCTGCTGGCGGGCGGGTGCGGCGGTGTTCCTGTAACATCAGCCGCCTGGCCCAAGATCTGTGCCACCAGAGTTGGACAGGCCCCGATCTGAAAGGTGGCCGTGGACTGGAGGTGAAGGTGAGATTACCTAATAAAGCAGGGTGTGGCAGATTGGTAGACGTGTTGCTCGTGAGCTCTGCTGGCTCTGATTGGTATCCTGCCGAGGTCCTGCTCCTCTTCGCTGCTGGGCTGTGCCTTTGGTGTCTGCTGGGCTCTGGACACCGTTGGTCTCCCCCGAACACCGCGTTGAGGCTTCTTGACCCAGCATCAGAGACTTTTCCAGCACGACGATTGGCACGCGGTCTCCCACAGAATGGCATCTCCTCACTCCTGATCACCAGCGGAGTCCAGATTGACGGTGCTCCTCCGATCCATTGTGGGTCTCACTGACACGGTGCGGTGGTGCCTCTAACAGTGGGCCAACACTAACCCTGGGCGTAGTTTGCGTAGTAGCGCTACACGTAGCTACGTGAAGTGCACTTTGCACTACACGTAGCTATGCTAATTGCGTAGTGCACTGTGCAAAATGCTGTTTGCGTTGATTGCACAGTGCCTGATGCTTATCCGCCCTGTGCAATCAGTGCAAACTGCAAACAGGGCAAGCAGTCATTTTCTGCCGCTCGAGTAGGTTTGTACTCTAGCGGCAGCTTTCACCACGCGGATTGATAGTTTCTCATCGAGAGCGGTCATGGGCATACGCGACCACTCGCAATGAGAAACCTGACCTCCCCATATTGAGATCCTCGCCGAGAAGTGTATTTTCCACAATCATGATCGGCAACTTGATGTTGCTGATCACAAACAAGGAAAAAGTCTCGCCGGGATGTTATTTTGCTCGCTTGTGCTCGCCAACTTGACGTTGAGGACTGGAAGCAAGCAAAAAATGCCCGCTACGCTACACCTTTTTGCACTGTACTACGTGCAATTCGCGTAGTTGTGCAAACTACGCAAACTAAGCCCAGGCTTAGCGGACACGCCTAGCGGACACGCCTGGGAGGGAATTCGCGGAGCCCTACACTAATCCCCGAACCCACTCAGCATCTACACATCAACTCGGGCGTCACACAGTGGTCGACAGATGGCGCAGATATTGAGAAATCGCTGGCATCAGTGGTTCTGAAGACACCTGCTGGGTCGTCCGCTCCTGCACGATTGCCCATGATGGCGACAGATAAAGATAAAGAAACCCAATCAATCTCGACAGGGTAAACTGGGTGCAGAGCACGGCCCGCTCCTCCTCCGGACACTACAACTATCCTGCAAGCCATTTGTGAGTCCAGAAAAAGTCTGGAGGGGAAGATGGCGGAGGCCAGCTTGGAGGTGACACTGCTGCAACACCATCTCCGCAAAGTCCCCGAACGGGTAACCGAGACCGAGCACCGCATCTCAGAGCTTGAAGTGTCTCCCCTGTCACTCGGAAAGATGTTACGGGACTCTTGGCATCCATGGCGGAAGTGGCCTGGAGAGTGGATGATGCGGAAAATAGGGCCAGAAGGAATAACCTGAGATTTGTTTGTTTTCCAGAAAAAGCGGAGGGGTCTGATCCGGGCAATTTCTTTTGACCTTCCTGAAAAATACCTTACCACAGGCACCATTCTCGACCTGCTATGTTATAGAACGGGCGCACAGGATGCCAAATTTTACTCCACCACTGGTACCCAAGCTCAGCCCCATATAACACGTTTCCTGAACTTTCAAGATAGAGACTTAATATTGCTGGAAATCCGGAAAAAAGGAGAGGTCGGCTACAAGAACACCCGAGTGATGGTTTTTCCAGACTAGTCCCGTGACGTACAAAAACAGAGACAGACCTCTTACCACGTTAAGGTCAAACTACGAACAATATATGTTATAATTCCTAGTCAAACTGAAGGTTATTTTCCAAGGTTCCACGTTATTCTTTCAAACCCCTGAAGAGGCATGGTCCTGGATCGAGGAACAACCGCAGCTACGGCGGGTGACACCTCCAACCAACCACCACTGAAACGAGGGGGCATGTCTCAGGACAGACCCAAAGACAAACGCCGGCGACGAGGATTGAGAGCCCGGAATTCAGCGGGGAGTACTCCAGGAAGACCACTGCGACCCAGAGATACGGACATGCTCCTATTAGAGTCTGGAGACTAAGTGGTTCGCTCAGTTGACTGGGGGTGAGTGCCTGCAATGTTCAACACTCCATCCATCATCGCCTTTGGTTTTGCGTGAATCGCTCTCGCCCATTGCGATCCCTAAATCGACCAGATGACACTGGACACATCAAACTACCTGAAAGGGAGGACTCAGATGATGTGCCTAGTTAACTTGAAAGTATTTTATGATTAGAACCAATGGAGCAGAATCTCCATGCTCCGGATACGCGGAACCAGCAACCGCCCAACAATGGTGAAGAGGACTGAGAATCCGGGCCTGCTGGCCACCATCAGACAGTAAGACTTTCCCAAGGCTTAGTGTGCACCCAGAGACTTAAAACTGAGCTGGGGAAGCACTTTGTGTGAGGTTATTGTTTTATTATTGTGTAGTTAATTGTGTGGTGGGGAAAGGGGGTAACAGACCTCTTAGTGGATTACCCGTACAAAGTTGTCATGTTGACATGTTAGGGGGCAGTGGAGGTGTCTGAAGAGTGTTGGGTGGGGGGTGGTCTGGGCATTGTTTTGAGTATTATATTGAGGCTGTTTGATGGAAATGGAGATCATTTGATACGAGGTCTTTATCATAATGCTGGAGCGGGAAAGGGAGGGGGTGGATTGGGCAAACCACCGATGAGAGTTGGGACTGGGGATGGCGCAAATCTTAAGTCACTTCGGCAGGAGATAAATATGCAGTAATGACACGGAATGTCAATGGCTTAGGTAATAAAGTTAAGAGGGGGTCAGTGACCCGATACCTTAAAAGACATAAACCTGATATTCCTACAGGAAACACACCTGTTGGGATTGAGCTGCTCTTTCCAAGGATGGGGACACTACACCACTCTAGCTCATGTGGGATTTACTAACGGCACACAAGGAGCGGCAATCCTCATTAGAAAATCCCCTCTCTTACATATCACACAACAATGAGTGGATGCAGAGGGGACCTATGTGGCAGTAAGAGGCATTTGGAAACGTAAGACGTTCCTGCTCATTAGTCTGTATGCACCCCTGCGGCTGCAACAACACGCGTTGGATAACTTAAACGCGCTACTTTTGCATTCTGGCCCAGTCATACATATAATGGGGGGAGATTTTAATAATGTACTTGATCCCTCACTCGATCGCACGCACACTTGAATGGGAGCCCCTGAGACCACACCTCTGGCCCGCTCTTTAGATACCCTGGGACTATCTGATTTGTGGCGGCGACACCACCCGCATCAAGGGACATACTCTGGGGCCCACACAGTGTTCTCACAATTGGACTATCTTTTCGCCCCGGCCGGGAAAGTACATCAGGTGAACACCATAGACTACCTGGCTGGGGGCTTATTCGGACCATTCTCCCCTACTGATAAAAGTGGGTGGCGGGGTAGTCATCAAATAGCAGAGTGGAGGCTGAACTAATGGGGATTGCAGGATGAGACAATCACCGAGGAGCTCTGGGTAGACTTTGAGCTCTATTTTAGTGAAAATGAGGGCTCAGTACCATCCGCGTTCACTTTATGGGAGGCGTACAAAACATTACTACGTGATAGAGCACAGAACATAATAGCTCATGAAAAGAAACGCGACTCCCAGGAGATTGAGGAGTTAGAACATAAACTCCTAGACCTATAGGGAACTGACCCCACCGCATTGACTGAGCACACTTTATTCCAAATTGAAATAACCAAGCAAGACTACCTAGCCCTTGTGACCAATGAGGTGAGAACACAACAACTAGCAACCCAACACAGACTTTACGAAAACGGTATTAGAGCGGGGAAGTTACTAGCATGGTTGGGACGAAAAGAAATAGAGTCACAATGGGTACTTTCTATTAAGGAGCATGCTGTCACCCACACCTCTCCAGAGGCTCTAGCGGGAGCCTTCGCATGATACTACACAACATTATACACAGCCCACACCCAGATGGAAGAACCACAGATACATCAGTACTTGAATACCATTGACCTACCCTCTCTTACACAGGGCAAGAAAGACAGTCTTGAGGGGGGTTTGACACTGGCAGAAGTGACCAAGGCCATTGGCTGACAGAAGGCAGGCAAGCCACCGGGTCCTAATGGCCTTCCGGGTGTATTTTTTAAACTGAATAGTGCACTCTTGGCGCCGCATCTTCTCAAGATGTTACAGGAATCAAAGGAACGGGGATTCTCCCACGAGACCTCCATCAAGCCACAATAGTGGTCATCCAGGAAACATCCTTTACAACACAACAATTACATCGCACTACACTTACAATGCAGTCATTACATTGCAACATCCTTTACAACACATGTCACTGCAACACAGCCATTACAACACATGACACTACGTCGCATTACACTACATCGCATGGCACTACAACGCAGGCATTACAACGCATACCATTACAACGCATAGTACCCCTACACTATCAAAAATGTATCCTACTGTACCACCCCCTGGAGTTAGAATAGTAATTTTTACCCCTACACTATCCAACACTTTCCCTACTGTTGCACTGTTGCACCCCCTGGAGTTAGAATAGTAATTTTTACCCCTACACTATCCAACACTTACCCTAATGTTGCACCCCCTGGAAATTTTTACCCCTATTCTATCCAATACTTAGCTTAAATGCAATGTAATGGTATGCGTTGTAAAGGTAGTTTCTTAAATTGCGATGTAGTGTTATGCGATGTAATGCAGTGTGTTGTAAAGGATGTTGCGATGTAAAAACTGCTTTGTAAAGGCATGCGTTGTAAATGTATGCGTTCTAACATCATACATTCAGTCATCCATAAGTATGAGAAAACCCCAGAGTACTGTGGGTCCTTTCGCCCCATATCCTTTCTTGACATTGAAACAAAGATCCTGGCTACAATCCTTGCGAGACGTCTCTTGACTGTGATTCTCCCGCTGGTACAATGGGATCGGTCTGGCTTCATGCCAAAGAGTGCCACACGTTTCAATCTGCGGCTTCTAATTAATTGGATGGGCACGGTACAGGGTCGGGATAGCTCTCATCTGCTTCTCTCGCTTGACGTGGAGAAAGCGTTTGACACGAGTCATTGGCCCTTCATGTGGTGCACTCTGGAAAAAATGGGCTTCAGCCCGGTCTTTCCGAGAATGGCTAGCTCTGTTATATAATACACCTGAAGCGAGGGTTCGAGTAAATGGGACCCTTTCTGCCAGCTGGTCGATATAACGCGGCACCAGACAGGGATGCCTCTTATCCCCTTTATTGTTTGCCCTCATATTAGAACAACTGGCCTGTGTGGTTAGAACCTGACCAGGGCTGGGTGGCTTCCTTAGTGAATCATGTTCTGCTATATGTCACACAACCAGTCGAGACACTCCCCAGAATACTACAAATATTTGGAGAATATGTCAGCCAAGCAGGCTATAAGATCAATTGGAATAAATTCCCCCTCTATCCGTTGAGTGGAGGAACGGAGCCTCATCCCTATGCCTGTCCTAGCTGTTTGCGGCTATCCACGGAGGGGTTTAGCTATCTGGGGCTCTACATTACCGCTGACCCTGTGGTCCGACTGGATCGTAATATTAGGTGAGTATTATTAAACTTTCAGGCGGAAATGAAGAGGTGGAGGAAACTCCCTCTGACCATCATGGGACGGGCCCCCATGTATAAAATGGTAACACTCCCTCAACTCCTTTATGTTCTGCAAAATACATACCACAAGATACCAGATGCCATTTTTGCTTCCATTAACAGTGAACTACGTCTCCTTGTATGGGACGGAGCCCACCCACGAATAGCATTGTGAACCCTGCAACGCAACCCATATAACGGAGGTTTGGCCTTACCAGATATTAGAGCCTACGATAGAGCGTCCCACCTTATTGTCATTAACAAATGGAACCACGTGCCCGGTGATCACCCTACATATAGACTGGAAAGGCTGCAATTCCGTGAATGCACCCAATTATAATGCATATATGAGGTGACGGGGGTACAAGTCTCCTCCCAGCTACCCAACGCGCACTAGCGGCCTGGAAGAGTGTGGAAAAGCAGATGAAGTGGGAGGGGA
Organism: Lissotriton helveticus; assembly: GCF_964261635.1. Classification (NCBI taxonomy): domain Eukaryota; kingdom Metazoa; phylum Chordata; class Amphibia; order Caudata; family Salamandridae; genus Lissotriton; species Lissotriton helveticus. Next base: position 745,682,630 of record NC_136059.1, on the reverse strand, counting down.
AACCTACGCGGGAGACCCTCCTGTGGGAGTGCGCTAGATTGACTGAAATCAGAAAATTGAGGGGTTTTGGGAAATGGGACCTCATAGGCATCTCTAAGATAGGGGATCTGTTGGAGGGGAGCTCTTTAGCCTCATTTTCTTCCCTTCAGTCTAAATATCAACTTCATAGTTCCCAAGTCCATACATATCTTAGACTTAAACATGCCTGCCATGCTGAAGGGTTGGACGTGTGACGCTGCCAGAATATGCCCCCCTAGAAGGTAGGCTCCAGCTGGAAGAGATCACGACCCAGGTGATATCCCTGACATACAAGACACAAATCAACAACATGCCTGACAACATTTGTCCGCTGCGTGTCAAGTGGGAACTCACCACTGGCCCACTGGAAGATATAGATTGGAAGTAGAGATCAGACTGAGGCTGCCTCTCATACAATATAAGATCCTCCACAGATTCTATTTTGACAGGGCACGTCTACACACGAAGGGGAGGGTTAGAGGATCTAACCTGTCTCAGATGTCATGTGGAGCGCGGCACGTACATACACACCCTTTGGGAGTGCAGACACAGCCAAATCTACTGGCACACGATCTTGGGAATATTGAGCAATATACTAGGAACCCAAGTAGGGTTAGACGTGAAATTCCTGCTACTGGGTATCCCCACAGACATTGACCTGCCGCGACACAGGCTCCTGCTGGCCAATCTTTGACTAGTAGTAGCCAAAAGAGACATAGCTAAGTACTGGAGGGCTCAGAAACTTCCCACACTAACGGAATGGAAGTCTAATATGGACCTATATATGGTTGCAGAGAAAGTGATTTACAAGGCAAGAGGCTGACCACGTAAATTCAAAAAAAATTGGAGGCTATGGATAAAATACTACAAGCTGGACTTGGACGCGGATGGGGGAAGTCCAGACCTTTCACACAGCAGGACAGAACCAAGTCATTAATAACCCTGATGCCTAGCCCATACCTGAAGGTTACAATTGTATGGGAATTTACCAATGTATTTGCATATCTGTGATGTGGATGTAGCTCTGTGTTTCTAATTGAAGGTTCTGCTACAATACTTTCTGCCCATTGCTGTAACTTGCTGCCCGCTTTTGAAAATACTTCATGCATTAAGGACTCCTTTTCCCAATTGTATGTTTTGTTTTTCAGTCAATAAAATAAAATAAAAAAATAAAAAATGTCTGAAAGGATTCTAAGTTACATTAGAACTGTTTACTAAATTTGGTGTAATTCTATTCAGCCGTTTTTTGATATAACAGAGAGCAATGTTTTTGATTGGTAGTAATATGGGAAATCAGTGTTATTTGCCCCACCCATTTTCTTGGTCCCATCTTTCCAGCTAGGAGCTGAGGAGGATGAACTTGCTTTTGGAACATTTTGTGCAAATTCATCAAATGGTACCAAAGTTATTATCAAAACTTGAAGATCAAAATGCTCTTCCTATAAAAACTTTGATCTTGCTATAACTAACTAGTGGTGACCATCATTTTTCACAGTTTATATTATAGTTTCATAGTTTATGCTGCATATTATTATCAGTATGATAGGTTGGTTTCCGGTCCCTGTACTAAAGTACACAACTGTCCAATAAACCTTACAATGTTCACCTCAATAACCAATTCCGTTTTATTGTACTCTTTTGAGTTTTCTGTAGTTGTGATCAATTTGGCTGACCTGCTACGACTCTGCCAGATGAGGTTCACCCTGTTTCTGTCCACAAAACAATCAGGCAAGCTATAGTATCAATTTAAATGTTGCACTGCACAACATATTGGATTGATGACTCATCTAACTGGCACAATCTCCTTTCATTTTGATACAATTTACATTTGTTTGTGGCATCTGTGCGGTGTTGTAAATATGTTAGGGGTATTTTCACAAGTACGTGTGATAACTACCACAAGAGTAGCGTAACACAACTTTCAACATCGCAGCCCATCGCGGGAAAACAACCCAGTGTCAAAATGGAATTCAAAACTAGGCAGAAGCATGAGATAGTCACCAGATAAAGCGTTTAATGTCCGCGTGAAAATCAACACCACGCCACAAAAATGTGAAACGCGAACACAAAAAACAAGCAATGAGGCCAGTCGCGGTACAAATATCTTAGAAAACCAGCCACAGGCCTGCAAATCCCATGCATCTGGCGGGAAACATCACTATAAAAGTAAAAAAGAAAAAGCAATTCAAACTGCGCTGCAACATGGATGCATCCAGACCGAGTGCAGAGGACAAGCCGAACCCAGAAGCCCCACGGAGGTTGTGCCAGGAACCCCGTTTTTGGGGAAGGGCAAGGACAAGAGGAAGAGGAAGACGGGGTTCAGTCCACAGGAAGACCAGATCATCATCACAGAGGTGATAGCACACCATAAACAACTGTTCTGCACCTCCACTGCGGCACTGGCAACCCAAAAGTAATATGGCAGGCCATCGTCACCAACATCAATGCATTTGGAGTGGAGAGGAGGTTACTGGAGGAGGTCAAGAGGCGATGGCATGAAGTGAACAGCCAAACCAAGGAGAGGCTCTCTGCCAACAGGAAGGCAGCAAGGGCGACTGGGGGTGGGAGACCTGTGATACAGGAGGAGATTGATGAGCTGGAGGAAATGGTGGCCACAGTCAGCATTGTGGCGATTGTGGCAGGGATTGGGGGCCTGGACACAGCACAATACAACCTGACCCAACAGCAACAGGGTGAGTAACGAGCAGGGACGGGGGGACGGGGGAGAGGGGCACAATGGCACACATGCACAATTATGTGTAGCACACTGCACACCCACAATGATCGTGGAACATGTCACTGATAGCCTTGGCACACTGCTGCGACCTATAGACACGCCAAGTAGGCCCCCTCCATATCACCAATATCACAACCGACCCATACACATGTGCTGAATCGAGCAAAGCAGCGGCTCTGTGACCCACACTGACTATGCAAGTAACACTGTATGCCCAATGACCCACAAATCTATATGGAGGTAGCCCAGTGTGGATCACATCTGTAAAGGAGCAGGTCACACTCTGACATGTCCACGTGCACACACAACCCATGCCGGACAATACATACAGCAGATGAACAATGCACAATGCCACAAAATCTGTTCGAGAGCACATATGACCCAAGTTAAAAACAAATCATGCCCTGAAAAGTACACAATTCAAAGGCACTCCGCCTCAAAGGGAGAATGCTACACGAACTTAGAGCTGCAGGGGCAACTACCCCACAATGCAGCAAACACACATAGCAATCACAAAACATCAGCATTGATGGCAATGAGGTACAAAGTGCAACACCAACAGAAAGGACACGGCTCACAACAGGTCCTGCACGTGCGTAGTAACTGTCCACTCACATCTGGCATTGCCTGACAGTGTGTGATGATAATGTACGGGCACTACCACACATCCGTCATGTAGTCGTAAAACACACTGACTGACATCAAATAGCCAGCTACCCCAAAACAGTGACAATGTACATTGGCATGCAGTCTGAATGTAAACATCTGCAAATCTTCAACATACACATGTAACTCTGCTAACCTGCTTCTCCCCTTTCACAATGCAGAGGTACAAACAACACCTCCTGCAGGGCACACCACACTTAACATCATTGATGATGAAGAGGACAACCTGCACATATGTCAAGACACCCTACAACGTATAATGGACAGCCTGCGCACATCATCCTCAGGAGCAGGGCAGGCCAACTGCCCCCAGGTGAGCCCATCACCTGCACAGACCACACAGCAGGAAACACACACCACCATGGCTGTCTCCCAGCACCCCCGACCAATACATGGAGTTCCAACAACATGTGTGGGGTTGCCAGGTGGAGTTGGGTGAACAGCTGTGGGTGGGTTTCAAACTCGCGGCAGCCAAACTCGATGCCATAAGTGGGTGTCTGAGTCCCATCAGGGAACACGTACAGTCCCTATCGGACACCCCCTGTACGCACCATGCTCAACCATAGACCTTGGCTGACCTTACTGGGGCCATGAATTTATTACAAGAACTATCTGTTCAGACAGGCACCACCGATTACAGCATAGAGTTGGCACAGATGCGGCGGTCAATGGAGACCATGGAGCAGATGCAGGCCAAGAAAAAGATTACTAAGCACAAATGGCTGGATTCTAAATGGCAAAGGATTAACAAGAAGAGACTTTGCAGTTGTAAACGCTTCCACTCCCACATGTTATCATCCTCACAATGGTAAGGGGAACTGAGCACCCTTAAACATGTTAGGTATGTTGGGGGGACGTGCTTTTCCCCCCGTGACTATTTTTTGAAGATATGCCATTGTGCAAAGGCATAGAAAAATCATTGGCCATAAACATACAACACAAAGATGCAGCATCCAGGAATACATGCACGAAATCTGCGGGAGCTCCACTTTCCTTCTCCAGATGGAAATAGAATTTCTCTTGCTACCTTCAAGAAGAAAAATCCGACTGTTTCCAGGGAGAGGAACAGTTAAAGAGGTGTTCAGGAATTACGAGTGAGGGTGGATACATAATTCTAGTCCATCTTTAACTTGGAACAAAACACCTAGACCCATTCATTGCATGGACTTTACTCTGGCATACTATTTATTAAATGTGTTATTCTGTATATTACACAGGACTAGGATTTTACAACTAAAATTACATCGTTTGTAAATAGAGTCGTAAATCGAGACAGTTGGGCTTGAAAGCCTGATTAATGAGAGAAAATGTGTTTGTGTACTGGTACCACGTTAGCACACATGCTAGAAAGCATTCATGTTGCAACAAAATGTTGATTTCCGGAAAGCAGTTTTTTTTCTTAGAAAACCGGTATGTAGAGACAGATTATCATACTTGGTGCTGCATTCCTGAAAAGGATTTCACGTTAAAGGAAAAATGAGCCCTATTCTAGTAAAGATGTATTTCTTACAACAAGCCTTTACTCCCAAAGGACTGTTTACCATGACTGATGCAAGACACATGCTTTCTTAAGATATAGCTAATTACTATATGCCTCTGCGTGTAATGTTTCAATCAGGTAGTAAAGGTCGAGTCACACATTGTAGCTGCTATAGAAGAATAAGCTTTGAGCGAGCAAGCTGAAAATAGCTGCAGGTTTTATTCATCTATTTGCAGCAAAAACATGAAACACAGTTACAGTTGCAGAATCTCTCATGAACACTCCGGTCCCCAGTCCTCAATCAAATGACAAAGAACCCGAGGCCATTCCACGCTCCCTTGTGTTTCTCAAGTGTGCATTCACGCCTCACACGGGGGCTTCATCCATTCTCCACAAAACAGAGCTAGCAATATAATAGCATTTTTTGCAACCTTGAACTGTTCCCTGGGCCCTGGCCACCTACACTGAGCAATATGGGGACAAAATTGAAGGAGCTTTTTAGCTTTTATGGCTTATTGATTTTTATATTTCTGATGTATTAGAGCAATTTTTCAAATGTATCCACCTTACCTTGATATCTTGAGTGTGGAAAGAGGATTTCACATTTATTAGCTTTGGTTAGGTGGGAAAAAAATATATAGCTGGAAGAGAAGTTCAGTGTTATCTCAGGGATATAAATGGGTTTGTTCTGAAAAGAAATCAATTTTCTGAAAAAAAAATGCAAAGTATATGTGAAAGTGCCACCCAACGGACAGACATACAGTAGACGCAATTTTCCATCACTTAGAATTCAGCTGCGAATCTAGCAATTCAACACATTTTATAAGTAAATGTGCTCATGACTAGGGAGTATGCAGCTCAGCTAATTAATTATAACAAGGCACGAGCCACAATAGCAATTTTGGAGAGGAGACACCGCTCCTCCTCTTCATTGAATACAGTTTTTGTCCTGATAATGTGGAAATGGTCAGAAAACATACTCTACCCATTATCCCTCAATAGAAGTGGCAGAAACAGGATCCATTATGCATCTGCGCCATACATTTTCACACCCACCGGGTGCAGCGAGTGTGATAATTATCACACAACTAACAATTCTAAACCCTCTCCAGACTTTTGTTTGAGCAGCTGTAATCTGTGCCACAGTCATGTAAGTAGCGTATACAATTCTAATTCCAAACCATTACATAAAAATCATAGAAAAGGGTGAAACACATTTAAATGAGCGCCCATATAACATGTCTTTGTTTCTAAACGAGCCACACGTCATACACACACCATTACTAGTTTAGAGTCACTACACAGGTGGTGAAAGCCTACAGTGATGTACTTAAGACTGGGACGTTGCAAACAATGAAGAATGCGGAATGACCACCGAGAAGGATACGTTATGTTGCTTTTTTGCAAAGCTTTTTTCTTCGGGTATTTTTGTTTTTCTCCAGATTTAGGTGTAACGTTTTAATGATTTTCTAAGGGAGGACATGCCTAATTATGGACTTGAGTTGTAAAGTTTTTTCCATTTGTAAGCATAATTTATTTAGGAGCAAGTTACACCTAAGTTTTGAATAAGAAATATTTACTCTCAGAAAAAATATTGTGATCGCTCATCAAGTTAAATACTTACTGTTGCTATCTAGTGATCTACATGTATGATTTGTAGTAAAGGCATACTCAAGTTTAATTCATAGCAAAGCCTTTCATCTCTTACTAATTACTTACATATCACCAGAGGCCAGTTTATGACTATCAGGTGTATACGAGCAGTAAGAAAGTTGGTTTGTTCAAGGATGAATATACCCATAATTATGTAGCCATTCATTGCAAAGCTATGCTGCTAGCACTGCCCTGTTATGGAAATAGACAGACAGGAAGTGAAATATTTAAAGAACTGTAAATGTGTCGATCAGATATGTTGTAAATCAGCCACTTTTGCAAAGCACTATTACATTGCAAATTCATGTGGACTCGTGTCACTGAACAAAAGTAATTTTACACAAAATATATTGCAGTACCAACAGAATAGTACTTGGCAAACGAGTGTGTATGAACTATTCACTCATAAACATGTGGGGCACACCCACCTAAAAATATTAGGCGAGGAAGTAAAAGTTCCAATGACTTTAAACATGCATTGGCCATAAGAGGAAATGTCTCCTTTGAAAACAAAGATCCGTGCACATAGTTGTACTCCTGACCCCATGAGTCTGTCTTCGAATAGAGCACGGGGGTTGGGGGTTGTTGTTCATCTAGGAGAAGAATGGAGCAAACTTGGAAGTGCTCACCAAAGTAACAAAGGCAATAAGCAATCACTAGTACGATGTACAGGCTGTTAGGGCGGTGTGCACAGGGGAGAGGTGTTTAGAGGGCAGAATGGTGCACACAGAAGAGCAGTCATTACTGGAAGAGAATGAAGCACTGAGCAGAATATTACAGAGAGAAACGTTGGGAGATTACAGTAGGAAAACAGAACAGAACGTGCGAGTGTGAATTATATAGAGAAGAAGGGTGCACACTGGAAAGCAGGAATTAGATTATAGGAGAGCATTAGTGCACACTCGCTAGAACGGTGCACACAGAAGGATAATTTGGAGCATGAGAGAATAATGCATAAATGAAAGAGTGGTGATTGTAGGGGGTAAATGATTTGCATACGGAGGAGTGGCTATTAACCTCTTCCATGCTCATGATGAGCTGAGCTGTCATGAGCCACGGCGCTCCGGTGCTCATGACGAGCTCAGCTCGTCATGAGCCGTGGAACGCTCACACGTGGGGATAATTCCCCTGCTGTGCTGAGCGTTCCACGGCAGGTAATGCACCTGTGACCAGCTGAGCTCATCATGAGCACAGGAGCGCCGTGCCTCATGACGAGCTCAGCTCGTCATGAGCATGCGGGCGCCGTGCGCGCCCCCCTCCCCCGCAGCACAGCGGGAAATTAACCCCTGCGGCGAAGGGGTTAAACAAGGAGATTGCAGCATTACGGAGACTGGTATCTATAGGGAAACTGGTGCACATAGAAGAAAATGTACACACTGGAGAATGTTGCATATGGTGGATTCACTTGAGTGTGGAATGGTGCTAAATGGGGGACTACACAAGAAGAGCCATAGGGGCTTATAATGAGTATGGCAGTCTTGAGATAGCCGTACCCGTGATGGTGGTCCAACTGCCCTAAACTAGGCTGTCCAACCACCTGTTTACAATTCTGCAAGTCAAAACGCCACCAGCCCCCGGCAACCAGCTGGCCCCACCAGGATCCTGAATCCTGTGGTGCTGGCGGTGTTCAGAGTGGGGAGGAATGGAGGTGGTGCCGAGACTGGCACCACAATCCATATTATGACTTGCCCTTCAGCAAGCCTTTTCATGGTGGTTGAACCTCCATGGAAAAGATGGAGGAACAGCAAGAAAGGGGTCCCAACAGGGGCCCAGGGCATCGCTGCCCATTCTGCAATGTGACTGGGGGTACATGCTGTGCCCTCCTACACCTGCACTGTCATGCCTGCACTGTGTGGCATGCACAAAATGGTGCATGCCAGCAATGCACGTACGACAGTGCAGGTGGTGCTCGACTGTTGCATTGGCTTCAGGCTCCCTCAGTGAGCTGCAGCATGCAAAAAATCTCCTCCACACCAAGGTACAGACGAACATCTCTTTTTAATGAATCCTAATAACTGGGAGATTTTAACACTTTGGAGACACTCAACAAAGGACAAACTCTCTGCAATACATAAGCGGACTCATTTCAAACTCCTCACACACACATTCACAAACTGGTGATACTTGTTCCAAGGTCTTAAGTTAGTTACCCCTTCCAGAGGGCACTTCGCTCAGTGTGACTGAGGCATTCCTAGGGTGCACAAGGCTAGAGTGGGTAGAAGATCCTACTACATTTGTGCTTCTAGCCTCTGTAAACTCCTTTGCCCCAGCAGGTCCTAGAAACTGTTTTGGAGCCAGTCTTAAAGGCCAGCCTGAAGACTTTTCTGTTTAGAGAAATATAGAACGTTCTGGATTGTAGATAGATGCTGCATTCTATTAGCTTAGTACCAGGATGCTTCCTTGGAAGCTGCGGTTTGTGCTCCAGGTACTCTTGCTCAGTGAGCATAACTTTATCACTGTATTTGGCCCTTGCTCCATCAAGGTCTGCCTGAAGTCGTGACTTTGTCCTGGTCCGGCGCAACCAGATAACTACAGTTTGCGCTTTGCACTCATAGGCACAATTTTCCCTTAACTATTCAAAATGGTATATCTCCACTTCTACTTATTAAATGTTGGTCCTTTTTGAGTCAAATAATGTATAATCTATTTTTCTAAATTGGTTTGGGATTTTTCTTGAATTTTGTGTTTACTTTATTACTCTTGGAAGTGCTGTATAACTACTTTGCACATTGTTGCTAAGTTAAGCGTGAATATTTTGTGACATGCTACCAGAGGGTTAAGCACAAATTTGCTTGTGAGTTCACCATGTCCGAATTTGTGGTTCCTGCTTGAGTAAAGTTCCCCCTTTCCAACTGGTACCCAATTTCCTACACTCTCTTTCGTTTGGTGTCCATCTTACTTTTTTCAGCAACTTTGAAAGAAGTCAGGATTTAGCCTCATCTTTCTGAATACTAATAGCAATAATTGTGTTTTTACCTCCTCTAAAATCTTGGCTGCCACAGCCATTGTTTTATGCAAAGTGTTGCTACTTACGAAGGTTTCTGTTTCAATCTAGTCCTACCAGTTGTAAATTTTTGATTTTGCGAGTGGGGTATTAGGTACTCTAGACAGTGAGTCTGGGATTCAGCCAGATCTAGTTGTGTTTCAAAGAAGTTCACCAAAATCACTACTGTCCTCATTACGAATTCGTTCGTTATTACCCATGACATGACCTATGTTTGCATTGGGCTGTGATTTAATAAGTTGATGTTTAAAGTATTGCTTGGCTCACATGACATCCCCTCTGAAAGCACTAACTGTGTATATAATACAATATGTTGAATCCAGTGCAAGCCACAAAGTCAAGATAGTATCATAAAGGCTTCTGAGCCAAAAATCACCTCTTCATACTGATTCTGCTTCATGTTCTCAGAGCTCACTGTGTCCTCTGTTCTTCCCAGCCTCACAACAGCTTTATAAAACAGTTTTGGTGAAGGTAAGGTGTACCAGTAGCCACACTAGGCAGGGTGTTCGGTAGTGCAAAGGAAAAGGCCTGCAGCACAAGCTGCAATGTAAAAGAGCACTTTGTGCACATCCATGCACTGTGTGCCATGCACCATGTGGTGCATGACACACGATGCATGGATGTGCCTGGGTGCCTACATGTGCTCCATAGCCACTTTGTAGTGGGCACCGAGGGACATGGTCCCTGTTTGGAGCAATCAGAGGGGCATATTACCAAGGGCCTTATCGCCGCTTTAGCGGGAATTTTTCCCGCTAAAGCGGCGATAATGTTATCGCCCTATTACCTAGCTGTCGCTAACACCAGTTAGCGACAGCTAATAGGCGATAGCGGGCATTTAGGGGCCCACTATGCATGTCAGCGATAATTATCGCTAATGACATGCAAAGTGGGCGTGCCAAGATGTTAGCGACTGGAAACAGTCGCTAACATCGCTATCCCCTATTACCAACTTTCTCCAAAAGCTAACGCCTGCCCAGAGCAGTTCTTAGCCATGTTATCCAATGGAAGGTGGATAACATGGCTAAGAGCATTGTCACGATAATGCATGAATATCGCTGATTTTACAGCGATATTCATGCATTTCCCACGATTTTTACCACTTCTGAGATAAACCTTGCTAATATCAAGGTATCTCAGCGGTAAAAATCGTCGGAGCGCGGCAATATTAGTCTACCCGCTAACCAAGCTTAGCGATAATTATCGCTATAGCTTGGTAATATGCCCCAGAGTTCTTTCTGACAACCTTTTTATGGTGGTGGGACAGACAGGAAAAGTCTGTTGGAAAGTGACATTGTAATCCCAATGGCAGTGCCTGCCTCAGCACCACCGTCATTAGAGATTGTGATTCTGACTGCCGCCCGTTGATATCAGTAGATCCTGTCGGTGGTGGCATTCTGTCCGCTGTCCAACAAGAGTCTGACCGCCTGCATCATTATGCGGCAGTGGAACTGAAGGGCTAGTATTGCAAGGAAATGAAAAGACTGAATTTTCTGCATAATGTCAGCATAGTTGTGCTTACAAGAAGTGATACATGTCCAGTAGGCCATACTGCGAAGATACAAAATGCTAAACACATCTCACAAAAAGGAGCACATCATAAACAGCATCACAGTCTCTGGGCACAGTTGAGTGCATGTTTCTTTGTGCTTGCAGTATCTAAATTGCATAGAGATATTTTCTTCTGAGTTCATGCATGAACTGCAGACTGCACAATTCAGAAACAGTGAACAATGATTACAGTGAGGAGTGATTTCCTCTCTCTGTTTCCAAGCTGTGCTGTCTGCAGCACATACATTAGGTTTGAGAAATTCCAGTTACTCTCACCTGAAGGGGTAAATGTACAAGCATATTATGAGAGGAAAAATCTCCAAATGCTTAATAAATACCCAACATCGTTGAATGTGTAGCTTTTCACTAACTTTGCTATTCACCTTTATGGATTCTCCAATTATCCTGCCTCTAGGAGAAATAATCCATAGATAAAGTGAAACTTCAATATGAACGAATGCCAATTGAGAGGCCAACAGTTCACCATTATTTATCATGTGAATCAGGAATGAGATTTAGCCTTCACAAAATCATGGTTTTGTGTGCACCTAAGATAAATTTAGATGTGCAAAGACTTTGAAGAATTAAGCCCTAAGAAGGCTCCATCTCTGATAATAGTCGCCTCATGTAGTGATACATTTTTTACCAAGGCAATCAAGTTTCTTTCTATCCTAATGCATTTGATTTGTTTCCTTTGAAGCACATAAGGTGCATATGATCAAGAAAATGCTTTGCTAATTTATATTCTCCATGATAAATCATAAACTGCTGAGTTGCCAACATTTATCACCTTAAAATGTCCTTATGAAGGCAGAGAGTAAAAGGTTATAGAAGAAATAGTACATTTTAAAATTCAGTGTAGATTTTTTTCCATATGTATTCATTGGCAGTTATAAAAAGTACAATTACAAGTTTTCAACTCCTGTCAACTGAAGATGTGATTTAGGTCAAAACAACCCCAGAAGCAAAGAACACCCTCCCTCTGCTCTACTTGGGCTACGATGTGGAACAGACATCCATTTACAAAAATATTTCAGTTCCTTAAATGGGGATAATATTTGCATTATAATGCCTGAGACTCAGTGCTCTGCACCCCTCATGCAGCACCTACTGTATTCCAGGACCCAAACCCTGCTATTCCACTCAACTCATATACAATGCTTGAACACATTTATTTGGGGGTGGGGTTGGTCTTGCGTCCCATGGCTCAAGAAAACTAAGAAACCAGAGCCGCCATACTTGCATGTCATCAGGTAATTTGTTCCCCCCTTTGTCCTGTGCATATGCCTTTCCTCAGTTACTGCCATTTTCTTCAGCCAGTCAATAAGCAGTGGGATACACCAAAAAAGAAAACACACTGAATGGCAATCCTGCATTTTACCAGCACTAGCCCCAGCAATAGAACCGCCTACTAAGATGTTTCTGGTTACAAGGTGGGACCATTCCCAATAGCAATGGTCTAATACCCAGAGTGAGCAACCATCCCATGTCTTTCTCCAGCCTGGTCACCAGTACTCGACAATAGACCCCAACAACAGGGCACTCCCACACCTTGTGCAGAAACTCAGTGCCACCTGTGGAACAGCGAGGACAGGTGCCCTGGGTATATAGTGTGTAACAGTTTTGGGGCCAACCCTACCAGATGCACAAAGTTATATTGGATTAGCTTAAAGTGGGCATTAGTAGATGTCTCCCTCACCCCTTCATGTATGGTCCCCATTCTAAGTCTGTTAACTGTCCTCCAATGGCCGCCTGCCACCTATTCTGAATTGTAAGTGCGGGCAAAGGATTATCTTCCTGCATTGAACTATTAACCTGCAAGAACAGCCGATGTGCCCCTGCCATATTAAGAAACGTCACCCGCGTCTGAGATTCTTGAGTTACGTCTGGGAAGGAGGGCCATATACCTCTCACAGTTGCTGCCATTTTTGTGAATTGTAAGAACAGTCTTGTCCCTAAGTTAAGATTAGCCCCCAGCTCTCAAACTCTCTACAGAAAACAGCGGTGCAATTTTTATGAAGGGTCTCAGAGTCCAGATGCACAGTTCTGGTGCATATGGAGCCTGTCTAAGTACATTCCAGACTGCTCTCTTCCACACTTGGCAAACCTGCTCCCAAAATATATGACACAAAGCTAGAGACACTCATTGCCATCATTAGGAGCTCCAGCAGATATCCTCCCAAGTGTACTGACCAGTGATCTCTTCTTCCAGGTGCCCCCTCATCCACTCAATGTACCACATGCTGTAGTTGGGCAGCCATGTGATGGAATTCATACAGGGCACCTCCACACTCCCCCCTGCTCCAGGTCGGTTTGAGTGTGGCAAGACCAATCCTCTTTCTCCCAGTGGGCCAGAGTAGCTCCACAATAAGTCTCTCTAGGTCCTCAAAGGTCTTAAAGTTATGCAAACAGCAGTGTGGGCAATAGGGGCTGCACCGGTACATTAAGTACTCACACATATATACATATTTATATATATTACAGACATCACCCACTGAAGGGAGGAATTGCGAGCCTGACTACAGATACCAGAATGCTTTATTACCGCAGTCCAATGCGGCACCCACCAGAGGGCAATCACCTGAGAGAGAATATAAGCAATCACCCGGATGCCTGTAGCTCCTCCTCTGAAGAAAGCCAAGATGCTGGCCGAAATGCATTAGGATTACCGGAGCCTTTAAAACCGCCATTAAACAATGCTGCAAGCGACCGCGATGTGTGCGACTCATTCTTTCCCAGGTGGAGAGGTTGTGAAGATATATATATATATATATTCATTGAAAAAACCATAGGTTTTAGGTCATATATAGTTAGGAATTAGCATTTAAAAAACCATTGAAATTGCTCCTATATAGTTAGTTGTACTAACTATATTTCGCGCACCCGCAATCCACTGCTGAAGATGTCACATATTACATCATTCATGACATGGTCAGTGACATCACTGATGACATCACTGATGACATCTCAAATTACATCACTAATGACATCACTGATGACATCATCCAGTGACTGTGTGTTTCTGTAAAGTTTAAATATGTTTTACATATTGAAGAATGAGTGGATGTATAAGTGTCTGGATGAAAGATTTAGTAGGTACATGACTGAATGTATGAGTGAGTGATTAAATATGTCTTACTGAATGCATGGTTTAGTGACTAAACTGTCCGAATGCGTGCATCACGATGTCTGTTGTTGTGTAAGCAACTGCATGTGTTGATCAGTAGCTATATGAGTGGCTATATGTGTTATTGATTGGTTGCCCGAGTATTTGTATGGGAGACTGAGTGTGTGTGTGGGTAGCTGGCATATATAAATGACTATACATAAGAGCCACTGATTGTGCGAGTGGCTGTATGAATCATTGTGTACTTGTATAAGTAATTATATAACATAGTAAGTATGTGTTAGTATATGTTTGAATAAGTAAGGTGTTGTGTGTATAACTGTATAGTTGAGGAAATGAAAGTGTGATTGATTCTTTGGATGACCGACTAGATGTGTGAGTAACTCCATGGATGAGTGGTAGAGTGTGAGTGTCTGTATAGGTGTTTCAGTGCAGATGATAGTGTTGTATTGATGAGTGACTGTATGTATGAGTGATTCTATGGGTAAATGATTGGATGTGTGTATAAACCTAGCAATCAGTGTGTGCGTATGTAGTAACTGGTATTGGTGTGTCGATGGTTTCAAGAATGGTAGTCTGTGTTTAACACTGGGTGTATCAAAGGTTATATTAGAGTGTGAAGAGGTGCATCGTATTATCACATGAATTATATCATCAGTGATGTGATCAGTGATGTCAATTGAGATGTCATCAGTGATGTCATTTGAGATGACATCAGTGATGTCATCAGTGATGTCACTGACCATGTCATGAATGATGTAATATGTGACATCATCAGCAGTGGATTGCTGGTGCGCGAAATATAGTTAGTACAACTAACTATATAGGAGCAATTTCAATGGTTTTTTAAATGCTAATTCCTAACTATATATGACCTGAAACCTATGTTTTTTTCAGTGAATTTGCACGGTTTTTTAAATGCTAATACCTAATTATATATGACCTGAAACCTATGGTTTTTTCAGAGAATTTGCAAGGTTTTTTAAAGGCTAATTCTTAACTATATATGACCTGAAACCTATGGTTGTTTAGGTGAATTTGCAAGGTTTTTTAAATGCTAATACCTAACTATGTATGACCTGAAACCTATGGTTTTTTCAGTGAATTTGCAAGGTTTTTTAATTACTAATACCTAACTATGTAAGGCTTGAAACCTATGTTTTTTTTCAGTGAATATATATATTTATAATAATATATATATCATTTTTATTTTCAAGTTTTTTTTAATATGATTACAGGGTCCGCGCACCGTGAGCGCTCCGAAAGCACACCGTAAACGCTCTGAGCTCTTACCCCGACAAATTTTTTAAAATTTCTAAAACAAAATATCTACGTTTTTAACGTAGATTTTAAAGGTAGACAATATCTGCTTTAATGTAGAAAATGGTTTTTTAAAACTTTTAACAACAGTATATTACTTTTTAAAGTAGTGACAAATCTCGCGAGGGTGCGTCGCACGTGCACGCAACGTAAGAGCTCCGTCCGCGCAACGTAAAAGCTTCGAGCGCTTACCCCCGAAAGTTTTATAAACTTTAAATCGTTATATCTACGTATTCATTGCACAATGTAAAGGTACACATTATCTGGGATAATAAAGAACATGTTAATTTAAACTTTTAAAGACCATATATAACTTTATTAAAGCAATTATAAATCTCGCGAGGGTGCGTACTATGTAAGCGCATCGTAAGATGACGTAACCGCTCCGTAAATAATACGTAAACGCACCGTAAGCTTACGTAAGCTTTTGTAAACGCTCCGTAAACGCTCCGTAAGCTTACGTCCAACCATGTGACCTTATAACAAAAGATTTCCTTGGTTTATATTACTTCCTACTCCAATTGTTGAAAGACCCCTCCCATGTTCATCATTCTTCTTTGGCTTTCAGAGAAGTAACACCAGTTTTCCAGTCTCCAGACATCTACTTATTGAACTTTTTTTTTTAAATGGCTGAACAACCTGACTCAGACCATTCTTCATCTGAAGAATTTGTTGCAGAGGAACCTCATACAAATAAAAAAAAAGAATCAATAGTTTGGACATTTTTCAGCTTCCGGAGGACAAGAAAAAAGTAAATTTGCAATTCGTCACCTGCAAGATCTGTCAGTCAGTGCTGTCAAGGGGAGATACAACTAAAAAATATTCATTTGGAACCTACAGCATGGAGCGGCATGTTAAAAACCTACACCCAAATAATTGGTTAAAGGCTAAGGCGCAAAGATTACAGAAGGAGGGATCACAGGAGGAGGGCTCTCTTCCTAGTACTTTTGCTTCAGCATCTGGAGTACCACCAATGTCAGCCTCAATGGTGCCAAACATTCAGCCAGAGCTGAAAAATCTAATGATGCAGTGTATACATTGCAGTAAACTCATAGCCTTTGGCCAAGAGTCAATTCAAGTAATCCTACAGAAGAACAGGAACCACAGGTGCACCCCATAAGTTTTTTTAATTTTTTTTTTTTCATAGTTTGTTCCAGTTGAACAGTTGTTTAGTTTAAAAATTTCATTTTTTAATTCGTTTCCCTAGCAAAAAAAAAACAAAACAAAAAAAACCCAGTTCTTTTTAGAACTACCTCTACTGGTTAAAGAAAGAACAAAATTTCTATGTTTGTATGTAAAAGTTTGTCATAGTGAATGTCAAAGTGCAAAACTATAAGGATGTGGTACAGCATAAACCTATAAGGTGTTACCTGTAGTATGCTGTACTACTTCCAAAGCACTGAAATGTAACATATGTATATAAATATGTTACAACTTAATGGGCCAGATGTACGTAATCTCGATTTACCTACTCATAAATACCAAGGGCCCGATGTAGGTAATCCCAGATTACCACTTCTTAAATACCAAATCATACCAATTCGGTATTTAAGAACTGGCAATGGGGATGTAGGTAATTTTACCGAATTAATTACCGATTCGGTAAAATTCGGTAATTACCGATTCGATAATTACCGAATCTGTATTTGCCATTGATTCCTATGGGCCTTGTAGCCCATAGGAATCAATGGCAAATACCGATTCGGTAATTACCGAATCGGTAAATACCGAATCCTGCCAGGGGGAACAGGGTGTTACTTTGACACCCTGTAGCACCCCTGTTTTTGGCTTGTGTGCAATGTGACACACATACATGCCCTTAGGGAATGTATGTGTGCCACATGGCACAGGTGTACATGCACAGATGTGCATGTACACAGGAATTCTTTATTTACCACCCAATTGTATTGAGTGGTAAATAACAAATTCTTAGACGCCTCTAGCACTATCAACAGTGCTACCTACATTAGAATTTACAGATTTGGTATTTTTACCCAGTCTGTATTTACCGATTCGGTAATTTTACCGATTCGGTAAATACAGAATCGGTAAAAATACCAAATTTGTAAATAAATGCCTCCTACATAGGAAAAGGCATTTACCGGTTGGTAACGGCCAAATTCAGCCATTACCGACGGGTAAATGCCTACCTACATCGCGTCCCAAATGTTATGTTATGTTATGTTATGTTATCTTATAAAATTTTATAAAGCGCGCAGCTGCCCTAGCGAAGGGGCGTCCCAGCGCTGAACTCCAGAACAGAAAAAAGAACCATGAGCGAAGTAGTGAATAGGCAAATAGATGAGTTTTTATAGCTTTCCTAAAGACAGACAGACTTTGAATTTCTCTGATGTAGGAGGGAAGAGCGTTCCAAGCTTTAGCTGCCAAAAAGCGGAAAGAACGTCCTCCCGCTCTACTACGTTTGACCCGAGGCACTTCGACCAAATTTTGGCCAGCAGAACGTAATGTGCGCAAAGGAGCATACAAGTTCAGAAGCGGGCAGAGCATCCTGGGAGTTGTCAGTCTTAAGATTTAAAACGAAATACAGAGAGTCTTAAACTGTATTCGTTGGGCTACAGGTAGCCAGTGGAGCCTTCGGATGGTCGCAGAAATCGGGCTGAATTTAGGCAAACCTACTAGAACTCTAGCCGCTGCATTTTGAATGCGTTGCATTCGGACGATTTCTGCCTGTTTTACGGCCAGCAGTAATGAGCAGGCGTAGTCAAGCCTAGACATCACTGTGGCCTGGATTATCATCTGTTTGGTCTCATAGTCACGTAGGATGCCAAAATAAGTGGCGGCAACTTTCTTTGTACGGGTGGAAAAGCTAAGGGTCGAATCTAGCCAGACTCGGAGATTTTTCACTTCTATCTTCGGTTCCGGAGCCTTCCCTAAAGTAGCTGGCCACCAGTGGTCTCCCCTTAAACAGGTGTTCCTACCAACCAGTAGAACCTCAGTCTTGGCCGCATTAAGCTGTAAGCAATTAGCTGTCAACCAGTCAGCCACTGCAGACAGCCCGGCTCTCAATCTGACATGATTCCTCCGATAGGGCAAGCACCAGCTGCGTGCGTCCGCGTATGAGATGATGTTAAGGTCCCACATCTTGGCGACCGCAGCGAGCGGCTGCACATAAAGGTTGAACAGGGTGGGGCTCAAGGCAGAGCCCTGAGGAACACCCTGCTCGATGGAATGTGCCCTGGAAAGAAAAGGAGGGGTAGAAACACGAAAAGATCTTCCTGACAGGAAAGATCTAAACCATGCAAGTGCCAGATCCATGACCCCTGCTTCTTCGAGCCGATGGAGCAGGATCTGATGTGAAACAGTGTCAAAGGCTGCACTCAGGTCCAACAGGACCAGTGCCACCGTTTGACCCTGATCAAGAGTTAGGCGAAGATGCTCAGTCATAGCAGGCACAAAAAACACAGTTGATGGACAGAATGTAGAACAATGTCATACATTCACCCCAGTACAAGGATCTGGGCCTAAATCCATCGTTTTTTTTGCACTCCTCACCACCCTGGGTTAGACACTGGCTATATGCAAATCAGCTCTGACCCTGTGCCTCATGGGAACAGTCCAGTCCGAACTACCAAGCCATGTCTTTCCCAGACCGGAATCAAGCATCCAAGGACCGGTTTCTGGCCATCAGCCTTCATCAGCCTGGATAGCTTGACTCCAGTGGTGTGGAGAGCCTGGGACTCACGTCTGAGCATCTCCAGCCCACTCGGGGTGAAATTGCAAAAAACACAGTTGATGGACAAAATGTAGAACAATGTCATACATTCACCCCAGTACAAGGATCTGGGCCTAAATCCATCTTTTTTTGCACTCCTCACCACCCTGGGTTAGACACTGGCTATATGCAAATCAGCTCTGACCCTGTGCCTCATGGGAACAGTCCAGTCCGAACTACCAAGCCATGTCTTTCCCTGACCGGAATCAAGCATCCAAGGACCGGTTTCTGGCTATCAGCCTTCATCAGCCTGGATAGATGGACTCCAGTGGTGTGGAGAGCCTGGGACTCACGTCTGAGCATCCCCAGCCCACTCGGGGTGAAATTGCAAAAAACACAGTTGATGGACAGAATGTAGAACAATGTCATACATTCACCCCAGTACAAGGATCTGGGCCTGAATCCATCGTTTTTTTGCACTCCTCACCACCCTGGGTTAGACACTGGCTATATGCAAATCAGCTCTGACCCTGTGCCTCATGGGAACCGTCCAGTTCGAACTACCAAGCCATGTCTTTCCCAGACCGGAATCAAGCATCCAAGGACCGGTTTCTGGCAATCAGCCTTCATCAGCCTGGATAGCTTGACTCCAGTGGTGTGGAGAGCCTGGGACTCACGTCTGAGCATCCCCAGCCCACTCGGGGTGAAATTGCAAAAAACACAGTTGATGGACAGAATGTAGAACAATGTCATACATTCACCCCAGTACAAGGATCTGGGCCTAAATCCATCGTTTTTTTGCACTCCTCACCACCCTGTGTTAGACACTGGCTATATGCAAATCAGCTCTGACCCTGTGCCTCATGGGAACAGTCCAGTCCGAACTACCAAGCCATGTTTTTATTCTACATTCTGTCCATCAACTGTGTTTTTTGCAATTTTCACCCCGAGTGGGCTGGGTACGCTCAGACGTGAGTCCCAGGCTCTCCACACCACTGGAGTCTAGCTATCCAGGCTGATGAAGGCTGATTGCCAGAAACCAGTCCTTGGATGCTTGATTCCGGTCTGGGAAAGACATGGCTTGGTAGTTCGGACTGGACTGTTCCCATGAAGCACAGGGTCAGAGCTGATTTGCATATAGCCAGTGTCTAACCCAGGATGGTGTGGAGTGCAAAAAAACGATGGATTTAGGCCCAGATCCTTGTACTGGAGTGAATGTATGACATTGTTCTACATTCTGTCCATCAACTGTGTTTTTTGCAATTTTCACCCCGAGTGGGCTGGGTATGCTCAGACGTTAGTCCCAGGCTCTCCACACCACTGGAGTCAAGCTATCCAGGCTGATGAAGGCTGATAGCCAGAAACCGGTCCTTGGATGCTTGATTCCGGTCTGGAAAAGACATGGCTTGGTAGTTCGGACTGGACTGTTCCCATGAGGCACAGGGTCAGAGCTGATTTGCATATAGCCAGTGTCTAACCCAGGGTGGTGTGGAGTGCAAAAAAACGATGGATTTAGGCTCAGATCCTTGTACTGGGGTGAATGTATGACATTGTTCTACATTCTGTCCATCAACTGTGTTTTTGCAATTTTCACCCCGAGTGGGCTGGGTATGCTCAGACGTGAGTCCCAGGCTCTCCACACCACTGGAGTCATGCTATCCAGGCTGATGAAGGCTGATAGCCAGAAACCGGTCCTTGGATGCTTGATTCCGGTCTGGGAAAGACATGGCTTGGTAGTTCGGACTGGACTGTTCCCATGAGGCACAGGGTCAGAGCTGATTTGCATATAGCCAGTGTCTAACCCAGGGTGGTGTGGAGTGCAAAAAACGATGGATTTAGGCCCAGATCCTTGTACTGGGGTGAATGTATGACATTGTTCTACATTCTGTCCATACAACTGTGTTTTTTGCAATTTTCACCCCGAGTGGGCTGGGTATGCTCAGACGTGAGTCCCAGGCTCTCCACACCACTGGAGTCAAGCTATCCAGGCTGATGAAGACTGATGGCCAGAAACCGGTCCTTGGAGCTTGATTCCGGTCTGGGAAAGACATGGCTTGGTAGTTTGGACTGGACTGTTCCCATGAGGCACAGGGTCAGAGCTGATTTGCATATAGCCAGTGTCTAACCCAGGGTGGTGTGGAGTGCAAAAAAACGATGGATTTAGGCCCAGATCCTTGTACTGGGGTGAATGTATGACATTGTTCTACATTCTGTCCATCAAATGTGTTTTTTGCACTTTTCACCCCGAGTGGGCTGGGTATGGTCAGACGTGAGTCCCAGGCTCTCCACACCACTGGAGTCAAGCTATCCAGGCTGATGAAGGCTGATAGCCAGAAACCTGTCCTTGGATGCTTGATTCCGGTCTGGGAAAGACATGGCTTGGTAGTTCGGACTGGACTGTTCCCATGAGGCACAGGGTCAGATCTGATTTGCATATAGCCAGTGTCTAACCCAGGGTGGTGTGGAGTGCAAAAAAACGATGGATTTAGGCCCAGATCCTTGTACTGGGGTGAATGTATGACATTGTTCTACATTCTGTCCATCAACTGTGTTTTTTGCAGTCATAGCAAGCAGCGCTGTCTCAGTGCTATGACTGGCGCGGAACCCATGTTGAGTATTATCCAATATGTTATTGGTATACAATAAATTGGAAAGGATTGAATTCACATGGGACTCCTTAATCTTCGCTGCCCATGGAAGCAGGGAAATCTGTCTAAAATGTTCCGGCTTCAGAGGGTCCAAAGTAGTTTTTTTTAATATGGGAGAGACCCATGCCTGCTTCCATTTAGCTGGAACGGTAGCCGATGAAAATGAGGCATTGATAAGGCTGTGCAGAGGAGCCAGGCAGCATGATGCAGAGTCTCTAAACTGCGCCGGCTTAAGAGGATCCGCAGGTGATCCAGATTTAATTTTGCTAGTTAGAGTAATAAACTCCTCCCAGGAAATTTCTGGAATCACCGTCAGAAAGGAGACAGGGCTAGGTTTCACCAAGGAGTGGGGATTCAACTGCTTCACAGGGATGAACCCTTGATAAATGCACCGGATTTTCTCAACAAAGAAAAGAGCCAGTTCCTCACGACTTTTATTGGTATTGAGCTCCTTAGGAATCCTAAAGATTACTTTAGCAGGATTGGAGCTTGCTTTCATTTCAGAGGCATAATAGTCTGCCCGAGCCCTGCAAATAGCTCTATGATAGACTTTAAGTTTCTTTAAATACCAAGCTTTCTTCTCCGAGGAGTAGTCTTTCCTCCAATTACGCTCCAATCTCTTGCAGGTCTTCCTTAGGGTGGCCAAGGCGTCATTATACCAAGGATTGGCATCTTGGGTACGTCCTTTAACCCACACAGTAGGTATAAGTTGATCTAGAGCCCGTGTAATCCAGGCACAAAAGGAATCATATCCTACCTCAACTTCACCAAGCGGACCCAACGGTATAGTTCCCAAAAGAGCATTGAGGTCCTCTAAGCGAAGAGGACCTCCATGGCCTCCAGGGCCTCTTACAAGTTGCTCTTTGGGTGTTACAAGGATTAGACAGCGGGATAGAAAATGTCATACCCACTAGAAAGTGGACCGACCAGGCTATAGGTGTAGGAATAGCAATGCTAGGTGTTTCAATGTTCGTAAAAATCGAATCCAGTACATGGCCACTGAGGTGAGTAGGGTTCCTTACAGTCTGAAAAAGCTGAAAAGCGGCCAAATCAGCAGTCAGGGTACGTATAGTAGGATCGTGCTCTAGTTCAAAATGGAGGTTAAGATCACCCAAGATGTTAAAATTCGCTTTCCCCACAGCGAACGGCTCTACAAATTCCAAAAGAGAGGACCCAAAACAGCCTATAGCACCCGGGGGCCTATAAATCAACAGCCTCGAAAAGGTAAAGTGAGTATTGATAGATATACTAAAAAACGCACATTCTCCTCCCTCCATACCGACTTTCTCAAAGCGGCATCCATAAGCTGCTCTCGTAATCACAGCATTACCACCAACTCTGGTAGATCTATTTACCAAAGATATCGAATAATCAGGAGGTAGGGCTAGGTTCGGAATGGACAGTTGGTCTTCCCTCATCCAAGTTTCTGTCAAAAACAGGATGTCTGGGGATTCATTAACTAAAAGATCTAAAACTTCCGCATAATGCTTCATTAAAGATCGAACATTCAGTTGTTGCACCTTTATCTGTTGTTGCACCTGACGATTACAAGAAGCTCTGATAGTGGTCGGAATGGGAAGAGAGAATTGACCACACTGACAAGTACACGGGCCACTCAAAGGATGTACAAAAGTACAACCGTCTCGCTGTTTTTTGGGACGCAGCTCATATAAGTCCTCTCGCGAATAAAACCCACCATTCGGCGGGATTTGACCAGCGTTTCTGGCGAGAGGCGACGTCCTGGCACAGACAGGCGCAGACGGGCACGCCCTTGGTGCACCGCCGGCGCGCCCGCTGTGCCCGCCCGCTGCGCGGACGGGAACTAGTTGTCATTTTATAGGGCGGGAGGAGGGTGGGAGGCAGCCAACAACTAGACCGCAGCGCTCACAGTCCCCCCCAAGATGGTGTCTCCTCCTATCTCCTGCCGCGTCAGCGTCTATTCGGCTGCAAGCGGAGCACTAGGTGAATCAACACCTCGAACGAGGTACAGGTAGGAGAGCACACACTACACTTGAAAACCAGGCAGATAGTAAAAGTCAAGTTCTGTCTGTAAAGCTAGTCCCCTGGCTTCCTCCTCAGGGGAAATTGCAATTCCCCATCATACCACTTCAATATTTAAGAGTAGGTAAATGGGATGTATGTAATTTCTCTTTTGAAATTATTGAATCTGTTAATTCAGTCATTTTACCGAATCGGTATTTACTGATTCGGTAATTGCTATTGATTTCTATGGGCCTTGAGGCCGTATAGTATTCGGTGGTAACTAACGAATATTTAAGGTCCTGTGGCACTGTTTTCAAAACAAACAAGTGTAAACAAAAGTGAACACAAAAGGGAAGAGGTGTGAGAAACAGAGAGAAGGAAGGGCACTGGAGGAAGTGGAGTGCCAATAAATGAAGGTTTACTAACAGGTAAGAAATGGATAACAAAGTGAAGGAAGGAGAATAACATCAAACCTAACAAAATAAAGAAAAAGGGAAACTGACTGAGGTAAAGAGGAGGAGTGGTAGAAAGAGAGAGCAAAGAAGATTAACTGTAAGGGAGAGACATGTAGAGCGAGAGGGAGCAAGGGACTAAGAAAGAGTGAGGCAGTCATTCTGTCACAATAAGAAAGTGATAACAAACTTATTTTTGATTCTCATACTTACCTTATAAATAATGAAACTTAGACACTGATGCGAAAAAAGTTTTTTATTTCTTATGCTTACCTTCTAAGATATAAAAAAACTTTAACAAATTATTTTAAAAAAATACAATATCTGTAAAACACCAGAAACAAATAAATTATAATGCATACAATGTATATTTCACAATACAAGAGAGAAGGAAGGAGATTAAGAGTCAAGAAAGATAGATGGCACATGCAGAGGGACACGTTACAGGTAGAGAGTAAGATGGTGCAGAGAGTGATATAGAACAAGTAGAGGGTGAGATGGTGCAAGCAGAGGGTAAGATGACACACGCACATGCATATATTGTGCAGACAGAGGGTAAGATGGCACACACACAGAGAAACATGGAACAAGCAAAGGAAGACATAGCACAGTCAAAAGAGAGATGGCGAATGAGCGTGAGACAAGGGGAGTGAGGACAAATAGGGAGTGAAGGAAAGAGTGAGAGAAGGGGACTGAGTGAGGGAGCAAAGAAAGACAAGTGATAGAGTGTGGGTGAGTTAAAGAGAGTGAATGTAAGGGAAGGGCAGTGAGACAGTGAAGGGACAGAGGAAGTAAGGCTAACAGAGAGACAGTGAAGAAAGAGAAATGAGGATGTCAGAGTTCAACGGGAGTGACAGAAGGAGTAACTGAAGTGGAGTAAGGGGAGTGAGGGAAGGTTAATGAGTAAGGGAGCAAAAGAAGGAAAGAGAGGTGAAGGGGAGTAAATCAGATGAACTGAGAAAAGGTGAGTGAGGGAAACAAGAAAGGAGAAGGGGAATGACGGATAGGAATAAAGGGTACTGAGGGAAGCAAGGGTGAGGTGAGTGAGAAAAGGACAGTGAAGTTGAAGAAAGACAAATGATAGAGGGTGGATAAATTCGAGTAAAGCGTGAGACAATGGGAGTGAGTGATTGACTACACACAGGGAGTGAAGGAAAGAGTGATAGAAGGAGACTCAGTGAGGGATCAAAGAACGGAAAATGAGGTAGTGTAGATGAGGGAAAAGGAGTGACAGAATGAGGTGATGGAGAGAGTCACGCTATGGAGAGTCACGCTAAGAGACAGGGAGCGATGGAAGGATAGACAAAAAGAGAAATAAAAAAGTTTTTGGGGTCAGTCGTACTTACCTTATAAATGAAATATCTGTGGAAACGAAAAAACAAATCAGTTATAATACATTACTCACAATACAAGAGACAAAACAGGAGAAAAAGTAAAGAGGAGTTAGGGAAGGGAAATGAGGGAGAGGGAAGGGGGAATTAGTGCAAGTGCGTTAACAACAGTGATTCTAAGAGAGAGGGAGTGATGGAAGATTACAGAGAAAGTAAGAGGACACAGGGAGTTTTGTGAAGGTGTATTTGAAGTGCAGTTAGGTGAGTGACAGAAGGGGGAATTAGTGAGTGAGCAAAGGAAGGAAAGAGAGGTGAAGGGGAGTGAAACAGAGGGACTAACTTAACATGAGTGGGTTAGAAGACTAAGAAGAAGGGGTGTGAAGTATAGGAAATGAGGATAAGTGAGAGAAGCACAATAAAGGGACAGGGGTGACATAGGGTAAAAGAATGACAGTAAGTTTGACGAAACGGAGGTGATAGAGGATGAATAAAGGCGAGTGAGCATGAGACAAGAAGAGTAAAAGAGTGAGGAAAGAGAGCGATTGAAGGAAAGAGTGAGAGAAGGGGACTGAGTGAAACAGCAAAAAAAAGTCAGTGACAAAATGTGGATGAGTTAAAGGGAGTGAACATAAGAGAAAGGGAGTGAGAAACTGAAGGGATGAAAGCAGTGAGGTTAAGAGAGAGGCAGTAAGGGAAGGATAGAGAGAAACAGAAATAAAAAAGTAATGAAAATTTATTTTGTATTAGTCGTACTTACCTTATAAATGTAATATCTGTGGAAGAGAGTAAACAAATCAGTTATAATATATATTTCACAATACAAAATGCAAATTAACTTGTACAACATGTTATATGGTTTATTTTTGCTGTTCTCAGAATATATTGATTTTCACTAAAAACAGTGAGTTCAATACTGTTCATCATATCACAGCGGGCAAAAAAAAACACAATCAAAATGATTGTGTTTAAAAAACCCATAAAACTTAGAAAAAACATATCTTAAATGTTTTCTTCCAAACAGCAATTTCTAAGATACAGTATCTCATTATTATACTCTCAAACTAAAGGGTTATAGAAACATATATTAACCACATTTACCCGAAATACGTATTCTTCATTTACATACCTTTCCACATGGCCAAATGATATACAGAAAGTCCTCTTTTTGGAAATTACTTAATAGTAGTTTTAAACTTCCATTTACCCGACTTTCGGAATGAAAACTCCAACATCTATTTCATCATCTAACAATAATTATATTTACACCTCTGACTTACTCTTGATAAACATTTCCTATAATACTGATATCACTCGCTATGTGATACACTTACACTACGTCTATGACAACTACCAGTTTACTAATTATCTTGATCACTTTCACTCACAAACTAATTTTGAACAACACACTTACTTTTATTAACTGCTCCAATCTTCATTGTCCAAATACTTTCACTAAAATGTGGGTTCTAAAAACACTAGGTGAGAATTTGTTAAGTCAAAAGGCAAACATTGTTTAAAAATCAATTGAGTATCATTACAAACTTATGTAAAAACATATATTATCAACATTTACCCGAGAAACTAATTTTTCATTGATGTACTTTCCCACATGGCCAAATAGTACGTAAAAATTCCTTGTTTTGAAAAATACTTAATAATACTCTTGACCTTCCATTTCCCGACCTTCTGCACGAAAAGCTCCAACGTCTTTATTAACATCTAACAATATTTATATCTCCACACAAGGATGTGTATCATGTCCATAAAACCTTAAACAACCAGTAAACTATCAGAATCTGAACATCATATAGTATCCTGATGACTAACTTTAATTAATTGCTCCAATCTTTCTAGGCCAACGCCACCATCTTGGATACCGCGAGAAATGCGCATGCGCGGGCGGCCGCGCATGCGCATTGGTATCCAAGATGACGGCGACGGTGGCGCGAACGAGCAGAGGGAGCCCCGAGACGCAGCGGACAAGGTACATGCCTTTTTATTTACTTTTATTTAAACATTTACAAAAGTTAGCTATGTAGGGGAGGGGGGCAGGCGGAGCGTAGTGGGGCTACGCGAAATGCGTAGGTGGGCATAGCTTCTTGCCCACTTTGCTTAGCTTCGCGTAGCCCCACTACGCATGCTACGCCCAGAGTTAGTACAAACCATGTTTTGATCAGCTGCTCTTACTAGATTATTAAAAGACACTGATTTGCAGTCTGGTAAAGTCAAATATATAAATCTTTCAGTATCTACTGTTGTACTACTTGAAAAGGAACAATTATCGCAGACATGTTGCCATTTATAAGAAAGGCCAAAAAGATTTTCAACATCTATACCTTCCTCTTGCAATACAACAAGCATGTACATTAGAAATTCCTGACAACCTTGCTGAATATCCTGAGAAAATTGTGTTATACCAGAACATATGTCTAAATCATTTCGAATATAAGAAACACTTTCTATATTTGTTCTATCACTGCTACATTTCTCAAACACAGTATTCAACAAACAACAAAAACTTTGATCCCGATTTTCAACAATCTGTTCTTACAAACTTTGGAGAAAAAACCCAACATTAACCTCTACATTAGCATAGCAGTTGACACCAGAACTGTTCTCAAACTGAAATCCAACAATATCTTCAACATAATCCTCTTTGTTTCTGCTTACAATTACTGGTTCATCTACTTTACTTTTTTTTGCTACAGCCTTGCTACAATTTTTCTCATTTCTTCTTTTTCGGCCTACCACACGCTTTTCAAATAGAGGATATTGAGGTAAATTTGGAGCATACTCTCTTCTTAACCTATTATATTCCTTTACACAATTTAGATCTGCACTAATCTTTGTCTCATCAAAATCAATCAAGTACAATCCAGATAAAGTTCTGACTCGAGATAAAGTAACATATGCCATACCCTCCTTGAATACAGAACTTCCAATATTCATCAAAGCACTATCTACACTTAAACCTTGAGATTTATGAATAGTTACTGCATGTGACAAAGAAACAGGAAACTGTTTTCGGCGGACATATAAATCTTTCACAAGCAAAAATCGAACAGAACAACGACTAAACTGTTGTACTTCTTCAATTCCATCAAATTTAATTTTCAAAAATTCAATTCCATCTCTATTTTGGTAATTCACAAAATCAACAACATGACCCATTGCTCCATTTACTAAACCTCTTTCCACATTTAAATTCCGTCGTAAAATCATACGACAGTTTAAACATAAATATAGAGTCTTTTCAAAACCAGCAGTTTTAGAAATTGTCTTCTTTAAAGAATCCAACTTTGATTTCAACTTTTCTGGCAAAACAATAGTAACTCCTTCGTGCTCTATTTTATCAATAGCTTTCAGTTTCACAATCTCTTGAGATAAGTACAAGAAGCTTTTAGCTCAGTATAAACTTCTGATTATGGAAGCCAAAAAATATATATATATTATAGGGAGCAAATTGAGAGTTCCAATAACTCAAACAAAAGGCTCTTTGACATAACCAAACAACTTGCAGGAGGAGCTCCTGACCTGAATCCCCCAGTGTCACAAAGTTTCTGTGACTCAATAGCTTCCTACTTTTTTAATAAAGTAAATGACATCTTCTCATCATTTGCTGCCTCTGATAAACAGAATAATGATGATATAAGTATACCACATACGGACAAAACCTTCTCGCAGTTTGTGGAAATTTTAGAAAATCAAACCCAGGATATCATCAAAACCATTAAGTCCGGCTCAGCACTGGACCCTTGCCCCCTGAAAACTTTACGCCCATTAATGGACACGTTGATCCCTGTTATAACCCAAATCTGCAACTTAATGTTCTGCACTGGAATCTTCCCCACTTCACTAAAAAAAACCTTACTGAAGCCACTTCTGAAAAAATCTGGCCTAGATAAAATGGAGTTAAAAAACTATAGGCCCATAGCTAACCTCCCATTTCTAGCCAAAGTGGTAGAAAAGGCCATGAACATTCAACTTGCGGAATTCATCGAACAAAACCATCTGCTCGATGAAACACAATTTGGATTCCGCAAGTTTCATGGAACGGAAACGGCGCTTATTAAAGCGGCGGACGATATCCGACTAATTCGAGACCAAGGGGGTTCAGCACTACTGGTGCTTCTAGACCTATCGGCCGCTTTCGACACGGTCGACCACAAGATTTTGGTTGACCGTGTCGAGGGGATGGGCCTGCGGGGCTTAGCCAAGAACCTATTGGCATCGTTTCTGGCAGATAGATCCCAGGCAGTTGCATTGGGACAATTTGAGTCAACAGAGTTGTCCTTGCCATGTGGGGTACCTCAAGGTTCATCCCTTAGTCCGACACTATTTAATATCTATGTGTCGGACCTCGCTAAAACCATCAAAGCGCACGGGATGAACCTTACCTCATATGCGGACGACACCCAGTTGATTCTGACCATCAGAAATGATGGGGAAACAGTAGCGGAGAGTTTTAAGGCAGGAATGTTGGCTATCGGACGATGGATGTCAGCAAGCCGCTTAAAACTGAACTCCGAAAAAACCGAGGTGGTAACTTTTGGTCACCTTAGCCCCTGCTGGTCTTTGGCATGGTGGCCTCCATCCTTTGGAGCCTTGCCTAAACCAACCCCGAAGGTGAGAAACCTAGGTGTCATCTTCGATGATAACCTGAATTTTGTGGCTCATGCCAACCAGACGACTTCTGCGGCTTATTATAAATTACGCCTGGTAAAAAAGATCCTGCCATTTCTCCCCAAATCAGTAGGCAGGACATTAGTAAGCGCTCTTGTCCTGTCTGCATTGGACTACTGTAATGGCTTGTTCGCCAATGCTCAAATCAGGGTCATCAAGAAAATGCAGCTTGTACAGAACGCTGCAGCCAGACTTCTTACGGGTGTCCGCAGATTTGAACCAATACCTGACGCCTTGAGAGATCTCCACTGGCTTCCAGTAAGGAATAGAATCAAGTTCAAGACCTTGTGTATTGTGTATAAATCCTTGCACCAACAAGCCCCACAATTTTTGAGAGATCACCTCATGCCATATCAGCCTCCTCGGCCACTTCGTTCTGCTAAGATGAACGATCTGGTAGTGCCACGGACCAGATTAGTTAACTGGGGAGACAGACGATTCTTGGTGGCTGCTCCGAAATTATGGAACACACTTCCCCAATCCATCAGAGCTAGCCCAAATCTTCTGTCATTCAGAAAACAGCTGAAAACATGGTTGTTTAATCTTTAAAGAGCTTGAAGCCAAAGTTAGGAGAGTCAACTAGAGTACAGCGCCGAGACGCCTGCGGGCAATTGTTCGCGCTTTATTAAATGTTAAAAAAATAAATAAATTGATGTTCTAACTCTAACATTTTGTTGTTGAAGACTGAACATTCGCGAAGAGTTGGCATCAAGCATATTACAGTTTTGTTTTCAGCAATTTTCTGATAAATAATCTCTGGGAGAATATTTTCCTTTGGAAACAAATTTGAAATTAATCCTGACTGTAAAGCTTCTTTGCCATGTTCAGTTACTTTTCCATTTCTTACATCTTGTAGAATATTTTTATAATCTTCATCCTTTGCCTGTCGCATGTTTTGAAGCAGTTCTGCATATTTAAAATATAACCAGATATTCAATTTCCAATGCTTCCTAGTCACTTTCTTGTATCTTCATGCATAAGCATCTTAAACACTGGTTGTCCTTTCACTGGAGTTAGCTGCAGTAGATCTCCAAAGACAATGATGTGTTTGCCTCAAAATAACACATCATACTCTGTTTTAAGAATTTGTTGCATTCCTAAATGCACAAAAGCAAGCATCACATTTGAAACCCTGCTTACCTCATCAATGATAAGACGTTTCATTTTCTTCAGGACTCTACCAACTTCACAACAAGCCTCTCCAGATAGCTTGTGGTATTGTAATTTATTATCATGCTCTACTGGCAGCATCAATAAACGATGTAAAGTAATCACTTTAATGTTATGTGCTGCCAACCCAGTTGGAGCAGTAACAACACAAGATAGTGATGACTCTGTTCTTTTCTGCAGATAAGTTGCAATTGATTTAATCAGAAAACGTTTCCCAGTTCCGGCTTCTCCACTCACATACAGTCGGACAGGTTCAAATGACGTACATGAGCACTCTTTTTTATCATGACGTAAGCCATGCTCAATCTGTTCTGTGACTTCATCATGTATTTTTTTCTGCTCCACGTTTAGTTGATTTTCCAAATCTTCTAAATTACCTACATCTCCTGAGCTTGTTCCATGGCTCTTTCCACCTCTTCCATGGCAGTGGCAGCTTCATTTTGGATAATTGATCCTCCTAGTGGATCCTGACTCAACAAAGCAGACTGTCTTGAGAACTGTCTCTAGCAATCTCTGCTGCAATGATAGCTTCTTGCTGTATTTCATCGTTCGTTTATGCAACAGTGGTCCCATGCAAACAAAAAATGAGCACACAAATAAATATAGACAGAGTCAATCTATATTATGAGCGACATGTCCAGCCGGACAGAGGTCTTCCAAGTTTACTCAATAAACACTTAGTTCAAACACAGAGAATACCTTCCACAAATCACCTAGTGTGGTACACAAGCCTGTGCCCAGCACTGACAGATCTGATACAGAAGATAGATATAGAAAGCGAAGAAGGGCTTTTTAAGGCGAAAAAAACGTTTTCGGTTTTCAATTCAATTGTACAGAATTTGTAAAAGAAGCACCATTACATTACATAGTAATCAGGTTTTGTATTAGGTGCTAGATAGGTCGACGGCGTTTTGGACCCCCTATTAGATCATGGGGACCATCATCAGGACATTCGTTACTTTTGAGAAGGTCATCCTGAAAGAAATCTTGGATCTTGAAAAAACCCATCTCTTCATACCTTATAATATTTCGTTCGAAGAGAAATCGGCCATCGCCACCCTCAAAAACATTACCGAACTGATTATTAAACCAGCCGATAAGGGCGGAGGTATTGTACTACAGGACATTGACAACTATAGAGAGGAGCTACAACGCCAAGTCTCTAACACGGACCACTATTGTAAACTACCGTGTAACCCTACCAAAGAGATACAAACTCTGATTAAGCTTCTTACTACTGAAGCCTTGTCCAATGGCATTATAAGTAAACAAGAATACAACTTCCTTAATATAACCAATCCAAGAATCCCTGTGATTTATACATTGCCCAAAATCCACAAAAGACTTGAAAACCCCCCGGGCAGACCGATAGTGTCTGGGTGTGGGTCAGTGCTCGAACCACTGGGCCACTATGTCAATTTTTTTCTGAATGACTTTGTGTCAGTAACCCAATGCTACATCAGAGATAGCATGCATATGATTAATCTCATCGAAGATCATCCCTACAATCCCGAAAATGAGACTCTATGTACACTTGACGTGGAGTCTCTATACACAAATATACCCCAGAGAGACTCCCTGTTGGTTATGGAAAGCATACTTAACACCCGTCCAAGTCCCCACAGGGTTCCCACTCTGTTCATTGTGCAAATCCTAGAGATCTGCCTCACCCGGAATTTCTTCATGTATGATTCACAATACTACCAGCAGGTACGTGGCACGTCTATGGGCGCTATTTTTGCCCTGACCCTGGCGATCCTCTATATGAATTGGCTGGAGACCAATACCATCCTCTCCCCCAGCAATCCATTCCATCAAGGGTTGCATACCTGGAAGCATTACATAGACGATATCTTCCTTATCTGGGGTGGCTCAGTAAATGACCTCAATGGACTTCTACACTGGCTTAACAATAAATGTAATGGCCTTACATTCACCCTGCCTCACAATAGGCATAATATCTCCTTTCTAGACCTAAACGTCCAACATCAAGATGGTACCCTGTATACTTCCCTGTTTCGTAAACCCACGGAAAGAAATACCTTGCTAAGTTATGACAGCTGTCACCCCAGGGCCCTGAGGGACAGTCTGCCATACTCACAATTCCTCAGACTCAGGAGAAATTGTTTCAAAAAGGAGGACTATTTCAGTGAGGCTAATACCCTATTTGAGAAACTTAGAACTAGAGGTTATCCCAGGCGTCTAATCAAAAACTCCATAAAGAGAGCCTGGCATTGTCCCCGTGAAACCCTCTTGGAGCCTAAACCAAAACAACCCTCTGACTAGTTGGTGTGTGTGACCACCTTCTCACCCGTTTCCAATCGTGTCAAACAGAGCATAAAAAAGAACTGGCACATATTGTACTCAGGCCCACTAAATTGGGATACTCCACTCTTTGCATTTAAGAAAAATAAAAATCTTAAAGATCAGCTAGTAAGGGCTGCATTGCCATCGGCCAATGCAAGAAATACCACACTCCATGATCATTGGCAACTACCACCCCTCCGAGGTCACTCTAAATGTTGTACTTGTGTTGTATGCGACTTTTCAGTAGATGGTAAAGAGTTTGTATACAAAGATGTGAGAAATGAATTAAGAACTTTCACCAATTATAATAGTTGTAATATCATCTATGCCATTTTTTGCCCCTGCAATTTGATATATGTTGTCCAAACGAAGCAAAAAATCAAGCTGAGGATATCTCAACATCGAAGTCGGATCCGCTGTAAAACATCAAATGCCCCGTTGGTTGAACATTTCATGGACAAGGGGCATACGGAAAATGACATCCGCTGGACTGTGATCACGCAGGTCATCATTCCTCCCAGGGGTGGAGACTTAACTCGTTTACTTAACAGAGAAGAGCTCAAATGGATTTTGAAGACTGACAGTCTTAATTCTTGACTTAACCTGCAGGAGGAATGGACTGCCTTAATTTAATATCCATTCAGCTATGTTGGCCCTGAGTCAGCCATGTTTTCTTCTGTATTCCTTTTTAACTGAATGTAATTCATGTGGTTCACCAAAAGTAAATAATTGTCACATGCACTTCACTCCACGCACTAACCCCGGGTGATTGGCTAAACATTCTCTCCTAAGATGGCCGCATTGCCGTTGTCCATTTTCCATGTTCATGCCCAGGAACATCACGTGTTCCTCGTCCAATCAGCCCCTACGTAAATTTCTTCAGTCTTCACTTCCTTCCATGAGCACGGCAGGGAGCACACTCTCACGCCGACTAATCCGGTAAGATCCCTTTCTGTA
Organism: Lissotriton helveticus; assembly: GCF_964261635.1. Lineage (NCBI taxonomy): Eukaryota > Metazoa > Chordata > Amphibia > Caudata > Salamandridae > Lissotriton > Lissotriton helveticus. The sequence continues at coordinate 745,647,873 of NC_136059.1, read as the reverse complement.
TTCTTGCTTCTACTAGCCTCGATACGAGTTGCTTTTGCAATATCCTGACGCCTTAGTTTTCCAACAGGTTTCCCTAGGCTCCGACGGATACAATATTTTACCGCGGATTTGTGCGCTCGATTCTGGTAAGGACACGCGCTCACCCGTCCATAGCTCCGTAAACAACCTCCGCATGCCCTATCTTAATTATCCTTCCCTTTTTTAGGGCGATCACCTCTTTCTAATTTACCATCGGCCAAGCTCCAGTGGGAGTCACTGGTAAGCATGTATAAATATCGCCAGCGCCTCTACCTTATAGGCTCCGAGCGTTCCCAACTGTCATTGTTTGATAGTCACACTAATTCCTTAACTGTCCAACTCCGAACCATCGGCCAAGCTCCAGTGGGATTCACTGGTAAACGTGTATGGTTCCACCAGCGCAACATGTATGTTCCCCACCTGCGCCTTCACTATATAGGCTCTCACTGTTTGATAGTCATGGTACTTCCTTATTGTCCAGTCGCTTCCACTCCAAACCACTGGCACTTCCGCAGCCGACGACTGTGCATGCGACCTCGCCATCCCCTGAACACCGGCAATTACACCAAGTCGGCATGATCGAACCTCGTCACCTCCATAGCTGACTGAATGTGCATGCGTCACCGCCAGCCTGAACCCGGGCAAGTTTACCCCATCAGCATGAGCGTACTCCGGGACTGTCTCTTGACCACGTAAATGCACACTTGAACTCAGCATATGTTATGAACTCCACCCGCCAGGGGAGAGAATTGTTGCACGTGTCACTACAAATCACTTTTATATATTTCTGTAGTTTCTGTACCTAAATGTTTATATTTCCTTTCCTTTCTAGGCAATTAGAGGCTAATTAATGTTAAGGCTTTCACTGAATGTCCTGATGATGGTCCCCATGATCTAATAGGGGTCCGAAACGCCGTCGACCTATCTAGCACCTAATACAAAATCTGATTACTATGTAATGTAATGGTGCTTCTTTTACAAATTCTGTACAATTGAATTGAAAACAGAAAAAGTTTTTTCGCCTTAAAAAGCCCTTCTTCGCTTTCTATATCTATCTTCTGTATCAGATCTGTCAGTGCTGGGCACAGGCTTGTGTACCACACTAGGTGATTTGTGGAAGGTATTCTCTGTGTTGGAACTAAGTGTTTATTGAGTAAACTTGGAAGACCTCTGTCCGGCTGGACATGTCGCTAATAATATAGATTGACTCTGTCTATATTTATTCGTGTACGCATTTTTTGTTTGCATGGGACCACTGTTGCATAAACAAAGTATGTTCCCCGAGGTCCCCTGCTGACTGAATTGGGGCCCCTTGTTGTTGTTAACGTATTTCATTGTTCAACATTTGCAGATAATTTGAAAAAACAGGACATTCTATGGTATCCTTGGTTGCATTGAAAGAATCTTCAAAACTGAGAAAATCTCCAAGTAGTTCCTCTTCTGAACACCATGGCTTAAAGAGTTGCAAAAGAGCTAAATATTAAAATTCCCTTTTATAAGGAGCTTCGCAACTCAATTTACGATGATTAATCAAATGTCCTTTTCTTTGTTTCACCAGACATCCTTCACATCCAATTACAGCATATACTCCTTTATTGATATCTTCTGTCATATTCCTCTTAAAAGTATAGCTTTGCAGTACTTCATAGAGACAAACATTCTCAAGATGACTACTTCTATTTGGATAATATGTATCCAACATGTTTGTCTTCAAAATATCTGTACTGTTTGGTTGAAACTCCGCTAAATACTCAATGTCTTGTGCAGACTTCAAAACTCGGTTTCGTGTTGCAGCAAGACCTAGACTCACCCAAATGATCAATCTCAATTTGGCATACAGACTTGCTGATGATAACCGATCTGAACATTCATATGCTCCAATTTCTCGATGCGACAACATCTTTAGACTGTAACTGTATAATTTCTTACTTTGGCTCTTTTCATGCGAAATATCCTCCCATATTTCCTTCAGTTCCGTCTTTTCTGATTTTGTGATGTAAGACGTTACATATCGAGCCACAGCAATAGAGTTGTCAGCAACATATTGAATATCCATGTTAGCATTCCAAATGGACAAAATGACTGGGTTGTAGTCATTTATGTATTCGGACTCTTCATTTCTTTTCAAGTTGTACGTATTTTTCGGTGATTTTCTTGTCACAGTATGTCGCAGTGAAGACATAAAATTGTTCACTCTTCCTTTACATATTACTGGTCGTGGAAATCCAAAACGACATTTTGTGTAGAACTTCTCCTTGGATTTGAACTTTCGACGACAGTACTTTCCACAGCGATGGGTGTGAAAGCGTAAGACTTGATGTCGTAAATTGTCTTCTTCTGTACTTTTCGGAACAACACATGTGGAATCTTGTTCAATGAAACTCATCACTGTGTCATCCGAATCTGTTCCAAATTTGGGAGCATCTTTGATCCATAGCAGCATATGTATGTGAGGAGCACCTCTTGCTTGATACTCCTTTCTCCAAAAGAAATCCAAAACCTCTCCAAGTGGAGGATTTTTTTTGTTTGTTATGAAAGACATCATAGCTTCAAATCGATGATTAAAATACCTACAAACATTAACTGGATCCAAAGAGCACAGTTCTCCAGGTGTCTTGAATTCTATATTTTCTATGTTTCCATTTGCCTCTCGAAGAAATTCAAGTAAGTCTTCCCAGGCATACTCAGCACAGCTAAGAGTGAGGAACCATGTAGGAGTTCCTAAGTTTCTTAGCATACATTTCAATTCCCCAATACTCATTCGTACCATTCTGACATGCCATGAGATTGATTAGGTGAGATTCCAAAATACTGTCTTCCACTTGGACTTTATCCATAAAGTCCCTTGCAGAAACATTTTGAAGATGTACTCCAGATTTCAGTATATGGTTCACAGCATAAGATAGTCCAGAGAAGTCACTCTCAAACAGAAGATGAAACAAATATGGAATGTATTGATGAAATCTTGGATCTTCTGCATATAATCTTAAAGTCCGGTATTCCGACGCAGGAATTTGAACAGGTCGGTCATCATAACTTCCACCTTGACCTGTTGGTAACAATTGAGGGAAACAACAAGCTTCTAAGCTTTCTTCCCATACACTTATGGGACTTCCTTTGGCTTCTTTCATTTGGAACAACTCAATAGCATTCCCAATTACTTCTTTGGAATGCAGAGGATGAACACTATAATGCTCATAAATCTGTTCACTTCTAGACACATCTACTTTTTCAATCTGTCCAGCTGATGAATCACTGTCCTCTTCTACAATTGTTTCCTCTTCTCCTACATATACATTTTTTGCAGTACTGATTGTTTTTTACTAAAAACAACGTTGCCTTTTTGACTTTCCTAACATCCACTAATTCTTGCCAGATTGTCTTACTCTTTGTAGAAACGCCATTAACTAGAATAACTAGAGGTTCCTCTTCCACTTTTTCTACGCCAATGGTGTCAATATTTTTTTTTAAATCTAAAGGCAGATAAGCAACTCTTCCCTTTAATCCTCTCAGTAAATCTGGAGGAGGCAATTTCCCAGTCTTAGGCTCCATGCGAACAATAGCCTGAAAAGGATGCACACATTGAATCAGAATACACTCATAGGTATTTAATCCCATCAATTCAGACGGAATCTTTACCAACTCAAGATTATTATGTACAGCTCTAGCAGGCATTCTGTTTTCATTTAATTTATTATCACAATATTTACAAATACGTAGATCAGAACCCAAATCGAAACAATTCTCAACCAACAAATAAGTTGCAAAATCCTTCCATTCATTATTATTTTCCATTTCACTTTTAATATATAAATCAACTAACCGAGTCTGATTCTTATAATGAGTTCGTTTCAACACACACAACAAAAATTTGGCCTTTCACTTGATATGACCTTAAACTTTGTAATTTCATGATCAAAATTTTGAGTACTTACAATCTGTACATACTCTTTCACATTACTTTCTATTACTGTATCATTTTCGGCAGTGTCCTCTTTTTCACCAAAGTAACAAAACTCTATTTCTTCACAAATCTTCTTCACATCTAATTCAGATCCATGCAAAAGAGCACTGTTTAACTGTTTTAGCTTAAGTGCTGGACTTTTTGCATAATACTACCTTCTCACTATTTTCCTCACTTTAGTTTGATGCACTGCTAACATCCTAAAATGGTGAAAAGTACTCTGACATACTTTTCTAGAAAGACAAGCCAGTGAATGACCATGCAAACCTGTTTTTTCCCTCACTCTGCAAGGATCTAAGTCTTGCAACATCTTAAACTTTTGTTTCAGACTTTTCTTACTATATGTATGTAAGAAATTGCAAAACAAATTAATAGAATCCTGTCGCACACTACAAATACTACTACAATTCCAAGTACACACCGGAGCCTTAGGACATCTCCCTAAAACTTCATCAGCTAACACTTCATCTGCATTTCTAGGCACAATTTTTTCTTTTTCAACTGGACAACCGTCCTTCACCTCATATGCTCGACCACTGGTGTCAACTGCATGCACCAAAACATTACCTTGAAAGTAACTCTCTTCATTAAAAAATGGCTCACAACTTGAACTATGCTTCCATTCTCCCGAAAAAACATCACAAAAATTAGTCCGATTAATTACTCTTTTCCACTTACATTTTGATTTCAAATCATTGATTGCCTTATCTAGTGTACGAACCCTATTGATTACTAAAATATACAGCTTTCTCTTCACTTCAAAAGCCTGATCAACAAACTTTTCTATTCTTTTCTTTTTCTTGTAAAACGCTGTTTTCCTATTATATTTCTTAAGATTTTTTAATAAATTCAAAACTACTCTGTTACGAAACATTCGTCTACGAATGTCAATAAACTGATTTGTCCTACGATTACCAGACACACTATGATCTCCTCGTACCATTATACCATTTTTTGGTGACCTCTGCTTTTTCTTTCTATTTACACTTTGCATGAATCTTCTAATCGAGTCCTCTTGGTCGATAAAGCTTTCTTATAAAGTCTTTTTTGGCGGTCATTCGTAGGCATAATCTATTATGACTCTGTAGATATTTACAATCTGTTGAAAAGAAAAATGTGACATATTATAGACCACTACTAACATAGCACATACCAATGACATTAACTAAACATTATAAACACTAGTTCACATCTCTCTTTGTGTGTCTCATATCACTCTCTGCCTGCACCATCTCCCTCTTTGCATACCTCATCTCACTCTCTCCTTCCACCATCTCTCTGTTTGTATGTGTGTATCACCTCAATCTCTGCCTACACCATCTGTCTGTTTCTGTGTATGTGTCATCTCACTCTCTGTGCCTAAAACAATTTACCATGATAAATGGTTTTTGCTGAAATGACTGGCTTTAAGATTTTTGACAAGCATCAGACTGAGTGTGTATGAGAATTAAGGAATTATATTTTCATATAGTTCCTTAATTTAGCTATGTGTGCTCACAGTTTGTATCTTTTACCTTATAGGGTAGACTTCTTTTTAAAGTGTTTCTCATGCTTGAATTCAATGCTGGTATAGAGACAGTGCTAATGGTTTCATTTTGCTTGTAAATATGCTCCTTTTTTACAAGCGCTTTGCGCTACCTTTAACATGGATGCAAGCAGTGAATGTATGGAGAGGGATAGGAATAGAAGATAGAAAACAATATGATATGCTGTGAGAGATGCATAAAGGATTTTACTAATGGCATCAATTGAGATACAATATACAAAAAAGAGGGGCATATTTAGAAGCCCCTTGCGCAATGTTTAACATGGATGCAAGCAGAAAATGCATGCAGAGTAATAAAATTGGCACACAGACAAGAATATGCATTACACAAGGGGTTTGTAAATATGCCAATGAAACCATTACACTATCTCTATACCAGCATTAATGTTAAACAATGCGCAAGGGGCTTGTAAATATGCCAATGAAACCATTACACTATCTCTATACCAGCATTAATGTTAAACATTGTGCAAGGGGCTTGTAGATATGCCTCTCTTTTTTGTATATTCTATCTCAATTTATGCCATTAGTAAAATCCTTTACGCATCTCTCACAGCATTTCATATTCTTGTCTATGTGCCAATTTTATTACTCTGCATGCATTTTCTGCTTGCACCCATGTCAAACATTGCGCAAGGGGCTTGTAAATATGCCTCTCTTTTTTGTATATTCTATCTCAATTTATGCCATTAGTAAAATCCTTTACGCATCTGTCACAGCATTTCATATTCTTGTCTGTGCCAATGTAATTACTCTGCATGCATTTTCTGCTTGCACCTATGTCAATCATTGCGCCAGGGGCTTGTAAATATGCCTCTCTTTTTTGTATATTTTATCTCAATTTATGCCATTAGTAAAATCCTTTACGCATCTCTCACACCATTTCATATTCTTGTCTGTGTGCCAATTTTATTACTCTGCATGCATTTTCTGCTTGCACCCATGTCAAACATTGCGCAAGGAGCTTTTAATTATATACCCCTCTTTATCTTATCTTCCATCTCAATTGATGCCATTAGTGAAATCCTTTATGCATCTCCCACACCATTTCATCTTGTTTTCTATCTTCTATTCCTATCCCTCTCCATACATTTACTGCTTTCACCCATGTTAAAGGTTGCGCAAGGCGCTTCTATAAAAGGAGCATATTTACAAGTCCAATGAAACCATTACACTATCTCTATACCAGCATTGAATCCAAGCATGAAAAACAATGTAAAAAGAAGTCTACCCTATAAGCTAAAAGATACAAACTGTAAGCACACACAGCTAACATTATGGAAAAAGATGAAAATATAATTCCTTAATTCACATACACACACAGTGTGACCCTTGTGAAAAATATTATAGCCACACATTTCAGCAAAAATCATTTAGCATGGTAAATCGATTTAGACACAGAACACAGCCCATTTCAATATGCACTACATTACATTGCTGAAACCAAACTCATTTCAAAATGTCATTTCTAATATGCACCATTCATTTTTTGAATGACTCGGCTTGTAAATATGCCTCTCTTTTTTGTATATTCTATCTCAATTTATGCCATTAGTAAAATCCTTTACACATCTCTCACAGCATTTCATATTCTTGTCTGTGTGCCAATTTTATTACTCTGCATGCATTTTCTGCTTGCACCCATGTCAAACATTGCCCAAGGGGCTTGTAAATAGGCCTCTCTTTTTTGTATATTCTATCTCAATTTATACCATTAGTAAAATCCTTTACGCATCTCTCACAGCATTTCATATTCTTGTCTGTGTGCCAATTTTATTACTCTGCATGCATTTTCTGCTTGCACCCATGTTAAACATTGCGCAAGGGGCTTGTAAATATGCCTCTCTTTTTTGTATATTCTATCTGAATTTATGCCATTAGTAAAACCCTTTACGCATCTCTCACAGCATTTCATATTCTTGTCTGTGTGCCAATTGTATTACTCTGCATGCATTTTCTGCTTGCACCCTTGTCAAACATTGCGCAAAGGCCTTGTAAATATGCCTCTCTTTTTTGTATATTCCATCTCAATTTTTGCCATTAGTAAAATCTTTACGCATCTCTCACAGCATTTCATATTTTTGTCTGTGTGCCAATTTTATTACTCTGCATGCATTTTCTGCTTGCACCCATGTCAAACATTGTGCAAGGGGTTTGTAAATATGCCTCTCTTTTTTGTATATTCTATCTCAATTCATGCCATTAGTAAAATCCTTTACGCATCTCCCACAGCATTTCATATTCTTGTCTGTGTGCCAATTATATTACTCTGCATGCATTTTCTGCTTGCACCCATGTCAAACATTGAGCAAGGGGCTTGTAAATATGCCTCTCTTTTTTGTATATTCCATCTCAATTTATGCCATTAGTAAAATCCTTTACGCATCTCTCACAGCATTTCATATTCTTCTCTGTGTGCCAATTTTATTACTCTGCATGCATTGTCTGCTTGCACCCATGTCAAAAATTGCGCAAGGGGCTTGTAAATATACCTCTCTTTTTTGTATATTCTATCTCAATTTATGCCCTTAGTAAAATCCTTTACGCATCTCTCACAGCATTTCATATTCTTGTCTGTGTGCTAATTTTTTTACTCTGCATGAATTTTCTGCTTGCACCCATGTCAAACATTGCGCAAGGGGCTTGTAAATATGCCTCTCTTTTTTGTATATTCTATCTCAATTTATACCATTAGTAAAATAGTTTACGCATCTCTCACAGCATTTCATATTCTTGTCTGTGTGCCAATTTTATTACTCTGCATGCATTTTCTGCTTGCACCCATGTCAAACATTGCGCAAGTGGCTTGTAAATATGCCTCTCTTTTTTGTATATTCCATCTCAATTTATGCCATTAGTAAAATCCTTTATGCATCTCTCACAGCATTTCATATTCTTCTCTGTGTGCCAATTTTATTACCCTGCCTGCATTTTCTGCTTGCACCCATGCACAAGGGGCTTGTAAATATGTCTCTTTTTTTTGTATATTCTATCTCAATTTATGCCATTAGTATAACCCTATAAGCATATCTTACGGCATTTCATATTCTTGTCTGTGTGCCAATTTTTTTACTCTGCATGCGTTTTCTGCTTGCACCCATGTCAAACAATGCGCAAGGGGATTGTAAATATTCCTCTCTTTTTTGTATATTCTATCTCAATTTATGCCATTAGTAAAATCCTTTACGCATCTCTCACAGCATTTCATATTCTTGTCTGTGTGCCAATTGTATTACTCTGCATGCATTTTCTGCTTGCACCCTTGTCAAACATTGCGCAAAGGCCTTGTAAATATGCCTCTCTTTTTTGTATATTCCATCTCAATTTTTGCCATTAGTAAAATCTTTACGCATCTCTCACAGCATTTCATATTTTTGTCTGTGTGCCAATTTTATTACTCTGCATGCATTTTCTGCTTGCACCCATGTCAAACATTGTGCAAGGGGTTTGTAAATATGCCTCTCTTTTTTGTATATTCTATCTCAATTCATGCCATTAGTAAAATCCTTTACGCATCTCCCACAGCATTTCATATTCTTGTCTGTGTGCCAATTATATTACTCTGCATGCATTTTCTGCTTGCACCCATGTCAAACATTGAGCAAGGGGCTTGTAAATATGCCTCTCTTTTTTGTATATTCCATCTCAATTTATGCCATTAGTAAAATCCTTTACGCATCTCTCACAGCATTTCATATTCTTCTCTGTGTGCCAATTTTATTACTCTGCATGCATTGTCTGCTTGCACCCATGTCAAAAATTGCGCAAGGGGCTTGTAAATATACCTCTCTTTTTTGTATATTCTATCTCAATTTATGCCCTTAGTAAAATCCTTTACGCATCTCTCACAGCATTTCATATTCTTGTCTGTGTGCTAATTTTTTTACTCTGCATGAATTTTCTGCTTGCACCCATGTCAAACATTGCGCAAGGGGCTTGTAAATATGCCTCTCTTTTTTGTATATTCTATCTCAATTTATACCATTAGTAAAATAGTTTACGCATCTCTCACAGCATTTCATATTCTTGTCTGTGTGCCAATTTTATTACTCTGCATGCATTTTCTGCTTGCACCCATGTCAAACATTGCGCAAGTGGCTTGTAAATATGCCTCTCTTTTTTGTATATTCCATCTCAATTTATGCCATTAGTAAAATCCTTTATGCATCTCTCACAGCATTTCATATTCTTCTCTGTGTGCCAATTTTATTACCCTGCCTGCATTTTCTGCTTGCACCCATGCACAAGGGGCTTGTAAATATGTCTCTTTTTTTTGTATATTCTATCTCAATTTATGCCATTAGTATAACCCTATAAGCATATCTTACGGCATTTCATATTCTTGTCTGTGTGCCAATTTTTTTACTCTGCATGCGTTTTCTGCTTGCACCCATGTCAAACAATGCGCAAGGGGATTGTAAATATTCCTCTCTTTTTTGTATATTCTATCTCAATTTATGCCATTAGTAAAATCCTTTACGCATCTCTCACAGCATTTCATATTCTTGTCTGTGTGCCAATTTTATTACTTTGCATGCATTTTCTGCTTGCACCCATGTCAAACATTGCACAAGGGGCTTGTAAATATGCCTCTCTTTTTGTATATTCTATCTCAATTTATGCCATTAGTAAATCCCTTTACGCATCTCTCACGGCATTTCATATTCTTGTCTGTGTGCCAATTTAATTACTCTGCATGCATTTTCTGCTTGCACCCATGTCAAACATTGCGCAAGGGGCTTGTAAATATGCCTCTCTATTTTGTATATTCTATCTCAATTTATGCCAATAGTGAAATCCTTTACGCATCTCTCAAAGCATTTCATATTCTTATCAGTGTGGCAATTTTATTACACTGCATGCATTTTCTGCTTGCACCCATGTCAAACATTGCGCAAGTGGCTTGTAAATATGCCTCTCTTTTTTGTATATTCTATCTCAATTTATGCCATTAGTAAAATCCTTTACGCATCTCTTACAGCATTTCATATTCTTTTCTGTGTGCCAATTTTATTACTCTGCATGCATTTTCTGCTTTCACCCATGTCAAACATTGCGCAAGGGGCTTGTAAATATGCCCCTCTTTATCTTATATTCCATCTCAATTGATGCCATTAGTGAAATCCTTTATGCATCTCCCACACCATTTCATATTGTTTTCTATCTGCTATTCCTATCCCTCTCTATACATTCACTGCTTGCACCCATGGTAAAGGTTGCGCAAGGCACTTCTAAAAAAGGAGCATATTTAAAAGTCCAATGAAACCATTACACTATCTCTATACCAGCATTGAATCCAAGCATGAAAAACAATTTAAAAAGAAGTCTACCCTATAAGCTAAAAAATACAAACTGTAAGCACACACAGCTAACATTATGGAAAAAGGTGAAAATATAATTCCTTAATTCACACAGACACTCACTGTGACCCTTGTCAAAAATCTTTAAGCCACACATTTTATCAAAAAACATTTAGCATGGTAAATCATTTTACACACAGAGCACAACCCATTTAAATGAACACTACACTGAGTCTGCTTCTCTCTCTGGTATGATGGAGATCCCGATTAGTACAAATCAGGTTCTAGAGCCAGTGCGGCACTCTATGTCTTTTTCAGGGGCTGGGGAAAATGTTTTGGGGGTACAGATAGATTCAACCCCATCACGGGCGATCAAACCCAGTCAACTGTCTCCTAGCAGGCTACATACAATCCCTATTGAACTTTCGACTACACCCTCTTCACAACAGAATGCTGACTGTGCGGGCCCAGACCTGCTAGATGGGGCCAATACATCAAGCCAAATAACAACAGGGGAAAGTACCTTAAAGAATCATTTATCTGAAGAGAAGGAGAAGGAAAAGGAACTTAGCGAATTTTACTCTTTCTCTGACGAGAATGGTTTAAATATTCAGGAGGAGTGTTCAGATGAAACTCCTTGGAGGGCTCGGGAGAATCTGAATTACCACTTAGCTCCTATGGTGAAAGCAGTGATGAGCAAGACCCTAACATCAATACGGTCAGAGCCAGACCTAAAGCCACCACTAGGATACTCGAAAAGGGCTCTAAAGATATTCAGATGGCTCCTAACCTACCTCCTCAATTAGCTGCCGCAGCCTCAAATGCTTCAACCTCAAATGCTTCAGCCTCAGCCTCAGCAAATCTGAAGGTTTCTCAATCAGCCCTAGAGACTATTTTGCAGGCCATAGTGGCTCATAGAGAAGAAACTGCTCAAGACAGTAAGAGATCTCGCGCCGCACTTCGGAAAATGCAAGGTGTTGTTAGAAAACTCTCAAAATCATGTACCCTGATGGGCAAAAGACTCACTGAGATGGAGTCCAGGGTTGTGACTATATGAGAAAGAAACTATGTTGAATGCTGAGCGCACTAAACTTCAAGATGCCGAGCTTGCAGATATCAAGTGGAAATTGGAGGAGTTTGAAAACCGCCAACGTCGGAACAATCTCCGTATTTTAGGCGTTCCGGAGAAACTTGAGGGGGGTGATACCCGTGCCTTCGTGGTTAAACTGCTAGAAGAGTCCCTGCCCGCCATCAAAGATTGGAACTTGAACGCAGAGGTTCAACGAGCCCACCGAATGCCATTCAATATCGCTACGAAACCGGGCATATATCCCAGAGCTATTTTGGTTTATTTTGGGAATTTTTTGGTAAGACAATTTGTTGCCGATTACGCTAGGCCTGACAAAAAAGTGCAGTATATTGATTTTGCATATTTTTCAAGACCGGACTTTCTCCACGTTACTGTGGAAAGACGTTGGCGGCTTCGCTCTTTGATCAAGCCATTTCAAGACAAAGGCGCACAAGCATATCTCAATAATCCCGCAAAGTTAAAAATTGTACATGGCGGCCTTACAAAATTTTTTCGATCTGAAATCAAAGCAAAGGCTTACCTAGATCAGATTTCTTAAAAAGTTCCAGAATGCGAATGAAATTTTTTTTTGTTCTCCTTTGTAGATATGCAGTAAGTGTAAGGAAAAGGAAAAAAAAACCGCTTGTCCATTATAATTTAACTAAACGCTTAATACATTCTTAGATGACGTTTCATATGTGTTAATATCTGCATCTCTACCGGGGTTTTACACTTATAGCAGATCACCGATATTGTATATATATTGTATAAACGATCCGTTATTATCCTTCTCTCTTCTCTCAATCCTTCTTTCTTTTCCTTTTGGTAATTCTATGAGTCAAATATCTTTTAAGCGGTAGATTAGATACTATGCTGTGACTGCATCACCCAGACTCTGTGTGAGTCTGATTTCCCACTGAATGGGGGGGGGGGGCGTCCAGGGGAAGGGTGGTGGGGTTGCTCAGGGGGGGCACGGGAGGGCCACTTAGGGGGGGGAAACACAAAAGAAAATAAAAGAACCAGGTTTTTCAGCTAAAGAAATATGGAAAAGGGTACCAAATAGAACAGTAACAGATTTAGATAATTGTTTTGTAATAAAGTTTTATATGCTTGAGGCGATGCTACAACCATTCCCTATAAACAATGGGTAGATTAAATATCCAAACTTGGAATGTCGGAGGGTTATTAACAGGGGATAAGCGCAAACGCTTGGCTGAGCTGCTCAAACTAACTCCAGTAGATGTACTATGCCTCCAAGAAACCCATGTACCATGGATTAAAAAATCGTTGTTGAATATGAATGGATACAATCTATTAGCTGTCTCTACACAATCCTCGAATATAAGGGGGGTAGCAATACTTGCGAAAAATAATCTTGGACCAAGTATACGACACCTTTCAGATCCCCATGGCAGATGGGCTATTGCTAAACTCGCTTCTGGTATAACCATTTGCACGGTATATGGTACAAATCAAGACAAACCCTTCAATCTTTGAAGAATTAGAGATCGAATTGCCTATTTGGCAGGGCCCGCTAGTTTTGTGTGGCGATTTTAATATTTCATGAATACCACCTTTATCTAATTTCTCCTTCAAAACAAAATACCGAGGACGTAAACCCAGAGTATACAAAACTGTTAGGAGGCTTACAGCTAACCTTGGCCTAACTGATATGTGGGTACACAACAATCAATGTGATCAAGGATTTACCTACTTCTCTCATCCGCATCAAAAACAAGTTCGAATCAAATACATATTTGCTTCTGGAGAGCTCACTTCACAATCAGATATAAAAAAAATTCCAAGAATAATTTCAGACCACAATGCATTAATTCTTACAGTTACAATCACTCCTCTGTCCACTCAACAACGATCTTGGTCATTTGACAGGAAATTACTTTCCAAAAATGAATTCATTTTACACATTAAAAAATGGACCGAAGAGTTTTTTAATGTAAACCGTTTCAGCGCGTCTAGAAACGTAGTTTGGCATTCATACAAATCTGCCTTAAGAGGAGAGATTTCCAGTTTTCAATATGCCGCACGAACCAAAACTAGAAATTTCTATGAAATAAAATTGTCTGAAATGACTAAAGCTGAATTAGAGCACACCTCTTTGATTGAACAGGGCAAAGATTCCAATAATTAATGGCTTCGAGTTGCGGTTTTAAAAGCCGAACTTAACACTGAACTAAGCCAAAAAGCCGCTCAAACTTATAGAGCCTATAGAAAGAAGGTTTACGAAAGTGGGGAAAAAATAGGCAAACAATTGGCATTACGAACACGTCAAAAAATGTTTCTAAGAATATCACCACTATTGTAGATGGTGGACGGACCTACGTCCAACCGACAGACATTATCCAACAATTCAAACGATATTATCAAAATTTGTACTCTGAAGAAGTGACTAAATCGGAAGAAGATATTGATACCTTCTTGGCTGGCTTTCTTAGTAATTCGGCAGCCACCAGCTTACTAGATAACGAGGTGAGAGAAGAACTTGAAGCCGAGATCACATTGGATGAAGTTGTTGTAGCCCTATCACTTTTATCTTCTGGTAAAGCAGCAGGCCCTGACAAATTGCCAATTGAAATTTATAAAACCCCTAGTCCCCAACTAAGCCCTCTATTATTGGATTTATTTTTGGGTGTTCAGTACAACGGCATTCCCCCATGTTCTTGGGATGAGGCTAGTATTATAGTTTTTCCTAAGAAGGGAAAACCACCCGAGCAGTTGACGTCGTATCGCCCCATTTCATTGATAAATTCGGACTCCAAATTATATGCCAAAGTGATGGCTCTCAGACTCAGCGGGATCATTGGGCACCTGGTCTCTCCGTGGCAGCATGGCTTTGTTCCAGGTAAAGGGACCACCGACTATATTCGCCGGGCTATTGCCCTATTTGATGCCATGTCTGTCGCGGGAGGCCAGATGTCCATGATCCTGCTTGACGCTGAGAAAGCCTTTGATCGTGTTTCATGGAACTTCTTGTGGGTTGCCATGGCACGTCTTAATTTCGGCCCTAAATTTCTTAAATCTATAAAATCCATGTATCATCAACCCAAAGCAAGAATTTCACTACTAATTTTGGAATCCGGTCCTATTAACATTACAAGAGGCACAAGACAAGGGTGTCCATGCTCACCTTTACTTTTTGCCCTTTATATTAACCCTCTCATCCTAAAACTGTTAGAAAATAATAATACCAAGCCAATCCTATGTAATCAATATGAAACGAAAGTTTTGGCATACGCTGATGACATCGCGGTATTAACAACTCACCCGATAGAAGCGTTGCACGAAATTGAACAGCTCTCCCTGCAATATGGCAACTGCTCGGGTTATTCTCTGACTAGGGGAAAAACCATTGTATTGTGCACAGACAACACTGTATGCTTAGATATAAGAAGAGCAAAATCCGCTACGTATCTTGGTGTGATCTTATCTACTAATACCAAGACACTAGTTAAAAACAACTTTGATCCACTTATAGATAAGATCAAGACAGATCTGGATAGGGTAAACAGTTTATATCTTTCTATTATTGGAAGGGTGAACTATTTGAAAATGAATATATTACCGAGATGCCTATATCTTTTTCGATCTATCCCTCTAAAAGTAGATCCTAAGATAATTATGTTAATTAACAAGCTCATTTCTAAATTTGTTTGGCAGCATGGGAAAATTAGACGGTCATTGTCTTACTTATCTATTCCGTTCAATAGAGGTGGGCTTACAGCACCGAATATTATTTTGTATCATTGGGCAGCTTTTTTAAAACATTTAAAACCAATGATTCTAGAATTACCGTCTGTCTCTGGTACTATTAACACCACAATCCCTACAATTTATGAATTGGTACTTGGGAAAGAAGCCTATGGTCTTTTATTAAGAAAACAGAAAATACTCACTATAAACACTTTAAGGGCGAAATCATTAAAAGTGCCTGGCTAATTTGGAATCAGGTCCTTAAACATATGAAGATTGGCAAAATTAACCGGTACACGCCCCTACTCCAATCCACTATTACTTCCGGTCTTGATTTTGATCATACGGCTAAGAGATGGCAAAGATTGGGCATAAGAACAGTTAGAGATGTTTGGTTAAATGGCCCTCATACTACATTCCAAGCTCTAAAAACAAAATGTGGTCTTCCTGAAGGAGACTTTCTTAAATTCGCCAAACTTCATGCAAAATTAAAAGCTAAAAGAGACTCAATCTGTCTCCAGAAGAACGACCTAATAGAAGCATGCACTATTTCAAAAACTAGGATAGGAACATTTTATGATATTCTGCTAACAAATATTAATGACGATATTGAGAAAACAGAAACTAAATGGGCGGTAAATTTAAATAACCCCGATATTGATATAGATAAAATACTTGACATGAACATTAATTTGTTTATGGCTAGCAATTTAAGGGCACAACTGTATAAAACCATATATGATTTATATTTTACCCCCGCTAAATTATTTGCGTGGGGTAAAAGGGAGACTTATCTATGCCCACGCTGTTCACAAGGCCCAGCGACATTAACTCACATGTTTAGTAGCTGCCCCGAACTTCTTCTCATAAAAAATATGATTGCTTCATTTTGGGAGAAAGTTTTCCATCATAAACTTCTCGAATCTGACACCCTATATGTTTTGGGGTACGATAGTTCGCTTAACTTAACTAAATCAGAACAAAGATTAGTATTTATAGGTACAGCTGTACTGAGATTAATTTTATCGGCTCGCTGGAAGGATAATCTTCCTCCCAGCTTTCAAATGTGGTTAGCTCGTTTTCTTGCTTTTTCTAATTATGAATCCGCAATATTTGCCACCAGGGGATTTAAAACAAAACTTCGTGGTGAAGAACTTTGGCGCCCAATCTCTATCTGGAAAGAAGGTTTATTTCCCAGTGGAATTGGTTGAATTTATTGAGACTTCGTTTAGTCATGCTATTGTTTTTGTAATCCCCGTCAACACATTTGCTCATCTGGTCTTTGACTTCGTGTTTAATTTTTGCACATTTTTTTTTTTTTTGTTATTGGTTATTTCATCTCCTTTTATTTTATTACTGAGCTCAAATGTATGTACTCTATTCAATGTTTTTATGTTAAATGTATTGTCTTATGCTGATACTGGTTCTTGAATAAAAAAAAATAAAAAAATCAACATTACACTATAATGCAGAAACCTGACTCATTTTCAAAATACAACAGTAATGAAGCCCAATATGCTTGTTATGCTTCCCAATACTGCAAACAGCACTCTCTCTATATTACTCACCTTTAAAATCGCTTTTGAAAATTTAGAACAGTGTCAAACACACAGCAGATTTTCTTAAGCAGAATCTCTGAAATGCAGCTCAGACACTGGAACCAGAAATGGCACACTTTCCCACTCATTCTTCACACATATTTCAGGTCTTAACCAATGAAATGTCTTCCCACACTATTTCAAAACTAAACTAACATTTTAATTGGTTCTATATTCCCACACTTTCAAACTCACATAATATTCACCCATCCCCCTAGTGCTCATTTAACCTGTTACCATGGTAACTCCCACCTAAGGAAGAACAGAGTTTAAAAGTTCATCATACTATGTTGCAAATGAATCCAGCAAGGTTGTTAGAGCTTTCAAAATAACAGCTAATCATGTGCAATATTCCTTTCAATGACCTTTTATGAACCATTAGAATTGCTTCTTTTAAAAAACAAAACTATGCACCCTAATATGCTCTTTTCCATTTTCAGAAAGCACCAATCATTTCTTAAGCTTCAAGTGCAGTGAATGTCCTCCTCTTTTTTTCTAAACTGCAAGCTTTCCAACTGCCATTTCATTTACAGCCCTCATCTGAGTACAACCAGACCTGCCTTGAAAATGCCTTCAGTGTGGTTTGTAGGACACAGTTTTGTATTCTGGTCTAATAGGTATGCAACAAACAGAGGAATTTTAAACCTTGATTTACCAAATGTGGATATTTTATGGATTGGCCAGAGAGGATTGAGACTTCACCAATTGATACCATTGGTGAAATCCTTCATGCATCTCCCACACCCTGACCTCATAATTGTGCACTGTGGTGGAAATGACTTATGTACTTTGACTGGGGTTGGTCTGGAAAAGTGTGAAGTGTGGCTCAGGGGTTAGAGGCGGCAGACCCGGAATCTGAGATCGGTCCTGGACCAGGGTTCAATTCCCCGCCCCGGCGGGTCTTGGGCTAAAAATTCCATGGACTAGATAATTCTCGCCCCGGTGCCTCCTCGACTCACGGGTTCACACTCTGCGACTCTGGGCAACAGCTTGCTTAATCTCCACAACGGCCCCTCGCGGTGGGATGCCTGACTTTCACCTTGTGGATACCCTGCTATCTCACAGGGGAATATCAGGAAGGGTTCCCTAAGCAAGCGCCGGGAAACCCACTGCGGGTAGCTGTGCGCTATATAAGCTCAACTACATTTACAATGCTATTGTAGGACATCTTTGGACAATTGATGTCACTTTTTCCTCTTATCATAAGTGCCATTTGTAGAGCGCACTGTCGCTGAAGCTTCCTGGCGCTAAAGACAGAGTGGGTGAGGAAGAAATACAGAGTGCGGGAAGCCTAACTGAGGGAGGGGAAAAGGTGCGTTTTTAACAGTTTCCTGAATTTGATAAGGGATGTAGAGGATTTGATTGAGAAAGGGAGGAGGTTCCAAAGTGTAGGAGCCAGATAGTTTTGCTTTTGGGGGTGTCTAGCAGATCACGATGTGCTGATCGGAGGTTGCGTAACGGACAGTGAGGATGGATAAGGGATTTGAGGAACCCAGGGCAGGGGCAGTGAAGAGCTTTAAAGGTGAGACAAGCCACCTTGAAAGTGGACCTCTGGTCCACCGGGAGCCAATGGAGGCTGCGGAGCAGAGGCTTAGCTGATAACCATCTGGGGGATCCGTGAATCAGGCGAGCCGCTTGATTCTGGACGACTTGGAGGCGATGTGTCAGGAATAGAGGTAGACCGTGATAAATTGCGTTGGAAAAATCCAGACGGGAAAGCACGAGTGAAATAACAGTTTGAGTGAGTGCTTCGGGGGGGAGAAGGTGACGAATTTTGCGAATCCTCCGGAGTTGGTACATGCAGGAGGATACTACAGTTCCAACTTGGGTTTTGAGGGAGAGTTCGGCGTCAATGATTATGCCCAGGCTTTTTACAGCTTTGGCTGGGGTAGGGGGGGCCGAGCTCTGGAGGCCAGTACTGAGGGCCCCAAAGGGTGTGGCTGAGTCCCGGGAGGAGGAGCTCAGTCTTGCCGGGGTTTAGTTTTAATTGATTCTGGTTCATCCAGAGCTGGATGTGAATCATAACCTTGTGAAATGTTTTGATGGCGTGAGGGGAGTTGAGGGGGAAGATGAGTTGCAAGTCGTCTGCATAGTTAAAAACTGTGATATCCCATTTCAGAAGGGATTGGATCAGTGGCCGGAGGTACAAGTTGAAGAGGAGCGGGGAAAGGGAAGAACCCTGGGGGACACCACAGGAAGTGGGAGTATTGTTGGCAGTGTAAGGACCCATGCAAACTGCCTGTGTTCTTCCAGTAAGGAAGGATTTGATCCACTCATAAGCTGTAGCTTGGATGCCCGCCTGCCCGACACGGTGGAGAAGGATGTTGTGATCCACCGTGTCGAACGCGGCCGACAGATCCAACAGGACCAGGGCCTGATGACGTCCGCCGTCTGCGTTGCTTCTGAGTGTATCAAGGACTGCCAGGATGACAGCCTCAGTAGAATGGGCAGGTCGGAAGCCCGCCTGATTAGGCTCCAGATGGCAGGATGATTCGATGAAATTTGACAGGCACCGAGTGGCATGGGCCTCCAAGATTTTGGAAAGATAGGGAAGGAGGGAAATAGGACGATAGTTCGACGGCTCTGCAGGGTCGGCGCCAGTTTTTTTTAGGAGGGGTAGTAAGATGGCCTTCTTAAAGAGGTAGGAAAGATACCGCAGCAAAGGGATCTGTTAAGTAGATTGAGAATGTCGTCGGGTAAATTGAGACATACATTCCGCATAACGGATGGTGGACAGCAGTCGTTGGGGGAACCAGATTTGACACGGGTGGCGAGTTCCGCCAGGGAGG
Source organism: Lissotriton helveticus (assembly GCF_964261635.1). Lineage (NCBI taxonomy): Eukaryota > Metazoa > Chordata > Amphibia > Caudata > Salamandridae > Lissotriton > Lissotriton helveticus. The sequence goes on along the minus strand of NC_136059.1, from coordinate 745,627,881 downwards.
TGGAGTCCAGAGCGGGAAGGGTGTCAAAGGTCATAGGGTTTGTAGAGGAAGTATCCGGTGGGGATGACTGGGGAGGGGGTGGGATGGACATTTTAATTTTTATGATCTTTTCCAGAAAAAACAAATTTAAGGAATCGCAGGCCTCCTGAGTAGGGGTCTGAGTTGGAAGAGTTCTGTCATCAGAGGTTAGCTCGTTCAGAACTCTGAACACCTCCTTGGATTTATCTTCTGCCGATGAGATCCTTTTTGAGAAATGATCTATTTTTGCCGATCTTATGGCTGCCTTGTATTCTTTGCGTGCAATCAGATAGGATTGTCTGGCTAGGTCTGAATAGTTGCGTCTCCAGATGCGTTCCGACTGGCGGGTTTTCAATTTGTGGGCTTTAAGCTCATCAGAGAACCACCTATGAGAACTGCGGTGCCTGGTGCGGGGGAATTTGACTAAGGGGGCTACTAAATCGCTGGTCGATTCTAGCCAGGAGCCTAGATTTTGTTCTAATTTATCGATATCGTCGGAGGGATCTATGCGAGAGTCGGCAAGAGCGGTAAGAAAGCCCTGAGCATCGTAGGTGCTCCATTTCCGTGACAAGCCACCGGCCATCAATGGAGCAGAGATCTGACCGGCCATTGTTATGGTAGTGTCCACCAGGTGGTGGTCTGATCAGACGCAAGGGAGTATGTCTGGTGGGGAGAGGGCCAGGTTGCAGGACCAAATCTGGTCCAAGATATGTCCCTTGATGTGGGTGGGTTGGGAGACCTGTTGAATAAGATTCAGGTTAGTGAGGGTGTCAAAGAGTTCAGTGGCATGAGTGCCAGCGTTGGTGTCATTGAACCAATAGTTCAAATCGCCAAACATGGCGAAACAGGAGTGCATTGTTAGCAGGGAGGACAGTTGTTAGTTTACAATGGAAGAAAAAGAGGGCATTGAGTGGGGAGGTCGGTATAGGAGGAGGAGAGTGAGAGGGCCAGAGTCCGTTTGCACACTGAAGAGAAGGTTCTCCACCTCAGGGAGGGGGAGAGTGTGAGAGGAAATAGATATCAAACGTTTTGATATAATGGCTGCCACCCCGCCGCCGGGCCGGTCGTCAGGGCGGTCGGTGTGAAGGATGTAATAATAAGGGGGAAGGGCAGCCAGTATATCAGGAAGGGACTCAGAGGTTAGCCAGGTTTCTGTGAGCAGAAGTAAGTCAGGGTTAGAGTTAGATAACAATACGAAGATGTCCTCGGCGTGTTTCACAAGTGAGCGGGTGTTCAGGTATAAGATCCTAATGGGCGTGGAGTTCCTGGTTGGCGAGGCTGAAGGAGTGCGGCCGCCGGAGGAGATTTTGTCGGGGCGCATGAGGCCAGCAGCAGATATGCGGCGAAGGGTCGTTGGCGAAAGGGTGGTGACGGGATTTTGTAAGTCCCTGAGAGTATTAGCCGAATACGTGATGGTTTGGCCAGCCTGGCGTGCCCTCGGGCCCGTCCTGGCGCGGACGGGCGCAGACGGGCTTGCCTTAGGCGCGCCTTTGGCACGCAAACGGCGCTCCCGCTGCGCTCGTCCGCTGCGCTTCCGGTGGATACACATATTATGTGCTGAAGCAGGGGGAGGGTAGAGGGCGTGGCCTAAAAAGGGGCGTGGCCTCTCTCGTGGGCGGGAATGGCGTGTGTGTTTGGCGGCGCGGCAGCGCTAAGATCCGCTGTGCGTGCCTGACACAAAAGAAAGAAATGCTCTCACAAGCTGGTGAGTGAGTTAAAAGCAGTGGCAATCAATGATTTTTAAAATATGCAAAGCACGAGTGCGCCTCCCGGCTTCCACCTCAGGAGGGTGTACCAGTCTGTCTGATTAGGTCGCTTGTATTCAGCGGCTTTTTAAGGCGACAGTGGGTGTGGCCTAAAAAGGGGCGTGGCCTCTCTCGTGGCCGGGAATGGCGTGTGTGTTTGGCGGCGCGGCAGCGCTAAGATCCGCTGTGCGTGCCTGACACAAAAGAAAGAAATGCTCTCACAAGCTGGTGAGTGAGTTAAAAGCAGTGACAATCAATGATTTTTAAAATATGCGAAGCACGAGTGTGCCTTCCGGCTTCCGCCTCAGGAGGGTGTACCAGTCTGTCTGATTAGGTCGCTTGTATTCAGCGGCTTTTTAGGGCGACGGTGGGCGTGGCCTAAAAAGGGGCGTGGCCTCTCTCGTGGCCGGGAATGGCGTGTGTGTTTGGCGGCGCGGCAGCGCTAAGATCTGCTGTGCGTGCCTGACACAAAAGAAAGAAATGCTATCACAAGCTGGTGAGTGAGTTAAAAGCAGTGACAATCAATGATTTTTAAAATATGCAAAGCACGAGTGCGCCTCCCGGCTTCCGCCTCAGGAGTGTGTACCAGTCTGTCTGATTAGGTCGCTTGTATTCAGCGGCTTTTTAAGGCGACGGTGGGCGTGGCCTAAAACGGGGCGTGGCCTCTCTCGTGGCCGGGAATGGCGTGTGTGTTTGGCGGCGCGGCAGCGCTAAGATCCGCTGTGCGTGCCTGACACAAAAGAAAGAAATGCTCTCACAAGCTGGTGAGTGAGTTAAAAGCAGTGACAATCAATGATTTTTAAAATATGCAAAGCACGAGTGCGCCTCCCGGCTTCCGCCTCAGGAGGGTGTACCAGTCTGTCTCCTCAAACTGCCTTTGTCTATTCAAATATATGTCAAAGGCAAAAATGAAATTGGTCCAATCAATTTTGTCCACAGATTGAGAAAGCAAGGAAACATGTAAATAAATCTGTTTCTGCATACATGAGAGACTATGGAATGGGTTGTATATACCACAACAACTTGCGTTACAACATGCAAAGCATCTATAGGACCGATGGTGTACATTTCACTGATGAAGGGAACAAAGGGGCATATTACCAAGCAATAGCGAAAATTATCGCTATTGCTTGGTTAGAGACAAACTTTTACCGCTGAGCTGCGGCGATAAAAAACTGCCGCAATGCATGAATATCGCTGAAAAGTCAGCGATATTCATGCATTACCGAGCTAATGCTCTTAGCCATGTTATCCACCTCCCATTGGATAACATGGCTAAGAACTGCTCAGGGCAGGTGTTAGCTTTTGGAGATATTCGCGCTTAGCGCGAATATCTCCAAAAGTTGGTAATAGGAGATAGCGATGTTAGCGACTGTTTCCAGTTGCTAACATCTTGGCACGCCCACTTTGCATGTCATTAGTGATAAATATCACTGACATGCAAAGTGGGGCCCAAGATGGTCGCTATCTCCTACTAGCTGTCACTAACTGGTGTTAGCGACAGCTAGGTAATAGGGAGATAATTTTATCTCCGCTTTCTTGGCTTTTAAAGCCAAAAAAGCGGAGATAAACCCCCTTGATAATATGCCCCAAAGTCTTTCTCTGTAACATCAGACTCTGCATTGGTACTTACTTGTAGGTACCAAAAAAAACACAATGAACCCAACGGCTCTTTTTAGAGCCAACTGACATGTAAACACTCAAATATGATTTTTAACTTTATTTTTTTTTAAATTTTTACCAAGGTCCGCGCACCGAGCACTCACCGAGCACTCCCCGTGCTCGGACGTATCGTGTTTTCTGATAATTGTTTACAAATAAACATTATTTTTAACCTTAGGAGTCCTTGAAGGACCCCCTGAGAAGGCCTAAGGGGTCAGGGACACTCTACCCTACCCCCTTCCCACGTTTTTAAGTTACATTTTTCACTCTCTTCTAAAACCACAAAATGGCGGCGATAGGGATCTCGCACCGTGCAGTTACCGAGCACTCACAGTGCATGCACCGAGCACTCGAGGTGCGCGGACCTATTGGAATAAAAAAAAAAAACTAAATGGAAATGGACATCGTCTCCTCTGTAGATACCTTGTATGTTGTAATGCAAGTTATTGTGGCAAATTGAATCCATACTGTAGTCTTTCAGGAAAGCAGAAACAGATTTGTTCACATGATTCCTTCTTTTCTCGATGTGTGGTCAGAATTGGCGTAGGGAGTCATGAGTTCCTACTCTGGTGACACACACTTGCTGTTCTATATACTTACTTAGGTTGTAAACTAGTGCATCAGAGACAGTCAGTGAGAGAAAGGATGCAGGACATGAAGAACACAAAATTGTATCACTTTGCTACTACCTCATAAATTACATTTAAATAAGTATAATTTTCAAAACAATTTTTCTTTACTAAATTAAAATGTATTTATCAGAATTTTCAAAATCTAAAAGAACTTGTAGCATTTCTTCATCAGGAATTTCATCCATCAAAGTGTCTGAAAATGATTCATCAAACTCAACAATGTCTACACATTCCATTAATTCCATATCTAGTGTTTCATCAAAAAAATCTGCCATGGTATCTCCTTCATGTTCTTCATGATTTGTTTCATCTATAGGATCTATATACATCACTGAAGTTGCCTCAATAAACATTGCTGTTATTTCAAAGGAGATGTTGGTAGGCTCCTCATTTTCATTCATCATTTTATGTTAGTGTACTATTAAAAGAAAGAGAAACAGCGCTTACTGCATGATTTCCTGCTCTGGTGAGACACACTTGCTGTTCTTTAAACTTACTTATGTTGCAATCTTGTGCATCAGAGACAGACAGTGAGAGAAAGGATGCAGGACATGAAAAAGAGATGTCAAATACACATTTAAGAAAATTTTGGGGGAGAAGGGAAATATTTATGAGTAAACTTACTATGTAACACCAAAAATTATCAGTTTGCTACTACCTCATAAATTGCATTTTAATAAGTATAAATTCTCATACAATATTTATTTACTAAATTTAAATTTATTTTTTGAAATTTTTGAAATTTAAATGATCGTCTAAGATTGTATCATCAGCAATGTCAATATTAAAAATCTCCCAAAAAGAATCCTCAAACTCAATGAACTCCAAAGCTTCCATTAAATCTGAATCCAAGGATTCATCATAGAAATCGTCCAAGCCATCTCCTCCATCTTAAAGCTCTCCTTCAGGAACATCCTCAATAACAGTCACAAAAATGTCTATAAGTATGTCAACTGACTCTTCATTTTCAGCCATTATTGATGTTAGTGTACTATCAAAAGAAAGAGAAAGACAGTGAGATGGTGCAGAGGAAGAGTAAGATAGGGCAGAGAAAAACTATTAAATTCTATTAGAAGAGTCACTACTGTGTAAATCTCACACCAGAAATTGAACACCAAAATTTCCTCACAAAACTACCTCAGACACTATAGTCACAAAATGGCCGTGTTTCCCTTGACAGTGTATAGTATCAAGCAAGAATTAGACATATAAAGCACTGCATCTGATGTTGGCCTACTCAATCCATAAGTATAACAGACAAACATTAAATACCTAACAGAAAACATTTTTCCTATTAACTCAAAGTGAACAACAGAGTTCTCCTTACAAATTAACAACTCACCTTCTAGAAAACTGGTGAGCAGTAAATTGTGTCTCAATCTCACACCTCAGAAGTATACCTCAAACACTAAAATCTCAAAATGGCTGTATTTCCCTCTCATTTCTCATTCATATTCAGATACCCAGCCAATCAAATATTATCACACACAAAATCAAAACCAAAGTAACATTTTAATTGGTTCAAATTATCAACACTTTCAAACTCACATAATATTTAACCTACCCCCAATGCTCTCTACCAATTACCATACTAACTCTCCACAAAACACCTACCTAAACCCAAAGGTGAACGAGTTATCACTCAATGTTGCACTCAACCAACATCTAAACACTGAAACTTGTTATTTTAATGTATTTCTTTTTTGTCTTTTTGAGCCGAAGTCCGCGCACGGTGCGATTTAAAAAAAAAAATGTTGTTTTATTTTTTTCAACCTTCGGGTCCTTTACAGACCCCATGACAAAACCTAGGGGGCTCAGGAATCTCTAGGACCTGTTGCTACGCTCGTCGTTGCGGTGTTCTTGGCTTACCTTGGCCAGACTAAAACCGTTGCTACATCTTTCTATGACTTCATCTTGAACTACCAATATTCCTTAAATAAGAAAGGATTTTCTTTTGATATTTTATTAACTGTTTGACGCTAAATTATGCAGCATCTATGAATTTGAAAACTATACATTTTATTCAGCCCTGAAGAAGTCCGGTGACGGACGAAACGCGTTGGCTCTTTGGCTATCAGCGATTATTTTAAGGAAAATGAAAAACTGAATAAAGGAAAGAAAATTGAAGATCCAAAGTCTCTTGTCTATATATTCATTGGGAAAATAACCATGAGAATGTTATATGTGACTTAACAAATACTGAGACATCATTTATTGTAAACTGTGTATATAATCTCGAAGGGTGCTGTCCATTTTCTAAAGTCTAGTTAGTCAAGGAAGTAGGGTTTCCTTATCTTCCTTGTTGGGTTTGTATAGGAATTACATTCCTGGCTCTAGCACCTTCGCTTTGGACTTAGTCGCGGTACTTAAATAGTGGTGCATACGTCTTTGCCTTAATCCCTAAATAAAAAATTCCTTCTTGGCTCAGGAATCTCTACCCTGCCTCCTTGTCAACTATTACACTTCTCTTTACAACCACTATCATCTGCCACAAAAACAAGATGCCTCCAATTCGCAATAATGCAAACAATGAATGAGTGACGATAAACCAAAAGTTTATTAGTTTATCTCGACAAAACTTTTTGTCATTGAGTCAATACGTAAGTTGCAAAATTTAAATCTTAAAGAGCAGACAAAGAGAAAACCATCAACTTCATTTCTAGCCGTATGGAAATCAGTCAAACAGTGTGTGTATATTTACAGTGAGACAATTTAAAGCAAACACATTGTACTAAATCAAACATTCATGGACATCAATAAATCAAAAGATACTTTTCACAAAAAACAGATACACATATCACAGTTAGAGAATCATAAATACAAGAGCAAATAAGAGCAGGGGTTAATATTTTAAACCAAACACCTCCTAGCTCGTGAACTGAATTCGTTTATGTAAATGATCACAATACGCCCATTCTGGATATATGACTACAAGAAGCCATTGGTGTGGAAGCAAATGCCTGAAGTCAAATGCCAAATGTCTGAAGTCAAATGCCGACGCGTTTCCGATCCTGTCAGTTAATTACAGGATTTTCATCAGGGCAGAAGTTTAGTCCATGCGAACTGTTTATCAAAAGGAGATTAAAAGAATGAAAAGTTTGTGTTAGCAAACTTCATCTAAACGCCATTTTACTGAAATACAAAATGAACCGCAGTGAATTGCGGCATACCTTGAGAGTAGTAGCCTGTATGGCCTCGATTTTAGAAATAGCGCTTTAGGTCAGGCGGGTCTGGGCTGTAACAAGGAAAGGAACTAGTGTCACCGATTTGAAAATGACATGATGCACGCTACGGGAATGTGGTGTGGAAGACTAATTTTACCTTAGTTCTTTGTAACGATAAGTCCGGTGGGCTGGTAGTGGAGTTATTTTTCAAATTAAATTCTCTGTAAGAACAGAAAGCGAAGAAATCGATATTTGGAGAAATTGTATCAAAGCGGTAAGAAAATGGGCACAGAAGCGCCGCCGCTTCAGTGGGAACACTTACTTTTAGAAATTCAACACGGGCGCTGGGGTCGGACCAGTGTTGCAATGGAACGCTGTCCTTTCTATAAGATAAGAGGGGAAAAAAAAAACAAGAGGCTAGCAACTATGCGCTGAATAACGCAATTGTTAAATGTGAGCCAATACTCAATGGCAGGTGAAAAAGGGGATTTAAGCACTTACCAAAAATCGCCACAAAGGGCTCTGCTAAAACTGCATTCTGAGTTCTGAGTTCTACCGGCACCTACAAGGTTTAGTTGTCCAGGGCACTGCCGGTGCTAAAGACAATAAAAGCATGTGTGCGCTAACAGCCAATAGGAAGAGTCGATAGTGCTACTGCATTGTGGGAACTGAAGTCCAAAAGTGAAGTCAAGCTCGATTAATTTCACTAAGAGAGTTCAGGCCCTTATTCACGCTATCAAATCGCAATATGAGGTATGCCTCCTTGCGTAACAACATAGTTTCTACATTAGGGTAGCGTTTGGAGTCCAGCCATACAAGTGGTGTCCATTTGAAGTCGTTTTCAGTGTGCTGATTATTTACAAAGTGTTCAACCATTGGTGCAGTCATGACTCGTTTTTTGATCCGAGATCGGTGTTGGGTGATGCGTGCATTAATGGCTTGACTTGTCTTGCCAATATAAACCTTGTCACAAGGGCAAACCACTGCGTAAACGATATTTTTTGTTTTGCAGTTTGTGAATGCATCATGTACCCATTTGATGCCGTGATTAATGAAGGTGTCCCCTTCAATTGTAGAAGAACATGAAACACAGTTACCACATTTGTGGTGCCCACTGATAGGTTTGAGGTTCCACTGCGATATGAGGTCACTCTTGGGCGGCGGGATATGGGTGTCTGCTTTAATGAGATGCTGACCAATGCTTGTGTTCTTTCTCATTGCAAAGATCGGTTTGGGCAGAGGGTGCTCAATTGTTTCCAACAAATGCCAATTATTACGGATAATGTTTTTAAATTGGTTCGTGTGTTGACCAAACGTGGTCACACAAACTAATTGGTCTGATTGCTTTTTTTCTTTTACCTGTAGGAGTGTCTCCCTCGGGGTAAACTTAGCCCTGTTTGTGGCATGTTTTAGCAATTTCTTTGGGTATCCTCTGGCAGACATCTCTGTACAAAATCTTGTGGCGTGTGATTCAAAGTCCTGTACACTAGTACAGTTGCGTCTTATTCGAAGCAGTTGCCCATAAGGTAGATTATCTTTAAGGCTTTGTGGGTGTGAGCTGTTATAATGCAGGATTGTGTTCCTGTCTGTTGGTTTTTTGTGCAAAGAGGCCGTCAGTCCAGATGCACTGGTACCTACTAGGACGTCCAGAAAAGTCATCTCTTTGGAACTTGAGTTCATCGTGAACTTGATGTCTTGGTGTCGTGAATTCAACCATGCATAGAAGTGATCAAGTTCAGTCTGGCTCCCCTGCCACAGGAGCCAGACGTCGTCTATGTATCTCAACCAGTGAATCATGTGATGTGAAAAGGGGTTGTCCTTATAGATAAATCGTTCCTCATATTGGGACATGTAAAGCACCGCCAGCTCCGGCGCATAAGGACAGCCCATGGCTGTCCCCTTGATTTGTATATAAAAATCACTCTCAAATCTGAAATAGTTGCTCCGAAGAGTCAATTCAGCCAATTCCACAATGAATGCCGTGGGAACCCGGTGGGGTCTCTCGCGTTTTTCTAAGTATAGTTCAATAACCTCTAAAGCCTCATCCTGAGGTATTTGTGTATAAAGGGAAGCGACATCTAGTGTCACCATCAATTCTGTCATCTCATCAAATGAGTGTCCCTCTATTTGGTTAATGAAATCAGTCGTGTCTCTTAGATGCGATTTGACTTGATGACTTTTCTGGACGTCCTAGTAGGTACCAGTGCATCTGGACTGACGGCCTCTTTGCACAAAAAACCAACAGACAGGAACACAATCCTGCATTATAACAGCTCACACCCACAAAGCCTTAAAGATAATCTACCTTATGGGCAACTGCTTCGAATAAGACGCAACTGTACTAGTGTACAGGACTTTGAATCACACGCCACAAGATTTTGTACAGAGATGTCTGCCAGAGGATACCCAAAGAAATTGCTAAAACATGCCACAAACAGGGCTAAGTTTACCCCGAGGGAGACACTCCTACAGGTAAAAGAAAAAAAGCAATCAGACCAATTAGTTTGTGTGACCACGTTTGGTCAACACACGAACCAATTTAAAAACATTATCCGTAATAATTGGCATTTGTTGGAAACAATTGAGCACCCTCTGCCCAAACCGATCTTTGCAATGAGAAAGAACACAAGCATTGGTCAGCATCTCATTAAAGCAGACACCCATATCCCGCCGCCCAAGAGTGACCTCATATCGCAGTGGAACCTCAAACCTATCAGTGGGCACCACAAATGTGGTAACTGTGTTTCATGTTCTTCTACAATTGAAGGGGACACCTTCATTAATCACGGCATCAAATGGGTACATGATGCATTCACAAACTGCAAAACAAAAAATATCGTTTACGCAGTGGTTTGCCCTTGTGACAAGGTTTATATTGGCAAGACAAGTCAAGCCATTAATGCACGCATCACCCAACACCGATCTCGGATCAAAAAACGAGTCATGACTGCACCAATGGTTGAACACTTTGTAAATAATCAGCACACTGAAAACGACTTCAAATGGACACCACTTGTATGGCTGGACTCCAAACGCTACCCTAATGTAGAAACTATGTTGTTACGCAAGGAGGCATACCTCATATTGCGATTTGATAGCGTGAATAAGGGCCTGAACTCTCTTAGTGAAATTAATCGAGCTTGACTTCACTTTTGGACTTCAGTTCCCACAATGCAGTAGCACTATCGACTCTTCCTATTGGCTGTTAGCGCACACATGCTTTTATTGTCTTTAGCACCGGCAGTGCCCTGGACAACTAAACCTTGTAGGTGCCGGTAGAACTCAGAACTCAGAATGCAGTTTTAGCAGAGCCCTTTGTGGCGATTTTTGGTAAGTGCTTAAATCCCCTTTTTCACCTGCCATTGAGTATTGGCTCACATTTAACAATTGCGTTATTCAGCGCATAGTTGCTAGCCTCTTGTTTTTTTTTTCCCCTCTTATCTTATAGAAAGGACAGCGTTCCATTGCAACACTGGTCCGACCCCAGCGCCCGTGTTGAATTTCTAAAAGTAAGTGTTCCCACTGAAGCGGCGGCGCTTCTGTGCCCATTTTCTTACCGCTTTGATACAATTTCTCCAAATATCGATTTCTTCGCTTTCTGTTCTTACAGAGAATTTAATTTGAAAAATAACTCCACTACCAGCCCACCGGACTTATCGTTACAAAGAACTAAGGTAAAATTAGTCTTCCACACCACATTCCCGTAGCGTGCATCATGTCATTTTCAAATCGGTGACACTAGTTCCTTTCCTTGTTACAGCCCAGACCCGCCTGACCTAAAGCGCTATTTCTAAAATCGAGGCCATACAGGCTACTACTCTCAAGGTATGCCGCAATTCACTGCGGTTCATTTTGTATTTCAGTAAAATGGCGTTTAGATGAAGTTTGCTAACACAAACTTTTCATTCTTTTAATCTCCTTTTGATAAACAGTTCGCATGGACTAAACTTCTGCCCTGATGAAAATCCTGTAATTAACTGACAGGATTGGAAACGCGTCGGCATTTGACTTCAGACATTTGGCATTTGACTTCAGGCATTTGCTTCCACACCAATGGCTTCTTGTAGTCATATATCCAGAATGGGCGTATTGTGATCATTTACATAAACGAATTCAGTTCACGAGCTAGGAGGTGTTTGGTTTAAAATATTCACCCCTGCTCTTATTTGCTCTTGTATTTATGATTCTCTAACTGTGATATGTGTATCTGTTTTTTGTGAAAAGTATCTTTTGATTTATTGATGTCCATGAATGTTTGATTTAGTACAATGTGTTTGCTTTAAATTGTCTCACTGTAAATATACACACACTGTTTGACTGATTTCCATACGGCTAGAAATGAAGTTGATGGTTTTCTCTTTGTCTGCTCTTTAAGATTTAAATTTTGCAACTTACGTATTGACTCAATGACAAAAAGTTTTGTCGAGATAAACTAATAAACTTTTGGTTTATCGTCACTCATTCATTGTTTGCATTATTGCGAATTGGAGGCATAGGCACATTTTTTGGTTTTCCTAGTACAGGCCCAGCCTACCCTCCCTCCCTCTGGGTCTAGCCACCTTTGTGTGTTAACAAAAACAAGATGGCGGACAGCACTTCCTCATTTTGACTGACTGGAATGTTGACAGACGTCCAACAGCCAATCAGAATTCCGCTAAGGTCCGCGCACGTGCAAGGACAGTGCAAGGACGGTGCAAGCCCGTGAGCGCACCGTGTCACGCCTATAGATATATAATTTGAAAAAAGTCGATTTTCTCAACAATTACTGAAGGGATTTTCACCAAATATACAAAAGGCACTTCTGCATACCAGGCTCCACCATTTTGCCAGGTTTGCAGTAATTCCATTCAGCCGTTCGGGCTGTAGCTGTGTCTAAAGGTCCTAATGAAAAATTGCATTGGACTCAATTTCACATTCAATTTTCTCAAAAACTACTGGAGGGATTTACACCAAACATACAAAAGGCACTGCTGCATACCAGTCCCTACCATTTTCTCAAATCTGGTGTATTTCCGTTCAGCCGTTCGAGCTGTAGCCTTGTCAGAATGTCCCTATAGAAATTAACATGGGTAAAACATGTTTTGGGACCCCCCTTTTTTCTCGGCCCCCGCTTGACGAATCCCCCCGAAACTTTCAGGCAAGGAGCGGAGCGGAGCGAGGCAAGTTTAAGGAAAATTACAGGCAGATCCCACAATCGGCGCCAAAGTTATTCCCAATGGAATGTTCGGATATACTTATGTAACTAGGTCCTAACTATATATACCTACTGGCGACCGCCAGTAGGTAATATATATATATATATATATATATATATATACATATGCAGTGAAGATGCTCAACGTACCGTGACCCCATCGCTAAGAAGTCACAAATATAAGAGAAAACACTTTCTCTCTGAAAAGGAGCATGCAATTAGACATCTTTCCTTCATCAATTATGCACAAGCATGTAATTAAACATCATTAATTCGCAAACTATACATGATATTCTAGGATCCACAAAATCCAAGCAAAATAGAGTGCAAGGAGTCGTGAGATTTCTTTTATTCAATTATTCTTTATTTGTAGTCAGATGCATCAGCCCAGCCAACGCATTTTGTCCAACATGGACTTCCTTCGGGGGTGAAAAAACATTAAATGAACATCTTTTAAATATCTCATATACACCACAAGGTAAGTACAGCCTAGGTGCAAAAACCAGATAGACATTGAAATACAAAAACAACCAAAGCAAATTCAACCTCTGAATAGACAAACATTAATAATACAAAAATTATTATTATTTTTTTTTACATTTCATAAGCTACTCCCTGCCTATGTACAATGTCTATATAATGTTACAAAGACAATTGATCAATTGATGAAACACAGCAGCGTTATCAATTCGAAAAGTAACTCCAATTCCTAAAAATCATACATAAAAAAGACATCATAGACTTCATTGTTATTCGTAAAGTTTTCAATGTGCACGCGGTATATTAGCAAAGTTTATCAATTCAAAAAGTAACTCCAATTCCTAAAAATCATACATAAAAAAATACCTCATAGATTTTATTGTTATTCCTAAATTTTTCAATTTGCATGCGGTCTATTAGCAAATGTTGGGATGAAAAAATATGAAAACATATGTTTATTATAACTTATACCATCAAGATATAAGGATCTTCTTCATTGTAGCCAGAAACAAATGTAATTTCTGGTTTATTATATAGACCACTGACATTCTGGAAAAGATGGCAGCACCCAAATAAATTGAGCACAATTGACTCACTTGTAATTGTCTTATTGAAGATCAGCAAGATGCTTCTTCTATTATTAATACTATAAATATGCTGGTTTTCACCGTGGCGTCTGTTCTGTAAAATCTTAAAGGAATTATTGCCTTTCATTCGTACTAAAAAAGAAGAGGAAATCATTTATTATTCAGATTCAATATCACTCTACCAGAAATGGGGATAAGAATATTATTTAAAGGTATAACCATAAATTAGTTATCCCATCAAGATAAAAGGCTCCTCTTCATTATAGCCAGATACAAATGTAATTTCTGGTTGAATATATAGACCACTGACACTCTGAATAAGATGGCAGCACCCAAATAAATTTCTCAAAATTGAATCACTTTGAATTTTTTTTAGAAGATCACCAAGAAGCTTTTTCTATTATCAGATTTTGGTGTATTTACTATGGGTACTGTATCGATCCCCCTATTTCTGACCCTTGTCTGGTTAATAATTAACTAGCAGCCATTCAACTGCACAGAAACCCGTTATCTGATTAGCCACACAACGGCACAGAAGCCCGTTATCTGATTAGGTCATAGCGCATGCCATCTCATTAGGCAAGCACTATTTCTCCAGCCCCCTAATAGGCATACGGTGTTCTCAAAACAAATCAAACCTACCACGACCTGGGAAATCCCCACAGGCATTGTTTTGATTTAGCCGAGAACGTCAGTAAAGAATGTGCGAACGACCAGTTCGTATGACATCCTTATTGACGTATTTATGTCCATCCTTACGTCAATCCCGGCACCTTTCAGGTATAAATAATACCGACATTGCCTTAAGCAAACACACGAGGTGGTGACAAGATTGGAGCAGCGAGACTTGCCGAGGAGCCCAGCAGACAGCGAAGCCCACAGACGCTGCCCCTCCTTTCTGACGCGCTGAGAGAGAGACGCTGCCTTTTCTCCTGCCGAGAAATCCAGCTCCGGCGCTTCCAAGCAGCCCTCGCAGGCAGCTGGAATATCAAGACCTGAGATAGAGATACCAGCCCTCCAGCCTTCTAAACTCCCAGGTACTGAACTGAATAATCCTTTGTAGAGAATTCTTGAAGCAGACCCTTGGCAAAGCAAACTTAACTTAAACTGCTACTTATCTACTCCCGCCCACGTATTAGGCTTAGGTCAGGTACATTGGGGTAGGCGTAGTTAGAAGCACCAGTTGAGTACGATTAGTCAATGTATATATGTATGCATCTATTTTATCAATTTTAAGTATCATATGGCTAAGAAACCATATCAATATTAGGGGAGAGGTGTGGCGCCGCGGCCAGGGCGACTGACGCTGGAATCTGGGGACCACGGTTTGATCCCCGGCTCCGGCGGCAGGTTAGCCCAGCACCATGTGACTCTGGGCAATAGCTCGCTTAATCTTCCGGACGGCCCCCAGCGCCTAGAGACCCTTACGGGTGATTGTGCGCTATACAAATGTGGACTTTAATGCTTTTACAGTATTATTTTATAATTCTGTTATTACTGTATGCACTTTACTTAACAATAAGTATTGCAATAATAGCGATTCATTTCTCTTGTATGAGAAAAGAGACTGATCAATAAATAACATCTTTTTATTGAACACGCCCGTCTCTTCTTTTTCTCTACAATCTGGTGAAACTAAGAATGCACTGAACTGACTGAGTAAAATAAGTTGTCTTTTGTTTTCACACGACTCTAGAGATACACTCTTGATTAGGGGAGAGCAAAGTTGTCATGTTCTATGGTTGTTAGAAACTAAATCCCTTCTTGTCTATCCAGGGAGGTTAAACTCCTCCTTGTCTATTCGAGAAAGTTTCTAGTGAACTCTGAGCTAGCTGGCACACACATAACTTTAAGTCTAATATCGACAGTAGAAGACCTAGTTAACCTCTGTCCTATGTCTATACTATTGAAGATATTATTCCAATGCGCAGAGCCTATTGGGATAATAGGAACTACACTACATGGCGCCCAACGGTATGGATAGGCGATAAATCTAACGTAAGACATTAGAGTAACTCAGTCGTGCTTTTTCACACAGACCCCTTTTCCCCATAATACTCCAAAGACGTCTGGAGTGGGTGGAAGGTTAAATCCGCCAAACTTAGTAGGAGGAGACTCCTATGTATGGTTCTTGGTTTATTCAACGTTGAAGGATACACTGTTCCAAAATATTGTGCATCTAATCTTTGTTTCCATAGAAACCTGATCTGCAAATAAATAAAATAACTTTCTTGACATTAGAATGTCACAAGCTGAAGAAGAAGAAAGGGAGACAGTTAGAATAGCAGCTCAACTCCTAGCTGCTGACAATAGTCTCCTACAGCAAGACCCGGAGGCAATACTCATCCCGGTCAACATAAGAAAATCTATAACTTTAAAACTTATAGAAAATGGGCTGACACCGAGAGGTGGTACAGTCATATTCGTAATCGAGGCACAAAATATCGGCAGACAGAGGTATTCTATTCATGGATAAACTTTCCAGCAGCAAACGCTGTAACAAAGGACTTCCACTATTACAAAATAGAGGAACCTCCTAATGAGTACACTCCTTTCGAGGAGGTGGAAATACCACTCAAATACCAAGAGCACCTGCTCTGGTTTAATGGCGCCCTAAAACATAATAATCACATCACCAGGCTCGGTCCACTAGGTAGACCAGGAGCAATGTGGCCGGTCCTAGCCGGATACACACCACATCCAGACATTGAAGAAATGCCTGCACCAGATCTTTTAGCACATCTAAAACAATTAATTAAAATACATAGACAATTAGTCCAATATGTAATGCGGACTTCAACAGTCCTACCAGTTATTAAAATTCCACAGCTGATCCCTCATCAGGGGAACACAAATTAAATTACACCACAGAACATACAGTCCTGTCTAGGTAAAGTACCCGCAAAACGGGAACAAATTCCATTCTGGTTAGCACAAAAAATCACTCAAATAGAGGCGGTATTTCCAGATACCACCCCGGTTGAGAAACACAGAATTCTGACTATCTGTCTTCCAATGGGAATCGCACCACATGTGGAGGACTGTGACACTTGGGGTACAGTCTTTGCTTCCATTTACACAAAAACACATGGTGTTCCATCCATGTCAGTAATACCAGATGTGCTAAAACAAATTCAAGATGAATACGGTCCAGAACCTGCTTTAACTCTTGGTATGAAATTACTAAAAGACTTCAAGCAGGTCTCGGCAATATTATTAGCCAATATAAAAGGAGAAGCAGCAAATGTGGCGATCCGCCAGAGGTTGAAAGAGACAGATATAGCAGACCAACCATTTGAAATTGCCAGAATCATAGAAAAATCCTATGAAGAACTAGGAAGAGATAGTTTGGGTGGAAAACCGGTGAAACCCCAACTCATTGAAAAACCTGAAAAAATATTTATTAAAAATAATCTAAACACTCAAAAAAAGAGCTGGGATGGAAATAAACAATCCACTCCTAAAGAAAAAAGATTCCAGTCCAGAGGAAGGTCTCCTCGGCGGAGAGAAAGATCTCCGGACCAAGGACACAAGTCTCCCCAGAGGGAGCCCTCTGAGAAAAAATACAACCTTAGAAATAGGGATAATCTAAAGAAACCTGATAGATATCAAGATATTGATACACGTCCCTCTCAATCTTTTCAGACTTCCTCGCAGAAATCGGAAAGAAAAGGGCGATCAGAGCACAGGGAAGAGCACGTCAAGTCCAAAGACAAGGAACCTGCTCATCAAAATAAAAAATTACAGTTTCCAAAAAAGAAGGTAGCCAGTTTTAAAGTAATCAACCATGCCAAGAATACTGAGGACACAGCTGAAAAACGGAGAATGGGCTCAGACAATGCTAGACAGCACAGCAGAAGTGAGCATAGCTCGCAAGATCCTTATGAATCATCTGGAGACAGTGGACACGAATGAATACATTCAGGTGGAAACTGCAGATACCAGAGTTAGCAAACCTCATAAAATATATGAAATAACATTGCGTATAGAGGGGGATAAGACTAGGAAAATAAGGGGTCTCTTTTGGGATAATCTCTCCAAGGGCTATGATATCCTTCTAGCTGAAAGAGACTGGCCACCAGAGTTTGTCAGGGAGTGCCCTCATGGCGAAGAAATAATTATGCCTGCCTTCTCAAATCATATTCCAATTCATAAAAAATATACACTTGCAAGAAAGTGGGCAGTAGCCCAAGCTCCTGCATTATATAAAAACCATGTGGGATGGGATGAGGACTCTCCTCCTCACAAAATCCAGTTAAAATCACAACCTACTGCTCAGAGGCAGTACCCAATTAAGCAAGAAGCTAGAAAACGGGTAAAAGAGATCCTAGATCAACTTGAATACCAGTGGGTGATTGAAACTTGCACCTCACAAATGAATAATCCTTTGTTTCCTGTCTCCAAACCAGACAATTCATATCGTCTTGTTTTGGACTACAGACACCTTAACTCATGTTGCAAAACCTTTGCAGTACAAAACTCGCATAGTGCTGCACTAATGAATAACATAGTGCGCAAAAAATACAAAACAACATTAGACATCTCTAATGGATTCTTCTGTCAAAATATAGCACCAGAGAGCAGATATTTGACCGCGTTCTCAATAAATGGCGCGCAAAAAAATTTCTGTCGTTTGCCCCAGGGGTTCAAGAACAGCCCAGGATTATTCTCAGCAGGAGTAACAGAGTTACTACAAATATATGATGATGAGGCATTATCTTATGTCGATGACATCTATCTAACAGATGATGACTTGGATACTCACTTGAAGAGAGTGAACACCATAATACTTGGGTTCTCAGCAGAGGGTTACAAATTCAACTTTAAAAAGTCAAGAATTGTCCATCTAACTGTCCTGTTTTTAGGATATGAACTATCAAGTGAAGGCAAAAGCCTGGCTGACAATTTCCTAGAGAAATGTGCTGTAATCCTAGCACCTAGAACACTAAAAAACTTACAATCAATTCTAGGTTTCCTAAATTTCGGAAGAACTTACATTATAAATTATGCAGAGAGAGTTAAACCTCTATATGATCTTATAAAACCAGATTTTAAAAGAATCAATTGGACTCAAAAACACACAGTAATTTTGAGATCTTTACAAACAGATATGTTAGTTAAAACAAAATTACAAACACGTGACAACACACGCAACCTTGTGATTCGAGTCATCCCAGGAAGATGCGGATTCACGTACCTGACCTCTAATGAGGGAGAGAAGGTACCAATTGCATACAAATCACATTTGTACACAGAAGCTGAAAAAAGGTTCAGCATTAAGGAAAACATTGTTCATGCGGTTCAAACAGCTGTAGCAAAAGAAAAATACCAGGCAGACGGTAGACAGGTTACAGTCAGAACAGCAGAATCAGCTTTTGAGGCATTAACAACACCATGTAATTTACCAACAACTGCACTGAAGCCAGAATGGATACAATGGGTAAATTCTGTTGCTACAGACAAAGTAAAATACTATTTTGACCCGGAAATGAAAGAATTAAAATATCTAGAATATGAGAGAGAATACCCTCTGCCAATCGACATTCTGCCTTTACGACAATACGCCTGTGTAATATATACAGAAGGTCATGCTCAACCCTCAGTTTGGGAAGAGCTGGCTTACAGCGCCACATGCGAAATTATAAAAGAAGTGTGGCGCGGAGGTAAATTAAGACCTCTACTTACAAAAACACACTCAGTGGAAAATAATTCAGAACAACAAACTGAAATAATAGCGTTAAAAATGGCGCTAGATAATGCCGATCGCGAATTCCCGACACTTATTGCGTGCGATTCGTATTACTGCGTCAGATCATATAATAAAGATTTACAGAAATGGATTCAAAACGGTTACAAAGATGACACAGGTGCAACAATAAAGCAAAAAGTGCTTTGGGAACAAGTAGTTCTTTTACAGAAAGAACTACCAAAAACTCACATGATACATTCACTGAGTCATCAGCGTGATGGCGTTCACAATGCAGGGAATTCATTGGCTGAGACAGCCACAGCGGTAGCAACTAAATTGGCTTCCGTAGCTACAAAGAAGCGTGCAGTAAAATACATTGACGGTGAAACTGTGCTGGCAGTAAAAGCGTCATCAAAAGGCGACTGCTCAGCATTACCGATCAACTATCCACTCAATTATACATACATAATCGATGCAAACTCCGTTCCTTTTGCTCGAATCCCTGGAGTGGGGGATAGAGTAATTCCAAACATGAACAGGAGAGGCTTGTTAATAGCAGACGCACATATGGGTGAGGGTCTCAGACACCTTAAGCTAAAAGATTCTCTGGAAGAATTACAATCAGTATACTGGTGGCCAGGCATGAGCCTGCATCATCAAATTTTTGTAAAAAACTGCCCAGACTGCAATAGAGATCGCAGTGGCGAGAGAAACGGTTTAATACCATGGCGTTTCACTCCAGAATATATCAAATCAACAAAAAGAATAAAAACCCAGTATGAATAATGCGTCACATTAACATGTAAAGACTATTTTCACTTATATAGTAGACCCCAACTTTCGGCTGACGTCGGAACTGTTATACAAAGATTTGCGAGTCTAGAATGGCATATACGCTAGAAGCATGTTACGTTCTGACCAAAATCTTTCCTTTAGCTCTAAAACAGCTTATGGGGGGTGCCTGGCCAGAATGAACATAGCATTGCGGGACTCTTCTCACTTCCTTCCTGAGGGAAACGGGATGGTGTAAAGAAAAAACCAAGGCATAAAGCAATCTATAACAGGAAAGGTATTAGGTTCAGGAGCTGGGTGGGTCAAACATTTAATAAGTGTCCAACGTATTCTAAATAACCTGCCAAGAAATTCTCTGAATGGACTCAGTCCGTACAAACTATTGTTTGGGACTAGAATGTTAATCCAGGACTTAGATAGTCAGACTTCATTGGTTAAAGAAAAATGCTTTGATATCAAAGATCGCTTGGCTATTTTACAGGACTTAAATGAAACAAGAAAAGACCTGAGCAACATAAAGTTGAAACAGCAGCCAGCAACCACTGAAGAAAAACCACCTGTCCCAGCAAGGCCTGTCTGGATTCCAAAAGTCGGGGATCTGGTCAGAGAGAAGATCGCGGTAAAGAAGGAATTTGGGCCTTCTTACAGAAAAGCAGTTCCTGTCTTGTCTGTCAACGGGACAAGATCAGTAGTGCTACCGCCCCTTGCTGGTAAAAAGGAGAACCGAGTCATATCCATCGACCTGGTTAAACCACAATCATGTGGCCGATAACAAATAGTAGGCCAAGTGGACTCCCAAGAAGTAGCAGAACACCAAAGTTTGCTACATCCACAGAGGTTCAAACTGAAAGACTGATCACATTTGGAAGTTCTACAGTGAAACAACAAGGACTATGCAACAGAGCAATGGAACTTGAACCTCTTAAAACCCAAATCAAAGCTTTTCATCAAGAAACAACAACCTACGATGATGTAACTACAGAGTTTTCTAATGAAACAAAGCAAAAGCCAAAAGCAAAAAGTAATCAAGAAGCAATTGGAACAATTGACAGAACAGCATCCGGCTACTTCATCAACTTCGATGATTCTTCAGAAGGACAAAGCGAACCAGAAGTACAGCCATCAACAAAAACTTTTAAAGACAAAGCAAAGGAACTTTTTCATCAACTAAAGGGAACCTATCTGACTTCTCCATGGATTGAAATTTGGGTGACATTGGGTGCATTTATCCTCATACTTTGGCTCATCATGGTACTATGCTTGGGACATTTCATTGAGGGAAAATATGCTAAAATGGACACAGCAAGCCAGAAAATCAACTTGGTCCTTAAACCACACTCTTCTTCACACGACAAGAAAAGAGAACTTTCTTCAGTGAACTTCACAGCCAATCCTATACCAGGCGGTGTAGCATGGGACAATACTGATTATGAAATCTATGGCCCGGTTGAAATCCTGAAGTATCCACATCAATTTAAGATCTCGTTAAGTGACTTTGTAAAACCAAGCACATATGCTGATGATTGGGACTTTGAAAGTATTAATGATATGATGTCTGACCTAGTAATGTCTGCTAAATTTACAGAACATGATTATTTGCAGGGTTCGTCTAATTATGATCAAATGTTCTGCTATAACCACTATGGTAACCATTATCTCCATAAATCTGCACAACCTAGAAATGTTTTAAATTATAACCAATGGGAACATTGTGCTACTCCTCCAAAGGGTAGTTCTAAAACATTTTATGATAAATATTCATACTTTTCAGGGTTTAACACAAGTAATGCAGAAACATTTTATTTCAAATTGTCGAATAAGACAGGTATGAAGACCATGCTTATAAACACAAAATTAATATATTCAGATTCATTTTTTGAGCAAATGAATACATTTGGTTTTGATTTCTGGAACAATAACATTGAAACAAAAACAGTTTGGGGTACAAAAGATTGGCAAGTACAAGGTATAGAATCATTGTTCAGAGCCTGCATGATCCCAGAACAAATTATATTTTTGAATGACACTATTCAACAAACTACCTGTCTTGGCTTAGCCAAAATCAAAGATTTAAACAAACCGTCTATTCCAAAGCCAACAACGAACAGTAATAACTCTATAGATGTTGAGATAGACGTGAACCATATTTTAAACCAAAACAGAACACGTCCTGATTGGAAACAATGGTTGATCTGGCCCACAGACACTAATAACTGTCAAGACAGGTTCCTGAACAAAATACAGGGGTTCAAATTGACCAGGCCAGACCCTAGATATTCCCAAAGACAACATCCAGGGATAGTAACTACTTACAGTGTGGGCAAGCTCTGCCTTCAATGGCTACAAACATCCACACTGGCAGAAATTAAGCAACACCTAACTTTACTTCAAGAGGGTGCTGACTTGCGTGATTTCATTGTGGGACCACGCAAACAGCGTCAAAAACGTTTCATAGCGGCCTCTATATATGCAGCTTACAATGAAGTTTGGAAAGTAACTCAAATTGAGACAGCAGAAAAAATACGGCAAATTGACCGTATTAATTTGGAAGAAACACTCTCTGTTGTGGACAATGGGTTAATGACTCTGTCCTCCAGAATATACTCACTGGACAGTATTGTGTCTTTAGCAATCGATATAATATCGCAAGACTTACTGATGTTACAACACGGTCAGTCCCAATTGCGTTCTATTGTAAAACTTGGCTGGACGTTACAAAATCTGCGTTCAGGCTATGTGCCTTGGCGTTTAATCAACACAACATCACTATTTAATATCTTTAACCTTACTGATAAACAAATCAGTTTGGCACAGAAGGGTGCTGACTATACAATTCTGAGCATTGAAAAACTTGAGAGATTACCATTGACAATGTCAGAACGACCTGTCATTGAATGGATAATACATGGGATAATAAATATTCCGATAACAACTTTCCAGTTTCAATACTGCCAAAAATATATACAGGCAGGCTAGTATGAAAGGTTGGGTAAAGGATACATTAAGTCAACATGGAACTTGCCCTATACACACACATGTGTTAGTAATAAAGGACAAAGTGTGTTCCTTAGTGGCAGTAATTGTGAAAGGTCACTAAGCGGTACACTTCTGTGTCAGGGTATTAGTTTGTACGGAGCATGTGAAGGGACTTCAAATAACCTTTCATGTCACCAGCTAGGCACACCTGCAACACAAATAGAACCATTCTTTAGGAGACTCTCGAACGGGAGTTACATTCTAATTGTAGATCGCAGATGTTGCAGTCTGCTGCCCGGAAAACCTTATCTCATAACCGTGACTACGAAGGTCATGTGCTGTGAACGGGTATTGTTCCCAAACAATGCTCGAGACAGGGAGGCAAGGTTATGGCCCAGTTTGAAAATTTCTTCTATTCGAATTGATACTTTAAGCAGAATGAAGACAGTGCTCCTACAGATGCCAACCGTGTTAACGTCATCAAAAGAAACGTATGATCTCCAAGTTGCAAGGACAACTGCTGAGATTCATTCACTGTTATCAACCAATTCCCCCATACATTTCGCAGAAATACTGAGCGAAATCTTAAATATTTCTGATACAGGCGGAATCGCGAGTGTATTTAAGACAGTGTTTTCGGGAGCCTTAACCCCATTCAAAGCCATCCTGGGTATTTTTCCTGATTTTGTCCATTCCATCTTTGGCGGACTTCCTCTCCTTTTGAGACTAGTGGCAGGAATCCTATTTTTGATCCTGTTACTTCGCTATGGCAAACCACGTCACAGGCAAGACACCAGCGACAATGGAAGAAACAATCCGAGCTATTGGCTACCGGGACCGCATAACTAAAGTCCTTGGACTAGCGCGGCTACGAGATTTGAACATGACTTGGTTTCTTTCATTCAGACCGATGTGGCAAAGTTGTGTTATGCCTGTATTAAGGTGCATGCTATGTGGCGAGGAATGCGTGTTGGACACCTGTCTGACACTACAATCGGATGTGCCAATGGACGCAGAGACTCTGTTGGGTCCGGTAACGGCTCATGCATTGTACTGTCCCCAGCGGCTACCAATCCTGATGACGGCATTCGTGGAGACTTCACCACTACGATTGAAGAGTAGTGAAGTACGAGATGAAAGCAGCATCAATCAGGTACAACCTTCTGTCAGCTATGCTGATCGAAACATCAATGAAGGCAATCATGCTCATGAATGCATGGTAACAACTTTTTCCGAGTTAGTGGAACTTTTGCAAGAAGCTGTTGATAGTTTTTTCAACAGTCTCAATAATATGATGTTTTCACCAGAGCAGAAAGAATGACTTTGAGCAAACTAGCACACAGCGTTCCCTACACCCTGATTTTGGCCTTCAACTTTGAAAATAGAGCAATAAGAAATTTTCTCACCAGTTTTTACAGAGAGCGAGACATTTTTTCCCCATCCATTTCCAGAAATATTTACGATTTTTTGGGACACTTATCTTCTGCTTAAAGTAAAACTTTTCTTAGAGAACAAAATTTCTATATTTAGCTGATCTAGAGACATTAGCTACCCTCTCGCATGTTCACAAGTATTTATGATTTTGTGATGAGATGGTCTCGACCTTTTTTTTCTGTATTTAGAGCCATTTCATGTGTAATTTTTGCATTTCGTTCATGCTGATTTAAAAATATGCGTATTAGATTTAGCATTATTATACTGCTTGAAGTGCATATAGTAACTATACTCATCTTTTCGTGTATTTCGCATTTCCAGATTTCAATATGCAAATGATTGTATTTTGGGGTGGTTCGGTATACACATGCACTACTAGTATGTTTACTATGCCTAGACTTGTAAATATGGACATAGATTACGTGGAGGGGGTGTGGTGTATTTCCTATGGGTACTGTATCGATCCCCCTATTTCTGACCCTTGTCTGGTTAATAATTAACTAGCAGCCATTCAACTGCACAGAAACCCGTTATCTGATTAGCCACACAACGGCACATAAGCCCGTTATCTGATTAGGTCATAGCGCATGCCATCTCATTAGGCAAGCACTATTTCTCCAGCCCCCTAATAGGCATACGGTGTTCTCAAAACAAATCAAACCTACCACGACCTGGGAAATCCCCACAGCCATTGTTTTGATTTAGCCGAGAACTTCAGTAAAGAATGTGCGAACGACCAGTTCGTATGACATCCTTATTGACGTATTTATGTCCATCTTTACGTCAATCCCGGCACCTTTCAGGTATAAATAATACCGGCATTGCCTTAAGCAAACACACGAGGTGGTGACAAGATTGGAGCAGCGAGACTTGCCGAGGAGCCCAGCTGACAGCGAAGCCCACAGACGCTGCCCCTCCTTTCTGACGCGCTGAGAGAGAGACGCTGCCTTTTCTCCTGCCGAGAAATCCAGCTCCGGCGCTTCCAAGCAGCCCTCGCAGGCAGTTGGAATATCAAGACCTGAGATAGAGATACCAGCCCTCCAGCCTTTTAAACTCCCAGGTACTGAACTGAATAATCCTTTGTAGAGAATTCTTGAAGCAGACCCTTGGCAAAGCAAACTTAACTTAAACTGCTACTTATCTATTCCCGCCCACGTATTAGGCTTAGGTCAGGTACATTGGGGTGGGCGTAGTTAGAAGCACCAGTTGAGTACGATTAGTCAATGTATATATGTATGTATCTATTTTATCCATTTTAAGTATCATATGGCTAAGAAACCATATCAATGCTTTTACAGTATTATTTTATAATTCTGTTATTACTGTATGCACTTTACTTAACAATAAGTATTGCAATAATAGCGATTCATTTCTCTTGTATGAGAAAAGAGACTGATCAATAAATAACATCTTTTTATTGAACACGCCCGTCTCTTCCTTTTCTCTACAATCTGGTGAAACTAAGAATGCACTGAACTGACTGAGTAAAATAAGTTGTCTTTTGTTTTCACACGACTCTAGAGATACACTCTTGATTAGGGGAGAGAAAAGTTGTCATGTTCTATGGTTGTCAGAAACTAAATCCCTTCTTGTCTGTCCAGGGAGGTTAAACTCCTCCTTGTCTATTCAAGAAAGTTTCTAGTGAACTCTGAGCTAGCTGGCACACACATAACTTTAAGTCTAATATCGACAGTAGAAGACCTAGTTAACCTCTGTCCTACGTCTATACTATTGAAGATATTATTCCAATGCGCAGAGCCTATTGGGATAATAGGAACTACACTACAAGATGTGGTATAAATATGCTGGTAATCACGTAGCGTCCGTTCGGAAAAATCTTAAAGCGATTATTGCCTTTGATTCATACTAGAAAACAAGAGGATATCATTTACTATTTAGGATCCATAACGCTCTTCCAAAAATGGTGTTAAAAATATTTTTCCAAGGTGTAACCACAAATTGTCAGCCCCTCAAGGTAACACTATCCTAGGGTCACAAAGTTCTATTTCACTAAAATGAGGATACCTTCACAATATCCACACACAATTTTGAGAGATAGGAATTCTAACTAGTTTCGAAATAGAAACATAGCCAAGAATAACATCTTTTAGATAACAATATTTTTAAACAAATATACGAGTTCAACAATCAACAAGATTACTCGGTTCCACACCTACATTACTACTGTGTGACCAAAAATCTAACCGCTCCATAAAGGTCCCTTCCTTTAGGAAGACTCACCTTGCTTGTTATAGATGTATGGTGTAGAAGGCCGTCTGTCAATCCGTTATGAATTCTGATGATTTCTCTGTCATTTATAGATACCGTATTAGTGAAATAAAAAAACAAATTGCAAAATGAGTGAGGCAGAGCCCATTTCCCGCTTCTTATGTTAAACTAATCCAAGATCATGAAAGACCAATCAGGTTTGTTGTTACAGAGATTAATGAATCATAGCCACAAGTTCTCTCTCCGGTACGTGCCAAACTCAACCAATCAGTGCTTCACGTTTAAATCATGTCAAAAAAGACCATAACTACTTCCTTTGTTAATTGGAAGTTCCGTACAAGTACGTTGTTGAAGAAAACGGTTCCCTCTCTGGTCCGTGCTATATTCAGTCAATCTGTCAATCTGCATGTACCATTTCAATCCTGAAAAAAGAGGCCGTGTCTACTCTCTCTTAACTTGGAAGTCCAGCTCTCTCTGGTCCGTTTGTTGCGGACCGATCACATATTTCCTCCTACTTTGCTACTTTGGCTCCTGATGCAACCAAAGTGGCCAATCACCAATTCATAATTGTATCTAATACGAAAACTCAAGATATAAGTGCAATGTAAATTTCTATTTGGGGTTATGACTATTGTAAAGGCGATTCTATGTTTAACGTTTAAAATCTGTGATGTTATAACTGGTAAATCTCTAATAGTTCACTCCATAAATGGAATAAATGCATGTAGTTCAAAGGTCGGTTTGGGTATATCATACAGGGTGTCCTGAAAAATATACAGACACTGAGGCAAAATGATCATCTTCACCAAGGCTATTTTACCCAGCAGGTAGATCCAGAGAGTGTTCCAGAATTTTATTTTATTTTATTTTTTTATTTATTTTTTACATTTGTATGGCGCACAGCTACCCAAGAAGGGTTTCCCGGCGCCGATGATTCTTCTATGAACGGGGGTAACGGTGAAGCATAGGAACTTATTTCTGGAAGAGCCAGGTCTTTATATTCTTTCTGAAGCTGGCGTAATTTTCTTCCTTTCGGATATTAGGGGGAAGTTTGTTCCACAAGGAAGGCCCTAGTACAGAGAAAGATCTACCTCCTATTCTTGCCAGTTTGAATCTCGGGGTCGAGAAATTTGCTGCGGTAAGAGAACGCAGTTCTCTCCCCGGAGTGTAGGGGGTCGCTAAGGATAAAAGATACTTAGGTGCGGTGCCGGATTTTATCCTAAACATGTAGCACAGGGCTTTGAACCTGACCCGGTTCTCTACCCTGAGCCAATGTAGGTCCTTCAAATGTTTAGACACGCTAGCAGTTTTAGGAATGTTACAGAGTAGTCTTGCAGCCGAGTTTTGGACTAGCTGTAAGCGTTTAATGACTGCTTGATTCGAACCCAGGTAGAGAATGTTGCCGTAGTCAAGCCGTGATGTGATTAAGGCATTGACTACGGTCTTTTGTGTTGCAGGGGGCAGCATCCAGAGGATTTTTCTCAACCATCTCAGGATGGTGAAGCAGAGGCCTACTACTTTATTAGCTTGAAGTTTCATCGAGAGAGTGTTATCGATGGTGACCCCTAAATTTCTAACGTGGGTAGCAGGGATGGGGATATTGCCTAGCTCCGTGGGCCAATGAGAGGGTTTCCATAGGTGTTTATTTTTTCCCAAGAGGAGGATTTCTGTTTTTCCACCGTTCAGCTTCAGCTGGTTTGTAGACATCCAGCAGAAGATTTTTTCTAGCCCTAATTTAAGGGTGGACGGAGCCGTCGGTTTGGACTCTGACAATGAGAAGACGATTTGAGAGTCGTCTGCATATGTCATCAGGGTGAGTCCCGCCCTGTCTGCTAAATCTGCCAGGGGTCTAAGGTAAAGATTAAAAAACAAAGGGCTTAGAATAGAGCCCTGGGGTACACCGTGCGGGGTACTGAACGTGTCCGAACGGGCGATGGGAGATGAGATCTGAAAGGTTCTCTGGGATAAAAATGACTCAATCCATTTGAGCGCTTTGCCCTGTATACCGTTTCTCCCGAGCGTGGCCAGGAGTTTGGCGTGGGAGATGGTATCAAATGCCGCACTCAGATCAAGCAAAATGAGTGCGACTGTCTGGCCATCATCTAGGAGTTTCCTGATGGTTTCGGTTACTCCCAGCAGAGCAGTTTCGGTGGAAAAACCCGCTCTGAAACCTGACTGAGACGGGTGGAGGAGCGAATTTTCTTCGGTGAAGAGGGTGAGGGCAGAGTGGATGTGTCTTTCAAGTAATTTTGAACAAATGGGGAGGAGTGAGATGGGTCGGTAGTTTGCAGGTAATTCAGGGTCTGCAGAGGGTTTTTTCAAAAGTGGGCATACCATCGCATGTTTCCAGATTGATGGTACTATGGAGAGCTGAAGGGAAGAGTTAAGGCTTTCAGCAATGATGGTCAAGGCTGGGTCATCCAGTTGTCTGAAAACAGAGGCGGGTAATGGATCACAGGGGGAACCAGATTTGACAGTCTGGAGAGTGGCTTTCAGTGATTCCAAGGTGAAGAGGGGCCAGTGGTCAAGGATGTTAGAGTTTGTTGACCATAGGGGCATTTCCTCTCTAGGATCATGACCGGGGGTGTTACTGGTGATGTCGGAAATGATTTTTTCAATTTTGTCGGTGAAAAAAGACGCAAGGGCTTGGCATTTTGTTTTATCCAGTGGGCGAGTTGAATCAGCCGTGTTTGCGCCTGCAAGGTCTTTGACTGTATTAAACAGCGTTCTTGCCTTGTTTGACGCTGTGTCAATGGTCTTTGCCACGTAAAGGGCACGCGCTTTAGCACATGCGGAGTGATACTCATTTCTGGCTTTGTGGTATGCCACTTTTTTGTCGTGAGCATAGTCTTTGCGCCATTTTCTTTCTAGAACTTTACATTTTGATTTTTCAGACTTTAGGTTTTCATTGAACCACGGTGCTGGGGGACGGTGGATGTTACTTTTTAGCCGGGAAAGGGGGAGGCAGCTCTCACTGGCCTTTTCAAGCCAAGCGTGAGTGGATGTGGCGATGCTTTCCATATCATGGCCAAAGGTCGGGGGATGCACAGCTAGTGTATTATTAAATTTTTCCACATCTAGCGTCTTCCAATTTCTCATGGAAGATATAGGGCAGGGGTTGTTTGGTTTCGAGGGTAATGGCAGTTTTAGGCAGAATTGGACAAGGTGATGATCTGACCAGCCAGTAGGGGACGTATTAAGCCATTTCAGTTCCGGGATGTTGGAAAAGATAGGGTCCAACAGGTGTCCTGCCCGGTGAGTAGGCCCAGAGTTGAGTAGTGTTAGATTCAATGCTACTAAATCATCCATTAAATTATTGCAAGTCCCATTAGCAGGGTCGTCAAAATGTAGATTTAGATCTCCCAAAAGGGAAAAGTTTTTAGAGGAGAGATGGAAAGGTGTGATGTAATTTGCCAAGCTTGCTGCCCATGAATTGGCATTCCCAGGAGGTCTGTAAATTAGGATGCCTGAGATTGTAAAATTGGGGGTCAGAGTCAATTTGAAAGATGCCGCTTCACAGTCTGGGATATTAACGGGTTCAAACGTGCATGTGAAGTCTCTATTGAAGATAATAGCAATTCCCCCGCTCACGTGACCTTTGCGATCTTTCCTAACTATGGCATTGTTCGGTGGGAGAGCCGTGGCTATATCAGGACCCGCACTTTCGTGCAGCCAGGTTTCCGTTAAAAATAAAGCACTGGGTTTGTTATCAAGTAGGAGATTAAAAATATCAAATTTGTGCTGCGGTAACGATCTACAGTTGGTGCTGTAGAACGTGAAAAATTGGGTCCCTTGATTAGGTCGTAATTTGGGAGTTTGGCTGTGGTGACCGGGCTCGGGGTAGGGTTGATGATTAGAGAGAGTGAAATTGCAGTTACAACAGGTATTTGTTATGAGACTGAGGCTGATGACAAACGCATGCAGGTATGTGAATGGTGAAGCATTTTGGAGCTGTACTACTAAAATTTTGGCTGTGTGAATGATATTCCGATTTGCACAGACCTCCATTTGATGTATTTCATGTTTTAAACTGACGCGCACTAAAACTAATTGAGCTTTAGGCAGCGCGAGTTAAATTTTAAAATGCACTGCGCCGATTGATTTTAGAATCTGCACTTTGTAAATTTTTACTTTGTATTCTTGATAACTCACCACTGGGAATTCAATACTCCTGCTGCCCCGGTCCACCGCAAGCGCTAGGCTTGTTTGTGTGGAGGGCGCAGGGAGGCACCTTCTTCCGGCCTCACGGCCGAGGCAGGCACTGATTGGCTGAACACGTAGAGGCGGAGCTGAGTAACAGCCCGTCCTCTACAAAAGCCCATTGACTCTGCTACTCTCCCTGATGACAAACGCATGCACGTATGTGAATGGTGAAGCATTTTGGAGCTGTACTACTAAAATTTTGGCTGTGTGAATGATATTCCGATTTGCACAGACCTCCATTTGATGTATTTCATGTTTTAAACTGACGCGCACTAAAACTAATTGAGCTTTAGGCAGCGCGAGTTAAATTTTAAAATGCACTGCGCCGATTGATTTTAGAATCTGCACTTTGTAAATTTTTACTTTGTATTCTTGATAACTCACCACTGGGAATTCAATACTCCTGCTGCCCCGGTCCACCGCAAGCGCTAGGCTTGTTTGTGTGGAGGGCGCAGGGAGGCACCTTCTTCCGGCCTCACGGCCGAGGCAGGCACTGATTGGCTGAACACGTAGAGGCGGAGCTGAGTAACAGCCCGTCCTCTACAAAAGCCCATTGACTCTGCTACTCAGAATTGCACTGATGACTGTAGACCCAACATCACACTCCTTATATTTAGCCCATGAAACGATTCAGAATCCCTCTTCACCTGCATTCCAAGATACCGAACACTGTTGGTCTGCCAAGGGAGACCCACCCATGGGAGCTCCCACACTGGCACGTCCACCAGGGCATCAAAAGGGAGTAATTTAGACAACCAGAAGTTCATGCAAAGCCTAGACAACTCCCGAAATTGTGCCAGGGCATCAAGCAATATGGGGATCGAATATACTGGCTGACACAAATACACCAGTACATCATCTGTATACATAAAGATCTCATACATGGTCGAACCCACCATCACTCTCCAACCACACAACACGATCTTTAACCTACACGCTGTGGTTCCACTGTCAGTGCAAACAATGGAGATTGTGGGCAGCCCTGTCTGGTGCCCCTTTAGCGCTGAAATCTCCCTGACATGTCTCATTAATATGCAACATAGTCACAGGATCACTTTACAGTAGATGCACCCATAAGAGATAGGAGTCACCAAACCCCTTGTTTCCCAGTATCTACCACAAATAATCCCATGCCACAGAACCAAAAGCATGCTTGCTGTCCAGTGGTGCAAGTGCATAACTATCCTCTACTAATATCAAAACATGCAGGACCTCAGAAGGTGGCACAAATGACATAGTATGTTACGAAGGGGGATGATGTCTCACTGGTCTTCATGCACGGGTGCAAATGGTGCATCAGTCTGAATGCCAAGATTTTACTAATGAACTTTAAATCTTCTATCAGCATCAAGAGTGGGTGGTTAGACGTCAACTCCCTCCTAGTCTTATCAGGCTTAGGCTGCATCTCTATGAGCGCCTCTTTCATGGACTCTGGGAGCAAGCTACTAGAATAGGCTTCATTATAGATGGCTAGGAGGTGATCAGAGAAATCTCCTGACCTGGAGTGATAAAGTTCGGCTGAGTGTCCCTCCCAGATTCTTGGCAGTATTCAGAGCCCTTATCGCCAAAGGAAATTTAAGCCCTATCAAATGGGGCATCCAATCCCTTCCGATCCTCATATGTATGCCGGGCCAGCAGCACAGCAGACAGCTAATCCATCATCCCCGCACAGGGCCCACCATGGGGGCAAAGTGGGGGCAGCATACAGCCCTTGTTGGGGCTTCACAAAGTCTTCCATAATACCATGCTTAGTGTATTTATACCTCCATTGAGTTAGCATATTTTATCCCAGTGATGGGGACCCTTCATACCTCGTTTTTAGGTCTCGCACCTGCGAACCGGATCGCAAAGCGATCCGTCGCTGCGAGACTTATTGTGATCATTCTGCCTTTCAAGGACTGAAAGGGAGAGGACAAGAGACTGGCACGCGCACGCATGAAGCAGCCTGCCGGGATCAGGTCGCGCGCGTCAACACGCGCTCCGATTCCGGCAGGCTCTTCAGTCACCATGGATCACTCTCACGCACGCGCACACATGTAGACACACTCCCGACCCCCCCTCACCAACTCACCGTGCTCTACACACAGACACATGTACACAGACACATGTACACAGACACACGCACACACATCTCCCCACTCACCGGTCTCTTTCTCCGGGTTCCGTGTCTCTCTCTCCCGCACTGGTATCTGCTGGTCTTCACCCGGGCCCCCTCGTCTCTTTCTCCGGGTTCCGTGTCTCTCTCTCCCGCACTGGTATCTGCTGGTCTTCACCCGGGCCCCCTCCTGGGACCCGGGACTTCAGCTGCCACTTCGTTTTCGCTCCGGGGCTCGCTCCTAAAAACGAAACTTTGGAATGACGCGCATGCGCAGGCAGCCCCCGCCCTCAGTTACAACCCAGTACTGAGCTGCTTTTACTTTCGTAGTCTTCCGTGTTCGCTGCGGTGGCTGCTGTTGTTTGTACTTGTTGGGACAGCGTTGGACTTTTAAATTTGCATTATATCTGAGTATCCTGCGAAGGGCTGTTAAGTTGAGTTCTGCGGCTTTTGAAACGTTTGGCAGCGTGGTTGGTAAGTTTATTTTTGGTAACTTTGGGCTTTTCTCTCTTCCGCTCACACATGGTTCATCTCCCTTCCCTTCTCTCCCACTTTCTCACACATGGCTCACATTTCTTTCCTTCGCTTCCACTGTCTCACACATTGCTCACCTCCCTTTTCTCTTTGTTCTATGGTCTCACACACCCACACTCGCAGTGTTCTTTTTTCCCCACCCTTATTAACGGCCGGTACTTATCTGGCAGAGTGGGCAAAGCAGAGGGCGGCCATCACAGGTGTTTCTTTTTTATTCCCTGTCATGTAAATTTACAAAGAGCTGACTCAGGCTCAAGGGGGTAAAAAAAGGCTGTTTGGCATTCATGAAACGGCAACTCTCCTCTACCGCCGTAAAAGCAATTACCTAGAAGCCCCCAAAACACAACATTACTAAAGTTAATCTTTAAATACAACTTCAAAGAACATTGCTTCAGAGGCAGCAAAAGTCTCTTTCCCTGACTTGTTTCCACGTCAGTGCACAAATGCCTACACGGGCACGGGGAAAGGTATAACATACCCTCCCTCCATGAAACGAATGTAATCAGAGAGAAAGGCTAACATACACTGTGAGAGAAAAGGCAGCTACCTATTCTAATAATATTATATGAACCACTGACAAGAGAAAATAAGAAATGTTATTTAGATCTCATTAGAAATTATTTCATTCACAGCATTACCTGTGTTCTATGGTACTTTACATTCTCGAATCTTCTAGTAAGTGCAACCTTCCTGGCTTTGCAAAGTGCTAATGAGGCACATTTGCTAAAGGACAATCACGTGATCAAATATCTATCTTAACTGACAAATCAGCATTTGACTGACTATTATATTTGGTTAACCGCTAGCCACTCCCAACGGATGCCCCATTAACCGAGGTTGTATTACATGCAAACTTGAGTATTTAAGTGTGCCAAAGACATTACTTTATTGTTATTTTAATTTGCTCTACACACATTAGAACAGAATATACAATACCCACACTCCGCCGGAAGATGGCTCCCTCACTGCCACTGGTTGCCATCACCGCAGAACACACAGAGAGGGAACACCTGTTCACAAACACTTTTAACTAATGCTATGTGATGTCCTTGTTGTACGTTAAGTGCTTGGTGCACACCATCCTTTACTACAATATTATGATAACAAGTTTGCGGAGGTGGTAATGTGACAAAGTGAGTATTTTTTGTGTGGCATTGTGCTATAGGTGTGATGTATTCTGTTGTTTTTTGTGCTGGAATATTGCAATGTGATGAGCTGTCCTTTGGCTATGATGCATTCTGTTTTTGTTGGCGTCTGTTACGTTTTAATTGTGCTATGCTGTTTTTGGTATGTTATGGTATCGCCATGGTACTGTACTGTGTTCAGTTGTTCACTTGAGATATGCCAACAAAAGATGCAACGTTTCCAATCAAAAGCAGCAGCACATTTGTGTGTCAATCAACCATTTACCACAGTCTAAGTTGGTACAATACTGCTCAAGCCCTTCAACCTACTGTAGCCCAGTTTATATGATATGGCCCCAACTAGTTTTACTTCCTACTCTGCACATCACCACATACCCACTTTCAAATAACTCTCTTCATTTATCTACTTCTCCCCCCTCCATTTGCCCCCCTCCAGTCGCCCCTCCTTTGCTTGCGGTCATGTTGCCCTGCAACCAACCTTCCCTTCTTTGTCCATGTTGCCCTCCCACACCCATCGTACCTCCATTGTCTGTGCTCCCCCCCCCAGACCCCCGTCCCTTTGGTGTCCATGTTGCCCCCCCCACTGCTCTCTATCCATTGTCCATGTTGCCCTTGACACGTGCCCTCCCTTCATTGTTCGTGTTGCCCTTGCCACCAGCCCTAACTCTGCTGCTCACCATAGCAAAACAAACAGGCATTGGTATAGCCAATAGGTCTCGCCTTTCGGACCTTATAAGTGTTTAGCCATGCAACAGTTGATGTTGTTGCACCAAGGATATTGTGCTGGATAACTAAACACTTATAAGGTCCCAAAGGCGAGACCTATTGGCTATGCCAATGCTTGTTGAGGAGAGTGGCCAGCATCCTGCTCGCTTCATCCCTTGCTGCATGGATCCTCTAGCTATGTGTGATCCAGACAAATTTGTCCAGTCAATCCCATGTCTCTAATACCTCCCCTCTTCACTCCTTCCATTCTTGAAATCTTTCTGATATCTCAATAATGGCCCACTCCAGGTCAATCAGACTTTTCTCTTGCACCACTATGGGCCACAATAGCTGCTGTCTAACCCCATATGTCATTTTCATACACTACCCCCTCAGAACCACCTTCGTGGTATCCCATGCAGTGGCTGCATGATCCATGATGTTCTGGTGTTCATCAAATTTTAGTCCAGCACCTCTGAGACCATGTGTTCAAAAAACAGATGTAACAATGATTTCACCCTCAGCTGAAGGGGCACTTCTACCCTCATTGTAGACAACTAGCAGTGTGGAATGGTCAGACATGTACTGTGCCAGATATGTCATCTCAGTCACATTATGGACCATACCACCCAACACCAGACAATAGTCCAGTCTGATGTGTGCCCCCATTGCAAGGGTTTAACAGGAACAGGTCCGATACCCAGGGTCATGGTCCCTACATACATCACACAATCACATTGCATATGTAACCCCAACATGCACGGCTTATTGTCAATTTCTGGAGGAGTGTGGTTCAGCTCCCCGCCAAGCACACAATTAAGATCTCCTGTCAGCAGTATCTCTGCCCCCAAGTAGAGTGCCGCAGCACCCACCACCGTACAGTAAAACCATACATCATCCACATTGAAAGCATCCACATTTATAAAGGAGATTTCTGCTGCATCTAAGCCAAAGAGAACCACATAACACCCCTCAGAGTCCACTTTCATCGCAAAATGATACTCCCAGTGCCACCCAAATCAAAGTCCCTGTGCATACCCAGAATGTTAGTTGCAAATAACTGTCCAATCCACCTTCCCCTCAAATAACCATGCAGTGCCCTCACACATGCATTTCCTGGAGAAGTGCTACCGAAACCCCATAGTGCCACAGGTAGGAGTACACTCTATGATGTTTAGGTGGCTGACCCAAGCCTGCACATCCCACGTTAGGAATTTCAATTTAGGATCCATCCAGTATTATACACCTCAACTCACCCGCTCCTCGCCCCCTGACCTCAATCTGCCCTGTCTGGCCTCCAAATAGCATCAAATATAGAGCCCCCAGTCTCGCCAGCTTCGTAGACCTTAAGTCTGCCTTTCATCAAGTGCCATGGGGCACCTATGGCAAAAAATGACTGCATGGGGTGTACCAAATAGCATATTGAAGGCAATCACAGAGCTCTACACAGGAACCTGGGCCCAGGCCGACATTGGAGATGGAACGTGTGTAATAAACACATTTTATACAAAAAATTGACTAAAACAGGGGTGTGTTTTAGCTCCATATTTGTTTAATATATACCTGACAGATCTTGCAGAAGCACTATGGAACATCAACTATCGTCCACCAACTTTGGCGCACAAAGAAATAGAGTATGTTCAGTACGCAGACCACATAGTCTTATTAAGCCAAATGCCAATAGGACTGCAGCACAGCATGAAGGGCCTAAAATCTTATATGGACAATCAAGGCTTAGAGCTCAATTTGAAAAAATAAGTACGGCTGGTAGATTCAACAAACAATACGATTTAATGTGGAGCACGAAATGAAAGGAAAACAACATATAGAGGGAATGCAAGCGAGAGCTCAATCACTGAACTATAGCTTCAACATTTTTAAGAAATTGAGCTGTCCTTCATTAGGCCACCTGCTAACAGTGATGTGGGTGCATTTAATGCCAATGGTGACATATAGCATGGACATTCTGAATGGTCGAGAGGAAGATATTTTAAACAAAATTCAATCAAGAGTATATAAATCGGTGTTTAACATTCAGAAATCAGCATCCCCAGCACAAGTGCGCTTCGAATTTGGTTTGTTGAACCAAAAATATCAATGCAAAGGTGCATTTATAAAACTATGCCGGAGACTTTGTGCGTTAATAAAAGGATCCATCAACCATTTGTGCTTGCGGGATAGAGGACCAATAACAGAATAACAAAAATCATTCCTGGGGCCAACACCTAAACCAGGCTATTGAGGAATTGGGAGTACAAGAATCCTGGAGTGCAAGCATTGGGAAACAGGCCTTTTATCAAGTAATAAAGATTTCAATCAAGCGACCCTCTTATTTATCAGACAAGAACACCTTTTTGCTGAGATGACATGCCTGCACAGTGATTAATTCATACAAAAAACTACTGCCCCAGGAGCATCTCACAGCTCACTTCTCACTGTCAATAAAACACCAGTTCATGCAGTACCGATTTGGAAAATGGGAAACAAAAGATTTTAATCCCAACCTGGAAGGACCAGACGTCGAACCAAGAATGTCGATTGCGTAGATACAAGGAAGAAACCTTGGTACAGATTGCTGAAATGAATTTTTAGAGATCTAAAAATTCAGGCCAGAAATACGACCCGCAGAATAGTGCATTGCAAATTGCAAGTCATTTGCGACTCGCAATTTGCCAGGCGCTATTTTGCAAGTACAACACTGTGATTAACACTGTTTGCGATTCCCAATGGGGTCGCAATTAGCGAGGCTCATGAATATTAATGAACTTCTTGCAATTTGCAAGCCCATTGGGAATGACAGGCCCTCCCAGTGATTGTGGCCTGCTGGGCTCCGCGGACTACCATGTCTGGGACTGCTTTGTTAAAAAAAGCAGTTTTTTAAAAAAATGCAGCCGTTTTCCTTAAAGGAAAAGAGGATGCATTTAAAAAAGGAAATTTAAACTTTTCAGTTTCGTTTTTTTAAGGGCAGCCAGTGGTCCCTGGAACCACTGCCTGCTCCTAAAAATATTTTCCAACATACTCACAAAGGGGAAGGGCAAATGCAATTGCAAAACACTAGTACATAGCATGTTGGCTTTCTATTAGGAAGGGACGCCCCTTCCTAATAGCGAAAGTCGTAAAATAACATTTGTACATACTATTTCCCTTTTTTGCGGCCGCAAACTCAAGGTTCTCCCATTTGCGGCCGCAAAAAAGGGACTTACATCCGGCCCTTGATTCTGTAGGTAAGCTGTAATCAGGTGGCCTGGTGGCGCCTCTACACCCCTCATTTTCTGAGATGTAAAATTTGTAGAAACAAATAATAAAGAAATGGAACAACTATCATAAGGCACCTGCACTTTAATAAAGAAGTATCATTGGGAAACAATATCTGTAGAACATGCAAGAACAAAGTAATATGGACACTTTAAACCCAGGGGACCAGATAAGGCAAAAGAGAATTTTTTTTATCACCCCAGATAATAAATTTAAAGAAGAATTAATTTAGACAACAAGTTTTGAAAGTAACATCGATAAATTTGCACAAGGCTGTTGCACTTTAATCCCCGGGACTATATCAGGCATCAACTAATTTGCACAAGGCTCTAGCACTTTAAACCCCGGGACTATATCAATTATGAAGGAAAAACTGTTACCTCTCTATACAAGAGATTTAAAGAACTATCAATTCAAATAATAAGTATTGAAGATGGACCTATGTGGGGGGTTATGAATGAGAAATAAATCAGTGGTTTAAAAGAAGCTGCTGTAGCAATAGAAACGTAAAACAGGAATTAATGTTTTTAACATAAGTGTTTGTATGATTATTTAGAGATTTTATGGATATTCTTTTTAAATGAGAACAACTTGACAAAACGGTCTAGGATAACGCTTTAGAATGGTAGTAAATAAATTGTTTACTTTTATGATATGCAGTGAATGAATGTAAGTGTAACGCTTTTTATTGACTAAACGCTCAAATAAACATTATTCTTGTGTCTAGAACCTCCAGTCTTCATACAGTAGAACAAACTCAATCCCCATGTTTGAACCAAAAACAGCAACAACAGCCCTGCAACATCCCCCTCCTTCGGGCAGTGAGCCCAAACAACTGGGGCCTGCAACCCCATCCCCTCATGGGAGGCCATGGCCTGAGCTTCCCCATGTGCAACTTGCAGAGAGCTTACCATCCCACAGGAGGCAAGGTCCAAAGGGCACTCAAACCTTCTCCTGTGGAGCGCAGCCCTCCCAGGTACGCGTGACCCATAACACTAATGATCGAGGTTAACTTCAGTTCTGGAGTTTGATCTCCATCATCCCCCACTCCACTCTGGGAAAGTGGGCAATACTTAAGCTACCCTATCTCAACATGAATTTTTGTGTGGTTGCATCATTCTCAGCATGCATGTAACGAAATAGACAGTCACCCACTTTTCCACTTAGGACAGGCATTATGCTTGCAAGCCAAGTTATCTGTCCAGTCCAATCTCCTCCATCACCCAGCATCAGTAT
This sequence comes from Lissotriton helveticus, assembly GCF_964261635.1. Taxonomy (NCBI): domain Eukaryota; kingdom Metazoa; phylum Chordata; class Amphibia; order Caudata; family Salamandridae; genus Lissotriton; species Lissotriton helveticus. Next base: position 745,588,106 of record NC_136059.1, on the reverse strand, counting down.
ACTTTAGGAGCAACTGCTAATGCACGGCAACAGGCAGCGTTCTAATACCTTGGCTCTGTATTGCACTTTTACCTTCATTAGGAATAACCCAGTTCTATACTGTCACTCAGGGAGTCAAGCTCCCCTCTCCTACATAATACTGATTCTTGGGTTTCAGGAATATAGTTGGAGTCCACTAGCATGCCATCTGGGAAGACCACAATCCTGCCCCCTTGCAGGATACCATTCACCTAAACTGAGTACGTAGGGTGCCTCTATAAGCGCTCTGATTTCTGGATAGGACCTCTTCCAGTTTGATTGTTACCTGATGTCCGTCTGAGTGCCATACCTCCAAGTGAGTCCACCCAGTCCTCTGCTTCTCCCCAAGTGGTGAAAAAAATACCCTTGATTTTATATGGGGCTTGCAAACTGGGTAAGCCTCTCACTGTTACCTCATTCCTCTCTCAGCAGTACCCCTTTTATGTCCAGCTCAGGCCTATCATGGCCAGTTTCCTAGCCTGGGGCAAGTAAAACTCATAGCAGGTCCCGGACACACACCCATCTGTCACACTCCATGTTGTAGATGAACAACAATGGAGGAACATGCATCAGCACAGGGACCCACGATGAACCTAAAGGTAAAGGATAGGTGGAAAATGGGTTTAATAAATTGCAGTTCCATTCCAGCACATACATTCGAGATAAGAGGTCTAATCAAGGAAGAGCAGCTAGACGCCCTTTTTTTAACTGAGACATGGCTCATGGTATGGTATACCCCCGGCCTACTTATGGCCCTGCCAGCTGCATACAACATACGTAGACAGGAAAGAATGGGAAAAATAAGAGGCAAAATAGCCATCATATACAACGAAACTCATAGTTGTACTATCACGCTGATACCCTTCTTGTACTGTGACACTACGTGGTTCAGTATACGGCTATCACCCATCCAAACCTTTTCTGGGACTCTCGTCTATCGACCCTCAGGGCCCTGTAATATCTTTCTGGAAAGCTGTCTGGTTTAATTACAGAGAACGTTCTTTCCAAATAACCATTTTAGTCAATTTTAATATCCATTTAGATAAATAGGACGACCCTACTACCCTCAGATTTATCCTAGATATGGACACTATGCAGTTGAGTCAAAAGGTGCAAGTAGCAACTCATGAAAAAGGGCACATCTTAGTCACTATGTTCACTAATGACCCTAATTTAACAACAGTCACACCCACTCCAGTACCTTGGTCAGACCATTGCTACATCCCATTCACACTGACCAATACACACCTGCAGAAAGTAGGACACATTAAGTACAACCGGGGCAGGAATTGGATAAAAACCATACCAGGAAAACTGAAAGAATCCCTAAAGAAAGGTATTCCTGATATATCTGGGGAGGTAAAGAGTGCAGACTCAAGCTGGGACAAGTGGCTCACAAAAGCAGTAGATGATTGTGACAGCAAGGTGAGAATAGGATCAAACCAGTCACGAAGGAAACCAACTTGGTTAAATAGCCATCTTGCCTCCTTAAAAATAGCATGTAAAAAAAAATTGAAAGAACTTGGAAGAAATCTTATGATATCACCTTAGAAGGTCAACACAAAAAAGAGATCAGACACTATCATGATGAGATCAAGCTAGCTCAGGTGAGATACTTTCAGGGAAAAATTGAGACAGCCTCTAACTCCTCAAGAAAACTTTTTAAGGTGGTTAAATCCCTCACACTTATAGCACCTGAGGCCCCCCTAAACTCCTCCTCTAAGGGGAGATGTAATGAACTTGAAGTTTTCTTTAAAACCAAGATCAAACCCATTTATGATTCCATGTTAGAGAACACGCATACCTCACACACTCAAGGAAATAAGCCAGCCATTGTGCCCCAAGTGAGACCAACGTTTAAGGCATTTCCAAAAATGAGTATAAATACTACAACCAAGATCCTATAATGTATTAAATCCGGATCGCGGTTGGACCCCATTCCCCCCCACATCTTATTACAGGGAGGAGATACTGTCTCAAACAACAGCCACAGAGTTACTTAATGTATCTCTCAGACAGGGGAGAGTGCCAAAATCTTGGAAACATGCCATTATTCGCCCTCTGATTGAAAAGCCTCACTTAGACCCAAAAGACCTAGGGAATTTCGGCCCTATATCACTTCTCTCCATTGTGGGAAAGATGGCTGAAAAACATGTCAATCACACGCTGTTCCAGTTCCTAGAGGAGAATGAGATTCTCCATAAGACCCAAATGGGCTTCAGACCAGCACACAGCACCGAAACCGCCCTACTGCTTGTTACACGGAAATTGAATAGCATCCTTGACCACAGGGTTGAGGCTGGCATCTTGCTGCTCGACCTGAGTGCAGCGTTCGACGCGGTGGATCACAAGACTCTCCCTCAGGCTAAAGGGAGCAGGGATGCAAGGTCAAGCACTAAGGTGGATAGTGTCGTTCCTGAATGACAGATCCTTCCAAAGTACAGAAGGCGGACACTTCTCAGACAACTTCAAGGTCTCATGTGGAGTACCACAGGGCTCCTCCTATAGCCCCACATTGTTCAATTGTTACATGCAGCCGCTGGCCAACATTGTACAGGAATTCGGGTTGTCAATTATAACATATGCAGATGACACCCAACTGGTAGTCTCAGTGACAGAGGACCCCGAAGCTAAAAATAAGTTTGTGCCCCCCTGCATGGAAAAAATAGGCAGATGGATGACACACACTTAATGGGAACAAAACAGAACTAATGTTCCTAGGCAACAAGTTAGCACCGCAAATCACGATGAACTGTCCAAAAGAACTAGGACTTCCCCCGGAGCATAAGGACACCATAAAAACATATGAATGTGGTTAGACTGCAACCTCACAATGGAGTCCCAAGCCAGGAAACTAGCACTCACCTGTTTCGGAATCCTCAGGATGCTCCGAAAAATCATGGACCTCATTCCAGAGGAGACCCAGAGAACTGTGGTTCAGGCGCTGGTGGTCTCGTGTCTCGTTTACGGAAATACTCTCTTCCTGAGTTCACCAAAATATGTGTTGAAGAAATTACAGGTGGTGCGGAATGCTGCAGACAGACTACTTAGAAAAACACATGCACATGAATCAGCATGAAAGGCACTGAAGTCGCTCCACTGCCTGCCAGTCCAGGCCAGGATAAAGTTTAAAACGCTGTGCATCGCACATAGGGCCTTAAAGGGAAAAGGACCAACCCTACTTAGAATCCTGATCACACCCTGCACACCAGAAAGAGCCTTAAGATATACCACAGAATACCTGGACAAAACCGCCAGGGTTTGGAGAGCCTGATGGGGAGGAAGATATTTTTCGCATATAGTGCCAAAACTTTGGAATTCTATGCCTACAGATCTGAGAATCACCGTTAACAAGTTGGCCTTCAGAAAGAAACTGAAGACCTGGCTTTTCCCAGGTTGAGCCCCAATCCATGCTCACTCATCTCCACAGCGCTGGGAAGCCCACGGGCAGCTACGTGCTCTATAAAACTGACAAACATAAACATAAACACTGACTGTCACTTAGGTAATCAAGGCCGCAGTCGCCGGGTTTTCAGGCCCTTGGAAAATGCCAGGTTGCCACTCCTAGGTGCCACAAAGAGTCTCTCCAGAGCCCCCCACTTAGACGTCCCTCAAGACAGGGCTTCAGAGGGCCAATTCCACGCATGGCCACCAGCATGGGCCTCTGCATGTTGGCACTCCTGCCTGCAGCTTCTGATGCCGTTCCTCCAGGCCATGGCTGCTTTCTGTATCGGTTGCTCTGGAGCTGGCGTTCACTGCAGGAGGCTCTCCAGAGCCGTCCCATTGATCCAGCAACCAGGATAGGTAGCAGAGGGCAGAATCTCTTTGTGCCTGCCGACACTGGTGCATTTCTGCCTGTGCTTCTGCCCCGCAACTCCAGCGTTGCATCTCCAGGCCTGGGTCACTGTGGTTCCACCTGGGGCTGTCGTTCACTGGAGAAGGCTCTCCAGTCATCACACCTACATATCACCCAAGATAGGGATGCAGATGGTCAATTCTCAGTGCAGCCACTAGCACAGGCCTCCTCCTGCTGCCATCCCTGCCATGTAACTTCTGTGCTGAGATCCAGGCTTAAGCCACCTCCAGACGCGCTTTCTTCTGCCCTTAAGTGCAAGAAGAGGGGAGCACAATATACGCTCTCATTCACACCCCGTGGGCTAAAATGCCCTGTGGTCCTATTTGGATCCCCTTTCCTGCCTTTCTGCTGAGCTTTTCAAGGCAGGGGGTACTCACCATGAAAAGGTCAGCAGAAAGGCAGGTTGTATTTGCCACGGGGGTGCCCGAATCAACACCGCTTACATAGGCTTGCGCTGTTCCGACCGCCGCGGGATCCAAGAACTTGTTGGTTGTGGTTGTTTTGTGGTGGTTCAACTGCCTTTTTTGTAGTCAGACTAACAAGGATGTGGCGGTCGTACCACCACCTACGGTACGGTGGTCTCAAGATCACCATACTCATAATCAGGGCCACAGTGTTTACAGCAGTGTAGGTTCTTTGGTTAGATATGATTTCCATATGTTTTAAATTAAGGTACCTTTATTGTGCAATGGTAATTAGTTCTGAGGATGCTCTCATCCAATTTCAGTCAATGGCAAACCATGTCAAATCATCTGTAAATTGTATTCTATTACTTTTGTCTTAGGCTATTGAAATGTCTCAATAGGAAATGAGGCTGTTAAAGGATAAAATATTGGTACCGTGCATTTTGTGTATGGATTGACGGGTGAATGACAGAAATATTCAATCAAAAATATTGTGTGGATGTATTTTGGGTCAAAAATTCAGTGACTATCAAAATATTGTGGAACAGAATATCTAAGGTAAGAATACTATTTATTTTGGTATACATTATAATTTTGAAGGAATATTGTTGAATTGAATAGGTTTAATATAGTTGTGTCAAATATTTTATATTATAATTTTGATAAACATTATTTAGTATTTTAATTTTAGCTGTTAATATTGTTAAGTTTAATCATTACCAATTCTTTAAAAATAGTTTATAATTATAAACGTTTCCTATATTTCTTCTAATTTAATTAGTGATTATAATAGCAGTTTGTTGGCTTTGGAGGGGAATTGAATTGAATTGAATTTGAATTGAATTGAATTGAATTGAATTGAATTTGAATTTAAAATATTTATATAGCGCAACGTTCACCATGCGGTTTCTTGGCGCTGTGGAGGCTACTGTAGCAGTAAAAACAAAAAAACTGATGGAGTAGAGAGGATTAAAGTCAATTTACATTAAGAAAAGCCTGGGTGAAAAGGAAGGTCTTAAGATCTTTTCGGAAAAAGGAGTAATGTGTGGCCAGACGCAAGTGATCGGGGAGGGAATTCCAAAAGGATGGTGCCAAGAAAGAGAAGTTGGCTCCGCCCCATTTCTTGCGTCTGTACCGGGGTACCTGGAGGAGTGATTGGGTAGATGAATGAAGCTCACGGGCAGGAATGTACTCTTTTAGTAGGGAAGAGATGAAGGCAGGGGCAGTCCCTTGGCGTGCCTGGAAAACCATACATCCGGTTTTAAAGAGGGATCGCTCCCTAACAGGTAGCCAATGTAGTGCCTTCAGTAGGGGAGTAGAGTGATGGAAGCGGGGGAGGCCATACACCAATCTGGCCGCCTGGTTTTGGACCAGCTGGAGCTTTCGCAGACTATACGCTGGGATGCCGTTGTAAAGGGCGTTAGCATAGTCCAGCCGGGAGATAACCAGAGCGGACATGATTAACTTAAGTGCAGGGGGAGAAAAGAAACGAGAAACAGAGCGGATAGTTCGAAGGACAAGAAAACAGGAGGAAACCACAGAACTGATTTGTGAGTGAAGGTTGAGATGATTGTTAAGTTTAATGCCCAGAGTTTTAACTGAGGGAGAGGGTGTAGGAGGGGATCCTAAAGAAGAAGGCCAAAAGAAAGGGTTCCAGGGACTGGAGGAACCACCCGTAAGGACCAATTCTGTTTTGTCAGGGTTCAACTTCAGATGGTTGTGGTTCATCCAGTCCCTGATGAAAATCATAGTAGACTGGAAATTAGAAATAGAACGAGGGGAAGAAGACAGGTTAAAGATAAGCTGGAGGTCATCTGCATAGTTATACACAGGGAAAAGGGTGAGAAGTTAATTAGATTCAAAATAATTTCTATTTATTGTTAATTATTTCTTATTTTTAATTTAATATTAAATTCATCATTAATTATGTAATTTGTTAAGCTCTTAATTGCTATTACGTATGCAACTTTAGTTTGGTCATCCTAATTTTTTTTATTCTTTACATTGATGTTATTAATTCATATTTTATTGGCGGGTTGTTGAGTTTGTAGAGGAACAGGGCAGTAAGGTAATTACATTATAATTAACTTAATTAATAGGTTCATAATGCTTTATTATAAATCTAATATTTTATTACTTAATAATTTTCAACGTACATAATTATGTATTTGTTATTTTAGTTATTTAATATTAATTTGTAAATTATAATGTATCTTTTATTACGTATACATTTGTTAGTAATCTTAATAGCTGGTTATTGGATTAGTAGAGGAGCTGGGTGTGAAATATTAAAATGATATTTTTTAAGATTAATTGTTAATTTTAATATTGTTTATATTAATGATGAATTATGAGTATTTTACATGTTTATTTATCATGTAATTTTTTTTTTAATTTGATGTTTGTATTCATGTACTGCTACATGACTTTAACACCGACATTTAAAAATGTAAGTAATATTTCCATGTTACAAAGTGTACCACTGAGTAGTTACAGTTAGGACCAGGTTTCCTTAGGACACTGATTTTTAGTAAAAATACAATTAACCTCTACTTGAAATGACCTTGCCTTTCCTTTGTATCGACTGAATGCGTGTAATCTCTTCCAATGTATTAGAGGCATGACCTTATTTCCTCCTTTAGTGTATTCAAATTAAATGTGACAGTCATATGTAAGGTTCACCTAGTTTCTAAAGGTTTGCATAAATGGGATAATATCTGTCAAACGTGTTGGTATGTTTGTGCCACATGACTCAATATAGTCCCACACTATTATGGTCGGTTATCATCTGCTTGATGCGAACAAGAACACCACCTGGTCATGCGCAATGCTTCCCAATGGCCGGGCTACCCTGGAAGTCCTGATAAGGGCTCATTTGCTTCCTTGAGTCCAGCCAGGGCTCCAGGAAGCAATGGCACGTTCATGCCTTCCGTCCCATCGGCTCTGTCATTTGCACAGATTTCAAGAAAGGGGAGTATTTCTTCTCCAAATTACTTGGGACAAGGTACTCTGGACCCCTAATAGGTCCAGTGGTTCTTGGACAGGAGCTGCCAGTGCATGGGTGAGCCCACCAGGGCCCAGGTCTGCCCCTGCATCCCAATGTTGCCCGGTGGGCCTTTGCTCTGGGCCTTCCTTCCTGAGAGAGGGCAGGGACATGAAACCGTCTTCTCAGCTGCCATGGAATTCCCAATGAGGGCTCAGTTGCTTCCTCAAGTCCAGGCAGAGCTCCAGACGGCTGGGTGCATTGTCACCAGTGGTACCCTTTATTCCTCGGGCGCACTGATTAAAAGACAGGGTGGTAGCCTTTCTCCGGATTACTAGGAACAGGGTACTCTGGATGCCCTTGTGTTCCAGCGCTTCTCAGCTGGGTTCGGCCCGGGCTGGCCCACCTGGTCCACCAGGATCCTGGGTCCCCAACTGCCTCCCAGCTCTGCCTGACTGGCATTTCCTCCGAGCCTGCCTTCCATGAGTACAGGTAGGGACATGAAGCTGACATTCCAGTGCAGGGCAGCCTGACCAGGGAGGGTTCGACCAGCATGGTATACTCAGATTTACTGGGTTTGCTTGGTCCATTGAGGGATGGACTGCTTCACCATCCTTGGACGTGCTTCCAGGGACATGAAGCCACCTTGCTGCTGTTTTGGAAGTGCCGATGAGGGCTCATTTGCTACCTCAAGCCCAAGCAGGGCTCCAGAAGGCTGCGTGCCTTTTTGCCAGCAGCCCCCTCTGTCTCTGGGTGCTCACGGATTACAAGAAGGTGGTAGCCTTCCTCTTGACAACTAGAGACAGGGTACTCTGGATCCCCTTGTGACCCAGTGCTTCTCAGCCGGGTGCTGCCCAGGCTGTCCAGCCTGGTCCACCACAAGACTGGATCCGCGCCTGCCTCCCAGCCCTGGTTGATGTGCCTTTCCTTTGAGCCTGCCTTCCACAAGAGCAGGTAGAGACAGGAAGTCGACATCCCAGCACAGGGTGTCCCGCCCTTGGAGGTTCTGGCCAGCGCCATATATTCCGCTTGATTGGGTATGCTTTGTCTGTTGAGGGATGGACTGCTTGGCCAGCCTTGGCTGTTGCTTCAAGAAACATGAAGCCAACATCTCTGCTCCTTTGGGAGTTTCTCAAGCCCAGGCTAGTCTATAGGAGGCTGGATGCCTTATCACCAGTGGCCTCCTCTGTCACTCAGTGTGTATGGATTACAAGAAAGGGTCTGGCCAGCTCTGTATGCTCTGATTGATTGGGTATGCTTGGTCTATTTTGAGATGGACTGCTTAGCAAGCTTCTGCTGTTGTTTCAAGCAAAGAGCTTCCACCCTGCCAGGGACCGATGACTTGAGGAGACCCTACACAGCAAAGCGAAGGCCCTCAAGTGGTCTGACCAGAGTGGAAGCGGGACATGTGGGTTATGCTGTGCCTGGTCCTGGATGCTGCCTCAGTCAGGGTCCGAGAGCACCATGCTGTTTCCCTCCTCCATCTAGTGCATTTCCGCAGCACTTAGAAACTACCGTTCTGTGAGGTGTCCTTAGTCACCCAGGCCGACACCCCTGTGTCTCAATCAGGCTGCACCTCGGCCCACATCTCGCTTCCATGGAGAAGGCTGGAACTACTGTTGCCTGTGTGACTGCAACTGTCCCCCAGCAAACCCTCCGGCAGGTGGGCTTCCCCAGCAGGCTTGTGAGGGGTAAAAAGGTTGGTCCAGGATGGGCACTTAGCTCCAAACAACCCATGCAGCAGGTGTGCTGACCTGGTTGCTCCTAACAATAGCATTTCCTTGTCTCAAAGATTAAGCCATGCATGTGTAAGTACACACACCTGGTACAGTGATACTGCGATTGGCTCATTAAATCAGTTATGGTTCCATTGAGTGCTCCATTTGTTACTTGGATAACTGTGGTAATTCTAGAGCTAATATATGCAGATGAGCGTTGATCTCCCGGGAGCGCACATCTCCGTGATGGCAATGATACATTTGGATGTCTGCCTCATCAACTTTCAATGGTCTTTCTGTGCCTACCTTGGTGACCATGGGTAACTGGGAATCAGGGTGAGATTCCAGAAAGGGAGCCTGAAAAATGGCTACCATATATAACGAAGGCAGCAGGCATGCAAAGTACCCACTCCCGACTGAGTACACTTTAAATCCTTTAACAAAGATCCATGGAAGGGCAAGTCTGGTGCAAAAAAGCAATGGTAGTTCCAGCTCGAATATCATGTATTAAAGTTGCTCATTTAAAAAGCTCATAGTTGTATCTTGCGATCGAGCTGCGTGGCAGCTGTGAGGTGAGCTACCGCTTGTGCCAGCCCCGGCCTCTCAGTGTCCCCTTGAAGCACTTGACTGAGTGTCCTAGGGGACTCATGCATTTACTTACAATGTTAAAAGCAGGCAGGTCAACTGAATACTTCAGCTAGGAGTAATGGAATCGTACTCTGGTTCTATTTTGTTGGTTTTCGGAACTGGGGTTATGATTAGGAGGAATAGCCACAGGCATTTGTATTGTGCCACTAGAGGTGAAATTCTTGGACCGGACAAGACGAACCAAAGTGAAAGCATTTGCCAAGAATATTTTAATTAATCAAGATTGAAGTTGGAGCTTTAAAGACGTTCAGATACTGTTGTAGTTCTGACCATAAACAATGCCGACTAGCTATCTAGCAGCGTTATTCCCATTACCTGCTGAGCAGCTTCTGGAAAATCAAAGCCTGAATTTCGGGGGCATGACAGAAAGACAACTCCATGAGTGGAGCATGTAGCTTAATTTGACTCAACACGGGAAACCTCACCTGGCCTGGACACGGAAAGGATTGACAGATTGATAGATCTTTCTTGATTCTGTGGGTGGTGGTGCATGGCCCTTCTTAGTTGGTGGAGTGATTTCTCTGGTTAATTCTGATAATGAACGAAACCCCTCTATACTTACTAGTTACGTGACCCCCAGCAGTCGGCATTGAACTTCTTAGAAGGGCAAGTTGCATTTGACCTCAGGAAATTGAGCAATAACAGTTATGTGATGTCCTTAGATATCTGGGACTGTCATGCGCTACACTGAACAGATCAGATCAATGTGTGTCTACCCTTCACTGACAGGTGTGAGTAACCTGCTGCACCACGGATTGAGCACTGCAATTATTTCCTATGGACAAGTAATTCCCAATAAGTGTGGGTCATAAGCTTGAGTTGATTAAGTCCCTGCCATTTGTACACATTGCCAGTCGCTACTACAGATTGGATGGTTTAGTGAAGTCCTCGGATCTGCCCAGCTTGGGTCAGCAACAGCCCTGATGGAGTGCCAAGAAGATCATCAAACTTGACTATCTAGATTAAGTAAAAGTCATTACAAGGTTTCGGTAGGTGAACCTGTGGAAGGATCATTAATGGCAGAGCAGCCTAATCAACTGACAGCAATAGCCTGAAACCCTCAGCTGTCTCCCACATGGAATACGCCCTAGGCACAAGGTCTGGCCTTGCCCTTGCATGCCCTGGCTGGCAGATCTGTCTGTTGTCTGGGCATGGGCCGGGATCCTCAACCGGGGAGAACCTTACCAATATACTCAGGAGGGACCGGGGAAGGGGGTGTACCTGGCCCCTCTTGGAGGGGCACAATGGTAGGCCCTCCCAAGAATTAAACTCACGCTCACCCAGTGGGGAGAAACTGAATGGCAGTGCCTTGCCAGGCTTGGATCAACCCCGAAGGCCCTGCTGCCTGAGAATGAGCCACCTCGTGGTGTAAAAGAACAGCTAAATGCCTCATCATCTAATTAGTGACACTCATGAATGGATGTATGAGATTCCCACTGTTCCTACCTACCATGTAGCGAAACCACAGCCAAGGAAACGGGCTTGGCAGAATCAGCTGGGAAAGAAGCACTATCGAGCTCGACTCTAGTATGGCACCATGAAGATACATGAGAGGTATTGGATAATTGGGAAGCCATCGGTCCGCCAGTGAAATACCACTACTCCTATTATTTTCTCTCGATTTTCAGTATGACTACAGACCATAAAATGAGGTCCTCATAATCCTTCAGATTTTTTGGGTTTCAAGCAGGAGCTGTCAGAAAAGTTAACAAAGTGATAACTGGCTTACGGCGACTAGGCATTTAAAACAATGTCACTTTTTGATACTTTAATGTTGGCTCTTCCTATAATTGTGAAGCAGAATTCATAAAGCATTGGATTGTTCACCCAATAATAGGGAATGTGGGCTGTGTTTAGACTGTCGTGAAACAGGTTAATTTTACCCTGTGTTGTTGCACATCCTGCTCTGTATGAGAGGAACCACTGGTTCAGATATTTGGGGTATGTGCTTGGCTGAAGAGTGAATGGGGAGAAGCTACCATCTGTAGGATTATGACTAAATGCCTCTAAATCAGCATTCACCCTAAATCAAAAGGATACTGCTGTGGTGTGGAGCCTCTGTTGGCTTGGGATAGTCAGCCTCATGGGCCGATGCTTAGAGACACTTAATTGGGGACCGGAGAGCAGAGAGAAGGAGGCCACCTCCATCGCTTTTACTGCACTGCATGTTTGTGGGGCATTGGGTGCTAAATCATTCGGAGACAACCTGATTTTGGGTCAAAGATTTTTAAGAAGCAGAGCAGCTACCTCGCTGCAAGCTATTGAAAGTCTTCCTCTGACCAAGCTTTTGTCTTGGGGTGGGCCTGTGCGAAGCTGCCTCCACCATATGCTGATCAGCACAGGAGGCCTTCCCCTCCTGCCTGCACCACCAGGTGCAGAGATTGGAGCATGTTCCCTTGCGGTTCAGCAGGATGACCAAATGGCCAGACCAGAATTCCCCTACTCCCGCATAAGTCGCCAGGAGGCAAGCAGCCCCGAGAAGGAGCCTCCTAAGCACCGGTCTCAGAGTGCATGGCCACTTTGGTTGTTGTTGGACTGCTGTGTGACTGGGTCCTTGGTCTGGTCATCCCAGGACATCTGGTTGTTGGTTCGTCCTGGGCCCTCTGGTTGCTAGGCCAGATGGCACAACTTGTTAGGCAACCAGATTATCCTGCTAGGATAACTCCAGTTTCTGTACCCCTTAGGGTTCTGTAAGCCCTCACTTTCTGCAGGTCTAATAGTCAAGGTAAATGGGCTTCCCAGACAGGCACATGAGAATAGGATGGCCTGGGCTTAACCCTCCTGGCTCCTTGGGCTCCAGGAATGTAGAAGGCCCCCACCCACCCAAGGCAGCACCCTGAGCCCAAGGTATGGCAGTGACAATTATTACACAGGGCAGGGTGGCTGCAGACTGGGAAGGACTCTCTTATCCCCCCACTGGGTTTGGGGTAAAGATTAGAGACCAGTCCTGCATGAAGACCCAGCCTCCAGTGCACCGAGTGGAACACGAGCCTGGGAGAGCCCAGAGAAGCCCTCAGCAGATACCTGGGCCCAGTATCGAATGGCAGCGACTCTCAATGTTATGGCCACCCAGGAGGTATCGTTGGCAGGCCTGGCACAAGGCTTACCATGCTCCTAAGAATGAGCAGGCAAAATGGAAACGACAGACCCGGGGAGCCCTCTCTCCCCTGTGTGCAGCAGGCAATGCCGTGCAGGTACTGATTTTGATGTTCCCATTGCAGTGACTATTTAACCTGTCTGGTGGGAATGCCAAACAATATCCCAACAGACAGGAGAAAACTCCTCATTTGGTGGGCGGTTCAAACATGGATTTGGTGGTGCAGGAGCATGGCGGTTCCACTCTTGCACCACCAAATTCATAATAAGGCCCATAGTTGTTATGATGAACTTAAATTCATTTATAACTTTATCTATTTTTAGTAATTTAAATTAAATTAACTTTACTTCTATGGGATTTATTTTAAGTCTTTGCCTCCAATATTTTCTATTGGAGTGTGTTACCCTATCAGTGATTGGAGTTATTGGCCATGCGTGTTGCTGGATGTATTTCAGCTGGGAGACGGAGTAGATTTATGACTGTTTTGGGCCCAGTTTGGCTGCAGTAACTTTAGGAGTTCAGTTTTTTTAATAGGAAGTGTTTATTCTTTTGTGGGTGAGGCATTTCCCTCCATAACCCACTCCCTACGTTTCCATTAACCCATCCTTACACCTCACATAACCCTTCCCCTTTAGGAATAAGTATTCCCCATTTGCAGCCATTCCGCCCTGTCCCGCCCACATTTACTACTAAAACATATTTTTTTGTGCACGAAGACTCCTCAGTCAGTGCGTAGATCTCAGGACAAAAGATAGGAGAGGCGGAGGTGGTAACTCCCCATGTAGATTTGTAAATAGCATTTTGCAGTATGCGAGTAGTACTACTAAACGCAGTACAAAACGCAGTTTGTGAATAGGCCTCTTCCTTGTTTCTATTCGTCACTATTGTATGAATATATTTTAGGTAGGTGCATACCTTTTTGTGAACTTAAATCCTTGCAAATAAGGCCCATGTCAAAGTTATAATTAACGTTTTGGAGGGCAAAACAGGAAACTCAGCATTCATTTTTAGTAAGCATATGGGTTGTATCATCTAGAAATTAAAGAATCTAGTACCAGGGAAATAGGAAATAAGATCCTGTCCAATTAGACGCTTTACCAAATTTTGCGGAATAACTTAACAGAGTTTCTTCATCCACAAAAAAACCTGAACAATATTCTAGGTATGTAAGTACGTGTGATTTGTAAATACCAAACTACTTTTATAGCATTTCTGTTTCAACAGCCCCATTGTTGACGAGGTCTTGTGAATCTCTCTCATAGAGACTGATTGCAATTCACGTTATAAAAACAAGACAACCCTAAATCATTTTATCGGTTGGTAATAAATTACAGGGGTGTTTGCTCTTCATCGATCAGGGTAAACACTTTAAAATGTTATTCTGTTAGAATTCAAGTGAGGCGTGTATTAAACATTCGTGAAATAAAGTTCGATGAATTACTTCACTTATCGGTGATGTATGATCACTTTTTTGCATAACTGTTTGAAGCATCTGCTGAAAGAATTCGGCTCATGGGGTCCATTTAACTTTGTAAATATGTATTTACTAACTCGCAAGCTCATGAACGGCCTAGCGATCAAATCGTCTACAAGAAGTCGATTTATGCATAAGCAAAATAAAAAAAGTCACCCTTTGAAATAAAAAATACAATTTTTTAATTTGCTAATTGAACAACTGTACACAGTGCAATTGAGCCATTGCGATCCTAAATTTGGATAGAGAGTCGAGCACACCAGTGAATATTTCACTGCAGTGAATATTCCACTGGCGGAACATGGAGTCTTTTAAAGGACCTGACACCTTTCAGCCTGCCATCATGTTTTCTATCTGATAATAACTTGTTCAAAGTTGAATTATCACGGTTGGCTGCACCCTATCACACCTTCGGATTAGGAAAGTGGAGCTTAGAGGTATTTGTGAAGTATTTCTTGATTATTCAAAAAGTAGCTGCTGATTGAAGTAGGCTGCAGCACAGCAGACTTCACCCCTGCGAGCAGCAGGAGCTTTGAACCATGCCTCTATAAATTGACCTTCAGAGATTATTATGACCTTCAGACTGTTGCTACATCACTGAAGTGAGTTTTTGAGGGATTTCACGATAAGCCACTGGATTACTCGGTGATTCTGTGTCAACACCTTTGATAACCACTTGCCAAGAAGATGGTTATTTAAAAAAGTATTTCAAATGCTACCCTCTTAAGAGATCACAGATGCATTCATGCGGCATACGTTGCATTTAGACACATATCTTAACTTCAACCTGCCAGTATGAATGATGCAATTTTCGTAAATATTCGAAAGATCATGGGTGCCATGGATATGGGCAAATTGTGCTGTGCAGTAGACGGATAGAACTATAGATACAACAGTAGCTGATGCTCTTTGTAAGTATCTACCATTAATCATAAACATTAGAAGAGCATGTATTTGTTTAAAAAAAAGTAATAAGGAAACGAAGGGAGAGAGCACACTGCCTGGCATTGCAGCACACAATTCTCCCACATACATTGTGGTAAATGCAGTGAATGATAATACTCACTTTCGATTAAAGTATTAAGTATCCACCATTGGTAGTGCAGCCAGTGCTGGGTATCTCCAGTCACGTATCTGGATATGTGTTCATTGTCAGTAGAGAGTTGACACCTCAAATGTGGGGGTGCTAGTGATGCTGCTCACAGCTGTCTCAGATTTCTGTACCACTCCCAGAGTACAGGTGCATCCCAATGAGCTTGTCAGCCAGATAACCTAAAGGATCCAACCACAAAAAGGAGAGGAAGCACACTGCACATACCAGCACACAATTCACCCAGATGCTTTGTGGTAAATTCAGCACATGATAACTCTCACTTTAGTCAAAAGTCTTTAGTGTGCCATCATATTTCTCCAACATCAGACTGCAATGTGTATTTGTAAGCAACATTTGTCACAGCAATGTAACTGTCAAGTCAACTTCCAATCTTTTGGAGCAATTACACCAAATAAGAAAAATTTGGTAGAGAGCACACTGCCTGGCATACCAGCACACAAATCACTTTCGTGCATTTCGGTAAATGCAGTGTATGATAACACTGACTTTAGATGAAAGCCTTTAGTATTCACCATTATTGGTGCATCCAGTGATGGGTATTTCTAGCTGTATTTCAGGATATTTTTCCTTCTTCAGTAGGGAATAACACCTTATACTTGGGGGTACTAGCAAGACTGCTCACATTCTTCTCTGGTTTCTCAACCACTCCAATAGCGCAAGTGCATTCCAATGCGCCTGTCCGCCCAATAACTTAAAGAAGACAAACACTAAAGGGGAAGGGAGCATATTGGTGGCATACCAGCACACACTTCACCCAAAAGCATTGTGGTAAATGCAGTGCATGATAACACCCACTTTAGTTGAAAATTGAAAGAAATCTGAGAAGACTTTGTAATAATACGTATTTCATTACCTTAGTCTGCTACCATATGATTACCTTTCTACATTATTTAAACTTTCCAAATATGAATACAGTTAGGTTGTATGATACAATGATGCATGCCTTCATCACGCATGGCTAAACAACACGGTCTAAACCACAACTGCATCTTTACCACGGATGCCTTTACCACTCATTCCCTTACAATGAATATTGTTGCATTGGCATGATTAGTAAAGGGATATGTGTGGCACAGATCACACATGAGCCCTAAAACCAGATTTCCTGGCCCTGTAATCCACCCCAGCCCTAAAAGCTACCCTGAGTCCCCTAAAACTCAAACCTTGCCCAAAAAACTACCCTGGCCCCATTTGCCCCACCTTCAGCAATAAAACTGAACCCAGCCCTGAAAACTACCCCTTCCATCCTGCCCTGAGCCCTAAAACCTCACCCCTAGCCCTGAAAACTACCCAGACCCCACATCCTGAGCCCTATAACCGGCCTCCAGCCCAAAACACTACTACCTCACCCAAAACCAAGCCCCAGCCCCACCTACTAAGCCGTGTCCAGGTCCTTCCTTTCCTGAGCATCCCTGTTCCTCTTTCCACCTATCCACTCCGCATCTAGAACGCTGACTTCCTTAACCACGCACATGTATGGTTAAGACATATGCATGGTTCAAGCAAGCGTAGTTACACTTGCATTGAAATGGCACTCGTGGCTCAGCCTGCTTTAAAAATGCTTTTTCCCATTCAACTATTGTATGCAACACTAGTCAGCTTGTGATGTGCATATTGTGAAGCATGGGAAGATCCGCTGTGCAATTGTCTTCTTCTTGCCCTATGAACACATATATATTGATATTAGATTACTTTAATGTCCCTCTCAATGGTGCATCATAACCAGATATTTTTCTGTTTCCCTTGTTTATTGGAAGGTGGCATCAACTATGTCTTGATTGCAGATCTACTTCCCCTCCTTTAGCCCCAGTGCTGATGTAGACTTGGTGCCCCGGTGCGATACGTGAGGTTCGGGGATGTGTAGGTTCTTGATGCAGCCACTGCAACAGCGCTGCATTGATTTCTACAGTCACCGGCGCACGATGCATTGGTTCTTGCAGCCGCACAGCAGGGCCTGCATCGGAATCGGTGCGGTGAACTCAGCCTTCGTAGATCAGTGCACTCGATGCGGCATGGGGCGATTCCCCCAGCCTCAGATAGGCTCTGCGTCGGTTTCTTTGGCGATGCATTGGAAACAGGTGCGGATTCATTGCGCTTCTCATTGTTGCATTACATTTCCAGCTCCCAACAACAGGCACATCCTCCAGAGGTCCTGAACAGCGACAGGCACCTCTTAGCAGGTCAGAACTCCCAGCAAGGAAGTTCAGTGGAGCTGGGGGTGAAGTCTTTGTATCTCTGAGACTTCAAAAAGAGGAGCCAAGCTCTACTTCAAGCCCTTAGAGATCTTCCTCAAGCAGGGGACAGAGCACACAGCAAAGTCCTTGTCCTTTCCTTGGCAGAAACAGCTACTGCAGGCCTACCCCAGACAGCACACAGCAAAGGGGCAGTCCTTCTCCTCAGTTTCTCCAGCTCTTCTCCTTGGCAAAGGTTTGTCTTGAATCCAAAAAGTAATCTAAAAGTCTCGAGTCCGGGCTATACTTTCTATAGCACAAAATCCTTTGTTCTCTGGTGGCAGAGTAGCTCTTTGCCCAGCCAAAACCAGTTCTGTCCTCTCTGGTGCAGCATCCTGGCACAAGGTGGAAACGGCATTGTCCAAGGCAGACCAGGCCCATTTAGGTGTGAAAGAAATCTCCTCCTCTACTCTGAATGCAGCCCAGGTCTATTCAGGCCCTGAAAAGGCAGCACACACCTCATCCCCTCCCCAAGTGGCTGCCTGAACAGAATGCACAGCCTCAGCCTCTGTCATTCCAAAGCCAGGCAGCCAATACACAAACTTAGCAGAGGCACACAGGATTGCTAAGCAAGAAAATACCTACTTTCTAAAAGTGGTATTTCCAAACACAGAATGTAAAAATCATCCTCACTAAAAGATGCATCTCTATAGTCTGAGTTCAGGCATACTAAACTTTTTTCTTCTATCTTGTCCCTGTGGGAAGTTATATTTATAGGATGTTATAACTGAGCTCCCATTCTATACTATGGAATAGATAGCCTTTCAATAGTGAAACACGAAATTTCCAGTATTTCACTATCAGGACATGCCACACACATCAGGGCATGTCATACCTTTCACAAACACTGCATGCTGCCCAAAGGGATACCTTGGGCCAACCTTCGGGGTGACTCACAAGCAATGAAAGAGAGGGTTAGGACCTGGTAAGTGGGTACATTTGCCAGGTCGACATGGCAGTACCAAACTGCATAAAGAAACTGCAGTGGCAGCTCAGAGTTACATTTACAGGCAGCTCATGTGGGTGACACAATCAGTGCTGCAGGCCCACTATCAGTATTTGATTTATAGGCCCAGGGCACACACAGTGCACGGTGCCAGGGACTGACTAGTAAATCAAATATGCCAATCATGGAATCATCAATCCATAAACACAATTTACAGGGAGCACTTGCACTTCGGCACTGAACAGCAGTGGCAAAGTGCCCAAAGCATTTAGAACAGCACAAACAAAGTCCAACACACTCAAAATAACAGAAGGCAAAAGCAAAAATACAGGGGAGACTCACGCCAATGATGCCAGGTTTCATATTTCCTCTCTTGCAGAAACACACACATTTTCCAGTTTTCTAAGTGGTTGCAAATATTTCCTATTTTTTTATTTTTACCTACTTTCAGTATACACGTGGACACCTATAAGTTTCTTAAAAGCAATCAAAATTCAGAATTTTGCAGTGGCACATTTGTGTAGCTTGATTATCGTTATACTATAGACACATTTTGGTGAAATCACAAAATAACAAATGATAGTAGGAGACAGTAGAATTGGGTGACAATGTTTTAATCTGTAAGCTTTTCCCTGATAGCTGATCCGCAAAAGTACTAGGATTGCTAGAACATTTTTCTGCACAGATTTAAAAATTCAATAATCATTATAAACACAGTGGTCAGAGATACACGTGAAGTATTTCTATATGGGTTGACCCTAATTACACAAATTTTGAGTATTAATTGTTTACAGTCCAGTATAGTACCCCGTAAAGGAAGAAATTCAATACTGTTCAGTTAGAATTAAGAACAGTACATGGATGAAGTCTTTGTCAGTGAGCTAATCATTTTACATTGCAGCCTACTGATTTACTGGAGTTTGCTGTAAAACAGTATAATGTAATTTTATGTACTGTTCTGCAACCATTTTCACGAAAGAATTTCCAAAATGAAGGATTTTTGCGGGTATCATAAGGTCAGGCATAAACATGTGATGTGCTCTCTGATGTAACAAATTGCAGCCAACAACATCTCTGATTCTTAGCCAGATTGAACAAGTCAGCTTGATATTGTAACACTGAAATATACAGTAATCTTAGTCATGAATAAACCAGTTTTTTTTCTGCTTATAGGTTTGCGCTTGGAAACGGTTGTTTCTTTTTTCATATATCTTTGATATACATAAATCACGTTTTTTTGACTTTTGTAATTCCAATGCCAGATCTTCAAAATGAAAGACATGTTTGGGGGTATTTAGAAATTTGTGTTGACTCATGCTCTTAATTGATAATATTTCCTGACTTGATAGGTAATGGTCAGAGATAATTTTGTTTATTTGTTTTGCAATTAAGTATTTTGTACAATAAGAATCATGTCCTGTGCAAAGCAAAGAGGGAAATGTAACCAACTGCCCTTTCTTCCCTCCTCAGGCGACGCTGGGTATGCACTCTCCCCACATCTCCTCACCCCTTACAGGCGTGCAAACACTGTACCTCAAGGTAGATACAATAGGGCACACATATGGACTCGAGCCACCATAGAGAGCACTTTGGGTCTGTTGAAGTCACGATTCAGATGTCTCGACTGTACAGAGGGTTGGCTGCTGTACTCCCCAGAAGTCGCGTGCAAGATCATAATAGCCTGTTGTGTTTTGCACAACATTGCTTTAACGCATGGCTTACACATACCCCTGGAACCTCGGCTAGCTCTGAATCTGGGAAACCGGGTCATTGAACATAACCAAGCTCAAGGCATGCAGGTCTGGGATCAGCTCGTTGCCACATTTTTCACATGAGCAACCTGTAGTGTCCTGGACAATATATGGTTTGCTGTCTATTGTCAATTATGAAACTTGGACAGGCATGACTGTATCAATAAATTCCATCCTGAGACGACTATTGAACCCACACTAACGGCATGTAAATCACAGCTTCTGATAGTAGTCAAAAGGTGGAGTGTGCTTCAGGTCATATGCCCATGTCAGCGATCAGTTTAGTGGATGTCCCTAAAAACAACTATTCACGCTGATGACAACCAATACATGTCTTGAGAGACCTACCTGGACCTCATGAGGATGGGTCACTTATTTCCAAAAGGCCATAACCATTGTATACTCAGGCCTTTAACCTCAACAGATTTGACTCCCCCACAAATGATGGGCCCCAAACGTGAGTGATGATGTCATGGGTGAATCAGGCACCATGGGCAAATTTACAATGACTGGGGCATCCCTGCATATCATCAGGGATGCGCCAGTTATTGTGCATCACGGCAGACACCTCTTGCGCCACCATCGATGCGCCGCATTTACAATGCGGCACACTATGGGGCAAGACTAGACAGATGCATAACGCATCTACTGCCGTGAAGGTGATGCATTGCAGGAGTTGCGTTGCAAGTGTGACGCAGCTCCAGCAAGGCTGGGGGTGACCCTATGCCTAACATGCTGCGTCAATCCTTACACCTTCTTCCAGCAGGCATAGGGTTATGACGTAGCATGGCCATAAAAGGGACTGAGTGAACTCTTGTAGATTTCACTCAGCCACTTTCAGGAGGCGTTCCTGTGCCAGAATGCTCCCCCTGCACCGGAACGCCCACAAGTGGCGTAGGGCTTTACAACATGACTCATCTCCCAGATGCGTCACGTTGTAAATACCCCGCAGCATGGCGCTGGCTTAGCGCCGCAGCTGTGACGCAACGATACGCAAATGTGGTGTAGGGGGCTTGTAAATCTGCCCCCATGTGTCTGTGATATATCCACACTCCTCCACCCCAATGTTACGTAACATCACACAACTCTGGTAATGAGCACTCAATATGGACTACATGTACCATAATGCAAAGTATGAGAAAATAAAACTGGGGTTTGATGTTGTGTCACCCCCCCTGTCCGTGCAGAAATGTCATTAAATGGTCTGTTTCCCCTTTTGTTACATATTTATGATTCTCACCTGCACTGTCATTTCATTTTTTCTACAACAGAACAGCAGGACAGCAGTGGATTTGATTACTTATTGTGGATGGATCAGGATGAATACAAAATGGCTGCCAACTATTTCCTGTCATGTAGTTCCTGCCTCCCACTTCCTGTAAAACATTTCCTGTATGAAATTATGTGCTCAAGTCATTTTCGGAGGTTACGGCCCAAAAACGTAATTTCCGGTTTTGAATCGTAATGCACGTGCGCGGACCCTACGCTCTGGAACCGGAAACTACGTTTTTGGGCCGTAACCTCCGAAAATTAACCGGAACACATTAGTTCATACAGGCAATGTTATACAGGTAGTGAGAGACAGGAAATACATCACAGGAAGTAGTTGGCAGCCATTTTGTGTTCATTCTGAGTCATCCTTTATCACTGATTAGATCCTCTGACATCCTGCTGCTCTCAACTCACTTATTTCCCCCAAAATGGCTGAGGAGTATAAAGAGAGAGCACCCCCTTTCACAGAAAGGGAATTAGACATCTTGGTAGAGGGGGTGCTGGACAAATTTCCTCAGCTATATAGGGACCCTGAGTACCAGCTGAGCACTGCAGCCCGGGCCAGGCTATGGACCAACATCGCTGAGCGCTGCAGTGCAGTGGGAGTCTATACCAGGAGTGCTAGGGCATGCCTCAAGCGATTGGAGGACCTAAAACGCTGGTCCCACCACAAGGTTACGGAGCTGCTGGGGCTGTATTCCCAGCACCATGTGCATTGTCCTCGCCTTTCCCCACTGTACAGGAGGGTCCTGCAAGCAGCTTGGCCGACCCTCCATGCTCAGCTGGAGGAGCATGAGCAGCAGAGACTTGGTAAGTGCATCATATGCAACATGTGTCTGGGAGTATGACGTGAGTAAAACAGTGCTGTACCATTGTGTGTCCCATGCTTCCATTCACCAATTCCGTGTCCATGCAGCAGTCACAAAGATTAAAAATGCACACTGTGGCATATGGACTGTACAGGGCAGAGTGCATTTTGGGAGTTGTAGTTTCTTCATGACAACTGGCTAAATGTGCCACACTTGTGCATTCATATTGAAGTCTACTCTGCCAGCACCGCTACCATTGAACCAAGGAAATCTTAACTGATTTGTGCATTGGATGAGCAATGGTCCAGACACTGTCCAGTGTGCGCATGGCAGGCCAAAGGTTATTGGATGCTGTGACTTGCTTTGCATTTTTAGAGTTTGGGTCCATTTATGACAGATCATCATGTGCCATGGAGTCAAGACAGACTTTGACATCCTTGCATCACTCTTAAGTGTTCCAAAATTTGCAAGGTCTGTCCACTGACAGCCGTCTCACTCTCTGTGGCCTGTATGATATTTCACATGTATAGCTAGCTGTCACAACAACCCACCACTGTTCACCAGTGTACTACACTACCTTTTAAGTCATCAAAACCAATATGTGGCACTGGATTGTCAGATTGTGTGTGGGGACAGCAAAAGTGTAGACTCACAATGTAGCTAGAGAAGTAGTCCAGACCCTATGTGGATGCGTGACCCACATTCGGCATTTGTCTTGTCCCATACAATTCTACAAAGCAGACGACACTTGTCCAGACGTTAAATTGCTGCAACTCCATATCAATGGCCAAATTCAATTAAATCTGGACTCTTCATGTTCTCCTTTGGTGGACTGGTTTTGGAACTGGCACATGTAGCAGGGACAGGACACACAGATCACAAGAATGCCAAGGTTGGGGGTTGGCCAATACAGTTGCGTAAGCCACAAAAATACACGTGAGATGTCCATTTCAGACTCAATTCAGTAAATGACAGTGAACATACATGTAATGGAAGTTCATAAACACTGACAACTGGAGAGTGTGATCAGAGGAAAACAAAGTCTGACCTTGGCTCATCTAGGTATGTGTCTTGTCCTGCATGAAACAACCAGCACATAAGGATTTTGCTTATATTTCAGCAGGCACAGCTGGCGAAATTGAAGAACTGCAGGAACAGGTCCGGGGCAGGAGACCATCAGTGTGCCGGTGGCTACACCCTCTTTCAAGCAGCGAGGAAGAAGAGGATGAGGAGGGACCCTTAACATCAGGAGGCAAGGGATTGTGCCCATCCTGAATAAGAAAGAACAAAACTCTGGTGCTATGTCCCGGGTGGAGGCTGTGGACATTGACGGTGGGGGGAAGGGCCCGACACCTCTGACCATGATGTGGTGGAGAGCCACTCTCCCCCAGACTCTTCACCAGTGGCTCCTGAAGAGGTGTCCCTGGGACAGGCCATCACTCAATCTGGGCCTGTCATCAGCCCCTCTCTACTTCAAGAGTCCCCCATGCCATCAGGGGGCTCCTGCTGCATCCCCTGCAACTTGTCCCCCTCCTCGTGGCCGCCAACTCGAATGCAACATCTGCTTCAAACCTGAGGCACCAGATCCGTCATGTCTCCCCCAGGCCCCTCCCGGTGTTGTTCCTCCTGTGGCTGTGCTGGGGACTTGAGTTGGATGTGTGAGGGTCAACCAGACATGTCCGCTCGCATCATTCTACAAGTGTGTCTGGAGATACGCACGATGCGAGGGACATTGTCTGATCTCTGGACAACCCTACCACCAGCGTCAATTCCATGGCCACAGCCATGTCATCTGTTGTCTCCTAAATCCCTTCCCATACCACCGTCAATGTCTCCCCCGTCCTTTGCCCCCCATACTCCTCGTGTGTCACGATCCCATGTGGTGACTGTTCCTGCACCAGCCAGCCGTGTGCTTGCATCGGACTCTGAGGATCTGACATTGTGGTCCTGGAGGATGACCAGAAGGACACTTGACTCTTTTGACTCAGACGTTGATTTGGACAAAGATTTCATTTACCCCTGTAAATAGACTGGTTTCCCTGACGCTCCCTGACGTATTATATTTTTGATGCCCCACCCCAATCCAAGTTCCCTTCTCCATCTGTATTAAGATCATCATTTGTTTTTCTTTCTCCCCTCCAATCGAATGGTTGTTTTCTGTTCATACATAAATATCTTTGAGGAATTCTACTTACTTTAACTTGTTTGACTTCATTTTGAATGGACACATATTGTGAGTCATCTGCTATACACGTAATAGCTTGTTGCAATGATGGGTTACACTTGTAACTGTGTCTCACACACACACACAGAAACCTACATCGTTAGACAGGACATGATACACAACAGAATCCTACATTTGTAGATCTTTATTTTTACTATGCACATAAGAACCCCAAGACAAATTGACCACGTGAATGTCACTGGCGATCATGTTTGCGACTGCGCAATTTGGGAGGTGATGATCGCTGTGAGGGGTCAGGTTGAGCTTGTCGCCTACGTGTATGTGGGTGTTGCACAGGGTGATCTACATGTGCAGGGGCAGATGGTGTCTGCGCATTTGGTGTCTGTGCCTGGACAAGGGCTGGTTTTGCAGGTGGTGGGAGTGACTGTACAGGGATTGGTGGTGGTTGTGCAGGTGATGGGAGTGACTGTACAGGGGTTGGTGGGGGGTTTGCAGGTGGTGGGAGGACTGTACAGGGGTTGGTGGGGATTGTGCAGGTGGTGGGAGTGACTGTACAGGGGTTGATGGTAGTTGTGGATGTGGTCGGGGAGCCTGTTCAGGGTGCCGGCATGGATGTATACCTTTGCTGTGGTGCTGTGCAGTTGGTGGTACAGGTGTGTGGATGTGCTGTCCTGCAGGCAGATATAATGCCTCCCCGCACTGCGTTGACCATGAAGGGAGACTTTGGATCACGTTCAGCATGCCCTCCATCATTTTCATGGCCAAGACACGGTGTCCACCGCTTTGCCTATCTCATTATTACAACGACCGAAAATTATCTCTCACAATTTTGATTTCATGTTTGTCTTGTGTATATATAATTTTGTTTGCAATATGTCAATATTTGTATAAAATATATATCATGAAATGAAAAAATGAAATGAAAAACAATCCAAGATATCTATATATATGTTTGCTAGTGAGAGTTTTCTCTCTCTTTTTCCATAAATGCAAGACACAGTGTCTTGCACTCTCTTCCCTTTGGATGGATATCAGGTCTCTCATATTCCTGGACATGTCCTGCCAAGTTCTATCCATCCTATCCAAAGCTTGGCTCACCCTGTCCACCACCTGAGGGAATTGGACCATATCCTGCAAGGACTCAGACATGTCTGACAGGGTAGCCCCTATGGCACGAATGTCCTGCCTCACATCTGCCTGCTGTTGGAAGAAGTCCTGCTCCCACTGGCTACCATAGCCAGGTGCAGGCCCCCTCTGCAGGTGTCTGCCAGGGATGGGATGAGCAGGTCTAACACCAGGGGGGTGGCAGGTGGAAGCCAGTGGACAGGAGAATGGTGCCCAGGGGATCTTGGCACCACAGCAGGGCAGGTACTTCCCACAGATGGTGGAGAGGATGGCAGGGATACACTGTGTAGGGAAGAGCGGGTAGCAGAACCACCATGTTGGTCCTGGCTGTGAGGGTTGTAAGGGATTGATATCTGTGTTGGGATACGTGGGAGCAGTGGCTGGTTTGATCTATGCTGAGGACAGGGAATTGTTTGTTTTGCAGGAGGCTGATGAATGTTACTTGGCGAAGGATGTGATGCTGTGTCATCAGAATCGCCATCCATGGAGTGGATGGACATGTAATCATAATCAACCACAAAGTCAACGTCCTCAGAAAGTTCCTCCTCCTCTTGAGCATGACTTGCTGCCGACATAACCGTCTGGAGGATTCTCCCCTCTGATTCCCTGCCCGCCAGTGCTGGTTGTAGGTCTGTCATCCTCTTCCTCAGCATCATATGGAACACAGAGGTTGCAACAGTATTAGTGATTGACCTGTTATTACATGTGGTGCAACACCAGGGTTGTATTAACTGTACTTTACATCAGCAGATGAGGATCATGTGACCTGGTTATGGTACCAGCACAAATGACCGCTCGCACTGAGGTGTTACATGGAGATGTACATAATGCTAGCAAACTCACCAGCTCCAGCCACAACTTTCTGTCCCTTCGCATTCCCCCCTGGTGTAACCTGCTGAACCTGTCTCCTCATAGATGTTGTAGACATAGCTGTAGAGGGTAGAGACAACATTCTCAATGATCTGCATCACCAATTGACAGACAGGCACACATGACACACCTGATTTGTATTTCACTTTGTAAACAACAACTGTTGATTCAATGCAGAAGGGGATCTTGATTTCTGTCATGGTTTAGTAATCTAAGCTAGTGACACACCTCATGCCAGAATTACCTGATGGACAGGTGCACGAGGGTTTCACTGCTGCAGCCAGGATGTCATGCATCCCCCGGGATGTTGTTCACTGCAGTGGTATCATCCTGTCAGCTGCTGCGATGGGACATAAATGTCCATTTTTTAGTACAACACATGGTAGCTATGAGCCAACATGTCATTCTCAATAATCATTTGCGGATAATCCAGGACAATGTGCAGTATGTTTACCTCATAGACTTTACATGTGGGCGCCTGCTCACATGCAGCATTTGCCAGCTGTTACCTCCATGCAACTTGTATGAGAAGGTTACTGATATTTCAAGGAAGGGGATAAATGACCCGGACGCCTCCGCATTACTCTGATTTCACCTTTACCATTTAGACTAACATTTTTCACGAGTGTAATGTTGTCTGTTGACAAGTCAGAAAGGAGTTCATGCGTGAGATGTGAAGTAGTCAGGGACACGATGTTGATTATTTATGCTTCCCCCCCCCATGAGGTCACACAGCTCATTTTTGAATGAGAGAACACAGATTTCTTATGTCCATTTTTGAGTGTCCTCTGTTCCCATACTCTATTTCCAACATCATGGTACTACTTAGCAGACAATGGATGGTGTCTTGTACAGCAGACATCTAAAACTCATATGTCAAACACTCACCTATACATGTGAGCACGGTAGAAGAGGAGGCAAGCAGAAAACAACAATTGGTTATGATCACACATTGCGGATGAGCTGAGAAGCTTTGAGGCTTCCCGCTGCACTGGATTATCGTGTTGCTCTTCTGCCAAGTTATTTTGCAGGTGTAACTGCATGAAGATTCACCTTAGTAGCCCCTATACCCATCTCAAAGGTACACAACTGGCATCAGTGTGTGCCTCAGCCATGCCTATTTCATTATGATTTAACCATGTATGTTTTGCTAGGGATTTATCCTATCATTGAATTGCAAGCCTATTGTGTTTTGGTCAGTTCATATGACACGTTGTTCTATTGTATGTCCATTCTGCACTCACTTGCCATACATTTTGTGTCATCCTCTTATTTGCCACCAGGGTCTGATCTGCCATGTGTTTAAATGCCATATGTGAGCATATTGTGATGCAGGACAACAGTGTTGTACAACACATACAACATACGATGGAGGTGAAAGGCCCAATTAATGAGCATTCTGCCAGAATTATTCTAGGGTTGACTTACCTTGGCCCAGCATTGGAACAGTGTGTGGTCCCTGAACAGATGTCACCTCCAACCTTGTAGCAGAAGCCAGTCTGTGTCTTTGATTCTGGGAGGACCGCATTGTACCTACAATGATAAGTGTGTTTTCCAACTTTATATTTCTGCAGCCACATGTGATGCACTCAATTGAACGATATTTTGGCACCATGGACGCATGACGAATGGAGCGCCTTTGCTAAATCAGCGTGGGAGTTACCGAGAGAGCTCTTCCCCTGTCACGGAATCTATTGAAGTTGCTATTTACATTAACCGTGAAGTATCGGCTACGATTAAGGTTGCCCCCGTGATGTTGTACTTGAGTGTGACCTACGCCTAGTTTGGAGCTGATAAAGATTGGAATTTGGCAGTCTTTGACCCTTAGATGTGAGGAACCGAGTATTACATCTTATGGATACACAATATGGATATCTTCCTGTAGTCCCCTCGTATCGATAACCTGAGTTAATAGGACCATTGTCCAGAACATTTTTCTGACTGCAGATTGTGCCCCCTTGAGACCATTAAGTTGGAAGGAAAGCAGTAAATTATAAAGTCACGATAAAGAGTGTTATACATGAATATGATTTAATGCGCCCTGACGAAGGAGTCCAGGACCAAGAGTTCCTTTCCGAAACACGCGTCGGCGCTACTTTTGTTTTTTGTGTTTTCTGTTTATGTATATAGTATATGTTGTTTTTAAGTCCTCAGAGTATTGATTTGTTCTTGTTGTTGAGGCTGAAAGATGGGTGAGGCTGTTGGTCTGTATGAGTTGTGTGAATGGTCTGATTGTACTGACTTGTGTGAACGTTTTGCTTTTTTTGGGTTTGTATATAATATAAATATGTACATAGAGAATATCTAGAAAATATGTGTCTAAAGGTTTTGTGATTGTGTTATAATGCTTGAATTTATCCAAAAATTATATAAATAAAATTAAATAAAACAATGTTTTTCTAATAATTTCTGTTTGTGGGACAATACCATTATTTGAATTAATGTAGGATGTATTACCTGAGTTGAATTAGAGTGTAGTGAGAGTTATTCGTTCTTGTATTTGCTACTTCCCTGCCAGCCTCTCCGAGTATCTGTTTTCAGGGACCCTCTGCTGTTCTTTTGTAGTATGCACTCAATTTCTGGCACAAAGGACGAGCACAAGCAGTTGTGGGCACCACCGTTGCAGAAGTGTGTTATACATAATGTCATGAGTGATCCCACATATGACTTGGAATGGGCCCACTACCTAGATGCAACCTATATCACAATGACATGCCTACGAATCCAGAGGTAAGGTCCACTATTGCTTTTTGTTGACACCCAACAAATAATCCATCCAATGTAAGAAGTGCATGACCAGGTGTGTGGACTGTGCACTTTAATGCATATTGGAAAGATTTGAAGTTGGACAGTGGATGCATTGTCAATACTACTGAGACTGGTATCTCACTGCTTGTTCATCATTACTATATTTGTGCAAATAGGATTTCTTGATTAGGTCTACAGACACTATTACAATATAGTGGGGACACCCTTTTGACTGGTTGTGGCACTCGATTACAGGATTGGATTCCCAGGTCTGGGACTGTAGGTGAAATACATGTTATGTTCCACAATTACAAAGGTATGATGAGCCAAGACATGTTATATTTTGCTGTTCACAAAAGTCACATGCCAAAGGTGAAAGTCCATTGACAACTCCAATTGTAATGAAGCAAATTTTTAATCTCTGGTTGCCTTTCATAGGTGGACACTTATGTCCCTCTGTTGTCTCATGACAATGTATGCATTTTGACCATCTCCTGGCCAGTTTGACTTGCCAGTTAGTGAGGTTGTAATACTTTTCTTTGGACGTTGTCGATTCCTCCCAGTAGATGCAGGGACCTCGGCTACTGCAGTTTTCTGTGCTCTGGATGAATGTGTCAATGGGTGAGAAGAGAGAAAGGTAACCAAATGGGAAATGTGCTTATGAAACTCAGGG
Organism: Lissotriton helveticus; assembly: GCF_964261635.1. Lineage (NCBI taxonomy): Eukaryota > Metazoa > Chordata > Amphibia > Caudata > Salamandridae > Lissotriton > Lissotriton helveticus. Next base: position 745,558,184 of record NC_136059.1, on the reverse strand, counting down.
GCAGGTAGGAGCAGTGGTGTGTTGGGGATGTAATGGTGTGGCAGAGTGGGAAATAAACAACAGAATATGTGTATGACATATTTAGATCTGATGATTTTCTCACCTTCTGCTTTGTGATTTAGGCTGGCACAGGGTGATTTACTTCTTGGATAATTTGTAGCAGGTTTACAAGCCCCTTGATAAAGATTTACACTGCTGTTGCGTCACTTCTGTGACACAGCGGTGGTGTTCCACAGACGACACATTTTGAATTATTCGCAACGTGACGCATCTATGGTGAAGCGTCATGTTGTGAAGCCCAGTGCAACATTGAACCTGCGTCAGCTTTGATGTAGGCAGGGTGGGCATTCCTTTGGGATATGCTTCGTTAAAGTGATGCAGTGAAATCTCTACGATTTCATGGAGTCACTTTTCAGAGGCTGCTGCGACGCAACCTTATGCCTGCTTGAAGCAGACGTAAGGAGTGGTGCAGCACATTAGGTATGGGCAGTCCATGGACATTGTTGGAGTTGCATCGCACTTGCAACATGACTCCAGCAAAGCACCCCCCTAATGCCATCAGATGCAACACACATCTGTTTATACCTGTGCCACAGTACACCGCAATGTAAATGCAATGCATCCGTGGTTGCGCCAGGGTTGATTGGCATGTCACATTGGTACTGGCGCATCCCTGCTAATATTTGTCAAATGCTACTTAGCAGGTTTGTGTATGTACGGCAGCAGTACTGTGCCTATGTTTTCAAAAGGGGGGAGGGATTTTCCATATCTAATGCAAAGGATTCTGGGACTTGTGGTGCTACATACAGAGGGTGACACATGAGTCTCTGACTGACTATATGTTTATATACACTTTGGACAAGTTTGTTACTCACAATGACAGTGCAACACGGAAAATCTTTTCATGCACTTTTTCTTTTCATCCCATTTACCTAGTACCACATAGCGGACGTCACTGACAGGCAGCCCATGGACCAAGTGGGGGTGTTTTGTGGTAAGGATATCCTCCTCCAATGTTTTGAGACTGATGCGGGGTCCAGGTTATGAAGCAGGGAGCATCCTGCTTAATTAAATTCTGGCATACTTCTCCTTCACCTTCTGCCTTTCATCCTGCCACTTCTTCTTGATGCTCTGTACTGTGGGCCTCTCCTCCCCCAATGCTGTGACAGCAGTGGCTAATTGCTGCCATAGGGCTGCCTTCTGTGTCCCACTGGTGCAGTAGGGTGGGAGTCCATATAGGCGTTTATGGTGCCTCACTGTAAACTCCACATGCATGGTGGTCTCCTCTGCAGTAAAGTTCTTCTTTCTAATCCTTAGTTCCATTTTTCTCTAGCCCCTGGGACCCTATCGGGCAGGGCTTTGCCTCTTTTTGTAATTTTTTAAAAAACTTTACAGGAGGGGGCCAGGTGGCCCCCTTCCCTTGTCCACTTTTGGCCCTGGGGACCCCATCCCCTGGGGCCTGGCCTCACGTTGGGGACTGCAGGGGAAGCCCCAATGCCCCTGCGGTCCCTGCTGGCAACCCGCCTCCCGCGTGAGCCGGCACTGCTTTTGGACAAAGCCTTTTCCCAAAAGCAAATCTGCTTTGCTTCATGTAAGCAAGAGCAGTTTTTCTGCTCTCGCTTCCATGAAGCGAAGCAGAAGTTTTTAATGGCAGGTCGGGAGCAATGTTCCCGCCCTGCAATTGCAAACTGTAATGTCCCGGGTGTGGGCACCACAGGACATTGCTGGAGCCAGACCTGGGGGGGTGGTCGTCCCCAGGGCCAAAGAGGGCTCCTGGAGGGGGCTGCATGGCCCCCTCCCAACTTGTACACAGCCACGGGGAGGTAGTGGTCCCCGGGGCTTGGAGTCTTCAACGGATCCCCACAATAGAATAAAGTGTGCCCCTGGGAGGTGGTGGTCCCCGGGGCAGTGTGGGGGGGCTCAAGCATAATTTTTAAAGCTAGCACCAGGAGGTGGTGGTCCCTGAGGCTGCGGGGGGTGTGGGAGGCCCTCCACATTTAATTATTTAAGCCCCAGGGAGGTGGCAGTCACTGAGGTTTGGGGGGCCCGCAAGGCCTCCCCACTCATCAGTTTGGAATGCGCCGGGGAGGTGGTGGTCCCCTGGGCAGCATGGGTGGCAGGAGGCCCACATGCTTTTTATTAAACATTATTCTTGGGGAAGTGGTGGTCCCTGGGGCTGTGGGGCCCGTGTGGCTCCTGCATATATTGTCCATATTGCCCCCAGGACCTGGCCCACCCAGGGGCTTATTAAAATGAAGCGCCGACCACCGCGCTTCTTTTTAAAAAATGTTTTCAGTGGGATTCTCATAGGGTCAGAAAATAGCTCTGAAAAAAATGCTTTTTTTAGACCTGTGGTCCCTGTGGGAACCCCCTGAGCAGGCCTGGGGGGGTCAGGGTGTTTCTACCCTGCCCCCTTTTCTTAATTTGTAAACTTTTTTTTGTGACTCAGTTCAACTGTGTCAGAAGATGGCTTCCAACACTTGGCCTGGGCAGTAAATTCTATTCTGCTCACTGAATTTGGGGAATTTGGGTAATTTCGCGTTCCAGTGAGAATGCGGGATTGCCAAAATTTCCGCGATCCACGGCTTTGCGGAAAATTTTGCTTGTTCGCGCTTTCAAAATGTTCAAAGTGTTCGCAAGATATTTCCCCCCGAGCACGCAAACATTGTTCGCTAACAGGAAAAAGCATTGCGAATACGCGGAACAAGCAATTCCGCGTGTTCGCTGAAATTTTGCGTGCTCGTGGAGATTTTTTATCGTTTCGCTGAGCTTTGCGTAGTGCGACAATGCAAATTCCGCCCACTTGTAGAAAACACTTTCTAGTTTGAAGTGTTGGCAGTCTATCAGAGTCAAGATCGTGAACAGCAGGATTCGCGGATTCACAGCAGGTCACCACATATCAAGATGTAGCTGCAGCAAATGTAAATTAACATGGAGAAAATGCATTTTGGGACCCCTTTTTGTCTCGGCCTGCTTGACGAATCACCCCAAAATGTTCTAGAGAGGAGCTGACAAGAGCGCCCCATTAGTTTTGAAAATTTTGTGAAGATTTATCAACCGGTGCAAAAAATATTGCCAAACGCAAAACCGCTTTTTGAATAGAATCAATGTCTTAAGTATAACTACCTACTGGTGAACGCATTTAGAGTCACAAGGACTCTTCTTACTGGGCTGTTTGAATTAAAGTGAAACCAATAGCCAAACAAGTTTGTACTTTAATTTCAAACAGCCCAGAAAGAAGAGTCCTTGTGACTCTCTAACTCGAAACGCGTCGGCAAGATTATGGAAATCGCGGAATGTTGGGGCGAATTCTGAAAGCAATCTGGATGGATGGCGAGCTGTGTGTGCCCTTCCAAAGCTTTCGGGCAATTTGTTGGATATATATATATACTGAGTCACAAAAAAAAGGTTACAAATTAAGAAAAGTGGGCAGGGAAGAAACACCCTGACACCCCAAGCCTGCTCAGGGGGTCCCCCCAATTTTTTTTTTTCAGAGCGATTTGCTGACCCTATGTGAATCCCGCTGAAAACATTTTTTTAAAATGAAGCACGGTGGTTGCCGATTCATTTTAATAAGCCCCCGGTGGGCCAGGTCCTGGGGGCAATGTGGCAAAGCGGGCCCCACAGCCCCGGGGACCGCCACTTCCCCGGGACTATTCGTTAATAAAAAGCATGTGGGGCTCCTGTCACCCATGCTTCCCCGGGGACCACCACCTCCCCGGGGCATTCCAAACTGATGGGTGTGGAGGCCTTGCGGGCCCCCCAAACCTCAGTGATTGCCTCCTCCCTGGGGCCTAAATGTTTAAATGCGGGGGCCTCTCACACCCCCTGCAGCCTCAGGGACCACCACCTCCTGGGGCTAGGCTTTAAAAATTATGTGTGAGGGGCTTTAGCCCCCCCACACTGCCCCGGGGACCACCACCTCCCAGGGGCACACTTTATTCTATTATGGGGATCCGTTGAAGACTCCAATACCCGTGGACCACTACCTCTCCGAGACTATGTACAAGTTGGGAGGGGGCCACGCAGCCCCTCCAGGAGCCCTCCTTGGCCCTGGGGATGACCACCCCCCAGGGCCGACTCCAGCAATGTCCTGGGGTGCCCACACCCAGGACATTACAGTTTGCAATGGCAGGGCGGGAACATTGCTCCAACCTGTCATTGAGAACTTCTGCTTCGCTTCATGGAAGCGAGAGCAGAAAAACTGCTCTTGCGTACATGAAGCATAGCAGATTTTCTTTTGGGTGAAAGCTTTGTCCAAAAGCAATGCCGGCTCTCGCAGGGGGCGGGTTGCCAGCAGGAACAGCAGGGGTATCGGGGTTTCCCCTGCGGTCCCCAACGTGAGGCCAGGCCCCAGGGAATGGGGTCCCTAGGGCCAAAAGTGGACATATATATATATATCACAAAAACAGTCCCTCCATTCAAGAAGAACTCAGAGGCCAAAGGGGATTTCTGGAAAGACAGCTCGCTTTATTTTCTCAGGTACAGTGGCGGCGAATGCATTTCGGCACTACAGCCTTCTTCCGCGCCCTTCACTGAAGAATGTCCTTCACCCTTGTGACTCCCACCTCTGTAAAATACTGTCCAGCACTCAATACTCCTCCCCCTGATGATGTCGTCACACCCATAGCAGTTCAGTGTCCATGGATAAACTGCAATTCCCAGAAGGCACTGTGTCGGCCGGTCCGAGAGGGTGGTGTGGAGGAGTGAGTTTTAAATGTATATATAATAAACTACTAACATGTAAGACGGAATATGCCGTCTACGTGCTAGTTTGTCCCTGCAATTTTCCCTATGTGGGAAGCATGAAGCTTCCCGTACATAAAAGAATTTTACAGCATCTACGGGCAATAGGAAACCAGGATAATACATACCCTGTAGCTAGACACTTGAAAGCCAAGCACAATTCCGGAAGCAATGAACTCAAATACTTTGTTATTGACTGTGTGCAGGCAAGCATACTGGGTGGCAACAGGGAAGACAAACTACGCCGCCTCGAAACACAGTACATAATTGAACTCAATACAAAGCATCCCTCAGGCCTCAATATCACGGAGGACCTTTACATCTGTCTTTAATATAGAATATCCTTTGGCCTTTTTTGCTATTTGCACAGGATCTTATAGGATTTGTAAATTATTAAGCAGGTTTTATTTCTATTAGACTGTTATTTATACAAATTTTGTATTAACTATTCTATGTTTTATACTTTTTAGCAATCAATTTATATATAATGTTTTTTAGATATATCATATGAATTCATCCTTTTTAGCCATTTAATAACCATTTTAAGGTTTTTTATAGGCGTATTTATGAATCCTATGCTTGTGTATATTTATTGATTACCATGTACTGATTGTTGAATTCATCTGTATGAAACATAACATCCTACCTCTGAAACTTGCGTTATTTGCACACTCTCCTATAAAAACATTTTTGGTGGCTAAGTTATGTGGTTAATATAATGGGACAATTAGGTATTTTACCGATATTATCTCCCAATTTAGAAAACCCAATCAACTATTGGTACAAAATCCTTCCCTGAGGCATTAAATCCAACCTTGCTATAGCACTTTACTCTCTCCTTTACCAATACTGGACACAGTGCATAGACATTAACAGCATTTGGGGCTCCATATCATTTCCATTCGAAGCATGTGCAATTAATTAACTGTAAAAACAACACTTTCTGTAATATGATGAACATCAGTAGTCGCTTTGCACTTAACAAATACCACATTATCTTAAATTTTGATTTTAATAGAAACGCATATCATATATTTTTGTTGTTCATATCACTATCACTATTTACTTAAGACAAAGGCTTTGTACATTCACACATTGAATTATAACTGTGTTTTCTTTTCAAAAAATTAAAACACAAAGTACACCAAACCGGATAATATGATGAAATAGTTTGTGTAGTTTTTTGATGTTATGAACTCTTCTATTTCTATGCCATTTGTAGGCTCAGATACTATGTGATGAATGTATTTAAACCAATGCCTTGTGATTAGCTGTGTCATGTGATCAAGCGCTCTGGGAAGCGCGAAACGCGTTGTGATGACTGGGAACACCGTAGCTAAATAAATCACTTTTTTGCACCGATTTTGGGTTCGTGTCCGTACTTGCAGCCTGGAGAAAGCCTGCGCCGTGCCGGATTATCCTTGGAAAATATATATATATATATATATATATATATATATATATATATTACGCTCCATGGGGTTGTCCAAGTAGCGGGTAGCACCCGAGCCTGCGTGCGCCTTCCCCAAAGCGTTAGTTGGTATGGGCAGTTGCGTGTTTGAAATAGGCCCGACGCGTTTCGGAAATTTATTTTCCTCATCAGGGGCCAGCAGTAAAGTGCACGACGTCTACCATCTCCCTATATGAAAACACACATTGTACAACCTTCGTCAATGTTTACCGAAGTTTCTGCCCACCATGTTTTTAACATTACATTTCCTGTGTCGACATAGAGAAAGGACTTACTCGCGCTTCACTAATGGAGCGCCGTTTTACACTTCCAAATGGAAACAGATTCGCTCGATACATGCATATAAACAAGCATCTAAACATCATCTGCATGCATAAATGTAAGAAACATTGTAATGACTGTTCTTATTAAAAAATCTAGCCCACAGATGGGCCCCACTTTCAGATTAACTAGTGTTTGTCTCGATCAAGCCCTGTATGGGCGAAGCCCTCTCCCAATAGTCAGTCTCAGGAATCAAAGTCTGCATGGGTCCATAATACACCCTCAAAATAGAGGAAAAGAAAGGAGAAGAGGGGAATAATAAAGAATATGAAATAATTCATTACTGATGAAATCCCAAAGTAAAGTTAAAGAAAATTAATGCAGAAGAAAGGAACAACCTATTCCATATTTGACAAGCCCCTACTATATACGGTTACTAATATACAAATATACAAACATACAGTCTAACAAGTCACAAGTCTATTTACATTATGAATCGAAATGAGCCCATTTCCTCATTACTTATTCTCCCAAATGTATTGCTAGTTCTTCACTACTATTCAAGCCTAGCGGAGCCTTCGTTTGGAGGTCAATTATTAGCCTTGATTCCAATCTCCTCAGTTTAAGGACCCTGTCACCAACCCGGGGATTGGGTGGGACCTGATCTAAACAGAAGAAGCTCAACAGATCTCTGTTGCATTTATGTACTTTGTCGAAGTGGCGTGCGACTGGATACGTTTCATCTCCCTTCCCAATGGCTCTCATATGCTCCAAAACCCTGATCATGGCTGGGTGGATGGTGCTCCCCACGTAACGTAAACCGCAGGGGCATACTAAGCAGTAAACTACATAGGGGCTGATGCAGGTTAGAAATTTCCTGATATTCCTCTTCTCTCCAGTAATCGGAATATCATAGGTAAGAACCCTTTTACTACCCTTGCACGCCTTGCACTTTCCAAGGGGAAAGAAGCCTTGCATATTGCCAAAAGGTGAGACAGTACTGTCTGTCTGATGGCTGTGGACGAGATCATTCTTAAGCAACCTAGCCTTTCTAAAGGTCACTAATGGGTTAGGTGGTAAGTCAGATCCTATCACTCCGTCACTTCTATGTATATTCCAGTTCCTCCTCATGATCCTTCTCAGGTCTCCTGCATTGCTGGAGTAGGTTGTAATGAAGCGAAATTTACCTCCCTCACTATCTGGGTCACTCCTCTTCTTGATGTTGATTGCTAATGATTGCAGTAATGTATCCCTCTTAAGGGCATCCGCCCTTTGATAAGCCTGTTCTAGTACTTGATTGCTGTACCCTCTGGCTTTGAAACGTCCCAAGCATTCCCTCGCTGCTTTCTGAAATTCTCCCTCATCTGTGCTGTTCCGCTTGATCCTTACTAGCTCCCCATGAGGGATACTCTTTACCAGATTCTGTGGATGACTGCTCGAAGCATGCAGGACCGAGTTCCCTGCAGAGGTTTTCCGATATAATCTGTTTTTCAATTGTCCCTCATCTACATAGATATTTAAATCTAGATAATTCACCGAGTCAGAGCTGATTTCTCCGGTGAATTCCAGATTGACCTGATTGGTGTTAAGGATCCTAATGTAGTCCTGTGCTGATTCTAATGGTCCATTCCAGACGATTAGTAAATCGTCAATGAAACGGTACCATCGTACCACCTGATTGGTCCATTCCTCGTTGGCATTGCTCCATGCCACCCACTCCTCCCACCAGTGCACTTTGGGGAGATGATAAAAAGTGGGAATAGTGGGGTTCAAACGTCTTAAATACAAAAATTCATCCATATCCAGGAGATTATTCATATGCCATTTGGTGATCAATGTGTGGTACTCCACTGTACTCGAATGATATTCCTTGGCGTCGATCATGATGTAGTTTCTTTGGTCATTCAGCTGCCGTAGGGCTTCTTTATCATAATTCTCCCTGGTTTGCAGGACAATATTCCCGCCCTTATCCGAGGGCTTACATATGATCTCTTTGTTGTTTCTAAGAGTCTGCAGGGCCATTCGTTGTTTGAAGGAAAAATTATTGTCCTTCCTTCTCTCACTACTGTTGGTGCCCGGAATTCTCTTTTTCCGCCTCATTTTGCCCAGATCTTTCACAACCGCGTCAGTGAACGTGTCAATGGCATCTGGCATTGTCTGTGGTAGAAACTGTGAAACAGGTTTGAAAGGTGTATTGCCTCCACATTGTTCAATCCCTGTAACCTCCAATTGCTGTGATCTGCTTGTGCTGGTTAGTGAGTTCTCTGGAGCCCCAGTCCTCAGCTCTTCCAAAACCATGATGGCATTCAGATCTATATCTTGTAGATTATCTGTTTCACAGTGACTGCTCAACCTCTCTTTCGTCTTCATGGATACAGGTTTCATTTTAAAATATTTGTGCAGTTTTAATTTACGAGTAAATTTGAATAAATCAATGCGTGTCTGGGTAAATTCCATTGTTCTCTGGGGACACAATGTCAGTCCTAACTTAAGAACTGATTCTTCCATGTCTGTGAGCACTTTATCAGTCAGATTGATGATGGTAAGATTGTCATCACCCATTACCGTCTCCTGTTGTATACCTTCTTGCTCCTGGTCGCCGGGGGAGAGACTGGGCCTCTTCCTACCCCTTTGTCCCCTCCTTGTCTTCCTCTTCCACTTTGCTCCGGTGGTTTGCCCCTGCCTCCTTTCTGCCACGATTGGCGGATTGGTTGGCCAGGCCCCAGGGAATGGGGTCCCTAGGGCAAAAAGTGGACAAGGGAAGGGGGGCCACCTGGCTCCCTCCTGTAAAGTTTTTTTTTTAATTACAAAAAGAGGCAAAGCCCTGCCCAATAGGGTCCCCCGGGCCAAAAAAGGCCTAAGGAGGGAGGCCGCGCGGCCCCCTCCTTTAAATGTATATATATATATATATATATATATATATATATATATATATATATATATATATATATTATTATTTTTTTTTAAATGGCCATGCCCCAGGGATGGGGTCCCCATGGCCGAAATTGGCGACAGGAGACGCGACCCCCTTCCCAAAAAAAACAAAATAGGCTCAGGCCCCTGGAGATGGGGTCTCCAGGGCTGAAAAATATTAGGAGAAGGGGGCCACACAGTCTCCCTTCTACAAATAAAAAAGAGAAGCCGGCATCTCGCCAGAGGCCTGCCCCCTCCCTGCACCACTCTGCAAACATGCCTCCTGGTCCATTCTGGGTTGGGGGATTAAGTCCCTTTGAATCCTAAGGGTTCTTAGGGACCAACTAGCCTGCCAGGTACCTCCAGTAAGCCATGTGTGAAAATATACATCTAGGCAACTGTGATAGCTTGTGACACTGAAAAAGTTAAAGGCTAAAGGCCATTCTCAGAGTTATGGTACCAAGATAGTTTATTAACATTACATCAATTTACAAAATAAATTAAAATCAAACATTTAATAACAAAAGAAGGTAAAAATTACCCTAATAGGGGCATACAGTACATACACAATAATATATATATATATACATCACATGAATAAAAAAATAAAATAGAAACACAATATAAAAAATGTGGCACAATACAATATCTTTTCGACACGCGTTTCGGCGACCAGCGCCTTCCTCAGGAAAAGCCACGAAATAACCTAGGTTATAAACATATAATTTTTTATAAAAAAGAAGAACAACAAATGAATTTACAGAAAAAAATACATATGGCACCAATCAATTCAAAACTCTAATTATTGAGAATTGGACTTAAGACCTATTATTTCAACAAGTCTAACTCATGGAGTATCATGAGCAAAGGGTTAGAATTTCTGAGCTCATTTATCACGGGATATTAAATATAACATTTCGTAATTAGGAATACATGATGATCTCACTCGAATGGATTACAGTTATCTAATCTAGGTAACCTAAAAAACAAAGATGGTTATTTCTTACTGTTATTGGATATATAAGTATATATAGCGTCACTTACTTTGTTGGTATAAGTAAAGGAGCTTGATATCTTATAGTGCCCGGAAGGTAAATGGGAAGGGCTCACAATTTCTTTTAAGATAAGAAGGGTCAGAATTCCAAGTTCTGTTGATAAATGAAACAATTATCATACACATGATATCTCTTATATTTAAGGTAAATCATATGGTGTTTAGTCGCCTGTTTCTACACTCTACTAGAGGCCAAGGGGCCATATTTAAATTTGGTGATCCAATAATTTAAAAAGGGACTGCCTAAATTATAGCTAAAAGAAGCTTAAATATAATTTTCAGCTCTCTCAAATATTATATAGCAGCAAAGACCCTATGAAAAGATATTTTGCCCAATATATGTAGTTGTTCGATGATATCTTAAAGGTAACGTACTCAATCGTATATTCCCTCACGGTAAACATTCAGCTCTCTCAGATATTATATAACAACAAAAACCCTATGAGAAGATGTTTTACCCAATATATGTAGTCGTTCGATAATATCTTGAAGGCGACGTACTCAATCGTATATGCCTTCACGATAGGCAGGATGTATGAACGGTAACTAAGAATTGTGGGCGGGAGAAGGAAGAGAAAAAGGAGGAAAAAACGTAAAAAGGAATAAGGGTATCTCTCTCATATAATATTCATCTCTATTGTATTTAAACATCATTATACCAACCTTAAGGTAATGATGTTTCCTCTTTTAAATATTGAAGTGCGGATAGTTTAGGAGCCGTATGAAGTATCGATCCGAATATAACTTCAACTTATGGGTATAGGGCCCGATAAATGCTAAAAACAAACCCACAATCTAAAGAAACAAAAAAATATATAATAACAATGTAAGTAAGTAAAAAATGTTTTTGGGAAAAAAGGAACAGTTAATTCAAGACTCCATAAAAAATTTAAGAACTAATGCCTATTACCTGGATTAGAAACAACTGCTCTTCACCTCCACGTTGTTATACTGGATACAAAGTCCCAATGCTAAAACAAGGAAGGGGACGGATAACGGAGACTAATTAACAGATAAACGGCCTCCTTACAGTCACAAGGATCTACAATATTTAATAGGTACAAGGAAAATAATAATTCAAAAGGCTAAAGATTTATCAATCTAAGTAAAAAAGAAGAAAAATTCGACAATATAAAAGTGCAAATCAGCTTCAAAGTTCATGCCTGTGTTTTACAAGAGGCGAAATATTCTGTGACTTAAAGGCAAGGTAATAAATAACAAGGTTTTAGAAAACTATAACTTCTGTTTCGCTACTGTCGTTACTCAAAAATAATCAAACTTTACACTGTGAAAAACGATACACGAAAAAGTACTGCACGAGAACAACTAACTAGGGTCGGTAAAGAGCATCGGTACCGATGTGAACATACCTATGGAGGATGGTCCAAACGGCATGGGCGTGGAGGCTCAAATGCGTGGCAGAAACCCTCGCGGTCAAACGCATGAAGACGCGATAGAAAAACGCAAGCAGCTGAGGGGAAATATTATTTAAATGTTCCCTCTCCATATCATTGGTTGGCTGCCTAACAATCACGTGAATAGGTACGTCATCTATGAATAAGTGGGAACCGCAGCGAAGTTCCCACTTAAAGGTACACTCACTAAAAAAGCCACGTGATCAAAGGCATCATACATTCATCAATACTTAAATAACCTTGTAGATAAAAATATACAGAACTTCAAATGAAAATCCAAATTGAAGCCGCAACTGACAGTAAAGGAAACCGAAAGAAAAATAGAATAAACATTAAGAAATAAAAAGCAAAAAATACGAAGTGCTCGTGATATAATAATTATCTTTGGACACTCTTCATAGACGGCGATAAAAGATAGATGAGTTAAAGGACATTCATTTCAATCTATCTAGACAGATACTATCTACAGTTGGTGCTTACGCTCGACATAATAAATTCAAGAGTAAGAGTGTCATAATTGCATACGATGACATTTACGTCCATCCAAGTGAAGAATGTATTATTAATCTTTTGTCAATCAACCAATTAAAGCACATTTAGTCTAAAAATCATAAGGCCTTGGACCACTCTCAGCAATCCAGCTGTGTGGGGCTTACTAGGGATAACAGGAGGGTTAGTTGGCCCCCAGGGGCCCTCAGGAGGCAAGGCGACTTAATTCTGCAACCAAGAGTGTGCCAGGAGCCATGTTTGCAGAGTGGTGGAGAAAAGGGCGTGACCTGTGTCTGCCTCTCAACAATCCCACTATCTGGGGCTGACTGGAGGTATCATGTAGGCTAGTTGGCCCCTAAGGACAGGTGTGGTGCAGCGGCCAGGGCAGCTTACTTCGGAGCACAGGACTCAGGGTTCGATCCCCGGCGTCAGCTCAGCTCAGCACCATGTGACTCTGGGCAATAGCTCACTTAATTTCCACAAGGGATCCCCGGAGAAGGGGTCACCGGGGCCATAAGTTGCCCAGGAGGGAGGCCATGCGGCCCCCTCCACAATTACATTTTTTTAAAAAGGCAGGCCCCGGGGGATGGGGTCCCCAGGGCCTTAAGGGGGCATAGGAGGGGGGCTCCCGTCCACAAAAAATAAATGGAAAATGTGGCCATGCCCCGGGGGATGGGGTGCCCGGGGCCGGAATTGGCCATGGGAGGGGGCCACGCGGCCCCCTTCCCGTAAAAAAAAAATGAATTGAGGGCAGGCCCTGGGGGATGGGGTCCCCAGGGCCAAAAAAAAGAAGTTTGGCTACACAGCCCCCCTTCTTAAAAGTAGTTTTAAAAAAATGGGATCGGGAAGGCCACGCCCCCTCCCTGCACCTCTCTGCAAACGCGCCCCCTGGCACGTTTGCAGAGGTGGAACTAATTCCACTTGCATACTGGGGGTCCCTGGGGGCCAACTAGCCTACCAGGAGCCTCCAGTATGGGCCAGGGGGCTCCCTTGCAGAGAGGTGTAATGAGGCCATGCCCCTTTTTACACCTCTCTGCAACACAGCCCCCTGGCGCATACTGGAGGTTCCTGGTGGGCTAGTTGGCCCCCAGGGACCCCCAGTATGCAAGGGGAATTAGTTCTCCCTCCGAAAAAGCGCCAGGGGGCTGCGTTGCAGAGAGGTGTAAAAAGGGGCGTGGCCTCATTACACCTCTCTGCAACGCAGCCCCCTGGTGCATACTTTAGGTTCCTGGTGGGCTAGTTGGTTCCCAGGGACCCCCAGTATGCAAGGGGTATTAGTTACCCCTCTGCAAATGTGCCAGGGGGCTGCGTTGCAGAGAGGTGTAAAAAGGAGCGTGGCCTCATTACACCTCTCTGCAACGCAGCCCCCTGGCGCATACTGGAGGTTCCTGGTGGGCTAGTTGGCCCCCAGGAACCCCCAGTATTCAAGGAGGATTAGTTCCCCCTCTGCAAACGTGCCAGGGGGCTGCGTTGCAGAGAGGTGTAAAAAGGGGCGTGGCCTCATTACACCTCTCTGCGAGGCAGCCCCCTGGTGCAAACTGTTGTTTCCTGGTGGGCTAGTTGGCCCCCAGAGACCACCAGTATGCAAGGTGAATTAGTTCCCCCTCCGCAAACGCGCTGGGGGGCTACGTTGCAGAGAGGTGTAATTAGGCCACACCCCTTTTTACACCTCTCTGCAACGCAGCCCCCAGGCGCATACTGGATGTTCCTGGTGGGCTAGTTGGCCCCCAGGGACCCCCAGTATGCAAGGGGACTTAATCCCCCAACTTAGAACACGCTACAGGGCGCGTTTGCACAGTGGTGAAGGTAGGGGGCGGGTCTTGAGGTGATGTGAGTGCAAACATGCCCTGTTGCGCGTTTTAAGTTGGAGAATTAATTCCTCTTCAATCCAGAGCCCCTAGGGGGCAACTAGTTCAACAGTTATCTCCAGTAAGCGCCACGGAGCTGTGTTGCAGAGTGTTGTAAAAAGGGGGCGTACCCTCTGAACGCCTCTCTGCAACACAGCTCCCTGGCGTATACAGGAGGTACCTTGTGGGCTGGTTGGCTCACAGGGGACCTCAGGATTGAAGAGGAATTAATTCCCCAACCTAATACACGCCACAAGGCGTGTTTTCACACATGTTACCTCAGGCCCCGCCCCTTCCTTCACTATTGAGTAAAATGTTCCTGTAAAATCAGCCGAACTACGAATTCCGATTTACTCACCTGTTATCAGGAGAGACCTCAGTGCCGCATCTTTCAGCCCACTACTGATCCTGAAAAGTAATTATAATCGTAGTCACAGTAACTTGAATTTCCTTCCATAGCATATCATTGCCTGCTATATAAAATATATAGAAATTAAAAAAATGTTTAAAAAAAATAAAAATATTACAATTTCAATATTTTTTAAAACATTTATTTTTCAATTTATATAAAAAAATATGTAATAAAAATCTAAAATAAAATAATTTTAAATAATGTAGTAAATCAGTATAAAAAATATAACAATGTATACATTTAAAAATTATCATTTACAAAACCTTTGAAATTCACTGAAAAAATCATAGGTTTCAGCCACATTAAAGTTAGGAATTAGCATTTAAAAAACCTTAGAAATTCACTGATGTCATTTGAGATGTCATCAGTGATGTCTTGAGTGATGCCACTGACCATGTCATGAGTGATGTAATATGTGACGTAATTAGCAGTGCATTGCGGGGGCGCGAGTTATAGTTAGCTGAACTAACTATAACGGGGGGATTTCAATGGTTTTGTATGAGTGAAATTTCCAGCTAACTATAACATGTGTGAAACCTATAGTTTTTTCAGTGAATTTCTAAGGTTTTTTAAATGCTAGTTCCTAACTATAACGTGGCTGAAACCTATGGTTTTTTCAGTGAATATATATATATGTATATATATGCGTGTATATACAGACATCAAAAGTCAAATTAAGCATGAAACACTACAAACTTTCAACTAGCAGAAAAATATACTTGTTATACCGTAAGAGTCACCACCTTACTGCTACATGTAAGCCTCTAGCTGAATGTGAGGGGGTCCATTATGCTGTTCCAGCACCCTACTGAGCAGTGGGGAGAACTTTGGCTATGTGTGCAGAGGTAGGAGGATACCCCTAGCACATATTGTGCCTCAGACTTGACTACATCTGGAAGAGCTCACAGAGAATACTGCCCTCCCTGGCTCTTCAGGTGTGAACAGTCTCTGCATTGCAGTCTGTGGTGATGTCCTGCCAGAGCTCATTCTCCATTGCATTACTGAGCTGGGTATCAAGTCGATGCAGAGCTGAGATATTTCTAAAGCTGAAGTGAAAAACCTGTCATGGGTATTTGTTAGACCTGGCATCCTTGGCGTGGTTTTACCCTGTATTTTTGACTCTGCCTCCTGTGTTTTTGCTGTGAGCTAAATTTTGTTTTTGCTGGTCTAGTTGCTTTGGGCACTGTGACACTGTTGATCAATGCCAAAGTGCATGTGCTCCCTCTGTAAATTGTGAATATGGATTGGTGTTTCCATGATTGGCTTGTTTCACTTACTACTAAGTTCTTAATAGAGTGAACTTTGTGGGCCCAGGGCCTGTAAGTCAAATGCTGCTAGTGGGTCTGCAGCACTGATTATGCCACCCACACTAGCAGCCCTTCAGAAGAGTCTCAGACAAGCCACTGCCCTGTCTGCAAGCAGTCTCAACTGCCATGTTAACCTAGCAAGTGCACCAACTTGCCAGGCCCTAACCGTTCCTTTTCTTACCTGTGAATTACCCCTAAGGGAGGTACCTGCAAACACAACAATGATGGACAGAATGTGGATCAATGTCACACATTCACCCCAGTCCAAAGATCTGGGCCCAAATCCATCGTTTTTCCACTCCACACCACCCTGGGTTAGACAATGGCAATATGCAAATCAGCGCTGACCCTGTGCCCCATGGGAACAGTCCAGTCCGAACTACAAAAACCATGTCCTTCCCAGAACGGAAACAAGCATCCGAGGACCGGCCCGGTTTCGAGGTAACACCTCTCATCAGCCCGGCTAGCTTGATTCCAGTGGTGTGGAGTGCCTGGGACTCACGTCTGAGCATCCCCAGTACACTTAGAGCGGTACCTGCAAACACAACAATGATGGACAGAATGTGGATCAATGTCACACATTCACCCCAGTCCAAAGATCTGGGCCCAAATCCATCGTTTTTCCACTCCACACCACCCTGGGTTAGACAATGGCAATATGCAAATCAGCGCTGACCCTGTGCCCCATGGGAACAGTCCAGTCCGAACTACAAAAACCATGTCCTTCCCAGAACGGAAACAAGCATCCGAGGACCGGCCCGGTTTCGAGGTAACAC
This sequence comes from Lissotriton helveticus, assembly GCF_964261635.1. Classification (NCBI taxonomy): domain Eukaryota; kingdom Metazoa; phylum Chordata; class Amphibia; order Caudata; family Salamandridae; genus Lissotriton; species Lissotriton helveticus. Next base: position 745,541,493 of record NC_136059.1, on the reverse strand, counting down.
CTCTCATCAGCCCGGCTAGCTTGATTCCAGTGGTGTGGAGTACCTGGGACTCACGTCTGAGCATCCCCAGTACACTTAGAGCGGTACCTGCAAACACAACAATGATGGACAGAATGTGGATCAATGTCACACATTCACCCCAGTCCAAAGATCTGGGCCCAAATCCATCGTTTTTCTACTCCACACCACCCTGGGTTAGACAATGGCAATATGCAAATCAGCGCTGACCCTGTGCCCCATGGGAACAGTCCAGTCCGAACTACAAAAACCATGTCCTTCCCAGAACGGAAACAAGCATCCGAGGACCGGCCCGGTTTCGAGGTAACACCTCTCATCAGCCCGGCTAGCTTGATTCCAGTGGTGTGGAGTGCCTGGGACTCACGTCTGAGCATCCCCAGTACACTTAGAGCGGTACCTGCAAACACAACAAAGATGGACAGAATGTGGATCAATGTCACACATTCACCCCAGTCCAAAGATCTGGGCCCAAATCCATCGTTTTTCCACTCCACACCACCCTGGGTTAGACAATGGCAATATGCAAATCAGCGCTGACCCTGTGCCCCATGGGAACAGTCCAGTCCGAACTACAATAACCATGTCCTTCCCAGAACGGAAACAAGCATCCGAGGACCGGCCCGGTTTCGAGGTAACACCTCTCATCAGCCCGGCTAGCTTGATTCCAGTGGTGTGGAGTGCCTGGGACTCACGTCTGAGCATCCCCAGTACACTTAGAGCGGTACCTGCAAACACAACAATGATGGACAGAATGTGGATCAATGTCACACATTCACCCCAGTCCAAAGATCTGGGCCCAAATCCATTGTTTTTCCACTCCACACCACCCTGGGTTAGACAATGGCAATATGCAAATCAGCGCTGACCCTGTGCCCCATGGGAACAGTCCAGTCCAAACTACAAAAACCATGTCCTTCCCAGAACGGAAACAAGTATCCGAGGACCGGCCCGGTTTCGAGGTAACACCTCTCATCAGCCCGGCTAGCTTGATTCCAGTGGTGTGGAGTGCCTGGGACTCACGTCTGAGCATCCCCAGTACACTTAGAGCGGTACCTGCAAACACAACAATGATGGACAGAATGTGGATCAATGTCACACATTCACCCCAGTCCAAAGATCTGGGCCCAAATCCATCGTTTTTCCACTCCACACCACCCTGGGTTAGACAATGGCAATATGCAAATCAGCGCTGACCCTGTGCCCCATGGGAACAGTCCAGTCCGAACTACAAAAACCATGTCCTTCCCAGAACGGAAACAAGCATCCGAGGACCGGCCCGGTTTCGAGGTAACACCTCTCATCAGCCCGGCTAGCTTGATTCCAGTGGTGTGGAGTGCCTGGGACTCACGTCTGAGCATCCCCAGTACACTTAGAGCGGTACCTGCAAACACAACAATGATGGACAGAATGTGGATCAATGTCACACATTCACCCCAGTCCAAAGATCTGGGCCCAAATCCATCGTTTTTCCACTCCACACCACCCTGGGTTAGACAATGGCAATATGCAAATCAGCGCTGACCCTGTGCCCCATGGGAACAGTCCAGTCCGAACTACAAAAACCATGTCCTTCCCAGAACGGAAACAAGCATCCGAGGACCGGACCGGTTTCGAGGTAACACCTCTCATCAGCCCGGCTAGCTTGATTCCAGTGGTGTGGAGTGCCTGGGACTCACGTCTGAGCATCCCCAGTACACTTAGAGCGGTACCTGCAAACACAACAATGATGGACAGAATGTGGATCAATGTCACACATTCACCCCAGTCAAAAGATCTGGGCCCAAATCCATCGTTTTTCCACTCCACACCACCCTGGGTTAGACAATGGCAATATGCAAATCAGCGCTGACCCTGTGCCCCATGGGAACAGTCCAGTCCGAACTACAAAAACCATGTCCTTCCCAGAACGGAAACAAGCATCCGAGGACCGGCCCGGTTTCGAGGTAACACCTCTCATCAGCCCGGCTAGCTTGATTCCAGTGGTGTGGAGTGCCTGGGACTCACGTCTGAGCATCCCCGGTACACTTAGAGCGGTACCTGCAAACACAACAATGATGGACAGAATGTGGATCAATGTCACACATTCACCCCAGTCCAAAGATCTGGGCCCAAATCCATCGTTTTTCCACTCCACACCACCCTGGGTTAGACAATGGCAATATGCAAATCAGCGCTTGAATGTGTGACATTGATCCACATTCTGTCCATCATTGTTGTGTTTGCAGTTACCCCTAAGGGAGGCCCAAGGTACCCCTGTGGTTAGGGGCAGTGTATGCGAAAGTTAATGTTCACTATTGAAAGGCTATCTGTCCCATAGGATAACATGGAAGTTTACTTATAACAACTTATATGTATAACTTCCCATTGGGACAAGATGGAAAGTTGGAGTTTAGTATGCCTGAACTCAGAATATAAAAATGCATTGTTTAGTGCAGATGATTTTTATATTATGTGTTTGAAAATATCACTTTTAGAAAGGGAGTATTTTCTTGCTTAGTCATTCCGTGTCTCTCTGCTGGATTGTGGATTGACCATCTGGCTTTGGAGTGACAGGAGCTGTGGATGTGCATTCACTGTAGACAGCCACTGGGGGTGGGTGTTAAGGTGTGTCCTGCCTCTCCTAGATGAGTCAGGACTGGGCTGAATAGACCTGGTCTGCTTTTAGAGTAGAGTGAGGAGATTTCCTCACTTCTGAATGGGCCTGGTCTGCCTTACACATTGCTGTCTTCACCTCCTCCCGGGAAGCTGGACCAGAGAGGACAGAACTTGTTTTGACTGAGCACAGAGCCTCTTTTTCACCGGAGAAGAATGAGAAATGGAATATAAATATTTGGGCCAAGACCCCATAACTTTAGAATACTTATGGACTCAAGAAAGAGGAACCTCTGCCAAGGAGAAGAGCTTGGAAAACTGAAGCAGAGATACTGCCCCTTTGCTGTGTGCTGTCTTTGGTTGGCCTGCAGTGGCTATTTTTACCAAGGAGAGGACAAAGACTTTGATATGTGCTGTGAAGAAGTTCTCCTAGGGTTAGAAGTAGATTTTGCCTCCTGTTCTGAAGTCTCAGGGACACAAAGACTTCACCACCAGCTCCCCTGAACTTCCTTGCTGGGAGTTTTGACCTGCCAAGAGGTACCTGTTGCTGTGCTGGGCCTCTGGAGGTTTTTCCAGCTTCATGGAACTGGAAAAGAGATGCAACTAAAGAAGCATGATGCATCCGCTCCCGTTTCCGACTCATAACTGCCGTGCCGCTGAAGAAACCGCCACAGTGCCTGCCCGCAGCAGGAGAAATCGCTGCATGCCGAACCCCATGCACCGCTCCCCGAAGTCCGAGATCACCACACCGATTCCGACACAGGTCTTGCTATGTGGCTGCAAGAACTGACACATTGTGGGATCGTGGCTTGAGTAATCACTGCAGCTCCATTCCTGTGGCATCGAGAACTGACGCATCCTCGAATCCCCATGCATGTGTGTAACTCTGCTGTTGCTGTTGGTTAGAAGTCAGAAGAGTGTGAGAAGATGAGGAGAGTGGGCAAGACAAGTAATGTTTGTTAAGATGTGGTTAACTTGAACATGTAGCAGATATTTTATACATGCATGAATTCAAGGTTATTCGTATGTGTGTAAATTTGGGTGAATTCATGAGCGAGTATTCTTGTGATACCATTCAATAGATGTATATGTAGTAATAGATCATAAACATCATTCAAAGCCATTGGTGGGGCTGTCAAGTAAGTTTATCGATCTGCATTCTTGAATGTTCAATAATGTAGAGATGTTGCCACCACTCGTGCCATTCTTGATCACCTCAATGAGGTTGGGAAAAATATCATTCTCCATGTGTCCTTTCTCCTTGTAATGCTGTAATAAAGGGGCACCTTCTACCTTGCATGTGATGCGACTCCTATGTTGTCTAATACACTGCTTGACCATCTGTGAAGTCTGGCCTACATACATTTGATCACAAGGACATTTCATGAAATGGATCACATTCTGGGTATTACAATTAGAGAAGAATTTAAGAATTAGAGACAACTTACTCCAGTTCTCACCTGAGTTCATTTACTACTGTTTTGCATCCTTTTTGACTGTAACAACTGTATAAGCGAATTTGTAAATAGCAAGGTGTTACATTTTTTGTAAGTATGTGCATGTCCCACTGTAAAAGCCTCCCTTTCCTAATGACTCCTCTTTTGTAGTCAGTCAACATTAGCCAGCCATTTGGCATCTTTCAGGAAGTGACCGTAGAACAGGACAAAACAATTGATTAGTTAACAGAAGTGCCCTTGGAGGGTAATCTTGCTTCAATATTATGATTGCTAAATGCCAGCCCCGGCCCGTTTAGGGAGTTGTGGTGGGACAGAGAGGCGGGCGGGGGAGGGTCAGGGTGGCCGGTGCAAAAAAACGGCATATGGATAATTGGAGGTAAGTAAACAATATAATAAATAACATGAATTTCGTAGAGTGCCCTGCATTGCAAAATGTGATGCAGCGCGTGCTACGAAATTAGTTTTATTGATTAAATTGTTTACTTACCTCCAATTATCCGTATGCCGATTTTTAGCACTGGCCACCCTGCCCCTCCCCCGCCCCGCCTCTCTGCCCCGCCACAACTCCCTCCACAGGCCGCGGCTGCTAAATGCTTCTTATTACATGCCTTCTTGTTCTAGTTTTTGCACAATTTTCTGATACTGTATTAAAAATGAGCTTTTGTTTGTTACTGGCACAGTGTGTTTGGGAAAGTGTTTGTGACCATCTGTGGCTCGTAGAAGAGCCTTTTAGGCAAGCTGGTGGAAGAAGCATTAGCAACATTAAAAAGTTGCACATTAAGAGTTAGTTGAACAGGCATCTTTACACAGTTGCAGGCCTGGTGAACGCTGCTTCCACCACTTTGTGTTGCACCTTAAACTTTGCTAATGACTTGGGACCAGATGTCCTATTCTTTCACACAAAACAACATAGCAAGGGATCTTGCTGCATTGCTTTGTGTGAATTGAAGAGAGCATAAATGAGCGATATTTACTAATTTATGGCACACTTCTGCTCTCTCCCAGTGCTGGTACACTTGTGGCTGGCTAGTACCAACAAAGGCACCCTTGTGACATCATTAGGGAAGGGTGACTGCATTGTGGTCAGGATTTTTTGGAGCAGGAAGGATTACCTTCCAACTCAAAAATAATTGGTAGAATCATATTCCTCTTTCTACGCATTCTGCAGCATGTATTTGTTAGACCTGGCACCATTGGCGTGGGTCCCCCTTCCATTTGTTTTTACTGTGCCTCATGGGTTTTGCTGGTATTAGCTGCTCAGAGCAATGTGCCACTGCCAATCAGTGCCACAGTGCAAGTGCTCCCTATATAAAATGTATACATTGATTGGATTTCATGATTGGCTTATTTGGTTTACTGTCAGACCCCAGTAAAGTGCACCAGGAGTGCCAGGGCTTGTAAATCCAAATGCTGCTAGTGGGCCAGCAGCACTGGTTGTGCCACCCACAGGAGCAGCCTTGTAAAATGTGTCTAAGGTCTGCCATTGCAGAACCTGCGTTCAGTCTGATAATGTCATGCTGACTGGGCAACTGCACCCACTTGCCAGTTCCTAAACCTTCCCTTAACTTCATATTAGTCACCCCTATGGTAGGCCCAAGGGCAGGGTGCATTGTAAGTATACGGTAGGACAAACCCTGATGTGTGTGGCATGTCCTAATAGTGAATTACAGCCATTTTCGTTTTTCACTATTGTAAGGCTAGCTGTTCTCATAGGCCAGAATGGGCTACTGGAATTATTACTCTCTATAATCCTAGCGGACTCAGGGAACATGGTAGAAATTCGAGTTTGGTATGCCTGAACTCAGAATAATAAAATACATCTTTTAGCAAAGTTTATTTTAATGTCCTGTGTTTGCAAATACCACTTTTAGAAAGTTGGTATTTGCTTGCCTAGCCATTTTAGCCCGCCTCTGCGCTGATGTGTATCTGCTGTCTGGTTTCTGTGTGTGACAGGGCTTGGGAATTCCAGGAGACAGGCTGGGGCTGCCAGATGGTGAATAGGAAGATGGCAGCCAGATGGGTGGGAGGAGTGCACCTAGGTTCTGAATAGGGCTGTGCTCTGCCACTACAATGCTGGCTCCACCCCCTGTGGAGCATCTGAGGTCTCTGCCCTGCACCTTGTAAAGAGAGAGGGAAGACTGTCAACAGAGAACTCCTGGACTGTACTTGTCACCACAATGCTGGCTCCACCTCCTGCGGAGCGTCTGATGTCTCTCCCTTGCACACTGAAAGCAGAAGCCTGCTTCCTGTCAACAAAGTGCTCAGAGACTGGACTAAACTAGGCACAGGCCTCCTGGCCTGAGAGAACAAAGGATTTGTAGTATAAATGTAGGAGCCCTGCTCCTAAGAAATCAGATCCTGCTGAAACAAGAAGAACCTCTGCCCGCCAAGAAGGAACTGGGAAAGCTGAAAGGAGGAGTACTGTCCCTGACTTGAGGGATTGGTCTGCAGTGGTTGCCTTGCTGTGAAAGGAGAGGAAAAGACTGAAGAGACTTTAATCAACTCGTGCATTCTGAAAGATTTCTAAGGGCTTGCGTGTGAGCTTGCCCCCTTAGCAGAGTCCCAGGACCAGTGGACTCTAACCACCTGGAGAAAAGCTGCTGACAGCGCTGCCTTCCCCGCAGCGCTGAAGGAGAGAACTGAGTGCGCCTCGTGAAAGCTCACCGCCCACTCTGAGAGCCTGTGCCCAGCTGTCTGGCCCGAGCAACGTGACTTCTGCACCCTTCGAACAGTAGCTCGCAACATACGGACCTGCCTGGCCCGAGCAACACGACTTCTGCATCTTTCGAGTCGTAGCTCCCAACGTATGGTCCTGCCTGGCACGAGCAACGCGACTTCTGCATCTTTCAAGCCGTAGCTCGCAACGTAAGGACCTGTCCTCTCCAAGCACCGCGTCTATTTGTCCCCCTAAGAGCCGTAGCTCGCAACGCAAAGACAGGACGCTGCCTGGTGCCTCGCTTTCCCCCCTTCGCATTGTCCTGCTGGATGCGCCCCCTGCCGCTGTTGTAACAGGCCACAGCGCGTAGAGCGGCTGAGTATGTCTCATTCCTTCGGAGCGTACTGCCGCCTTGCACCGCATTCCGTAATCCCCCTCCCCAGGTTCGGCGTGTACACCGCAACAAAGTGCACCCACCCAACAACGCATCATCCCCTTAAAGTAATGTGACTTCGAGCCCACACGAGCCGTAGCTCGCAACACAAAAGGAGGATACCGCCGCGTGGGACATCTGGCTCTACACTGCACCGTCTGCAACGAACTTCCCCAAGCAAGGTACTTTGTATGATTTGGCCCGTGTGTGCAGCGCCTCAGACTGAAGTGTCCGCTGTGCGCGTGAGACTCTGCTGGGTATTTTTTCACCGCACAAGTCGAACGGAAGGAATACGACTCGCACAGCCTGTTGAAATTACGCATTATTTTAAGACCTCTTTTTGCTTAGACAGTATTGTGGCATAATCCAAAACGTTATATGGATCTTATTTTTTTATATAAATCTAGAGTGGTGTCCATTTGTGGTGTGTCATTTAATTACTGTATGTGGTCACAAATGCTTAACCCATAACGCTTTGAAGTTTAGCCATGTCTGCTCGCAGTATGGGCGGATTTTGCGAATCTGGCGTACGCGAACTTGCGTATTTACGGATTCCCAATGCGCAAAATCCGCGAACTCTCGCGAATTTGCGGATTTTTGTGTTTTTTTGTGTTCGCAAGGGTTTCTGCCAGTTCGCGAGGTTTGTGTACCAGTTCGCAATTGCGAACTTACTTGTCGGCTCGCAACGGCCACGACTATGTTGTTTCTACATCTGGTTCATCATCACAGGTTCACAGCACCCTCTGTTTCACCACTGCCACCCTCTGGTACACCCATGCCACCCTCTGGTACATCACTGCCACCCTCTGGTTGGTTTATCACTGTAGATTATGGGGGTGAAAAAAAGCAAGCACACCTGCCCTGCTTCAACTGCCATGAATTAATTTGGGGTTGATTAATGCGTCACTGATTTTTAAACTTCCAGTCTGGCTGGCACCTGCTTCCTTCCTTATCTGTAATTTGCTTTCTGTTGCAGTGCAAATTTTTTTCACAGGACCTTTATGGCCTATTGTAGCTATTCTATGAGCCTGCTGTGAGGGTCAGAGCAGGGTCATAGAATAGTTGCAAATAGGCAACTGAACTCTGGAGGGGCCCCTCAGGAAGCACTAGAGTGAATGGTTACTAATGTTAAGATTGAACTTTTGCACCTGCTGAGTGCTTTCAGTTTTGCAAAAATCGTTTTTCTGCAATTTCGCACGATTTGCGGGGCGCGAATCCGTGCGAGAACGATTTCGGAAGCCGCGAATTCGTGCGAATACACGATTTGTTTTTTTTGCGGCGTGTTTGTTCGCGTGATTTTTTTGCGTGTTCGCAAGCCGTTTGTAGCGCAACGTTTGCGAAGTTACCCTAGCGGTCGTACATGGGCGCGGCCATCTTGTTTGCGTGACATAATTCCGTTTCCGGGCGCTATGTGTAATCTCGCAAAGTGTGCGGCTCGCTAGTACAATTTCGCGTGTGATCGCGAGGAAAATCTCGCGCGAACTTACACACGCGGTCATGAACGGGCGCGGCCATCTTGTTTCTCATTCATTGCTATGGTTCTGGGCATGCTCTCTGTATCCTCTCTGACTCTCTGCCATCCTTTGCTTGTTTGAAGTTTTTACTTATTATCTATCCCTCTATTTTTCTATCTGTATATTTGTTTTCTGCTACTTTTTGTTAATTTTAAACCACTTTTCTAAACGCTTTTCTTTTCTTCTTCCCTGTTCTATTTCTTCTTTATTATTTTGCTTCCTTTCTGCCCAGACCATGGCAAAGGGAGCCGGGAAGAAGCCCGCGAAGGGGAAGGGTCCCGCACCCCGTGCCCGGCTCCCGTGTGGGCGTTTGAGGGGGGAGACAGTTATAGCTCGGGAGATTTTTAGTGCGGAGGAGGTGGCCGCACTAGTCTTTCACGTCCAGCGCCGCCTCCCCAAGACCATCATGGGAGGCGGCAAGATCGCTACCGGCTACGGGATCCGGGAGCGCCAGAAGCGGTGGGAGAAGGTGTGCCGGGCCATGTTTGAACACTCTGGGGTCCGGCGCACCTATAACCAGGCCACCCACCGCTGGACGGATCTCATGGACCGGGAACGCGACTTGCTGGACGTGCTCGGCGTAGAGATCCCCGGGCTTGGTGAGTAGTAGTAGCTATTTCTAGCTATTTCATCACTACTCTGTTTTCTCCCGCTCTGTGTGTTATTATATTGTAATGTTTTGTTTTTTACCAAGAGCAATAAACTTGCGCCGGAACGCCCTCTGATGGCGCAGGGCTTTACAACGTGATGCATCTCCCATATGCGTCACGTTGTTAATATACGCCGCACCATGGCGCCTCTTTTGTTCTGCCGCTGCAACACAGAAGTCACGCAACAATGGAGCAAAAGAGCCGCAAGGGGCTTCTAAATCAGCCCCTACAGACTCAAGTCCAGTCCTTCCTTTGTACACATGGCCATAAGAAGAAATAGTGGTGGTGGATGGATAGTTTGAGTATTCACTGATCTGCAATCACAATGGACTTTGTCTGTCACTTCGCGTGCTGCGGACTGCTGCCTGCCAGGCCTAGGCGAACCTTTTTAGTAGTTTGTTTAGTGAGTTACATAAGAACTTTCCAAGTCGACGGTCCGCAAATCAAGCAATACTAATAACGTAGTAGACCACATGAGATCGGTCAATATATCCCGTGGAATAGTTGTCTATTTGCTATTTCGCCAAAATATTTTGTTATTGTTCTTTTGAAATGTTTGATTTGGTTGACAAATATCATCCATGTTTTCTGGTCTTTCTTTCTTTCATGTTGGACATCAGCTCCCCCCAGGGGCAAGAGGGCATTGGAGGAGGCTGCTGCTGCTGCTGTAGAAGGCCAGGAGTGGCCAGGCGAGGGCAGTGGCCCCAGTAAGTTTTCATTTTAACCCCTTCCACGCTCATGATGAGCTGGGCTCGTCATGAGGTAGCCTCCTCGCACGCTCATGACGAGCCCAGCTCGTCATGAAACATGAGAATAAGTAAATCTCAGCACAGGAGGGGAAAATGCATAGCATCGATGTGGTTAATATAGAGTACCTATTTTTTCCTAGCGTTCCTCATTCGATTTTTTATAAATCGTCTTTGATCTTCTTCTAGACTGTATCTAAATTCTTATCCTGCCTCGACTATGACTCCCTGTGGTATTACTAGATTATTCTCATTAGTCTGTCTGTGTAGCTAACTAAGATTGCACATTTGGCAATTCCATTGGACTCCCATTCTAGTCAGCAATAGCTCTATGCACTGAGTCTTCCCTGGAAAAAGGAACATTTTTACTTTAGATTAGACAGTCACAAATTATTACATTGTTTTCTGTTTTTTTTTCACATTTCTTTATTCCTAGACCAAATATTATATAGTAGTGAGTGGTGTATTCTAACATTCTTAAATGTACTTTGTAGGTGGAACATCTGGTGGCGGGGCCAGCGCGGAGGTGGTGGTGGTGGATGAGGACTCGGAGGACATTTCTGGGGAGGAGGCGGAGCAAGTGCCGGACGACACCAATGTGCCTGTGAGGGTTCACACGGTGGTGGCGGGCAGAGGTAAGCTATATAATCCTTACTTATTGAGATTGAAGACTGCAGAGTGTGCTTTCTGCACGGGTGTATCAACCAGGTAGTAGCCTCCTCTAAATGTACTTTGACTTAGCTGTGAAGTTTTTGGCGAGAAGAATCCCAATCAGATCTGAGATGAACTTGATGGATGGGATGAACGAAAAGCAGTATTTTATGTGCATATGTCCGTGGTTACTGCTTTTGTCACAGAGATTCTTTTGTTAGTGTGCACATAAAAAAACGAAAAGCGAAAGAAGGGTGTAAGTAAGTGTGGAAGGACGAGAATTTAATGATGACTGGCAAAGAAGAATGATATGTGTTTGCTTGGTCCCCAAGGTGGCTGAGAAGAATATGGTATGGTGCATGGCTGGGTGAATGATGAAGCAAGAATGGGTGGAAGGAGAACAGCCTTGGTGGGTGAAACAGAAACTGTATGTGTGCATTAACGTTGAATGGATGGATGCCTGGATCATGGTACTGTCTGACTCTTAGATAGCATATGTGTATCTAGAGAGAGTAGACGGTCACTGGATGAACTAAGTCAGGGGTCTCCAAACTAGTCCTGGAGGGCCGGATACATGCCAGATTTTTAAAATACCTACATGTATCTCAATGGGGATATCCAAAAAATCTGGCATGGATCCGGCCCTCCAGGACCGGTTTGGAGACCCCTGAACTAAGTGTTACTTTGAAGAGCATGTAACACCGCACCCGCACGTCCGTTCCAGTGTAGGAAAGGCAAGGAAAAGAAGTTGTAATTTTGTCCAAATACTACCATGAATAGTAGCAGTAGTTTGTATGCAACTGCAAGCACAGCATATATCCGGTTATTACGGTGGACCCTCCCTACCTCTCTTAATAATTTTAGTTTAGTAGTAATACGTCATTCATGTGTGGGTGTATCACTGTTCACTCAAAAAAGCAAAGCACCTAAAGTCATCCCATATGTAATCAAATACATCCCATGTGAAGTGATAGATAATCAGATTATTTAGTTTCTTCTTTTTCCTTCTCTAGTACTCATTTGCACTGTAGGGTGAAAGTTAAATTAATTAAGCAGTAGCCCTTTTAACAGAGTATTCTCAGTGCCACCTGTAATGGAAAAATATGAGCTTCACCACCTGCATGTACTGTACTGGTACAGTAACGCAAGTCTGTCTCACTCATCAGGGTGTGCGTCAGTTTTTCTCGGGTGCAAATTCACTGTGCTGGAATTATCCCGGCTTGCAGAAGATAACGTACCAATTTTCATAAACAAGAGAGAAGAAGAAGAATAAGACTGGTGTACTACTGTCATAGTCGACTGTAATGGAAGTCCATAGTGCTTGTAGAATTTGTTCCTTAAACTCACACTAATGTTAGAGCAAGCCAAGGATGAAGAAGTGGGAGGTTAGATAGATACTGGCCTCAATAGTTATGTACTGTGCTTTCAAGTTGCTACTTGTACTGTGACACAACTTTCTGCTCAATCATTTTGTGTTAATCTTAAGAGCATTGGTTACAGACTATGTCTTTCTTTCTTTATATAGTTGCTACTTCCAAATCCAACAAACCATCAAGGAAGGAGCAGGCTCAAATGGCCCTGCAACGGAGGCTGGATGCCACTGTTGCAGAATATCGGCGGCTGCTGGCCCTGGAGGAGGAGGACACGCAGTCTACTAGTACATCTACTGCGACAGCTGCATCTTCCTCCGGGCCCACATGGGCTGCCAGCCAGCGCAGTGCTCCAGCGGTACGGAGCCGGGCTACCAAAGCCAACCGCCACCGCCGAGCAGCATGTAAATGTAAATGTAAATGTGCTGGATTTGTTTAGGGAACCCATCCTGGTATTCCCCTGTGAGAAACCCCGGCAGGGTGTTCACAAGGTGAAAGCCAGGCATCCAGCCGCGAGGGGCCGTAGTGGAGATTAAGCAAGCTATTGCCCAGAGTCGCAGAGTGTGACCCCGTGAGTTGAGTAGGCACCAGAGCGAGAATTGTCGAGTCCGTGGAATTTTTTGAACCCGAGACCCGCCGAGGCGGGGAATCGAACCCTGGTCCACAGTCAATCTCAGCTTCCAGGTCTGCCGCCTCTAACCACTGAGCCACGCTTCTCCAGCAAAGACATCAGCTGCCCCCCACAGGAGTTGCAAGGCACGCCAGCGCCGCTTATCCCTCAGAGTGTCCTACCTGGATCAGGAGGTCTTAACCTATAAGAACTTGGTGGAGGGACTCCGCTTCGACCATGCCACCCTCCGCAAGGAGTATGATGCCCTGGCCGCTACAGTGAACAGCATCCTGCCGTAGTGTCCCTTGCCCCTTTTTTAGAGACTTTTGGGGGGTGGGATTTGGGAGTTGGGTTCTTTTTGGGACTTTTGAAAGACAATCGTTGGGGTTAGGGAGGGTCTTGAGGGAGATTATTTTGTTAGTATACAAATATACTTTTTAAAACTTTATCTGAGCATACCTGTTTTTTACTGCTTTTGAGTCTGGTGGGTGGTGGTTTAACAGTAAGTTTGTTTTCCTGAAACTTAAGTCTGTGTCATTTTCTTCCTTTAAGTGTAAATGGCTAAATGTTTTCAACACTAACAGCCACATGCATCATCCCGGCCGTTTGCTAATTCCAAATTGCGAAAAATAGCGAATCGCAATTTGGAATTCGCAAAACGGGATGCATGAATTTTTTCTAATAATATTAGCGATTCGGTAAAAATCACATTTTTTACCGATTCGCTAATATTATGCGAATTCTAATTTGCTAATTCGCATTTCCCATTGATTCCTATGGGCCAAAAGGCCCATAGGAATCAATGGGAATTGTGAATTTGCAAATTAGGATTCGCATAATGTTGATGCATTCCATGGGTGCAGGCGGGGTCCAAAGTACCCCCCCTGCACCCCTGAAATTTATTTTTAAGTGGATGTTTCACACATACATGTCCTATGGACAAGTGTGTCTGTAACATGCAAGTTTTAAAAATGCTTTTTTTTGCTTTTTTAACAATTTTCGCAAATTAACACGAGGGTCAACCTCGTGTTAATTTGCACTTCGAATTTTCAAATTCGTTATTTTTTTAAAAATGATGCATTGCATTTAAGGAATCGCACAAATGCGATTCCTTAAATGCATTCGCAATTTTTAGAAATGCTAAAAATAGCGAATTATTCACAAAAGTTTGATGCATCCCAAAAACTGATTTTGCATTCGCAAACGGCCGATTTTTCCGAATCGCACCGTTTGCGAATGCAAAAAACGCTGATGCATGTGGGGGTAAGTGATCCCCCCTTTCCCACCATGGATTTTCTTCAAATCACTTGCAACAAAAATTACACATTCCCACGAGTGCTCTACAACCCCAGAACTCAGTTGCAAAAATCAAGAACACCCCGAAACACATGCAATCCTGCTGCTAGGGCTAACCCTAACGAACCCTAAGTTACAAAAAGTGCCAAAACCTTGTTCCTCATGCAGGCCTCAGACACTGCCTCTCTTCAAAATGGCCCCTTGAACCCCAAGCACATGTTGCCTGTACCAGCACTCAAGATGGCCACCACCACCACCCACAAGGCCAGTCCACATCAACAGTACACCCCAAAAAAAAACGAAAAACACACAAAAATCACCACAATCCAATGCCATCCAGGATGTTTACATTAAAGAGAGTGAGACCCCACAGGCAGACTCAGTCCATGCACCACTACCCCTGGGCAAAAGGCCCCACCAGCAGCCCCAAAAAAATCGACAAAAACCACAAAATTCAGCACAATCCCAGCCCATCCATGGCCTCAATGGTGTTTAAAATCAAGAAGACACCCCACAGAAAGACTAGGCCCATGCACCACTCACTACCCCTGGGCAAAAGGCCCCAACAGCAGCCCCAAACAAACGACAAAAAAACACACAAAATTCTGCACAATCCCAGCCCATCCATGGCCTCAATGGTGTTTAAATTCAAGAAGACACCCCACAGAAATACTAGGCCCATGCACCACTCACTACCCCTGGGCAAAAGCCCCAACCAGCAGCCCCCAAAAAACGACAAAAAACACAAAATTCTGCACAATCCCAGCCCATCCATGGCCTCAATGGTGTTTAAATTCAAGAAGAAACCCCACAGAAAGACTAGGCCCATGCACCACTCACTACCCCTGGGCAAAAGGCCCCACCAGCAGCCCCAAAAAAACGACAAAAAACACACAAAATTCTGCACAATCCCAGCGCATCCATGGCCTCAATGGTGTTTACATTCAAGAAGACACCCCACAGAAAGACTAGGCCCATGCACCACTCACTACCCCTGGGCAAAAGGCCCCAACAGCAGCCCCCAAAAATCGACAAAAAACACAAAAATCAGCACAATCCCAGCCCATCCATGGCCTCAATGATGTTTAAATTCAACAAAACAGTTGTATCATGCACCCATAACCAACCCTGGTCCTACTGGATACTGTGGCTACCCACAATATATTAGATTTAATGTTCTGAAAAAGTTCCAAAATTGTAGTTGCAGCAACTGTAATGCCCCAAACAAACTTACTTGTGAAAGTTGATTTCTAATCCAAATGTGATCCAAAGAAAGTCTAAAAGGCCTCAAATCCAAATATCCAGCATCACCCACAAAAAGTAATCCTTCCAGGTCAAGGTCCAAATGAAAGTGACCAGCACATGAAGAAAGCACTGGGAGGAGCCTGCTGGATAGGAACAGGAAGCTGGAGACTGTGGGGCACTTCCTACCTCCCCCCCCCCCAAATAATGGACTCCTTGCAAAAAAAAGTGCAGGCAAATGTCAACCTGAGAAGTGATTCTGATAAAAATCATCATTTTCTGAAGGTTTATGCTGTTTGCTGGTGGATTTCTTGTGCAGAATTGCAAAATCTCTATTTCGCGAGTGTGAGATTGTTCCTGCCCGCCGCACCTACATGTTCGCAATTGCAAACTCTCGCGATGCGTGCTGTGCAAGGTGGTGGCAAGCCGCGATTACGTATTCGCGGGCGCCAAAATCCCGCGGTATTCCGCAGCAAGATCCAAAATGGCGCAGCACTCGCAAAATATCGAGAAAAACAACTCGGCAAACGCTAAATGACGGAAAGTGAACGCCGCGCGCCACGCCGCGCGCCAAGCCGCGCGCCGCAATATGGTATCACCAAGCAAAAAAATCCGCCGCGTGCGGATTTGCGGATTTTCGGCAAATTCGCGAGAGTTCGTGGATTGCGAATTTGACGAAAATCCGCAAAATCCGCAAGCGGAACGGATTTTACGTCCATGCTTACACGTAACCTAGAGGGTGAGCAGGGGTTATTTTACAGAGTAAGTCCCTTGCCCCGACTAGAGGAGAGGGTCCCTGCTTATCACAAGTCCTTACCTGTGCCAACCAGAGACCCCCAATTCTAACAGTGTTCAAAAAGCAAGTAAGAAGAAGAATAAAAGATTTCTCCTTGTTATGCCTCTCTTGGTTAGGTGCATTCTTTTAGTGCATGCCCCAGTTAACCAAGTTTAGTAAATCTGTGATTCTATGGCAGGACCGGAGGCTTCAGATTATGCTTCTTCCTTTGCTTTATTTTTACAGCAGCAACTCAAAACATCACAAAACTACATTTCCCATGAACGCTTGGGAAATCAAAAAGTCTTAACAGGAGTCCTTCCTCTCTGTCCGCACTCCAACTAGACACCATAGTCCATCTATGCTGTTTCCTCTTCCTCTTTCTTCGCTGCTCAGCAGCAAGTTAAGCCGTTTTTCCTCATCTCCTGTGTTTTGGGGATTTATGATGTGATTTCTATGTTTGCTGGTATCGCTTTGCTTATCTGTCTCTTTACGGATTTCCTTAAACACAGGACGCTTAGAGCGTGCCTAATGAGATTTTTGCCCAGACATTGGTGCGATGTGGTCCTCCTGCCACTGGGGGGCATATGTCCCTCTCTGTGGGCAGCATGAGTTTCAAAACTCGGATCATGGAGTTTTCCGACGAGCGCTGCCCTCAGGGAGTTACCTGCCTCTTGCCACCTGGTGTGACGCCCTTTGGGGTCGATATTGCACTATTTTTGCCTGTGAACTCCCTCTGTGGGTCCGTATTAAGTGCTGCTTTGACACACTGCGGGGTCGCAATTCACACCGGGTGCTGTGGTGCTGTGCGACACAGTCCCGGGTGGCTTACCCTGTGACAGGAAAGGGTTGGAATGTCCCCAGGGCTCTGCCCGTATATTGTGCGCCTTTGGCCACCTACATTCGCCTGGGATCCCTCCTAGCTCCAAATCTTGTGCCTTTTCAGGGCTTTTCATTAGTGCTACCACACACACGCTGCCTAAAGCTCCTTTAGTCCCTGCAGAGCCTAATTTAACTTAGCATGCAGGGGAGACAAGACCGGTACCAGGAGGAGGAACCCCTAAACTACCTCCCCTGGGTTGATTATTTTTATCAGGCAGTAGATGATTCTATTTATAAGGCTGTAGATCAGGCCATGGGGCCCCTTGAGCAGCGACTGTCAGCGCGATTGGACGATGCTTACGCAAAGTTGGCGGCTCTTATTCCTACTCCTGCACCCACATCTGTGCCCCCTCCCTCTTCTCCATCTAGCAAGAAACCCTGCACCCAAGGGGTTGGTACAGATGCATTTGCACACTTAAAGAACATCTTTTTGGCACAGGAGGCCCCTCAACATGTCCAGATGCCCCCTGCTGAGGGTGCCCCTCTAACCCCGTGGACTGCCTCTCCTGATTGCCTTGACGACGGTGTCTCCCCCGATACTGATGAGGAGGCGAGTTCCTCTAGGTCCTGGCTCCCGGCCCGGCCCCTGCCCCAGCGGGGTCTTCAGACATGTTGGATCCGGACGATATCGTCCATCTGAGGTCTTCGGACTTGGTCATTGGGGACAAGGTGGCCCAATACGTGGCAAGTCATCTGCGTAAGCCCATGGATAAAAACGCTTGCTGCCTCCTCCGGGTAGAGTGTCTTCGCCCCAGTTTGGAAGGGAAGGTGGCGTTTACACCAGAGATCAACCCGAAGATGGCGACATTTCAGGCTAAGTTTGTTAGGGACCCTAAGAAGGGTATTGACCATTCTTGGCATACCTGTCAAGAGAAGCTGCTTAATGCAGTAGGGCATGTTACTAAGATATTAGACATGGCCAAGGAGGCCAAGGTGTCAGAGGCCCTAATCTCCCCTGAGGTTCTCTCCAAGTGGGCGCAGCATGCGATCGTGTTCATAGAGAACGCAAACTACACGCTCTCTACAGAGAGATGGCGGTCTCTCCTTATTAACCCATTTAATGTCCACAGCGGTGCGGGCGTTCTAGGGAGTGGGTGGGGCTGCGCCGGCCATCAGTCGGGCGCAGCAACCAGAAGGTAGTGCTTGGCCGACGCAAGCACGGAATGGGTTAAGGTAGACCCCAAGTTGAGGGACCTCGCCTCCTCAGATGCAGGTGTTGTGGCCCGGGGGGGCCTGTTAGAAGACACCTTGGTCAAGGAGTTGGGGAAGTTCGTTGCAACGTTCACCTCTCTTGACAGGTCGCAATCCTACATTCGGAAAGTGTTTACCCCTTGGGTATTCGAGATGGCCGGACGTGGCAGGGGCTGCTCGTTCGGCCGCTTCACCAGCTCTAATCAGGGGCAAGGCTTTGGTCATGGGAAATTCCAGGACAACGTCCACTTCAATAACTTCTATCCAACAAGAGGGCAGGAGTTCCGTGGTCGTGGATGCCACAGAGGCCAGCAACAAGGTGCTGGAAGAGGTGAGTGTGCTGCCGTCAGCGAGCGTACAAGTGGGGGTGGGGGGCGCTTGGCCCAGTTGAGACAGGGGTTGACGTACACACAGTTGATTCCACTGTCAGACGAAATGAGGGACGAGATGAAATGGTGGCTCACAAACATTGAGGCCTGGAATGGCTGTGCGATATTCAGTTCAGCCCCAAATATTGTTATCGAGTCCGAGGCCAGTCGCTCCAGGTGGGGGGCCAGGTGCGGAGAGTTTTCCACAGACAGAGCCTGGTCTACTGACGAGCAGTCACTGCATAGCAACTGCTTAGAGTTATTAGCGGGTTCATTTGCAGTTCAATGCTGGAGGAAGGAGAGAGTACAGTTGTGTGAACTCCTCAGGATGGACAATGTCTCGGCGATCCGGTACATCAACCACCTGGGGGGGTACCAGGTCCAGGATGTTGGCGGAGCTAGCCAAGGATTTTTGGCACTTTTGCCTGGACAACCGGGTTTCAGTGAAAGCGGAGTATCTGTTGGGGTGGGAGAACAAGGAGGCCGATTGGCACTCCCATCACCTACTGGATGTTAGTGTTTGGAAGCTGGAGCCTCAGGTTTTTTCCCTCCAGTCAAAGACAGGGGGCCCCTTCTCGGTAGACCTGTTTGCGTCGCGACTAAATCATCAGTTATTGAGATTTTTCAGCTGGAGGCCGGATCCTCTGGTGGAGGCGACAGATGATTTCCTCCAGGACTTGCAGGGAGAACAGGGTTATGCATTCCCCCCGTTTTCCTTGATCAGACGAGTGTCAGCGCTGCTGCACCACCAGCAGGTGGAGGTGGTCTTGATCATGCCACGGTGGATGTCACAAGTTTGGTTTCTGGTTCTACTAGAACTTTTAGGGGATTTTCCAATCCAACTCCCCCACTCTCCTCACATTCTTCTCAATCCTGATCTTCTTCCCCATCGGCTATTCCAAGAAGTAATGCTGAGGGTGATGGCCTGGAGGATCTCCGGCATCGCTGGACGCTCCCATGCCTTTTGGGAAAGGCTGAGGACTTGCTCTCCAAGGCTTGGGAAGATAGTACGAACAAGAGATATCGATCAGTCTGGCACTGATGGCATCATTAGTGTATGCTACGGAGTGTTGTTCCCGTGGGGGCAGATGTAGTCCATATCCTTAATTTTTTGGCTGGTTTGGCAGAGGATGGTCTAGCCTATTGGTCAATTTACACCTTCTGTTCAGTGATCTCTGCCGGTCACAATGGTAGTACAGGGATCCCCTGTCGGCGAACATGCATTGGTGTGTCAGCTCCTCATGGGGATTCGCCTTTTGTTTCCTCTGGAACCGCGGTACTCTGTCCTATGGGATGTGAACAGGGTTTTGAACCTTTTTCTGTCTTGGCAACCTAATAGGTTTCTCTCTCGTAAAGAGGTGACAGTCAAGTTGGCAATGCTGTTATGCCTGGTTTCCTGCAGGCGTGTCTCAGACGAAAGAACCTTGGATATTTCTGCCAGAGTCTTTTTTCCAGCAGGGGTATCTTTCACAGTAAGTAGAAGAATTAAGTCCAACACAAAGGTCATTTCATACCCAGCTTTTCTAGAGTCCCCTAAATTGTGTGTACTGCAGTACCTCCGTGCCTATGGAGAGATGACTGATGAATCTCGCCCTCCAGGTGAGAGACAACTGCTCATTGCGTTACGCAAGCCGTACTAGGCAGTCTCATCCCTGACTATCACCAGATGGGTGCGTTTGGTAATGCAGGAGGCGGGGATCGATACTAAAAAGTTTGGTGCTCATTCAGCGAGAGGTGCGATGGCCTCCAAAGCTTTTGCCCTAGGGGCGCGATTGGAGGATCTAATAAGTGCGGCTGATTGGACCTCAGATTCTACCTGTAAGAGGTTTTATTTCAAGCCGGTGCTGGAGGTAGCAAGGCTAGTTGTTGACAAGTTTTGAACTAGCATAATCCGAAGCCTCCGGTCCTGCCATAGAATGAAAATTTGCCTAGCCTTCGTGCTGGTAAGTTTCAATCCTATTAAGGACACGGAGGCAAGGATTATTCCTCCCAATTACTTCAGAGAAGTGGACCCTCCCCGTACGACTGTAAGTAATCCATTCATGGTTCTCTCTAAGTTTAGTCATGAGTTGATGATGTTGTTGCACAATTGATGTTTTCCTTGTGCTATGTTACATTGGCTTTTGGTTCCACCTCTGACACTGCCTCGTATGCAGTAAATGATGGTGCCTAACAGGATGCATGAAATCCGACAGGACGTGCTTTGCGTGAAGAAAGAGGAAGAGGAAACAGCGTAGATGGTCTATGGTGGCTGGTATAGGTGTGGACAGAGAGGAAGGACTCCTGATAACACTTTTGATTTCCCAAGCGTTCATGGGAAATTTAATTAGTGTTGTTTGGAGTAAATAAAGTGAAGGAAGAAGGCATAATCCTTGCCTCCGTGTCCTTAATAGAATTGAAACTTACCAGCACGAAGGCTAGGCAAATTTTCATGCAATCACAGTACAGGGGTGGAAGGATAGTAATGCCCAAGCTTCACCCTTGTAATGGATAGCTCATGGAGGGTAATGAAAGGCAGCACAAATCACTGCCTTGCATTACTTTGTGGCTTTACAGTGACATGAATCCATTAACATCTTGATTTCCTTGGTCTTGTAAAGGTCACTTCAGCACTTGTGTTGCCTACCAAGGACTTGCACGCATGAAGCTAGGACAATGCTAGTGTTTAGGAAATCTGGCCCCTGATCCTGGCAATGCAGGTGGTAATGCAGTAATTTTGGGCTGCCCTAATTATACTGCTGTTTAGGCAGAGCTGCACTTTAAGAAGAAATGTGTCTAAAAGCGTGTCCTTATTTGAAGCATTCTACAAAATACCTTTCTTGGTCTTTTTTTTTCTTCATATTATTCCATTCTCACAGAATACATGGCAAAGCAAAATGTGAAAAAACACAGTATACATCTGCAGGTTGCATCATCATAGCAACATAATAACAGAATAACTGGTCCTATTGCATCAGCACGACTTCGCATGAATAATCTCAGAACAGCTTATTGCTTATATACAGTTTCCCATACATTGTTGCGACTGCCCGCCCACCATATATCTCCGCAGCTGCCAGGTGCCAGATATTTGCAAGGTAGTCCATCTTGGGTATGCCCAGTAACGCCCACTTTCCATCTCATTGGAGATGCAAAGTGAGGCGTTTGGAAAAAGGGTGCTAACATGTGATTATGCATGTTAGCACCCTCTTGTAAATAGGGCGCTGCTTTTATCTCTGCTTTTTTGGCTTTGTAAGCCCTTTCAAATATGCCCCTAAGTAACTTAGACTCAGTCCAGTCTACATGCAAACTTTAGGAGACATTTAAAGGGGTAATATCCAGAGCCTGTATTACCAAACAAGCAGGAGTCTCAAAAGTAATCAGAGGCATACTATCAAAGCTTGAGGGAGACATTTGCAAACTTGCACAACAATACTATCAAACTTGTGACACTGTCATACTAGCTGATGCCAAGATAAGTTATCTGAATTTCAAGACGGGGCTACTAGGGAGAGTCACTTTCTAAATAAATACAGTCAGGCCAGATGCTATAGGGAAGGAGACCGCCCTAGCAAGACACTTGCAAACCTACTCTAAACTCCATGCACTGCCAACGATGTTACTGAACTCCTCGAAAGTGACAGCTTAAAAACACCTTTTTTATCAGAGTTATTAGCTGTAATGACCAATTTCTATTAATAACTATATGATATGACTTTATCACCAGATCCAATTGTGCTCTCTCTGTATTGGGACACCAATCAACTACTATCACTTCATAACACGCATCAAGCCTATTAGGACTCTCACATTCACCACTGAGGAAATTATCCAAGTGATCCGTAGTTTGCCAGGTGATAAAGCACCAGGGCTGGATGGCCCCACAACCACATTTTATAAAGAATATACTCACATTCTGGCCCCACATCTACTTGTAATGATTCAAGATTCCATGAACAGTGGCTCATTGCCCCCATCCATAAGGGAGGCAGCTATTATTATACTACTTAAGCCAGGGAAACAGGCCCACCTTTGCAAGTCCTATCACATCCTGTCACTTATAAACATTGTCAATAAAACCCTTGTTAAATTGCTGGCAAACTGTCTACAATCCTTGCTAACCATGTTGGTTCGACCTGACCAATCAGGTTTTTTTCCTGGCTGCTCTACTACTCACAAAATTCGCCCTATATTTACTGTTGTGCACGACCTTGATCCTCAAATATCAGTGCCAACTATCCTACTGGACACCCCATAGGCCTTCAATTCTTTGGAATGGAGTTACCTTTTTCCTCTTCTGAACTGTCTGGGTCTTAGTTCGAAGTTCATAAAACTGATTACACTCCTCTATACCTCTCCAACGACACAAGTGTGCATGAATGCTGATATCAGACCCTATCCAAATTGGTCACGGTACCAGACAGGGATGTCCACTGTCCACTGTCCCCACTTTTTTTCGCTATAGTGATGGAGCCAATGGTGCCACAGCTGTGTCAACACCATGCAAGCAAAGGTATCCGATTACTCACTAGGGGACAATTGAGCTCCATGTATGCAGACAATCTCACCCTCTATGACCACAAACTAATAGTAAATCTTGCCCGTTGACAAATGAGGTGGTCGAATTCAGAGGCTTCTCTGGTGTACATATAAATTGGTCAAAAGCCATAATATTCCCCCTCACTGACAATACTCAACAATTCACTACAGAATATCCCCTACAGTGGGCCATCGACCCTGTCCACTATCTTGGAATATTGCTCAGCCGGGCTTTAGAAGAACTCTGGTGGGCAAAATATGGCTGTGCCATTACAAGGCTGGAGGACAGCACAACTATTTGGTCCAAACTCCCTGTGTCCCTCAAAGGCAGTATCGCAATTGCAAAGATGATTGTCCTCCCTAAATTTTTATATCTGTTTGCTGCCACCCCGATTCCACTCACAGCTAAATTCCTCGGTCAATTGAAGTCAAACATGATTACATTAATATGGGAAGGCAGGCAACCTAGGACTTCCTGGAACATTTTCAAACTCTCACTCGCCCAAGGAGGTATTGGTACACCAGATTTAGAATTGTGTGCTTTCTGCAGTAAGACCCAGTTCCTCCACTTCTGGCTTCACCTATCCCCATTGCAGCCACATGTGTCTCTGGAGTTTCATTGGCACTGTACCTACCCTACAAACATCCTAGAAAAGAAGTTAACACTGTTGAGCACGTTCGCTGGGCATGGGAGTGTTTGAGGAAAAGAGCTGGATTGCCACACCTTTACACCCCCTCTATACCCGCGGCCTGCAACCCTCAGATACTGCCACTATTGGAAAAAGAGGATGTATTGCGCACACATAATCACAATCTCAGGGTGTTCTCTGACCTTTATTCACAGGGACATTTTCTTCCTCCCGTCCAGCCAACTGACATGCCACCTCCAACGTTCTTGGACACTCTTTTGTACTACCAATTAAAGGCCACATGTCGCACAACACATACTACTTTTACTGCTTCGCCACCACCCCTCTAATCATTGTAACATATCCTCCTCACTTTAACCTCATGAAAATTAGTCACACACTTATACAACACTATGCAACATACCTCTCCAATCATAGTGCCAAGAGCACAGGAAATGTAGAAAATTGATAACAATTCACTTTTTACAGATGCCCAACCGGCTTATTACTGTGGACAATTGAAATTCCTGTCCCCAAACTACTGGTTGAGGTTGATCTATTTTAAATTTTAAATCGCATCTATCTGAACATATGATATCTAAACATTGGATAGGTGGCTGGTTCATTCTGTTTGCACTGCAAGGCACCACAGACTTTATTCTTATACCTGGTATGGTTGTGCCCTAGGGTGGCTTCCTTTTAAGAAGAGATGTTTAAACATATACAAGTGATCACTTGGTTCCAGACCTCATGGACTACATTAGTCAGTTTATTGGGATATTTTAAAGAATCCCCTAAGTCACATCGCCACCTCATTGCCATGATGCTGTTGTTGGCAAAGCGAAGAGTGACCATGCACTGGGGCAGGGAACTCACCCCCACACTTAAAACTTGGTTACATGCCATTACATTTTGCCAAGAACAACTGTCTATATATTGGTAACTGATGACCAGTCGTTCTAGACCTAGGGATATCTGAGAACCATTTAACTCCTGGCTTGGGCACAGAGATTCAGATACACTCAACCAGATCCAAACATCACCACTTCCCACACAGGTGCATATTCAACCCCTTCACCAGTGTGTCTCACTGGACTTTATTACCATTAACAACCTCCCCCTTTCCATCTTCTAGAATATATTTCTTGAAATTAGACCGCACAAAGTCTGAAAATTATCGGCTTGTGGCTTTGCTAGACATCGAAGCAAAGGCATATGCTAGAGTGTTGCTGAAGGAATTAGAAAGCTGGGCAGAGGAGCATAACATCCTTCCATTTTTCCAAACTGGATTCAGACCACAATGTTCCACAGTAGATAACATCATAGCTTTGGGATATCTGTCCAGACGTGCGACCCAGCCCGCTCAACCTCCTTTGTTGCTGTTTTGTAGATTACAGCGCAGCATTTGACCGAGTGGATCGTGGCATATTGTGGAGAAAACTTACCAACTGGGGCATCCCCCAAAAGTTGCTAAAGGCAATAAGGACCCTATATGACGGGACATGGGTATGGATTAAGACCAGTCAAACTTCACTGACCACTAAGGTTCTAACAAATAACAGCCTTAAACAAGGATGCGTTCTTGCACCTTTACTTTTTAACATCTATACATCCGACCTGGGTCAAGCACTGGAGGGGGCAAATTTAGTCATTCCAAAGTTGGGGAATGTGCAGCTTCAAATCCTTCAATATGCTGACGATCTTATAATTTTGTATCTTACCAGGATAGGCTTACAGAAAGCCTTAGGAGTGCTACTCAGGTTTAATCAAAAGAATAATTTATTGGTAAACCAGGAGAAGACCGAGATTCTTATCTTTGGGAAATACCATCGAAAGCAAACAGCCCAATGGCGCCTAGGTGACCAGCAAATCAGATCTTGCAAAAATTATAACTACCTGGGTCTCAGGCTCACGGAAGGGGCAAAAACAACAGCTCATTTGAAACATCTAAGAAATAAAGGGGCAGGAATCATCGGCAGTCTCAGAAGTCTCAATAGAAAATTGCATAGCCCATCGACGGAACCCATGTTGAAAGTCCTAAAAGCAAAAGTAGTGCCCTCAGTCAACTATGGCCATTTAATCTTCCCTGCTGCCCTTACCAACTTTTTTATGAGTTTCCGAATTTCCGTATATAAGAACGTGTTGGGCATCCTACGACAGGCCAGGAGAGCTAGAGTAAGACTGGAGCTGGGTCTTTGTCGCCCAGATATCTCATGTCTGGGAGACAAAATAAAATACTATATTAGCACATTGAGAGCTCCAGCAATAGCCTTGAAAGCGCAATTAAAACAATCTTTGAAGAAATCGGATCCCAATGGCAAGCGCAACTTACAACAGCCATTCATCTGCTAGAAATAGAGGTGCAAAACCTGGTCAACGCTAATATTCCAATAGCTGCATGGAAAAGAGCAGTGAACAGACAGGTCAAGCATATATCATTCGCAAGAGATCTCGATAGCCTGCATCACCATCCAAATTTTTTCACATGGGATGCCTCTTATAAAGTGGGAAAAGTACAGCCGTATCTTGAGCAAGCACTAACCGTCCAAACCCGAAAAAAGATTACCTACATGAGGCTGCTCGCATTACCCATAGCAGAGTTTAATCAAATTTGGGCCCGTGTGGATAAATCAGCCGCATGCAGACTTTGTGATTACCATCAAGAATCCTGGTACCATTTGTTGTGTTGCTGCCCAAAGCTAGCCAGGGAGAGGCACCGTTTGATCACCCCAATCTGCAGAACTCAGGGCCTCACTTGATGCAGTGAAATCTCTGACTTGTGTTTTTCTTCAACAGCAAGTCAAACAGTAGCACGGCTGGGGAAATTTATAGAATTAATTAGCGCAGCATTGTCCGCAAATGCAGAGCCGTACAAAGAAAATTGTAGGTCTGCAAGCATGGGTGAGGCGGACATACCTCCCACTTAAAAAACAATGCACTTTGTTCTTAAACTGTATAGGCAGATTATGATGATATACTGAATGTTTTACGCTTTATTAGGCTGTAGTAATAATCAAGGAATTTAATTTATTTGTTTTTTGACAATTATTTTATATAGTTAGCATATTGTAATGATTTTAAATAATCGAACAATAAAAGGCTTTTTCACGTTCTTGAAATTATAATTACATTCTAAAAATCCTTTTATGTCTGAGATTGAATCTGGTAAAGGCTGTGATATGTACCATGTGTGATATTTTCTATGAATATGTCCTGAAGTGTCCTTCTCAATGATGTGTGATGCATTGTTTCCTATGCTGTTTCTTTCTCCCACTCCCCTTCCCCACAATTACCAGTAAGTAAGCGGGCATTACCACCTTATCCGATTTCCCCTTCCCAGTCATTATATCTATGAGCCGAAACCCAAGCAATATAATCGGCTTTATACACTACAGGTGAACAAACAGAAGTACTTATTGCAGAGACTACAGAAGAATACATCAGACATTGTGTACAGCATTCAAGAATGCACCGCCAAAATGTTCCAAAACATCACCTTCCACCACCAACCTGCAATGTGACATGAAGGTGTGTGGCAAACTCCAAGTGGTGGCCAGGCAAATATCAGCCATGGAAGCTCCCTTTAAACTCACCCAAAATGCATCCATCCTTGTAGTAGAGCAACCCTGAACTGATCCAGTCACAGACTCCCCCATTAAACTCATATGCCGCAATAATAGCCCATTTCAACCACCTACTGAGAGTAGACACAGAAGACGTAGGACCTTGTATTCCCAAACCATATGTTACAAAAAGTAAATCTACCTCACGAAAAGGGCCAGTTCTATCCAGCTACATACAAATGGCTAGCTTCAAGCACAATATATGCAGAAGAGCCTCCTCTTCTGTCTGAGGGTTAGAACCAAACACAGGCAAAGCCAACTGCCCTGAAAATGGAAAAGGGAACGCACCTTAGGAACAAACTTAGGATCTTGTTTCAGAACCACCCTATCTGGCTAACACTTAAAACATGGTACTACACACAGAAAGGCTCCCAACTTCCAACTCTCCATGCTGATGTAAGTGTTGTATATTTATACTTACTTCAATATGACTACTTGGTGTCTGTAGTCATTTCTTAGTGTTTCTATCTTCTCAACCTCCCAAGAGTGTTCTGCTGGTATGTGAAAATTCCAGCCTTGGCAGTTGATGGTCTGGTCAGCTGTGAGGTTCATGCTTCTGCTGTCTTCTGTTGTCTTATCCTAATAAACCTTGTTTCAATAACCTCAAGACGTGTCCTGCTACCTGCCTAATCGACTTACAACATTTTGGCGACATTCTGCGCTGACCAGACGAGAGGAGCAGGACAGAAGGAAGACTAAGAAGAACAGCGCAGCACGAGCAAAACCTCACAACCAAGAACCCACTTAACTGCGGCCACAAACAAGAGGACATGCAACTAAAATTCTTTGAAACGCAAGAAAGTAAGAAGAAACCAGCCGCAAGGAAAAAAACACATTACAATGTGTCACCCAGTTGCAGCAAGAAACAAGTAGAAAAGAAACGTTTAATCATAATAACAGAGGAAAAGAAACTGTCAACCCCAGCTGGTGTCAGAAATTAATGTAAGGAGCGAACCTTGAGGAAAACTAAACCAATCGACAAGAAACTTGTCACAACTTTCCAAATGTCTATCAACTGTCACTCCAGACGATCTGCCAAGTACGTAGCACAGCTGTGGTTGAAGGACACCCTATAGTGACAGGTCAGAGTTGGTTCGCATGAGTGAAATGTCTACATATTATAGAAACAGACTCTATTTGAAGCGAGCATATGTCTGTATCCTGAAAGTTATTGCATTTGTTTGCACATCAGCAGTAACTCGTGAGAGTGATTGTGAAAAGTTTGTGTCACAACCTGTAATGTGCAGTGAATAATTTTAACAATTGTTAGTGGCAGCACTCGGCATCGGCGTGATTGCTAATCACATAAGTTAGGTGCAGTGCTTGTTTGTTTTGAACGTATCCACTTGGCTTCGCTTACCGTCAGTCAGCCGTGTAATCTTTCTCCAGCGCTGTCATCCCCACACTAATGACGTAGTGGAATCTCTGTTGGTGCTAGCGGAGAGTCAGCGTGTCCTGCGTCACATGTCGTCATCTTCCAGCACATTCCTGTGTTGCTCTGGTTACCAGCATCAAGCCGGAGTAGAGAGTTTCTACGTCGTGTTATGTGCCTCTCTCTCTGCTTCCATGTAGTAATGGGAATGTCAGTGTTCTCTGACGCAGCACCATCAATGGAGTCTTCAGAAGAGTCGCTGCTTAATTAAAGATTTTGGTGAGCCAAGAAACCACTGAACAAATCTCAAATTACAGGTAAGCCAATGCCTGTGAGATACAAAATCAAGCCTCACCTACTGAAAAATGCGTTTTGCTTGGACTGTTAATTGAGCGGACTTGGATATAATCAACAGTTTTCACTCAAATAGAATCTTTTAATCCATTTAAAAGACCACCATTTTCACGCCGTGAATAATCACGGGTGGCACAACATTTCAATATAAGTGACAGTTTGTAATATCGTACAACTGTGCCATCTTGTAGTTTTTAGGTGAAATGCGAGTATAGAGATCTCACATCTGGTATTGTTATATTTTTATGACCATCTGTTCCATGTCGTTTCTGGGCATCAGAGTGATTCTTCATATCTCAAAGTTTTGACAGAGAGAACCTCAAAAGCGAGTGAGGCCGATATAAAAAAAATAAATAAAAAAAAATAAAACAGCAACAGTACTGTGTCTATGTAAATCCTAACGAGGAGTGGACAATGATTCTCTCAAGAATTCGACAGAAGTTTATGAAAGAAGGGTTCACAGAAGAACCAGGTCTATGGCAGTATGAAGTTCACACTTTTGATCTGTTTCTGTAAACCAAAACGATGTTGAGGCAGTATGAATAATAATGAGTGAATTTCTTGATGATAATAAAGTTAATAACCTGTTCTTAAGTCCAAGAGTTGCAGACACTTCGAGCAGAAAAGTCCATCAGCGTTTAATTACTCGTAGGGACATTGACTGTGATCTCAGATCATGGGAAGTACTGTACCGCAGTAAAGAATTCAATATTAGGGCAGATGATCCAGAACAAATTGAAAGTGGAATTTGATATTTCAATATTCAAAAGGTGCACCTAATTAAAGAAAAACTAGGACTGAAATTCCAAATCACATTCAAAAGGACTGAGAGAGTGAGTCCAGAACCAAGACCGGGATAGGAGAAGGGTAGTCCTAGGACCGGCGGAAGAAAAAGGGAACAAAGGTTGTCCCAGGACCGGGTGATGACAAAACATCTCAAAATCAATACTGGGGGAAGAAAAACGTCCTAGGACCGGAAGGGGACAAAGGTCTCAGAATCAGAACCGGGAGAAGTCAAAGGACGTCTCAGGACCGGTTGGGGACAAAGGTCCCAGAACCGGGAGAGGTCAAAGGACGTTTTAGGACGGGAAGGGGACAAAGGTCCCAGGATCAGTACCGGGACAGCACTAAAGACGTTCCAGGACCGGAAGGGGACAAAGGTCCCAGAACCGGGAGAGGTCAAAGGATGTCTCAGGACCGGGAGTGGACAAAGGAAGTCCCAGGACCGGGAGAAGACACGACCAAGATTTGTGACAGGCTGGTTTCTAGAACCAGGACAAAAGTTTAAAGGTAACTAAGAGGCCCTAACCACAACTAGAGGCCCATAACCCGGGAAATGTACTCGAACCTAGACATCTGGTCCCGAACTTCATCTTGGACAAGTGATCTGGTTATACATTTTTCAACGGGAACATCCTTCCAGAACTTGTTGAGCATTGGAGGCACTTGTTGAAATGTCCTATCTTCAACATTGAGCAGGAAGCCGCAAGGGACAAATACTGATCGGAGAAAGTAAACTGTCTATTTCTGTTTTTGATGGCCACAATGATGGATTGTAGAGAGTAGACTGGCTCTTCATGTTTTGTCAATTGAAGGGGAGGAGGTGGTCATGGCCTTCATCATCATTCTCATCTTGATCCTGATTCTCAGCCTTCGTGATCTGGAAGTCCGTGAGGTCGCTGACCTCCCACGTGTTATATGTTTTCTTCTTCGTGTTTCTCCATGCTTTAACTCTTACTATGTGTTTATGTCTTTCATTTGTGTATATTTATACTTACTTCAATATGACTACTTGGTGTCTGTAGTCCTTTCTTAGTGTTTCTATTTTCTCAACCTCCCATAGTACCTAAGACTGTTCTGCTGGTATGTGAAGATTCCAGCCTTGGCAGTTGATGGTCTGGTCAGCTGTGAGGTTCATGCTTCTGCTGTCTTCTGTTGTCTTATCCTAATAAACCTTGTTTCAATAACCTCAAGACGTGTCCTGCTACCTGCCTAATCGACTTACAACATTTTGGCGACATTCAGCGCTGACCAGACGAGAGGAGCAGGACAGAAGGAAGACTAAGAAGAACAGCGCAGCACGAGCAAAACCTCACAACCAAGAACCCACTTACCTGCGGCCACAAACAAGAGGACATGCAACTAAAATTCTTTGAAACGCAAGAAAGTAAGAAGAAACCAGCCGCAAGGAAAAAAACACATTACAATGTGTCACCCAGTTGCAGCAAGAAACAAGTAGAAAAGAAACGTTTAATCGTAATAACAGAGGAAAAGAAACTGTCAACCCCAGCTGGTGTCAGAAATTAATGTAAGGAGCGAAACTTGAGGAAAACTAAACCAATCGACAAGAAACTTGTCACAACTTTCCAAATGTCTATCAACTGTCACTCCAGACGATCTGCCAAGTATGTAGCACAGCTGTGGTTGAAGGAACACCCTATGGTGACAGGTCAGAGTTGGTTCGCATGAGTGAAATGTCTACATATTATAGAAACAGACTCTATTTGAAGCGAGCATATGTCTGTATCCTGAAAGTTATTGCATTTGTTTGCACATCAGCAGTAACTCGTGAGAGTGTTTGTGAAAAGTTTGTGTCACAACCTGTAATGTGCAGTGAATAATTTTAACAATTGTTGGTGGCAGCACTCGGCATCGGCGTGATTGCTAATCACATAAGTTAGGTGCAGTGCTTGTTTGTTTTGAACTTATCCACTTGGCTTCGCTTACTGTCAGTCAGCCGTGTAATCTTTCTCCAGCGCTGTCATCCCCACACTAATGACGTAGTGGAATCTCTGTTGGTGCTAGCGGAGAGTCAGCGTGTCCTGCGTCACATGTCGTCATCTTCCAGCACATTCCTGTGTTGCTCTGGTTACCAGCATCAAGCCGGAGTAGAGAGTTTCTACGTCGTGTTATGTGCCTCTCTCTCTGCTTCCATGTAGTAATGGGAATGTCAGTGTTCTCTGACGCAGCACCATCAATGGAGTCTTCAGAAGAGTCGCTGCTTAATTAAAGATTTTGGTGAGCCAAGAAACCACTGAACAAATCTCAAATTACAGGTAAGCCAATGCCTGTGAGATACAAAATCAAGCCTCACCTACTGAAAAATGCGTTTTGCTTGGACTGTTAATTGAGCGGACTTGGATATAATTAACAGTTTTCACTCAAATAGAATCTTTTAATCCATTTAAAAGACCACCATTTTCACGCCGTGAATAATCACGAGTGGCACAACATTTCAATATAAGTGACAGTTTGTAATATCGTACAACTGTGCCATCTTGTAGTTTTTAGGTGAAATGCGAGTATAGAGATCTCACATCTGGTATTGTTATATTTTTATGACCATCTGTTCCATGTCGTTTCTGGGCATCAGAGTGATTCTTCATATCTCAAAGTTTTGACAGAGAGAACCTCAAAAGCGAGTGAGGCCGATATAAAAAAAAGAAATAAAATAAAATAAAAACAGCAACAGTACTGTGTCTATGTAAATCCTAACGAGGAGTGGACAATGATTCTCTCAAGAATTCAACAGAAGTTTATGAAAGAAGGGTTCACAGAAGAACCAGGTCTATGGCAGTATGAAGTTCACACTTTTGATCTGTTTCTGTAAACCAAAACGACATTGAGGCAGTATGAATAATAATGAGTGAATTTCTTGATGATAATAAAGTTAATAACCTGTTCTTAAGTCCAAGAGTTGCAGACACTTCGAGCAGAAAAGTCCATCAGCGTTTAATTACTCGTAGGGACATTGACTGTGATCTCAGATCATGGGAAGTACTGTACCGCAGTAAAGAATTCAATATTAGGGCAGATGATCCAGAACAAATTGAAAGTGGAATTTGATATTTCAATATTCAAAAGGTGCACCTAATTAAAGAAAAACTAGGACTGAAATTCCAAATCACATTCAAAAGGACTGAGAGAGTGAGTCCAGAACCAAGACCGGGATAGGAGAAGGGTAGTCCTAGGACCGGCGGAAGAAAAAGGGAACAAAGGTTGTCCCAGGACCGGGTGATGACAAAACATCTCAAAATCAATACTGGGGGGAAGAAAAACGTCCTAGGACCGGAAGGGGACAAAGGTCTCAGAATCAGAACCGGGAGAAGTCAAAGGACGTCTCAGGACTGGTTGGGGACAAAGGTCCCAGAACCGGGAGAGGTCAAAGGACGTCTTAGGACGGGAAGGGGACAAAGGTCCCAGGATCAGTACCGGGACAGCACTAAAGACGTTCCAGGACCGGAAGGGGACAAAGGTCCCAGAACCGGGAGAGGTCAAAGGATGTCTCAGGACCGGGAGTGGACAAAGGAAGTCCCAGGACCGGGAGAAGACACGACCAAGATTTGTGACAGGCTGGTTTCTAGAACCAGGACAAAAGTTTAAAGGTAACTAAGAGGCCCTAACCAAAACTAGAGGCCCATAACCCGGGAAATGTACTCGAACCTAGACATCTGGTCCCGAACTTCATCTTGGACAAGAGATCTGGTTATAAATTTTTCAACGGGAACATCCTTCCAGAACTTGTTGAGCATTGGAGGCACTTGTTGAAATGTCCTATCTTCAACATTGAGCAGGAAGCCGCAAGGGACAAATACTGATCGGAGAAAGTAAACTGTCTATTTCTGTTTTTGATGGCCACAATGATGGATTGTAGAGAGTAGACTGGCTCTTCATGTTTTGTCAATTGAAGGGGAGGAGGTGGTCATGGCCTTCATCATCATTCTCATCTTGATCCTGATTCTCAGCCTTCGTGATCTGGAAGTCCATGAGGTCGCTGACCTCCCACGTGTTATATGTTTTCTTCTTCGTGTTTCTCCAT
Source organism: Lissotriton helveticus (assembly GCF_964261635.1). Lineage (NCBI taxonomy): Eukaryota > Metazoa > Chordata > Amphibia > Caudata > Salamandridae > Lissotriton > Lissotriton helveticus. The sequence continues at coordinate 745,507,727 of NC_136059.1, read as the reverse complement.
GCTTTAACTCTTACTATGTGTTTATGTCTTTCATTTGTGTATATTTATACTTACTTCAATATGACTACTTGGTGTCTGTAGTCCTTTCTTAGTGTTTCTATCTTCTCAACCTCCCATAGTACCTAAGACTGTTCTGCTGGTATGTGAAGATTCCAGCCTTGGCAGTTGATGGTCTGGTCAGCTGTGAGGTTCATGCTTCTGCTGTCTTCTGTTGTCTTATCCTAATAAACCTTGTTTCAATAACCTCAAGACGTGTCCTGCTACCTGCCTAATCGACTTACAACATTTTGGCGACATTCTGCGCTGACCAGACGAGAGGAGCAGGACAGAAGGAAGACTAAGAAGAACAGCGCAGCACGAGCAAAACCTCACAACCAAGAACCCACTTACCTGCGGCCACAAACAAGAGGACATGCAACTAAAATTCTTTGAAACGCAAGAAAGTAAGAAGAAACCAGCCGCAAGGAAAAAAACACATTACAATGTGTCACCCAGTTGCAGCAAGAAACAAGTAGAAAAGAAACGTTTAATCGTAATAACAGAGGAAAAGAAACTGTCAACCCCAGCTGGTGTCAGAAATTAATGTAAGGAGCGAAACTTGAGGAAAACTAAACCAATCGACAAGAAACTTGTCACAACTTTCCAAATGTCTATCAACTGTCACTCCAGACGATCTGCCAAGTACGTAGCACAGCTGTGGTTGAAGGAACACCCTATGGTGACAGGTCAGAGTTGGTTCGCATGAGTGAAATGTCTACATATTATAGAAACAGACTCTATTTGAAGCGAGCATATGTCTGTATCCTGAAAGTTATTGCATTTGTTTGCACATCAGCAGTAACTCGTGAGAGTGTTTGTGAAAAGTTTGTGTCACAACCTGTAATGTGCAGTGAATAATTTTAACAATTGTTAGTGGCAGCACTCGGCATCGGCGTGATTGCTAATCACATAAGTTAGGTGCAGTGCTTGTTTGTTTTGAACTTATCCACTTGGCTTCGCTTACCGTCAGTCAGCCGTGTAATCTTTCTCCAGCGCTGTCATCCCCACACTAATGACGTAGTGGAATCTCCGTTGGTGCTAGCGGAGAGTCAGCGTGTCCTGCGTCACATGTCGTCATCTTCCAGCACATTCCTGTGTTGCTCTGGTTACCAGCATCAAGCCGGAGTAGAGAGTTTCTACGTCGTGTTATGTGCCTCTCTCTCTGCTTCCATGTAGTAATGGGAATGTCAGTGTTCTCTGACGCAGCACCATCAATGGAGTCTTCAGAAGAGTCGCTGCTTAATTAAAGATTTTGGTGAGCCAAGAAACCACTGAACAAATCTCAAATTGCAGGTAAGCCAATGCCTGTGAGATACAAAATCAAGCCTCACCTACTGAGAAATGCGTTTTGCTTGGACTGTTAATTGAGCGGACTTGGATATAATTAACAGTTTTCACTCAAATAGAATCTTTTAATCCATTTAAAAGACCACCATTTTCACGCCGTGAATAATCACGAGTGGCACAACATTTCAATATAAGTGACAGTTTGTAATATCGTACAACTGTGCCATCTTGTAGTTTTTAGGTGAAATGCGAGTATAGAGATCTCACATCTGGTATTGTTATATTTTTATGACCATCTGTTCCATGTCGTTTCTGGGCATCAGAGTGATTCTTCATATCTCAAAGTTTTGACAGAGAGAACCTCAAAAGCGAGTGAGGCCGATATAAAAAAAAGGAATAAAATAAAATAAAAACAGCAACAGTACTGTGTCTATGTAAATCCTAACGAGGAGTGGACAATGATTCTCTCAAGAATTCGACAGAAGTTTATGAAAGAAGGGTTCACAGAAGAACCAGGTCTATGGCAGTATGAAGTTCACACTTTTGATCTGTTTCTGTAAACCAAAACGACGTTGAGGCAGTATGAATAATAATGAGTGAATTTCTTGATGATAATAAAGTTAATAACCTGTTCTTAAGTCCAGGAGTTGCAGACACTTCGAGCAGAAAAGTCCATCAGCGTTTAATTACTCGTAGGGACATTGACTGTGATCTCAGATCATGGGAAGTACTGTACCGCAGTAAAGAATTCAATATTGGGGCAGATGATCCAGAACAAATTGAAAGTGGAATTTGATATTTCAATATTTCAAAGGTGCACCTAATTAAAGAAAAACTAGGACTGAAATTCCAAATCACATTCAAAAGGACTGAGGGAGTGAGTCCAGAACCAAGACCGGGATAGGAGAAGGGTAGTCCTAGGACCGGCGGAAGAAAAAGGGAACAAAGGTTGTCCCAGGACCGGGTCATGACAAAACATCTCAAAATGAATACTGGGGGAGGAAAAACGTCCTAGGACCGGAAGGGGACAAAGGTCTCAGAATCAGAACCGGGAGAAGTCAAAGGACGTCTCAGGACCGGTTGGGGACAAAGGTCCCAGAACCGGGAGAGGTCAAAGGACGTCTTAGGACGGGAAGGGGACAAAGGTCCCAGGATCAGTACCGGGACAGCACTAAAGACGTTCCAGGACCGGAAGGGGACAAAGGTCCCAGAACCGGGAGAGGTCAAAGGATGTCTCAGGACCGGGAGTGGACAAAGGAAGTCCCAGGACCGGGAGAAGACACGACCAAGATTTGTGACAGGCTGGTTTCTAGAACCAGGACAAAAGTTTAAAGGTAACTAAGAGGCCCTAACCACAACTAGAGGCCCATAACCCGGGAAATGTACTCGAACCTAGACATCTGGTCCCGAACTTCATCTTGGACAAGAGATCTGGTTATACATTTTTCTACGGGAACATCCTTCCAGAACTTGTTGAGCCTTGGAGGCACTTGTTGAACTGTCCTATCTTCAACATTGAGCAGGAAGCCGCAAGGGACAAATACTGATCGGAGAAAGTAAACTGTCTATTTCTGTTTTTGATGGCCACAATGATGGATTGTAGAGAGTAGACTGGCTCTTCATGTTTTGTCAATTGAAGGGGAGGAGGTGGTCATGGCCTTCATCATCATTCTCATCTTGATCCTGATTCTCAGCCTTCGTGATCTGAAAGTCCATGAGGTCGCTGACCTCCCACGTGTTATATGTTTTCTTCTTTGTGTTTCTCCATGCTTTATCTCTTACTATGTGTTTATGTCTTTCATTTGTGTATATTTATACTTACTTCAATATGACTACTTGGTGTCTGTAGTCCTTTCTTAGTGTTTCTATCTTCTCAACCTCCCATAGTACCTAAGACTGTTCTGCTGGTATGTGAAGATTCCAGCCTTGGCAGTTGATGGTCTGGTCAGCTGTGAGGTTTATGCTTCTGCTGTCCTATCTTAATAAACCTATCTTAATAACCTAAAGACGTGTCCTGCTGCCTACCTAATCTACTTACAACAGTAAGGGCCACTATAACAATCACTTTGAGAGTGAGAAAATGAAAGCAAATCTCTTCCAACTGTTCAAAGTTGCCAATTGCAAAGCTTACAACATCAACTGTAGATTCCAACTAGGAGTTTGAGACTTAAACATTGGTTTCTTAAGAAAAATCCTCCTCAGCAATCTATGCACCAAGGGAACCAGACTCTCTCACTCTTGTTCTCCGAAAGCCCTAACAGCCACCCACTGTGCATGTAAAGATGAAATTGTGCGGCCCAACTCAAAACTGTCATTAAGAAAGTCTACGATTGTAATCTTGTCCACCGTTAAAGCTAACCAACATTTCCCTGAATGTGCCTCATCTCAGAAAAGAAACATGTTGCCTGGCATGAGATTTCAGTGTAGAAGGTTTTCTATATTGCTGAATAAAGAGAGCATCTTCAGGAGATAAACCCAAAGCCACAATGTTTAGCCTCTCAACAGCCGGCCCGCCAACTATAATCTGGCCAGAGCCTCTTGAGACAGACTGGGAAAGCTCAGTGGACACAGACACAGGAAAATCTACCAACATGGCAACACTGCCAACTGCAACAACTGAGGAAACCAAAGCTTCCTGCTCCAAGACGGAAGAATCAGAATTAATGAAGCTTTGTCCTGTTTGACTTTTATCAGAACCTTCTGAATTAACACAATCAGAGAAAAAGCATACATCAACCTCTCCCCCAGTCAAATGACATTGCATCCACTTTCCAAACCTTGCTCGACTGACTCAAAAAATAAAACTTATCCCCCAATGGGTTCTCCTGAATTGCAACTAAATCCACTTCGGGAAGACCAAACCTTTGCATCAGTACTCCAAACTCTCCCTTCTCTAACATAATTTGTGACAGTGAAGGAAAAATCCTGCTCAAGCGATCGCCATCTGTGTTCATCACCTCGGAAGGTGATCTGACCTCAGAGACAACAGATTAAATTCTGCCCACCGGCAAATCTGCTGAGCTAACACATTCAATTAAGCCCCTCTCACACTCCTCTGATGGATCATATAGCATACCACCACTGTGTTGTCTGTCTTCAACATAACTTCCTGTTGCAACACCACCAGAAGAAAATTAACCAGTAACAACTGCACTGCCTTCAATTTCCTCCATTTGGAAGACATCTGAGGCTCTTGGACTGACTAGATTCCCAGAACTGAGTCTTGAGCTATGACTACCCTCCAACCTAGTTTGCTGGCATTCGTTGTCAAGATCACAGTCTGCTGATATACAAATGGAGAACCCTTCACTAGATTCCCCACATCCATCCACCAAGACATTTCTTGCGAAAGATCCTGACTCGCAGGAATGATCCTCTCTTAATCCAGAGACCCGGGCGACCAAAGCCGAAGAGTGTGATTCACCAAGAGATACAAATACAACCTGGACCATGGAATAATCATGACAGTTGTAGTCATCAACCCATGAACTCTCAATCATGTTATCACTGTGAAACGTGGGAAGGCTAAGAGAGCCCTCAGTTCTTTTACCAGAGTCTCTCTACTTGTCTCAAAAAGGAAGACCTTCCCTTCCCCTGTGTTGAATATCCCTCTAATAAACCGCAGTTTCTGAGAGGGAATCACATGAGACTTCTCCTGGCTTATCAGCCATCTGAACCTTGTCACAGATGGCAAACCTCCAGAATGTGGGAAAAGTCTTAGAAAAAGTAGTGTGAGATATCAACTAGTCATTTAAGTAAGGGAACACCTGAAACCCTACTGTAACAAGCCTACTAAAGGGGCTAAAACCTTTGTAAATACTCTTAGGAAAGAAGAGAGATCAAAGGATATTACTTGAAACTAAAAATGTTCTCCCCCACACATTATCTGAGAACCCTTTGCGAGGCCCGGTGAAGTGTCACATATAAATACACATCCTTGAGATCCAGAAATGCAAGAAAATCCCCTAGGGGAGAATCATCTGTAAAGTCATCATCTTGAAGTTTGAGGGATGCCCAAATTCACTGTCTTTAAATCCAACACCAGCCTGCAATTCCCATTCGGTTTACTCACAAGAAAAAGGATTGAATAAGTCCCCTTGTCTTGTTGTTTCAAAGGGACTTTCACAATTGCTCTCTTGTCCAACAGTTCCTGAACCCTGCCCCAACGGGGCCTGTTTCTTCACAGGGGACACTGGAACAGGGGTAGAACAGAACAAATCCACAGAAGGTGTCAAGAACTCCATCAGATACCCAAATCTGAATATTTGGAGCATCCAATGATCTTTGACAAACTCCTCCCAAAATGGCAGACAATTCCTGAGACGACCCCCAACTGGGCCCCCTGCCTGATCCAGTGCATAATTATGACTTATCCTGGCCTGCATTATCGGAACCTCCTTGCTGGCCCTGGGACTTACTAAAAGAAGGGACGCCCCGGCCTCATCCCCTACCTTGAAAGGGCATGTTAGCAAATTTTGTTTTTAAATGTCTGCTAAAAAGTTCTCTTATAGCCAGAACACTTTCGCTTCAGAGGATGATGGACTGGAGCCAAAAGTTATTTGTCCACTGTCGTTTTTCAATCATTGCCTCCAAAGGTTCCCAAAACGGTTTGGAACCCACAAAGAGCATTTTCATGAGGATGCTCTTCAGTGCTGCTTCCGCCTCACACAACTTGATCTACAACTGCTGCCTTGCAGCAATGGATGCCCCTGCAGCTGCTGCTGACGAACTAAGAGAATCAAAAGAATGATCAGACATAAAACGCAACTACTGCTCCAACATAGTGAAGTTCTCTGTTGAATCTTCACCTGAAGCATTTGCTCACAAATTATCTGACAGTCATTAAGCAATGACTGTTCCATATAGCTGGTCTATGTATCTGACCCGATTGCAGAATTAGAAGCAGCAAATGACTCCTTTAGAGCCCCTTCAATCCATTTGTTGAATGGGCCGAAGACACTGCATTCTCAGGCAATATCATACCCTGAGAAGTTAGTCCTGCCATTAGTGTATCTATTTTTACCACCACAAGTAATTCCTCCTCAAATCCCAGAAGTGGATATCTCGAAGCTAGGAATCTCAGAAATGTATACTTGTCCACATCTTTTCATTCTCCCTCCAGAACATTCCAGACGGATTGTTGAGGGAGAGACTCAGGCTTCTTCTGCTGGTAGTTATCAAATGAGTCCTCTGTTTCCTCAGAACCACAGGTATCTTTAAATGCTAAATTGTTTCTTACATGCTGCAAGATACTCTTCAGCTCTGAGCCCTGAATAATCCTTTCCTTCATCTCATTCTTAGCCTCACAGTCAAAATCTGGAGGTTCAGGGTAATCCAACTTCAGTTTTTTAGGAGACACTGCATCTCTGTCTTGAAAAGCAGTTGAAACGGCAGCCTCAGTCATTCTTTTCACATCAGCAAAAGTAGGGGCAGCCTGAGGAATAGGAACCACCTCCTCTTCAATATGCTTTCAGTTCTTCAGTCTTCTTCCCTCCATGATCGTGAAGAAACCCTTCTTATAGCTAACCAGAACCAGCCTGGAACGATAAGAAAGCTCAAATAGTACAACATTTCCTACATCCTTCAACATCTGTTGCTAAGAAGCCGATGACCCATGGAAAAAACTCTGACAGGTAACCAATAAAAACGGGCCCTTCTATGCGGCCCAATCAACGTCCAGCACGCCAAATAGCACCTCAATTAGGTTTTCACTACATTATCACCGCTCGAGTCTCCAAAGATAAAGAAAATCAATTAGGAGACTCGCACTGCCTAATCACTGCCAGGATTGAGCCTCCCACCAAATGCCAAGAAGACCTCGTGCTGAACCCCCAATCTCAGCGTTAGGCTTCAGAAACTGTCGAACAAGAGGCTCACACTGTCTTAGCTAATGACAAAACAGCCTCTGGAACTCAGCCCCCAAATAGAAACGCGCTTGTTGTTTAAACACTGCTCCACCTAGCTCCCTCACCTTCCCCCCAGCACAGAAACACATGGGCTTTGTTTTTACGAAGCTCTACACATAAAAGGCACAGGAATCTGTACCACTAAAGCAGAGGCTTTAGTGGCCTGCTAAACTCATTTTATAACAAGGTTGCTAATGCAGACCTTTGTAATTCACATGCCATCCAATGATCCTGCCTGACAACGAGATTGCAGAAAAAAAACAGGATTTTAGGATATTAGATCAGTAGTTTTATATCCCACAGGATGTGGGTGTGGTCTAGAAGGAAGGGATGGGAGCTATAAGTGTGTTTTGATTTTGCTTGATTAAGGCTGCGGTGAGGAGCTAAAGCTGATAGACGTGAGGACTGTGACGGGAAAGTAGGACAGGGAGCTAATGCTGTGACAAGTCTGATGTCCCTTGCCGGCTTCCATCCCTCCATTGGCTACTGTGCACAAAAAAGCACCCAGCTGGTTCCAAATCAATTAAAGTAATGAGACTGGTGTGGTGCACTTAAATGATCAGAGTCTCTTGCTTCATCCAAGGAATTCTTTCGTTCTTACTGCTCAAAAATTCGGAACAATATTTTCTGTCTGTAAAACATCATTGTCTTTTTTCTTTACTCCATGATTGTGTTATTTTAACTAAAGTTATTGTTTTAGATTCAAATGTAGTATTTTGATCTCGTTTAATTCTTGTTTCCATCTTTTAATTTTCCATACAAACATTAGAATATATTGAAATTAGAAAGTATTCACAATGACTTCTGAAGAGAGACATTGCCCATGGCATGCTTCTACAGAGTACATCAGTACATTTACAGAAGCGTCTATTCCGCTCAATGTGATTTATTTACATCTGAGAGGATATGCATTCTGGTTGAATTCGAATTCCAGTTGTATTGTGCTTTTGCTTGTCAGAATGATGTATGCATGTAGATCATTCTATTGAGTGATGTATGTGGCCTCTGATTTTATGCCTGTTTTTGAGGGGGATTGATTATCGGGCTTTTGACTTGGATTGCAACACGGACATTGCTGTTTTGACCAGTGTATTTTGTCAAAAAGTATGAGGGTTATATTTTTCTCTCTATTCACGCAATATCTTGAGTAGTTTTTCAGTTGAACTGAACGATATGGGGCATGGTCCTGTATAGATCTAGGGCAACTTGAGCTCCTTTTTGGAATGTTTGACTAGAATACACGACAATACACTATTGTCTATTAGCAATACAGATATTCGTTTCAAATATTTTAAAAATTGCGTGTTTTTTTCTCTAGTAGTACAAATATTGATGTTATACCAGCTCTACAACAACAACAAATTATATCAAGTTAAATCATTTATGTGCCAGAAATATTATTCATCTCCGTCTGTTCGCTCCAGAATGTCAAGTAAACACGGACATGTTAAACCATGGAAGCATCTGCTTCCTTGGCAGGTTCTGATAATAATTGGCAGCAATAGAGCTCCTTGCAGTTCTTTCAGATGGTTGCACTGCTGATAAACTGTGTGTGATGTATTGCAGTGTACATCCAGATGCCATTATTCCCTGTCTCACGTTGACAACACAAATTGTGTCTAGCCACTTGTAAGAGAGTTCTTGGGCACACTTAACATAAAATATTGGTATGAGATGTGTTTTTAATATTATTGGCGAATTGAATATGTATCATTGACCGGCAGTGCCACAGAGCAAAACATCTATCTTAAAGAAATTGATTGGCTAGCTGTAGCAAATTGTGCAGCTCCTTGTATGTCCTTGAAAGTATTACATGTCAGTCCTTTTACCTAAACTATGTTCTGGATCAGGAAGTTACAAAAAAATCATTGATTCACTTTCCGATCTTTCTGTTTTTATATTGTAAGTATTGTTGCCTAAAATTAAAATGGTTCGACTACATCAGTGACAACTGTCTTCAATGTATAAAATAGACAATAGCGTCATAACAAAAACATCTTTCCAATTATCACATGGGCATGTGACATGTGTATGGATAACACTTTTCCTAAAGCAGTCAAAGCGCTGTCCACGTCAAACTGACATGTTTCGTCACCTTTTGAGGCTTTAGCTCTCTGAGAAACTTTGTGTTACCAATACTTTAACAAGCACCCCGTTTTGGCGATAGAGCCCTCTAAAGCATCAGCCCCCACTGGACACTGATGTACTCTGTCTCTGGCATACTCATAGTGTTAGGGCCAGGCAGCATCAGATGGCTATCAAATAAACTTTCACATTAAGGTTAAATGCTAAGCGGCCATTTGGGTTACACTGCATGCTTTCTGCAAGCACTATCAGGGCCGGACTGGGAGCGAAACCTGGCCCTGGCAAACCCCCACCGCCTCCCCCCTGTGGGGGGGAGGCGGGAGGGGAGGTTGCGGGGTGACCGAGCTCTGTGCCAGGGCCGGTTCTCGGCCGATTTTGTTACAGGGCCTATTTTGCAGCTATGCGCGAAAAACGGCCATGTAACAAAATCGGCCCCCACACTTGCGGCGCACAGTGGGATTGCCCAGTGCCCTCAACGGCCAGTCCGGGCCTGAGCACTATGCATTGGGTGTACGCCCTGGAGCTGAAGCAGTTTGACCAATCCAGGCCCAAGAACATGTTTGACTCAGTTTTACTGTATCTTTTGCATACTTTTATTTTGTCAGTTGTACATATGTTAAGACTGAGAGCATGTTTCACCTTATTAGTACAAATGTAACACCCAAATACAGCAATAAGCAATTGAAAGGGGAAACATTCTATACCACGAAGGCAGAACCAGGGCCTGCTTTTGTAACTTTAGATCTGTTTGAACTAGAAAAAGTTCTTTTTTAGTTAAAATCTGCAGACTATTCAGCAAATGGTGAATTATGTGCCAATGGTAGTAAATACATTAAGGTGCGGAAAATGCCATGGCAGCAGACTTGCATAAATTCCAGTGCCCCTGGTTAGGCTCCCACAAAGGCAACATTTCAAACCGTGGCTTCGTAGCGCTTTCGTTCATGAGGTTTGTGGAAGTTAGGCGTTCCCTAAGGAGAGTTTTACTAATGCTGAAAATATACTTCGAATTAATGTAGCTGTTAGACCTGGCATCTTTGGCGTGGTTTCCCCTGACTTTTTGCCTCTACCTCTTGTATTTTTGACGCTGTGCTGGATTTCATTTTTGCTGGTTTAGATGCTTTGGGCACTTTGCCACTGCTGATTAGTGTATTTGTGCAAGTGCTCCCTAGGAAAATTGTTATTTTGATTGGTTATTCATGATTGGCATATTTGTGTTACCAGGAAGTCCCTAGTAAAGTGCACTGAGTGTGCCAGGGCTGGTGATTCAAATGCTACTAGTGGTCCTGCAGCACTGCTTGTGGCACCCACAGGAGTAGCCCTAAAATGGTGTCTCAGGCCTGCCACTGCAGTGCCTGTGGGCAGTTGCTAACTACCATGCTGACGTGGCCAGTGTCCACACAGGCCAGGCCTAACCCTTCCCTTTCGGTACACATTGGACACCCCTATGGAAGGCCCTAGGTACCCGCCTGGGCAGGGTGCAGTGTATGTGAAAGGTAAAGCATGTACAAGTGTGTGTGACATGCTCTGGAAGTGAATTACAGTCATTTTCGTTTTTTCACTATTGTAAGGCTATCTTGCATAGGCTATAATGGGGAAAGTTGTGTACAATGTTTACCTGCATATATTCCCATAGGAGCAAGATAGAAAATTAAAGTCTGGTATCCCTGAACTCAGAATTTAATAACCTATCTTTTAGGAAGGATGTTTTTTAAATCCTGTGTTTGAGAACAGCACTTTTAGAAAGTGGTTGTTCTCTTGTCTGACCTTTCTGTGTGCCTTGGTCTGTTTGTGAATTGACTGTCTGGTTTGTGAGTGACAGGGACTGGGGAGCCCCAAGGAGGCTGGATGAGTCAGCCCTAGGCTGAATAGCTGCATCTGCATCTTGAGTGGTGGGAGGGGATAGCACCTGGGCCTGAATAGGGCTGTGCCTTCCTTCCACAATGCTGGCTCCACCTCCTGCTGGGCGGCTGAGGACCCTGCCCCTACTCTGAAAGGAAAGAAGAAGTCAGGAAAACAAAGTGCTCCAGGACTGATCAGTACTGGTTCTGACTAAGCCCAGGCCTCTCTGCCTCCAGAGAACAAAGGAAAGACTGGTATACAAAGGGCTACCCAGACTGGATAGGATTACCCCTCCTTCCCCCTCAAGTTCAGGAGCCTATCTCTTCCAGCTACTGGGATCAAAACCAACAAAGGACCTGTTCCAGAGGTAGGGTGCATATAGTCACCCATACACTTTCAAACAGAGAAGAAAGAGTCCTAGAGGGGAATGGGGCCCACCAATCAGGGGCAAAGAACAGGTATTTTATCATTTCTGAATCCTTGCCCTGAAGAAGTGCCAAAGACCCTTGCAGCAACAGAGGCACAAAACATGTTGACCATTTTATAATATCCAGGCATTTTGTGCGTTTTGGGATTAGACTCCATTTATGAGTTTTTATTCTGTCAGGGGTACTGTTACTTTGATAACCTTGTTAAAGTTCACCCTATGTCAGTTTTTATCACTGTGCACACATTTGTTACCCTCAGATAGGACCTACACCCCACACATGCTCATGCATCATTCAGAATGATTTGAAAGATCTCTGAAAAAGTGACCCTTCGGGGGACCGTTGGGAATTGCAGCGCCAGCCCAACAAGGAGCATTTGCCCCATGATAAAGCATGGCACCTCTCGGGTGTGTGAGGGTAACAGGAGGCAAGACGTGTTCTTTTCCCCTGATTGTTGGGCCCCGTTCCCCTCTAGGACTCTTTCTTCTCTGTTTGAAAGTGTATGGGTGACTATATGCACCCTACCTCTGGAACAGTGTCCTTTTTTGGTTTTGATGCAATTATAGGGAGCATGGACACTGGACCATTAACTGGGTCCCAGTTCCCCCTTTTTCTTTTGTTGATAGAGCTATTGATAGAAAGTGTTCATTATTTGAAAATTCACGTCTCTTATTCCCTACATTGGATGTTTTGTCATTGGATGTTTTGTCATTTTGGTGTCCTTTTTTTATTAAAAATATCATTAATTGTGATAGATTAGAGTTAGATTTTTTATTGTGTGTTGTGTTTTAGTTATATAATGTATTGATGTTTTTAAATGATATACACACCTGTCTCCTAAGGTACGACTACCTGCTCGTTGCCAGTTACCAAGGGCTGAGAAAGGCAATCATTTATTGAGAGCTCCTTATTGTATATGTGGCCTTATTACTAGTGGTAAGTCACTACTTATCACTAGTAATAATCCATTTTCAAACATTTGGTGTTCAGCAGTGGGGATACATACTTTTGTTTAAATTACACAATACAGTAATAAAGTTAAGATCTTTAAAAATACTCTAAATTGACTTAGAACAAACCTTTTGATTTTTGTATTTTTGAAAATGGTCCTAAACTAACTTTTAATCCACTTTTATGTTTTTTCAAGTTCTATTTCTGCTTTGTAAAGTTTTTGTGACCCCAAACTAGAGATACCATGGAGCTAGATCTGGCTGACCTGTCTGAATTCACAGTGGGTGAGCTTAGGATTCAGTGCGGGGCAAGGGGATACCTGCAAATGATAGGATTAGGAAGGCAGAGTTGACTAGGTTCCTTAAGGTCTGGGCAAGATCAGCTCCGGAGAATGAAGGTGATAGGGATGTTAACCCCACCAACATCAATCAGGTGGATGCTTATGATGATAGTTCTTCCATTGCTTCCAGTACTAGGTTTGTCATCCCAACCGGTGGTGGGAGGGGAAGTTCTCCCATATAAAACACAGGGATGTCCCTATAAGAGAGGGAGTTAGCCCTGGGAGAGAATAAAGTGACCATAGCTGAAAAGAAACTTGAGTGGGAAGAAAAAGTAATCCTATCCACATATGAAGATATGCCTAGTCAAGAAATGTGGCTTTAGCCCAGAGCAATACAGGGTGAAGTTCAGAGACATCCAGAAAGTGAGCACACAGTCCTGGGTGGACTTTGTTGACATCTCAGTGAAGGCACTAGAGGTCTGAATTGAATGTAGCAAAGTGAGTACATATGAGCGGCTGTATGATTTAATTCTTAAAGAGCACATCTTTGTGTACAGGAGAAGTTACAAGATTATCTAGTGGACTCTATGCTGTCAGATCCCAGAAAGCTGAGAGAAGCAGCTGTCGAGTGTGTAAGAATCATGGTTTCCAATCAGCAACAGGGGGGTGATCAAAAGGAAGGAGGACAGGTCCCTCCATGGGAAAGAAGGTCAAGAACAGAAGGAGTTCTCACAAGACCCACAAACACCTGTGCAGGAAGGCAGGGGGACGCACGCCAATCCAACTTTATTGGTATGGGGTTTCAGAGAAAGCCTAGTAGATTATTTTATCTCTCAAAGTTGGGGATGTGCATGGACTGTAACAAGCCAAGGCCCAAAAGAAGAGATGCTGCTGCAGAAAGAATCCTCCCATTGGTGGGCAGTTCCAAAGGATTGGTAGTGTGGGTGCGGGAGTTGAGATTGTTCCAGAGATGGGGAAGGGTTGGAAAGAGGCAAACTTAACATCCTTGAGTTGGGTAGATGTTTCAAACCTCGTCGCTTTGCCTCCCAGCATGGAGAGGTACAGGCAGAGGCCTACAATAAATGGAAATGAGGTTGATGCTCTGATAGATACAGGAGTCAGTGTACCTATGGTCATTGAGAAGCTGGTTTCTCCAGAGCAGATCATACCTGGATCATACCCTAGGTAAAGTATGCAGAGAGCAGAGTCAAACTCCATCCCATGGTAATGGTGAGTTTAGAATAGGGAGGTGTAACAGACCATAAAAAGGTAATTGTGTCTACTGTAATCCCAGTAGTATGTCTACTGGGAAATGATCTTGAAGCGTCCGACTGGTCAGTGGTGATGAGAATGGTGCATGCAAGGATGCTGGGCCTCCCTGAGCGGGTCAGTGCTGTGACCAGATCACAGACTATCCAGAAGGTAAATGCTGGACACTTGGACCCTGGAACAATGGTCCAATTGTCCCAGGACAGGGGCAATGGGTCTGGTGAAAAAGCCCCAGTAACTCCAGAGGTTCAGCAGGAATCTGGCACTGAGGTGGAGAATCTGACATCTGAGGGAGGGATTCCATCCCTGGCAGATCTGGCAGATTTGGCAGAATTGGCAGGCATGGGAGACCCTCCAGAGAGGAGTTTTGTCAGGGACTGAGAGACTGTCCCTTTCTTGGGAGCTTGTGGCAGACTACCTGTACAGCAAGAGAAGAGGAGTGACAGCAGATTCCTCAGAGTCTACTGGGAGGATGGGGTTCTCTACACTGAGGACAGGAATCTCAAGGTAGGGGCCACTAGGAGGTTGGTGGTTCCCCAGAAGTACAGAAAATTCCTCCTGACATTAAGTCATGATATTCCCTTCGCAGTTTATTTGTGGTAAATCCTACGAGGGTCACTGGTCTTCACCACATATTTCCTGGGCATCATTTCACCGTCACGCTGCTGCACGAGTCCTCCCGCCGCCGCCTTCACCACCACTGCGGCCGCTGAGCGGAGGACTCGCTCTCCCTCCAACCCCTGCGGTGGGCGGATGCTGCTCACGTCACCAGAGCGCCAGGAGGCGATACAAAGGCTCCCAATACCCGGCGGAGCGCGTAAATCCTACGAGGGTCACTGGTCTTCACCACATATTTCCTGGGCATCATTTCACCGTCACGCTGCTGCACAAGTCCTCCCACCGCCACCTTCACCACCACTGCGGCCGCTGAGCGAAGGACTCACTCTCCCTCCAACCCCTGTGGCAGGCACAGGCTGCTCACGTCACCAGAGCGCCAGGAGGCGCTACAAAGGCTCTCAATACCCGGCGGAGCGTGTAAATCCTACGAGGGTCACTGGTCTTCACCACATATTTCCTGGGCATCATTTCACCGTCACGCTGCTGCACGAGTCCTCCCGCCGCCGCCTTCACCACCACTGCGGCCGCTGAGCGGAGGACTCGCTCTCCCTCCAACCCCTGCGGCGGGCGCAGGCTGCTCACGTCACCAGAGCGCCAGGAGGCGCTACAAAGGCTCTCAATACCCCGCTTCGCGGGACGCCGGGCGAATCCCGGGCCAAGGGCGGGTCCGTTCAAGCCCGTTCAAGATCGGCCAAGGACGGGACGGGCCACCCCTCTGTCATCTGCTCCCGCGATTAAAGGTCAGTCTTCTTCTTCTACCTGTATTGTAACTGGCCTCACTAGCAGGAGCATAATTGATAAGTCCCTTAAACAAAAACTCAATCATGGCAACAGTTACATCTGACGCCCCAGCCAATAGGAAATCAACAGGGGGTTCTCAACTAGGCACTTTGGATAACTTCCTAGTTAGGGTATCAACAGCCCTGGCCAAGGATATTGAACTTTCCAAACTGAGACTTTCCTTGGAAATTCCATTTGATAAAAGATCTTCCTTGGGAAACCTGGCTAGGGCAAGATCTCCCATCCGCCACCCTTCTAACTCACAAGAATCATTGCCTCCCTCGGGCGTGGTAGAGCGAAGTGATACTAGTCAGCCAGTTGTTATTGAGGACACTAGTCTAAATTCCCCAACTGGGATGGTTGCTCAAAATTCCGCAAAGGCTACACTATCTCCTAATATCAAAACTCGCTCAGCCTCTAACACAAAATCATCTCTTCCTCAGCCAGATGCGGGAGCAGCTGTTAAAAGAAAGCGCATTGGCGCACAAACCACTCTAGGAGGGAAAAAAGCCAAAACTGGTAAAACGGTTGTACCAAATGAAGTCCCAGCTGCCAGTCTTCCTCCTAGTCCACCTTTTTCACCAATGATTGCCACAGAAGTGCATAGTGGACCAAAAAATGTTCTGGGAGGAGAAGAACAACCTGACTTGGGCCCACAGTTTTGGAAAAAACTAGAAAGCACATTTAAAAATGTTTGCAACCCAATTAACTCCCGTTTAGATTCAATTGAGAACAGACTAGTTTGCCTTGAACTCTCAGTTGCATCTCTCCAAAAGTCAGCAGGCTCGAGGGCTAATAAGTCTTCTCACGGACAGACAATAACTTTGGGCTCAAGGCCAACAGATCTAATAGTTGCTGCAACACCCAAAAGCCGCACCGCCCACATCCAAAGTTCCTCTGCTGTTGTATCTACTAATGTTTTGGCCCAACGCTCGCCCTTGGGAGCAATCACTGTCATAAGGGATAAACCCCACCAAACAGCTGTTGACAGCACAGTACCTAGATTTAAAAAAAAAACCCTAGCTCAGAACATCGATCAGTTGCCCATCATCCACCTCCCACCACAATCAGCGCCCTATGTGGTGGTTATGGCAGGGGTCCCTCCTCTGGCTCAGGGAAAAAGGGAGACCTATGCAGAACTCAAGAATAAATGCACCTTCTGGCTTAATCAGAAACGACCACTCCCATCAAACATTACAGCCGAAATTCTTTTTGCCAGGAGAGTGAACTGGATTGGCAAGAACACTAAAACTTTGGTGGGAGACTGTGTCATCATTAAATTTAGAGACTGGAGGTGTGTCGAATTTCTTTGTGATTGGCCCCAAAATACTCTGATGCCCGGAATTCTTACACTGCCTTTGTCGCACTTTTATGAATCTCGGTATTTACCTGTAAGAAATATACTTCCACAGGACGAAATGCCAAATCCATGTTCCCTAGGAAACATAATGCTCTTTAATAGATTTGATGCCCTTTCTGGTTTGGGGGACTGTGACTGACGCTTTGAGCAACAAACGTCTGCACAGAACATTATATCATCTAATACCGAGGGAAGTGTGGGAAGGGGAATTGGACGAGATTTAGCCCAGCCACGATTAGCTGCTGTACTGGAATTGAATGGTGTTGAACATTCTACTGACATATCATCCTTGAGTGTTGAATTACTTTTGGACCGCGTGTTCTCACCCAGAGGTCTAGCTCCACTCTCACCAACAGCTCACACTACCCTTCCTATACTTGTATCACCTAACACAGATCAGGAAGGGTTCCCGAATGCTCCTGACGGCTCTGCTAATCTGGTCATTAGTGGTTTACAGCCACTCAGATCTTACTCCCACAACCCAACCTTAAAATTTTTATCCTGGAATATAGCAGGCCTTGCGGCCAACCAGGATAACCCTGACTGGTGTGCTTTTATAGACCTCCATGGGATCTGCATATTCCAGGAGACATGGGCCCTCAATCCTATACATAGACTGGGTTATGTGTCGTTTATAGAGCCAGCTCTGAAAGGCCCCAGAGGTAGACCGTCGGGGGGATTATGCATATGGGTGGGTACCCATCTCGGGTTTTCCATAAAAAGAATTGACACCAACAGCCCTGACATAACCTGTATCACATTATCTCACTCTAAAACATCTAAACTGGCCCTTTTCAATATCTATTCGAGGCCAGCTGAACAGGGGGGTACTTTCAAAACTCTAGACTCTTTGTCCTCCCTCTTACACTCCCTCCCGGGAGATGTTGAGTTGATGATTGGTGGTGACTTCAACTGTCATTACGAACCTCTCAGTGGAGTCCACCATTCTCCAATATATGAGGACGAATTATGGTCAGTCCCCCACCCAAATATGTATCCAGTTAAACAATGGTCTCCCATGGTACTCCAGCTAACCTCCATAACCTATTCTTTTTCTACTAGAGCATGTAATGGGCGTTTTAAGGGGGACAGTCCCGGTGAACCAACTTATTGTGGTAGGGGCCACTCCTCTGTAATTGATTATTGCATGGTTAGTATGCCCCTATGGTCCAGGATCCTCAATTTCCAAATTACTAGTCATACTGAAAGCGACCACAACCCCTTGCTAATTGAGTTAAACCTTTACCTGACAGCTGAGGCCACTGAAACCTATGAAAATAGTGACCTCAGGATAATTCAAGGCGGAAGGAGAATTAGATGGGCCAATATAAAGAAATCCATTGAAGATCTGGGTAAATTGTACCTGAGTATAATTCCCTTCTTGGAAAAGGCAAGCTTGATTATGACTCAAACTTTAAGTAATAGTGTACAAAGGTCCCTGGCAGGGCTGCACGTGGAATTAATCGATCTACTGGCGAATTTCTTTCATAAAACAAACCCTATTAGACCCAAGCCCTCTGTAATTAAGAACCTGTGGTTCAACGAGGGGTGTAAAGCAACGAAGCAGGGACTACTTATGGCTTTGAAACAAGGTCCCCCGGCCGCCGTGATTGAAGCCAGGCGTGCCTACAAATTTATGATTTTTAATGCAAAAAAAGAGTGGGAAGAAGAACGATGGTGTTCAATCAGACTTGCACTTGAGGCCAAAGACACACGGTCCTTCTGGAACCTGGTACACACAGGGAAACCAGAAGGCAGGACCTCAAATGATCCAAATATATCTGAAGAATCTTGGTCTTTATATTTTCAAGAGTTATATTCCATTCCCCCAACATCAAATAGTTTAGCCTATACTGCTCTGACAGACATGGATTCTAATAGCCCCATACCGCTTTTCACTCTGCATGAGGTCCTTATTGCAGTACACTCTCTACAATCAAACAAAGCCCCTGGGCTAGATAGGATCCCAGGTGACCTCTTTAAAGATGAACCTGTTGTATGGGCCCCCTATCTGTTACTACTCTATAATGCCATTTTACAGGGCCTGCCCTTGCCAGCGACATGGTTGGGGGCGGAGATTATTCCCATCTTTAAGAAGGGATCTCCGTCAGAACCATCAAATTACAGGCCCATAAGCCTTATTGATTTCAGTCAGAAGATTTATGCGAGACTACTTTTACAACGTCTACAGAACTGGGTGAACGACAACAATATTCTGACTCCCCTTCAAGCAGGCTTTAGGGCCAAAACGTCCACCATCGACCAACTTTTCCGGCTCCAAGTCCTCTATTGGAAGCACGTTATCTTGGACCGGGGAAGTTTATATTTAACGTTCGTGGACCTTAAGTCAGCCTTTGACATGGTGGATCGTAATCAACTCTGGGCAATCTTATCATCAATGGGGGTACCCCCCTATTTATGCCACCAATTTAAACACCTACATGATGGCACCTATGCCAGAGTACGTTTTGGGAAGCATGGACAGCTGACAGGGCCCTTTCCAGTTGAGAAAGGGGTTAGACAGGGCTGTGTTCTCGCCCCTACCCTCTTCTCCCTTTTCTTAAACGGGCTCATTGAAGATCTACAAACATTTGAAGATATTGACTCCCCAAAACTGGCCTCGCTGAAGTTCCCTGCATTAATGTTTGCAGACGACACTCTGCTCCTATCGAAATCACCCATGGGCATGCAGAGGGTACTAAACCAATTCATTAAATTCTGCAAACACAGAAATCTAGTAGTCAATATCGACAAGACTAAGTATATGGTATTCAATGCCAATACCACTAATTGTCCTCACCCCATGATGGAAGGCAGACCGCTAGAAAGAGTCCCAATTTTTGATTATCTAGGGTTGACTCTTACCGACAAAATGGGGTGGGGACCACAAATGGCTAAGGCAAATCTAAAACTAGTACAGACAAACGGGGGAATTTCTAAAGTTCAAAAAAGCTGTGCGAATAAAATTATAAGCGCCCCACTGGAAATCTATAAAGTCCAAGCAAGATCATCTTCCCTTTATGGGGCGGAACTTTGGGGACATGTTTCCTCCACTGACTTAGTTATCACAGAAAACAACTTCATTAGGCAGATCCTAGCCCTGCCCAGAAGTACTCCTTTAGTTCCACTTAGGCTGGATTTGAACATCAGGCCTATAGCCGAGGTTATTGCCTCGCGCTCCCTTCTTTATTGGAGGAGGCTGTGGAGCACTCCCGAGCTGGAAAGCTATAAAAGGGAATTAAAGGTGGTTTTAGCCTCCCCAGGAGCAAGCAAAATTCCATGGCTACGATTTGTGAGACAGTCCCTAACACAAATTGGATATGAAAACTTGTGGCTAAATCCTGAGGCCACTTCATTAACTATTTCTAAGAATACTCTGGCCAGCGCTGTGAAGGACTTTAGACTTGCGAGGACCATCAGATCCGTATCATCAACAAGCCTGACTGGCGCCTTCCTGAGCCATAAGTCCATATACATCTTTGAGCAAGAAATAGATGCTATCCAACCCATTTTGGCGAAGAAGCTGTACTTACAGTTTAGGTATGGAACATTGCCCCTAAATTCCACGACTGACAGGTGGATGGGGGGGCCCAACTCATCTATGCCCTGGATGTAGAATCAAAAATGAAACCACACTGCATGTTACCCTTTTCTGTCCAGCCTACTCCCACATACGAAGAATGTGGTTGATACAACTATGTAACAATCTGGGTATAATGGATTACCAAGCCTTTTTTAGGATCTTGAAGTCCGATATGAATCCTTTGATAGTAACTGCTATCACTAAATTTTTGTTCTCTATGTGGTATATAAGAAGGAAACTACTTAAATAATATGGCATTTTCTATTTTTAAATTACTAAGACGCTGCATTTATTCTGGATCAACAAAAGGTTTTTTAACTTTTTATAAAATAAGGATTTTATATTACTTACATTTTTTATTTTTTTATTTCTTATCAATCTGTCTTAGCCCCTCTGAAATTGCATGATGTATTTTAAAACTGATATTTACAAATGAACTGGGGTAATGTGAAGATGTTCATTTTATGTACTTTTATGGTTAAAACTAACCGAAATAATGTTTATTGAATGAATGAATTATTTGTGGCAGTACAAGACTTGGATCAATTTGGTAAACCATTTCTACTGGCCCCATGTGGATGAAAAGGTAAATGAGATCGTTAGCTCCTGTGTCACCTGTCAGGACAGTGTCAAGGCAGGGGGCAAGCCAATGCTTCCCTTGATACCACTGCCAGGGGTTGGGACTCCCTTTGAGAGGGTAGGGGTGGACATTGTTGGCCCCCTAGAACCATCAACTTCATCAGGGAGCATGTCTATCTTGTTGGTAGTGGACCATGCCACAAGATACCCCATAGCAAGAACCCTCAGGGCAGTCAATGCTCCTTCACTAGCTAGAGCCCTACTTGGTGTGTTCACCAGTGTGGGTTTCCCAAAGGAGGTCATTTCATAAGGAGGCACAAACGTTATGTCCAGCCATCTTTGGGCAAAGTAGGATACATGTGGTGTTGCCTGCTGGTTCACTGCCCCATACCATCCCCAGACTAATGGTCTGATGGTGAAGTACTGGGTTTTTAAGAACCCAGCGGTGCCAGGGAACACACCCTAAGACTTCGAGTCCTTCCTGTCCCAGACTACAGAAACACAGAGTCTTCTTGGTGAAGTCAAAGATTGAATTTATTGGCTGCAGCCTGTAACAGGTATCCTAGAAGTACAACACAGTGTATATTCTCAGGAGACTGCTCAACTTACAAAGCCAGCCATCCCTTTTTATACAAAATATTATGCTTTAGGCAAACATTCCTTATTTTACAGTTGACCATTCACATATTTTCATAACAAAGAAAAAGCAGAATCATGATGACAAGCCCATTTTTCAGTTTGCCCAGCCCACAATCAATTTTCCGTCAAGGCCCAACACTTTTCATCAGATATCGGACGGACCCCTAATAAAATCGGGCACCTCCTCATCGTAAAGTAGTTCATAAAGCAAGAAACAGAGACAGGTGTGTGTAAGATTAGGCATAGTTGTGTGTGATGCAGGGTTTAGGGTATGCTGTGCCTTGATCCTAATCTTGATCAGCCACTGGGAAAGGAACTGGCCGAACAAGTTTGGCTTCGGGCAGTGGAGTCAGCTTGCCCAGGTCACACAAAAGTCAGCTAAAGGTGTAGGTGTCCCAAAAGACTTATTTCGGCCTTAGTCATCGGCCTATGTGAGGGCAACCACAAAATGGCTGCCATGCACAAAATGGAACACGAGGGTTCAGGACGGAATCCCTGATTTCAGGGATTTACTCGCCACTCGAAAGCACCGAAAATGCTTGTATATAGTATACTTGTCATTCTCGGTCTGCTGATACCAAAATCGCCATGATACGACGATGTTTATGACACGGGTCCAGAATTTTCAGTACTACAGACCCTCCTTTTGCCCTTACATAGGCAATTAACCTACACTCACGCTAATCTGAGTCCAGGTCTATATTCATAAAATCATTGAGATGCTGCTGTAGCATCATCCTATTACTTAGTTCGTCCCTCGATACAGGTTTCCTTACACATGATGTAGCACAGAGGCCACATATTGCAGGAGCACACTGTACGCACAGACAGAACAGGAGAAGAATGGCTAAGATCATCCCAATGACCATCAGAATCTTCCATCCCCAGGCGGATAACAGTTCCCAGAACCACCCCATCAACGACCAATCTCCGTTATCCACATGAATAGATTCAGAGATCTTATGTAATCTGTAAATGGCCTGGTACACTGTTGGAACATTATCTATAATGAAAACACAGCAACTTGATTGGATCACGTTACATACCCCACCTCGGTCTGCAAGTATGACATCTAGCGCAACTCTGTTCTGAAGAGTCATAAGATGATCCGACTGGAGCTCAGCAGTCAAGTTACTAAGGGCACCGGCAGTTTCAACTACGGTGGATTCAACCACCCTCGTTAATTGCCTTATGTTCCTGCTGTTAACCATGGGTCCCCAAAACGGCAGAAAACCCTTCAAGAAGTCTCCCAATTCTTGTCCTGCAGTGTCTTCTTTACTGAAGACACCTCTAACTATCCTTGTCTTGTGGTAATCTGCCGCAGCTGTGTAGGTGGGTGGCAACAGGAACGAAACAAAACATGTGCCCGATAACTCAGGGCGCAACCATGTGTAGGCTCTATCATGACAGACGAAATAGGTACCCTTAGCTTTTAGGAACGAAGGGGAAGTCTGAGACGCAAAGACATATGTCTCCGTGCAGATACTCTTTCCTAACTGAGCTCTGGGATTCTAGGCATTACCTTGCAGACATAGGTGACCCTGATGGGGTACAATCCAAATCGGGGAGGATCTCCTTGCTCGCTGGTTCTCACTCAGAGTAACTCCATATCCGGTCACGCTCCATCCAATATATGCTAGTGTCTCATCTCTCGGGATAGTCTCATAGGAAGTAGCTTCTCTAATCATATCTACTATACCCTTAACTAGAGCACTATTCTTTGGATTATCTTTTACAGAACGTAGGGGGTGGACTTCATGAGCATAGATGAACATCGTTCTGTATGCCCACACAGAACCATTATGGCTGAAAGGCAGGACCAAATAAGGGATACCTTTATCAGTAGTATGAGGCATAAGACCACACACCCAACAGTTAGTCGTGTTCACTACTAATTGGTGTTGGTGCAAAAGCTGAACGAAGGAGTTATTGATAAACTCTAATCTCCTAAGGGACTCATGTTCAGGTAAAGGGTGAAAAGAATGTGAGGAAACAGTAGAAGGAGGCATGGGCTGTATAGTGAGTGCAAATGTCACTCGAAAATAAAATAAAACATATCCTATTAAAAACATCATTACACTAAGCAACATAAAAATGCATAATATCAAAAAACGTTTTCTGGTCATCATTATACATATTTTGGCTTTAAAGTTCATCTCTTTGGCAGGTCTCTCCATCTCGAAAAACTCCATCCTCTAACCTTGCTGCTCGCGGAGGTAGGGTGTTCCGTGCTAAGGAATGCGCCTGTCAGTCCAGGGAACTCACAAGGACCAACCAGAACCGTCGACCTTGTGTCTTCGGCTTGCACTCCAAAGACTTGTCGCCCGCGACCCTACAGCTGAACCCGGATGGTGGTTCGAAAAACAAAAATAAAAAAGTTTCCCAGATGAGAGAGCTGCACTTTCAAAAATAGCAAAGAAAAGGAATTTATTTGTCCATAGTTCTCGGCCTCAGATTATAACGGCTTTTTCCAGGTAATGTCTGGTTTTGAAACAAGAGTTCAGGCTCGGTAGTGTCCAATCGAATTTACGGTGGCACAGCTTCTTGCAGAAGATTGTCACTTTTACGTTCAGATTTTGTCTATGGCTGTCCTAGCAATCATTACCTTCCATATTCTCATCTTCTGCATAGTAGTCATCAGCATAGTACTGAGGCGTCCTGCCGGACGCGTTATTCTGCTGATCAAAACTATTCATTGAATTCTGAGGAGGAAATGGACGTGCGTTCTGGGAGAATCCTCCACGCCCTCTACCTCTAAGAGTTTGTGGAACACCTCGACCTCTTGCGCTAGAAACACCATTCATACGCTGTAACAAAGCAGGGCAGCTACTTTTAAAATGACCCTCTTCTTTACAATATGCACACTGATTAGGGCTACAGGAAAACGTGGTTGAGAAAACTCGAACCTTTGCGAGTTTCTCTGAAACTGCTGAGGTTGCTGATATTCACGCTGACCACCACGAGGCGGATAAGCTTGCTGTAAAAGAACCTTCGTTTTTAACTCTTTAGTTTTCTTGTCTGCTCTATCTTTCTCGTCCTTATCTCTATTCTCGTAGTACTGTGCAGTAGCCAATATCTGTGCTGATGAGGAAACGGCCCACGAACTCTCTGAATCTTTCAATTTTTTACACAACTCAGGAAGCAAATTGTGCACAAACTTGTCAACGAACAACCGTTGACCACCTTCGGTACTCATGTCTTGACCACTGTGGTCGATAAACGTTTCCTCAAACCTAGTGAAGAAATCAGACACGGTTTCCTCTTTCTTCTGCTTACATGCAGACAATTTGTCCCAATTCACTCGCATAGCAGGCATTAAAGTCTTCATGTAAGGAACGATCTTGCCAGGAAGTTCTGCAACTAAAGGCTCAGGTTTAGCACCACCAACTTGTCGGCCGTCTGCGGCAGCAATATTAACCCAGGTATCACCTAACTCCTGCGCATGATCTGTATGATGAATCAATCCCCACAAAGGCTGTGGAACCACATTTCCAAATAACATGTCTATATCAGTTAGATTCATAACACATGAGTCTGCAGTCTGAGATAGTTCCTTATAATACCCTGCAGGATTTTTACGGGGGTCAGGCAAAGTCTGCTTAAGGGCCAAAACTTCAGCTCACTTCCAAGGAACATGTACAAAAACACGCTGAAAGTGAGCCGGCACAGCTACAATACCAGCATTAACATCGGCCTGAACGGCCTCTTTCCACACCGGAAGAACCTCTCTCATTGGATATTGTCTCGCTTTCCTCCTAACAGAGGGATCAGGCTCAAACAACGACCGTGAGATAGCCTCCCTCCTAAATGACAACAATGTCGCAACTGCTCTTTCAACATCGGAACCCACAATCGTTCCTTTTGCAAACTCGAACCGTACATGACACAGCTCAGGTGGATTGGGCTCCAAATCATTATCCTCCAAATCCTCACAAAGAAAAGCACACATTTTTTCAAAAACGTATCTCTGCTTTGGTGCTTCCCACTGGTGGAAGACATCCATAACAGACTCTAGCTCATATCTTGTGGGGTCAGTAACCCATTTATGTGCCAAATAATCCAACGTTTCCCGCTCTCTAGAGTCGGGCAGTTGACTACGCAGCTGTTTGTGCGTTGAAACAGGGGTCATACTTGCTGCCCCAAAAAGAGGAGATAGGAGACTAGCAACAGTGTCAGTCATTCTCTGTCGAACAGAAGGAGAAGTCAACAAAAGAACAGGGGGAAATAACAGAGTGAGACAAAGCAGACGCAGATGCAGACGCAGAGGCAGTATCAGGAGGAATATCAGAAGAGGTAGTTGATGCAGTAGGTAAAGTCGTAGGGAGTAAAGGCGGAGCAGGTAGCAAAGTCGGTGGCCCTTGAGGGGTCTGCGCCGTAGCAGTAGGAGCCAACTGAAGAGGAGCTGGCGGCTGTGGAAGAACCTGAGGCAAAACAACCGGAGGTTGCACAACTAAAGGTTGCGGAGGTGCAGTAGCACTCTGCGCATAGGGGGGTGGCGAATTCAATAAATGTGACATTAGAGGGTCTTTCTCAAGTTCTTTTGCTACATCTTGCTGGAGAGGTGACAAAACTGGATATCATTTATCAACTGCCATTTTACGTTGCCTGTGCAACTGCTCACTCGCTTGTTCTTCTTCATCATCTTTATACTGCATAGCAGCTTGCATTATCGAGATACCCTTTTCTCTTTTATTCCTTTTAGCTAATTTAATTTCTTTCTGTTTGGCTTCCTTTCGCCATAGGCGGAAAGAGTCAAACATCGCCGGCCGGGCTTTCTTCTTAAAAAGTCTAACCTCTAGATTATCTAATATCTCTGTGTCAAAACTACCATATTGGGGCCACTTTAGAACACCATCTTTCCTGGTGTATCGGATACATACTTCATTATATGTGATGGGGCCCACGCCGTGCTTCACATAGAGCTCATAGGTTGGAGTTCCAATTGGAAGAACCGGACACGAGTCCTCCAATCGGGAATCCCTATTACAACCAAGACAAAACAAATTTCCAAGTCTGCTAAGACCAGGCATCTTCGCTCTCTTGTCTAGCTTCAAACTTCAAAGGATTATCGAAATACGATAGTCTCGTGAATACACGAGTCTCTCGGCTTTGGTACTTGCAAGTTCCAAATCAAAGATCCCAAGGGGATACCCAAACTAAGAACCAAACTAAGGACTGGGAGACGCTCCACTTATACTTAACTGAGGTAACGATGACGTCACCAGAAGACTTGTCTATCGTTCCGCTCTACAAATCATCAAAGGGTCCAAGAGAGGACGATAGTCAGGGCAGCAGTCCTTCGTAGCCGTCGGGAAGCGGGGAACCTCGCAGCAAAGACTTTCGGACCACGAACGACATACAGGGGTCGATGAAGTGGTTGGCCTTCCTCCAGAATTTCACACGAAGCTCCTCACGAACCTCTGGCTTGGACCGGTACCGCTGAAATCGCCCCACGTTGGGCGCCAACTGAAGTACTGGGTTTTTAAGAACCCAGCGGTGCCAGGAAACACACCCTAAGACTTTGAGTCCTTCCTGTCCCAGACTACAGAAACACAGAGTCTTCTTGGTGAAGTCAAAGATCGAATTTCTTGGCTGCAGCCAGTAACAGGAATCCTAGAAGTACAACACTGTGTATATTCTCAGGAGACTGCTCAACTTACAAAGCCAGCCATCCCTTTTTATACAAAATATTATGCTTTATGCAAACATTCCTTATTTTACAGTTGACCATTCACATATTTTCATAACAAAGAAAAAGCAGAATCATGATGACAAGCCCATTTTTCAGTTTGCCTAGCCCACAATCAATTTCCCGGCAAGGCCCAACACTTTCCATCAGATATCAGACGGACCCCTAATAAAATCGGGCACCTCCTCATCGTAAAGTAGGTCATAAAGCAAGAAACAGAGACAGGTGCGTGTAAGATTAGGCATAGTTGTGTGTGATGCAGGGTTTATGGTATGCTGTGCCTTGATCCTAATCTTGATCGGCCACTGGGAAAGGAAATGGCCGAACAGGTGTGGCGCCGCGGCCAGGGCGACTGACGCTGGTATCTGGGGACCACGGTTCGATCCCCGGCTCCGGCGGCAGGTTAGCCCAGCACCATGTGACTCTGGGCAATAGCTCGCTTAATCTTCCCGACGGCCCCCAGCGCCTAGAGACCCTTACGGGTGATTGTGCGCTTTACAAATGTGGACTTTTTTCGGGAAGTGAAGTCAGCTTGCCCAGGTCACACAAAAGTCAGCTAAAGGTGTACGTGTCCCAAAAGACTTATTTCGGCCTTAGTCATCGGCCTATGTGAGGGCAACCACAAAATGGCTGCCATCCACAAAATGGAGCCCGAGGGTTCAGGACGGAATCCCTGATTTCAGGGTGTTCTCGCCACTCAAATACGCCGAAAATGCTTGTATATAGTATACTTGTCATTCTCGGTCTGCTGATACCAAAATCGTCATGATACGACGATGTTTATGACACGGGTCCAGACAATGAATAAGACCCTGAAGGACATGACCAATGGTTTGTCTGACAAAATCAGGAGGAGATGGGTTGATATACCCCATGCCTACTGTTTGCCTAGAGGGATGTCCACAAACAGAGGTTCGCTTTAGCCCCTATGAGTTGTTGCTTGGGTACCCTGTCCAAGGGCCATTGCATCTGGTGAAAGAGTGTCTGAAAAAGCCTTTCAAGGAAGCCAAGGACAATGTGGATTATTTACTAGGTCTGCTCTCACACATGGCAGAGTACATGTACAAGGCAAGCAGAAACCTGGAGGCCAGTGAGTAGCTCATGAAGCACTGGTATGATTAAAAGTCTGTGATGCCTGAGTATACTCCAGGACAATTGGTGTGGGTGTTGAAGCCTGTAGCTCCTAGAGCTCACCTCTAAGAAGACGACCAAGAAAGTCATTTGGAACCCAGAGTGTTAGAAGGCTTTTGACACTCTGAAAACATTTTTAAACATTTTTATATTTAGCACCAGTGCTAGTTGTCCCTGACTACACAAAGACATTTGTGGTTCAGACAGATGCTTCAGAACAAGGTACTGGAGCAGTGCTGGCAAAAGTAAATTAAATGGGCCTTAATATGCCAGTTGCGTTCATCAGTAGTGTACTCCCTAGAGAAGGAAGATGGAGTGCCATTGAGATGTAAGACTTTGCTGTGGTCTGGTCCTTGAAGAAGATGAGGCCATAACTGTTGGGCACTCATTTTATTTATGTACAAACTGACCACAGACCTCTCAAATGGCTAATGCAGACGAAGGGGGAAAAGCCTACATTTGTGGAGGTGGTCTCTTTCCTTGAAGGGAATGGCCTTCACTGTTGAACCCAGACCTTGGACTGCCAATGCCAGTGCAAGTGGTCTTTCCATGCTTTTACACTTAGCTGATGATTACTACTGGGGTGTAGGTTAGCTACCCATCACCTTTCATCTGAAGAGGATCTTCATGGAAAAAGCATCCTTTTTGCCCAAATGACCTGCTTTGTTTTGCTTGGTACTGGTGTTAACTGGCTCTGACTGTACCCTGGGCTCTGCTTACCAGGCCCAGGACCAGTGCTCTGATTATAAGGATATGCACATTAAGTGTAATGATAATTGGTACAGACTGTCTAATGGTAAGTACCTGTTATATAACAGGGCATGTAGGTTTAGAGTCCCAGTAGACTTAATGCACTTAGGTGTGCCCTACAGTGTTGCCTGCTGCCATTTTGAAGTCAGCGCTGCATTTCAGCTGCCTTTATCTTAAATGCATATGCAAATTCGACTCTATATTTAAAGGTCCCAAACTATCTTATTTTTACATATGAGTCATCCTAAGGTCACCCCTAGGTGCCCCGGGGTAGGGAACGTTGAGACTAGAAGCAGGGTCATTATGAATAATGTTTTGTAAGCCCTGGTGAGTGAAAAACTGCCAATTCCTTTGTCTGCCCATGTAGTCAATAGCTCCATAGGCTAATATAGAGATATTTATTTAAGTATACATAGTGACAGCGGCCACTTCAAAATATACCTAATGGTATCAAATTTCTTGTTAAGATAAATCCAACAACTTGCCGTTGTTAAAGTTATAATAACTCTTACAGAAAAAAGTTATTTCACTTTATTTTCTATGAGCCAAAAATCCAGCTTTCCAGCTGCTGTTACCTGATTGGCCAGCCTTACGCAGGCTGAGCAACAGCTGCTTGATGATGTGTGTAGTGTCTTGTCAGAGAAGACAATAGATTTCCATTTGCCAAAAGGAAGGAAGAGGGTAGGGGAGCTAAACTGGTCTTTAAAGTGAGAATGACAGTTTGGGATCAGCACAGGCTGACACCTACATCCTGCACTCCCAGCGACACAGGATCCTCAGTGATTAGATTAGTCAGGGGGCAGGAAGGGGTTTGTTGGTGAAACTTAGCCACAGCAGTGTGTTGGCTAAGTCAGATCTCACCCCAAAGGAGAGACTTTCTCCATTGGATTTTAAGAGAAGAGTGCTTTATGGGACACGAATATGCCACACTTTGGAGGAAGTGGTCATACACCTGGATGGCACCCTGCATCCCATTGGTCAGGTGTGCCCCTCTGCTTGACACCCAGAAACAGTGAATACTTATGGGAGAGCTTCATAGCTCTTCAGATATGCTGCCTGAGACTACAAGAAGAATTATGTTTCTTATTTTCACACTTAAGGCTTGTCGACGCCTTAGATGGGGAGTTTCCCAGGAACATTCTCCAGGAACTCATCCTTGGTGTACATGTGGTGACGGCCCTTGCTCCCCACCCACCTCTTCCCGGAAAAATAGAATTAATAGGATTGAGTTACCCATCTATTTTTTAATTTTGTCAGGTGTCAGTATAATACCATGGGTTTAATTAATTAGTAGATGTTTTATATTACAATAGATAAAATATTTTTGGGGATGAATTGGTGGACAGAGGGCCCCCCCATCTAGAATAGATGGTTTCCACTTAACATACTAGCACACGCTATCCCGGTATATACCAGCATATGTATGCTGGGTTGAGGCTTATTTTACAGCCTTTGATTGCCATGACAACGAGCCGCCTCCGGCATGTTTTGCATCAGGGATTAGTTCTCCCCGCTTCACGTATGCGCATTGAGGTCTATTTTTTACGCAAGTGCATGTTCCACTGGGACTGTGACATGCCCCAGAAGGAGGGACCGCCCAGCACCTACGTGCTTATTTACATTTAAGCCCCCCGTCCCGCAGCC
Organism: Lissotriton helveticus; assembly: GCF_964261635.1. NCBI lineage: Eukaryota > Metazoa > Chordata > Amphibia > Caudata > Salamandridae > Lissotriton > Lissotriton helveticus. Next base: position 745,476,870 of record NC_136059.1, on the reverse strand, counting down.
TTTAGTGCATTATTGGCTGGCGGTGGGACACAATCGGTGTAAGGGCTTAGGTCCCCGATAACACTGTGAGTACACAATGTGGAATGGGGATAAGGTAACGGAGCAACTTGCCCGTTAGGTGATGTCTATATCTGGAGGTAAGAACACTTGTGACACATGTACGCTTATTAGCAGTGTTTTGGGGGAATTATTGTTTTCTTTGGGGATTGGTATGTTCAGGAGTACCCTATGTGTGGCAGTGCAGTGCCGCTATGGATGTATTACATCCTCTCTACAGATCGGGTACCCTGGGGATTTGGCCTGCTAGTATACGGACCTGTGCTGCCCCACATGTCATGAGTGTAATAAGGAGAGTATTTATCTCCCTCTGGCCTCTAGACTTTTTCTCTTTATTTGTATATTGTGCTCACGATTGTGGCACACTGTTGGATTAAGCTAGTCTAATGCTTTGTATTTTCTTTTCCTTTCTGTCCTAGGTTTTGTTCAGGAGCAGTACAATGGCCCACCCTGACATTTACGAAGGGTATCTACTTTTTATACTTTATTCAAGTGCACTTCACCACTTCTGAATACTGGTCCTGAAGAAGTGCCAAAGACCCTTGCGGCATCAGAGGCGCGAAAGATTTTGATTATTTTATAATATCCTGGCATTATGTTCCTTGTGGGATTAGACTCAATTTATACGTTTTTATTCTGGCAGGGGTGCTGTTACATTGATAACCTTGTTAAAGGTCACCCTGTGTCAGTTTCTATCACTATGCACAGATTTGTTACCCTCAGATAGGACCCACACAATCCTCATGCACCACCCGGCATGCCTTAAAGATCTCTGAAAAAGTGACACTTCGGGGGACCCGTTGGGAATTACAGCGCCGGCCCAACGAGGAGCATTTGCCCGATGATGAAGCATGACACCTCTTGGGGTGTGTGAGGGCAACAGGAGGCAAGACGTGTTCTTTCCCCCTGATTGGTGGGCCCCGTTCCCCTCTAGGACTCTTTCTTCTCTGCTTGAATGTGTATGGGTGACTATATACACCCTACCTCTGGAATAGTGTTCTTTTTTGGATTTGATAAAAATCTATAGCACCACTTTACGACATATGTTTGCACTTGACCGGGGCAATGTAAAAGTTTGAGGCTGACCATGATGGAGCCCTGGTCGGATACACTAAGCAGGAGCCATTGGTCAAAATTTGACCTTCAGACTTAGAAACGTATCTGGAGGATTTTTCTCTCAACATCAAGCTTTCCTCTCCAGAAGGCCGATTTTGATGCAAAGTTTTGGGATTGCTCCACAGAGAGGCTTCGGTCAAATCCTGGATATCTGGATCTCCAGAGCTTTTAGCGAGATGAACCCTGAAGTCCAGGCCGGGTTGTGGATGAAGTAGCCAACTTGCCTCTCGATGTTGAGTCGGTCACCTTATGAAACTTTTTGACAAAAAGTTCCCAAACTTCATCAATCTTTGAGACCTTCTTCCTAAATTTCTTTTTGAGGGTTCATAGTTTTCAAACCACAAATCCAAGAGTTTGAAATCTCTTAGATGGCCCTTGGGACGTCTGTCCCTGACACAACTCCTCTCTGGAGGGTCCACCAACTCCTGCCAAATCTGATAGATTTGCCAGGGATAGAATCCCTCCCTCAAACGTCAGGTGGTTAGACTGCTTTTCCCACAATGCACCTCTCCAAATCCTTGAAGGTTCACTGGATGCACTCCAGGATGGGGACTCTTGCTGGAGATGATGGATGTGGGCTCTGTTAACCTGTAGCTTGCAGGGATTTCACTCCTTAATCCTTCTTGAAGCAAGGCTAGATTATTAGGGCTGAAGTACCAGATTGTGGAGAAGTGTGGCTCAGGGGTTAGAGGCAGCAGACCCGGAAGCTAAGATCGGTCCTGGACCAGGGTTCAATTCCCCGCCTCGGCGGGTCTTTGGCTAAAAAAATTCCACGGACTCGATAATTCTTGCCCCGGTGCCTCCTCGACTCACGGGTTCACACTCTGCGACTCTGGGCAATAGCTTGCCTAATCTCCACAACGGCCCCTCGCTGCGGGATGCCTGACTTTCACCTTGTGGATACCCTGCTATCTCACAGGTGAATACCAGGAAGGGTTCCCTAAGCAAGCGCCGGGAAACCCACTGCGGGTAGCTGTGCGCTATATAAGCTCAACTACATTTACATTGTGCATCATGTGCAGTCCTTCAGAGTGCAGTCTTTTGGGTACAGAGCCAGATTCCAGCAGGGCAGTCCTTCTTCTCCTTGTGTTTCAAGCAGCAAATCTGAGGACCTATGCAGCTCTCCCATACATTTATCATAGGTTCTGGGCATCAAGCAGGGAGGCACCCCTGGCCAATGGAATGCAGGGTGCCACTCAGGTGTATGACCACTTCCTCCAAAGTGTGGCATAATCTTGTCCTAAAAAGCAGTATTCTCTCAAAATGCAACATGGAGAAAGTCTCTCCTTTGGGGATAGATTGTGCTAATCCAACCCACTGGTGTGGCTAGGTTTCACTAACAAACCCTTTCTAACCCATTGACTAACCTGATCGCTGATGCTCCTGTGTTGCTGGGGGTGCAGGATGTGGGGTCAGCCTGTGCTGATCCCATACTGTAATTTTCCCTCTGAAGACCGGTTTGGCTCACCCACCCTCTTCTTGCCTTTGGGATTCTGCAGTTAAAGTTATTCACCCACAGGAAATCTATTGCCTACTCTGAAAGGACACTTCACACATCATCAAGCTGCTCTGGTTCTGCCTGGGAAAGTCTGGCCAATCAGAAGAAGGCAGCTGGAAAGCTGGATTTTGTCTCTCAGAATAGAAAGTTTAATAACGTATTTTCTGTAGTAGTTATTACAACTCTAACAGTAAAAGTTGCTGGATTTTTATTAACTAGTAATTAGATACCTAGAAGTATATTTGTAGGTGGATCTTGTCAATATTTATACCTAAATAAAATATATCAATGTTAGCCTATGGAGTCATTCACTACAATGGGGAAACACAGAATTGTCGATTTTTCCCTCATCAAGGCTTATTAAAACATCTTTTAAAGTGTCCCTACTTATAATTACAATACACCTCACTCATGGGGCACCCAGGGGGGACCTTATGGGTGACCTATATGTAAAAATAAGGTAGTTTGAGACTTTGCAAATAACTTGAAATCCAAAGTCGACTTTGCATATAATTTATAAGGTAAAGGCAGTCTGAAAGGCAGTGCTGCTTTTAAAATGGTAGTGGGCACCACATTAGTGAACACTTAAGTGCATTAGGTCCACTGAAACCTCTAAACCTACATGCCCTTTTATATGCTAGGGACTTGCAGCTAGGCTGTCAGTACCAATTATTATTACACCTGATTTGCATATCCTTATAATCAGAGCACTGGCCCTGGGTCTGGTAAGCGGAGCCCAGGGCACAGTCAGAGTCAGTTATTATCAGTACCAAGCAAAAAGATAGGGGTTATCAAGGCAAAAAGGATGATTTTCTCACAAAACTTAATGAACAAATAGACACCAAAACACAAAGAAACAGATGTAGGGAACCAGAGATAGAATTTTTTAAAACTGCACCTAAATGAGCAAAGTGCCAATAACGGATATCTGGTTGTGCTATACCGGGTTCAAGTCAAAAGTTAAAAGTTAAGGCTGACCGGGAGCTACTGTTTGCAGGATACAAGGCACAGATTTGTCCCGGTTGAAAGTTTACCTTCTGAATTAGAAGCTTTTTCTGGAAAAAAAGCCCTCATTGACGGGCTGTCTGTGGGTCGGACTGTATGATGGGTCCAAAGAAGGGTTGGTGAAGCGCAGGTCATTGGCGCTGGTGGGAACTTGGAGTGGTCAATGTCGATGACTGAAGCTCTGAGCAGGTGAAGTGTGGAATCAGCACCTTGTGAGGTTCCATCAGCAGCTAGATGCTTTTCAATATAGACCTCAGTGAGGTTTGGACTTGAAAACCATTCTGGAATTCTAACTCCTTTCAGCAGGGGAAACTAGCGACTTGAACCGTAATGCAATTTAGCATCAATGACTGCGGCTTTGTCGACTGTTCCAATCTCCTCTGGTTCCCTAGATAAGTAGTTTTAAAAAAGTATTTAAGTGTCCAGTTTTTCATGTTGTTGGGTCTGAGAAGTACACTATAACACCAGCACAGGGATTAGGACCTTGTGGGCACCACTTGGGTGTTAGGACTCTCCCAGAATCTACCAGCATGGTCCAGGTCAAATACTGCTGACATTGGTTAGTTGGGCTCTTGGAAAAAGAAGGTTTCTTGCAGCTTTTGTGGCCCTGTAGCCTAACAGGAGGTCAGCAGCTGACCCTTGGAGTCCACTTCTTTGGGTACAAATGGGGGCAAGTCCAGCCCTTGGGGGTTCACTTCACAGGTTCAACCGCAGGTGCAGTCCTTCTTATGTCTTATGCAGGTATAAATGTGTTTTGAATAAGCCCGGGCGGAGACCTCTGCTCTCCCCGTGGAGTGTATGGAGAATTGCCTCCTCTGCGTTCCGCGGAGAATGCAAATCTCTGCACACTCCGCAGCGGAGCGGAATTTGCCAGCCCCTGCCTCCACCCCCCTATATTAACAATTAATTCTACATTACTGAAAATAAAATTAAAACCACTTACCTGTACTGTGGGGTCCACGCCTCTAAGCCGGAATGGTCTTCCAGAGTGTGACGCTTCAAAGGTGATGCCGCCCTTGACGCGCAGCCCAGGCTTCTCTAGATAGTGGGGGATGCCAACACTCCTGTCCTGCTCCACATTAGGGGGAGGACAGGCGGGCAACTTAGTTAGATGAGGAGGAGTCTCCACATTTAGCCAGCACAACCCCTAAGGTGTGACAAGTGATGTGGACCCCTCATTTGAAAATCTTGAGTGGTGGGAAAACTCCCTAAAAGGGCTATGGTAGTGCCCCTTCCTACAGGAGTTTGTCACTTAGAGGGTGGAGACACCCTAAAGGTAGTTAACCTGTTGACTACTACCTGTCTCTTCCCTTTAATTCCCCTGAATGTAATATTTTTATGGCATATCTGGACATTAAACTTTAATTTTAACAGACAAGAAGATTACACAGACAAATAAGAGCTACTGCTGGAGAACTGAAGCCCTGCTTCAGGGAAAATTGACACCAAACCCTGCCTGCTGCCTCAAGGACTCAACAATGGAAGTTGTGCAGTCTCGTCGTGAACCTGTGAGGACTCCAAGAACCCCAGCTCCTCCAGCCTTTAAGAAATCACCAGGAGCCTCATTTGGAGTGAATGTATCACTCCCCTACACACCACAGGCACTGATCTTAATATGTCCGGTTTGTAAAGTAGCTGCTCCCCAGTGACTCCTGCTCAGCTCCCATATTACAATCTCTCTGGAGGTTCAGATCTGTCTTTCCACCAACTTTGGAGATGTCACACCGATTTACTACCCGTGATACCAGACCCCCTTCAGCAAACAGCAATGCGAAGAGTCCGTCCAGGACTCCAACCACCCCAGACGCATGTACCCATCGAGGGATGTTGAGACCCTGAGACCCATATCATGAGTGGCCAAGGTGCCCTGAAACTGCCTCTCCAAGTTGCCTGCTCATTATTGCAGGGACATCTCGATACATGCCACTAGGCTGAACTATCTGTTCGGCACCCATCCCAACTGGCCCTGGTAACGACGATCTAGCTCTGCACCCAAGGTCCTGAGATCCATGGGACTCATCCTATGAAGTGTCTTTTCAAGTAGCCCCCTTTGTAGTAGTGCACCAGCTACCACCACCCTCAGCACTCATCTCCCATCTCCCGGCCACATCCGGGATGCTCCTGGTCTTCTACTACTGGAACATTGGACCAGGTCCTGCTATCAACCTAAAACAAGAAGGTGAACTTTGTGAAAGCATTGCCTGATTTTATTTGCATTTTTCAACTTGTCTCCCTTGACTTCAATGGTGAGTAATTGCACACATAAGTGATATATTTTGTGAGCTGTTGAAAATCATAGCTTTGAAAGTACTGACTGTAAATCAAAGATTTTGGTCTTAACAAATACATAAAAATCCATACTCACTTTATAAATTAGTCTTGGATTTATTGTTGAGTGTGTGTCTCATTTATTGCCTCTGTGAGTACAACAAATGCTTAGCTCTACCCTCTGGCAAGCCTAACTGCTCGCCGACACTGCCACAAATAGAGCATTAGTATTATCTACTTTTGCATCTGTAAACCAATAAGGGAATCCTCTGACTCTCTGAAAACTAGTACACTATATAGAAAGCCTGCTTCTTACAGTAGATAATTAACTTGTCAGAGAAGAGAGTGAAAGTATGTCCAAACTTGAATAACTTTGGCTATGCAGATATTATTTACGTGCAAAAACAACCGGAGATGGCCAGAATGCAGAACAATGTCATACATTCACCTCAGTACAGGGATCTGGGCCTAAATCCATTGTTTTTTTGCTCACCATGCCATTCTAGTTTGAACCCAGCCATATGCAAATCATTCTTGGACCTGCGCCCAATGGGAACAGTCCAGCCTGAACTGCCAGGCCAGGTTCTCCCTGGACTGGAAGCAAAGCATCCTAGGACCGGTTTCGGAGTTTCACCCCCATCAGCCAGGATAGCTTGATTCCAGTGGCATGGAGAGCAGGGGACCCACGTCTGGGCATACCCGTCCCACTCGGGGTGACAAATGTAAAAACAACAGTTGATGGACAGAATGCAGAACAAGGTCAAACATTCACCCCAGTACAGAGATCTGGGCCTAAATCCATCATTTTTTTGCTCACTATGCATCTGAACTGAGGTGCCAAAGTGAGCAAATGAATGATGATGGATTCAGCCCAGATCTGTGACTGGGGCTGAGTGTCTGAAAAGTTTCAGCGCTCCGTCCATCATCCCCTTGTGTTTGATATTATTTACGTTCTATAACCAGGAATGCCAGACTTCTACTAAAAACAGAGACATAGAAACCTATAGATATTCTGAAAGTATCTATTAGTTTTTAACATGGATCATCCGCCAGAGCTCACTACTAGGAAATGGACATTAAATAGGAGATTCCTCTTGTTATCCTCTACCCCGGGCTTTTGAAGCTTGAAATTGACACCTTTTTTCAAAACAATGTACCGTTTGCCCCCTATACATTGTCTGGGATACCTTTAAGGCCTGGTTAAGGGGGACACTGAAAGGAACCGAAGTGGGGAGGGCAAGGATTGAGAGGCAAGAACTGGCCAACTTAGAAAAACAGATAGCGGGGTCAGAAGCTGCCTTAAAGGCAAGCTGTCCTGATTATCCTGAGAAAGATAGTCGGGTAAAAAGAGTGTGGGAGCTTCAGTTAAAGTTGAGACTTGAGTCAGAAGAGGTTTTACATCAAAAATGGGAGACAAGTAAAATGAGGGAGTCAACCAATGGGAGAACTGTGTTAGGCTCCTTGCCATGAAGACCAGGGTTGATAGAGCCAATAATTACATACGTAATATTAAAGTGGGTACACAAATTACACAGAAGAAAGGGAAAATAGAAGAGGCTTTTGCACAGTTTTCCAGTATTTCTATCACGAAGATCTTCAGGGGGCAGAGGAACATATTGATAGGTGGCTTAAAGAGAAACAGCTTCCAAAAATAACTGAGTCTAGTCAAGAATTTCTCTCTCTAGAAATAGCATGGAGGGAGATATGAGCTGTGTTAGATTCTGCTAAAAAAGGGAAAGCCACAGGCCCGGATGCAATCCCGATAGAGATCTACTCTATGTTGAGGGAGAAAATCATTCCGGTTTGGTTGAAACTCTTTAATGAAATACTAAAGGGTATTTGTTTTACTGGAAGGCGAAGGGGCGGTATGAATACGATATTGCCACTTGCACATTGCACATTCGCACTTTAGCTCCATGCACTGAACATTTTAAAACTACTTTGAATGCTGCTTTTAATTGAATTGAATTTTACATTGTGATTTTAAAACAAACATAATCTTGCCTCGCATTTGCCTCTTTGATGCCCGCTTCTGCTCGCCGGCTCCGCGTTCCACCACGGGCTGTCCCGCTTGACGTGGAGGGAGCGTAGGCGGGGCAGTGATGGGTCAGAGGTCGGGGGGACGGGACTAACCCTGTAGAAGTACTATTTTAGACGGTCATGTGCTCGTCGCGCAGCGGACGCGCGCAGCGAGCGTGCCGGCGGCGCGCCAAAGACAAGCCCGTCTGCGCCCGTCCGCGCCCAGACAGGACCAGGGGCCACCCCCCTTGCACGAAAACACGCAGTTTTCAGCTATTCTATTACTGATCTGCTGAGCCTCAGGGTAAATCGCCATTTTAATTGCAAGACATTGCCTTTGGAGGCCGCCTCATCCCCCTGCCCGGAGTGCACTTTCTCCTTTTCCCATCTCCAGCCAGGATCAATTGGGGAGTCTGCTGCTGACATAAATATCAATCCAATTAAGAGTAAAGATCGCGTTAACCATTATACTTTCCTTACTACAAACTGTAGATCGCTTCCTAAACATAAAGACGATATTTTCAATCTCCTGCTTGATCAGAAGCCGGATGCGCTATTCCTAACAGAGACTTGGCTAACTGCAAGCTCCGGGCCGGACATAGCATCAGCCCTCCCTCCCAATTACACGATAATCAGGAAAGACCGCCTAAACCAAGGAGGAGGGGGTATAGGGATCATCTTTAAAAATACGTTTCAATGCAAGTGGGAAGATGTCAACCTGGAAAATTGTGAAGCAGGGCTTTTCAAACTAGCCTTGTCTCCGCAAACTACACTTTCAGGGATTTTAATATATCGCCCTCCAGGGGCAGCTGGGGATTGGGTGGCAGCCCTATCAGAATATATTGCACCACTTTTGTTGGAAACATCTATGTTTGCCATTTTAGGAGACCTCAATCTGCACCTTGAAGACCGCAGCTGTCCAATGATTCTCAATTTCCTTTCTGATCTTGAGGCACTGAACATCCACCTATGGAATACAGGCCCCACACACAGAGCCGGTCACCTACTGGATCCAATCTTTGCAAATTTTGATCGTATAAAGTGCGAGCCCGCTCTGTTAATCCCGTGGTCTGACCACTTTCTCACCAAATTTCACATCTGGGAACCCGCTCATAAAACTCTTGTAAAATCTGAGGTATGGTTCAGAAATTGGCAAAAACTCCACATAAAGGATCTTGATGAACAACTAATTAGATCCAGCCCTTGTTTCAATCTTGAGAAGATCGCTATTAGTGACCATAGGACAATCAATTGTTGGCTATCTAGTGCCATACAAACTATTATTCCCCTGACCCTAAGCAAGCATAAATCATGCAATCCCCCGGTCCCATGGTTCTCAGATAAATTGAGAGAAGAAAAAAAAAAGTCAGTGTAAAAAACTAGAGAGACCGTGGGGAAGAGATTAAAACCCCGCTAAAAAAGAAATATATAAACATGCACTAAATATGTACCATCTGTCCTGTAAAATCGCCAATGGCGAGTTCACCAAAAACACCATCTTAGGAGCTCAAAATCACTCAGGGGTTCTCTTTAAAACCCTAAAGAATCTAGCTGGGGCAGCAGCTCAACCCGAACCTCCTACTCTGTCTCCTATGCAATGTAACTCCATTGCTAATTTCTTCCAGGAGAAAATATCGACAATTTATGACAATTTCACTTTAGATGTTGACGGCATTATTGGTCCATCGAATCTCTCCACCTCTTGCTATAGTGACCAAAGGGATGGCACCATGAACCATGTTCTTACAGCATGGCAGCCGTGAAACATCAATACTTTCAGCGAAGCTCTGAATAGTATTAACTCAGGTTCCCCCCAGGACCCTATGCCTGCTCATGTTCTTAAACAGCTAGACCCATCCATTTTGGAAGTAATTAGAGCGCTGTTAAATGCCTCCCTCAATGAAGCGGCAATACCTGGTGAGTGGAAGCACGCCATGGTGATGCCCTTGTTAAAAAAGGCCAATAGCGATCCGGAAGTCCTCTCTAACTTCCCCCCTATATCCCTTTTACCTATTTTTTCTAAAATCCTTGAAAAACATGTAAACAAGCAGTTGACGGACTTTGTCAATGATAACAACCTATTACACCATTCTCAATCGGGCTTTAGAAAAGGCCATTCTACAGAATCAACCTTACTGGGGGTCACTGAGGTTATCCGTCAAGAGCTGGATACTGGAGGTACTGGAGGTCTCATCCTATTAGACCTGAGTGCCGCATTTGACACCATCTCCCATACAATCTTGATTCAGGCGCTAGAAGACATAGGGGTTAGAGGAAAAGCACTGAAATGGCTGGAACAATTCCTCCTGAACCGGACCTTTCAGGTCTTTTCCAAAAATAACTCCTCAGAGGTCCAAAAGTCCATTTATGGGGTACCACAGGGCTCAATTTCATGTCCGTTACTTTTTAATGTCTACGTAACTCCATTGGCCAGGATCGCGGAAGAAATGGGTTTGACCATCTATTCCTATGCGGATGACACGCAACTTGTGTTCTCCCTCACCCCCACAGACAAATCTGGAACTTCTCCCCTTCGCTCTGGGCTCCTAAGAATAGCGAACTGGCTTCACTCCAGGAAACTCAAATTGAATGGGAAAAAACGGAGTTGCTCGTCTTCGGTAATCAAAAAAATCTCTGGGGCCTGACTCACTGGCCAGCAGAAATGGGGGCAACCCCGGTTGCGGTACAATCTGCTCGCAACTTAGGGGTAATACTTGACGACAAGCTGTCTATGTGTGCACATATAGCCACAACAGCTTCAACCTGCTTTTTGATCCTCAAATGGCTGAGGAAAATCTTATGGCAACTACCAGATGACGCACAAAGAACAGTACTACAGGCATTAGTCAGCTCTAGATTAGACTATGGCAATGTACTTTACCTAGGAGTTACAAAAAGTATTCTGAACCGACTTCAAGTGGTCCAGAACTCTGCGGCACGACTGCTCCTCAATCTCCCAGGTCGCACAAGCATGACAGATCACCTTAAGAAACTACACTGGTTGAAGATTGCCAGCAGAGTTAAATTTAAGGCACTATGCTACATGTTTAAGATTAGCTCTGGAGAAGCACCTGTATATCTATGCAAGATTGCTCAGAAATACATACCCTCCCGTAATCAGCGCTCCATGAACCAGGCAAAATTTATAGTTCCCAGGGTCAACCGGGCTCGGATGGGTGGCCGTTCATTTGCCCATCTGGCCCCTGCACTGTGGAACTCACTTCCGCTCTGTCTACGCCTAGAACCATGCTACCTTTGGTTCCGGAAAGAAATTAAAGCATGGCTGTTCAATCAATCGCGCTTCTCCCTCTCTTTCCATGTGTAACATAGATCCAAGGCGCCGGGAAACCCTCAGGGTAGCTGTTGCGCCATATAAATGCAATAAATAAATAAATAAATAAATATCTCTTTTGCCTGACTCATGCTGTGATGCAGTTATCACCTTGATCCTGAAGCCCGGTAAAGACTCTTCTCAGTGCCATTCATATCGACCGATTTTTTTATTAAACGTCGATTATAAGGTCTTTGCAGGGATTTTAAATAATCGGCTTTGCAAGATCATAGGCCCCATAATTCATGAGGATCAGAAGGGCTTTCTTCCGTGTAGGCAGATGTTAGATTCGGTATATACTTTAGTAGGAGAAGTGGATATGGCGTCATCACAGGGTCTCCCTCTGTCAATTATTACGGTCGACGCAGCCATAGCCTTAGATCGTGTGAACTGGCATTTTTTGGATAGGACCTTGATCACCTTTGGCTTCACTGCAGGTTTTAGAGAAGTTATTAATAAAATCTATAGATCACAACAGGCTTTGATCCTGGTTAATGGTAGCCTCTCTCCTGTCCTCAATATAGAACGTGTCACTAGGCAAGGTTGCTTACTGTCTCCTATTTTATTCGACATTTATATAGAACCTTCGGCGCAGAGCTTAAGATTAAATAAAAAGATTGATCCTTTTAAAGTAGGTGGGTTTGTGAGGAAAATAGCAGTTTATGTGGATGATCTAGTTGTATTTTCCTCTAATGTGGACATCACACTCCAGGAACTTATTACTGAAACTCAAACTTTTGGAACATTTTCTGGCTATGAAATAAATAAAGATAAAATGGAGATCATGGCATGGAATATTGCTAATCATGAGAGGTCCTTTGCTACAGATTTTAGATACCTTGGAATCATAATAACCCAAGACCCGAGAGAAATTCCAAAAGTTAACTTAGATAGAGTTTCGAAGGAAGTTGAGGTACTATTAAAAAAATAGCAGAACATACCACTATCCCATTATGGCCGGGTTCACCTGATTAAAATGTGTGTTCTTCCAAAATACACTTATCTTTTTAATAATATTACAACAGAATTTGCAAAAGCTGAGATTCTTAAAATCCAAGGCAAAATGTCCTCATTTATATGGTCAGGCAAGGGGATTAGGCTGTCCTGGAAAAAACGTAGGCACAAATGAACGCAAGGAGGTATGGGTTTACCAGATCTTCAGCTCTATTGTTGGGCTTACCAATTAAAAAACACCAGGATGTTACTGCTTACTCCAGATGACTCGTTGATTGGCAGCATGTTTAAAGCTATGTTCGATGGAGTAGGGGAGTATGGCTTTATGTACAATTTGACTCTCCTACATTAAAAAAAAAAATACACCTGAAGACGTTGCATATGGCGGCCAAGTTATGGGTCAGACTGTCGAGACTGCTTGGGGCTTACCTATTATAGTGATTGGGCACCGGTATGGGACTCCCCTGGAACTCCGGAGTGCCTTCAGGATGCTCTAGTTCAGCCACTAAAAGAGGCTGGAGTTTCACACTGGTAATATGTAGTAGTGGGTAACAAATGTCACCCTTGGGAACACCTGAAGACGTTGCATATGGCGGCCAAGTTATGGTCAGACTGTAGAGACTGCTTGGGGCTTACCTACTATAGTGATTGGGCACTGGTATGGGACTACCCTGGAACTCTGGAGTGCCTTTTGGATGCTCTAGCTCGGCCTAAAAAAGAGGCAGGAGTTTCATACTGGCAAGATGTAGTAGTGGGTAACAAATGTCACCCTTGGGAATTTCGGAACAATACCATGAATGGAGCCTTGTCTAGATTTAAAATTTATCAGCTTACATCTTGGTAGAAGAGTCTATGCTGGTCTCTCTTGGAGAACAATCCTATGGAAAATGAACTACAATATCTGGCCCCAAGGAAGAAAGAAGTTGCCTTATGATATAACTATCTTCTGGCTGCAGCAGAAAGAAAGATGAATATGCCATATCGGTCTCGGACAATTACTTGTCGAGTGAAGAGCGGAAAGAGTTATGGCAAGTATCTATTGACATGCTTTACCCTTTGAATAAATCGGCTGCACTCAGAAGAAACCACTTTTTTACACTCCACAGGATATATTGTTTCCCCCTAAAATATCCAGAATGAAGGGTGGAGGAGCTAGATGCTGGAGATGTAGAGTCCAGAACGCAGATCACGTTCCTGTATTTGTTTCTTGCCCCAAGATACAAGAATTTTGGAGTAATGTGGGTAAGACTATTTCCAGGTTCATGGGTGCTGTTGGGGAGGTAGGCCCAAATCTTATTTTATTTTGCATTGTACCTAAGTTGGGTGGGGTATGAGACCAGACTGGGCTACAACATAAATTGGTGTTCTACTTGATTTTGTTGGCGAAGAGAGGGATTTGTAAATTGTGGCGCCAGGAAGCTCATCCTAATTGGAATGCCTGGTGGAATTCCGTTAAGTATTTCAGAGCTTTAGATCAGAGGGTAAATGTATTTAGAGATAGGCCAGATTCTGGGTTGTTTTGGAATTAGTTGGATGATCCACTTTGCGATTAGTTTAGAATAGATCAAGGTACAGGATAAGTTCCTTTGATGAAAACCTCTGGGTCCGCTCAACTTATAAATGGGCACTCTCCGTAAGGAAAATACCAGCTAAGACAAAGAACCACCAAAGTTATATGTGCCAGAGGTGGAGCAGGTCAAGAGGCGGCTGCAGCTATGGAGGTCATATGAGGAAAAAAAAAGAAAGTATATCGTATGGTATTTAAAGAGTTAGATGATTCAATATTGAGATAGTTTACTAATGTTTTGAATCTTGTCTTTAGTTTTTCTCTAGGACCGTATGGATGTCAGTGCCAGCCAGAGTGAAAAGTCAGGTAGGTGATATCCAGTATGTCTGTTTTCTATGCTAGGTGGACCATGGGTCACAAGTCCCTGCACAAGTCCTCCTTGGCTATATTCCCATTCTGGGAAAGTGCCTTGTTATACATGGTCACCCCTATTTCTGTGGACTGATACTGCTGGTTTGTTGACTCTGTGAACTGGAACTCTGCTAACCAGGCCTTAGTGTATGTGCTCTAACCCCTAAGACATGTCAAAATTGGCCAACAACTAATTAGCTAATGTATCTTTCCTTAAAAGTCCACAGTATATTGTGTCCAAAGTATACCTATGGCCTAGAAGGTGTAATGTCACTTATGGACTTCAGCACTACTGTGCCATCCACTAGTGTGGACAGGCAAACATGACTCCAGATCTGCCATAGCAGACTGACAGCTTCAGATTGAAACTGCAACAGAACCGTCTAAATATGCACCTTTTGACAAGGGAAAGTGTTCCTTTTATTATATTAGAAGTTAACCCTTATGTAGGCCTTGCCTTGTAGCCTATAAGGCCCGCTCATGGTATTTAATAGTAGGAGTCGAACAAAGTAGGACTTGCAGAAAGTTAAGTTCAAGTCAAGTTAGGGTGACTACCACCATAAACCTATTTTCACTGTAGGAAGGTTAGCTGGTCCATAGAGAAACACTGGGAAGCACTATTTACTGTATTTTATTTTGAGACTTTTGTTAAAGTGCAAACATGATCCAAGGGTATCAGAGCGCTGTACAGCAAAAACTGTTTCCTAAATGTAACAAACATAATCATAAAATGTCTAACATAAAGTTACCTTGTGATCCATGATCACTCATCTGGCTGCATGCTAGCAAACCACTTCAAGCTGTTTTATGGTGAGGAAAGGGCACAGGATGCATCATGTGGACCAGGCGATGACCCTGGTGGGCCTCATGGTTGGATATCTTCCCTTTCCAATCTGCCTAGTTATTCCTCATTGTTCTCTCACAACATTTCACTGTTTAAAGAGTCGCACTGCACTTACTGTATTTGTCTACAACCATGCCCTACCTAAGAAAAGCCTTGTACATATTGCCAGCACAACCCCTTTTCATCCATGTTTTCATCCCTTTTTTTTTTTTTGCTTTTTGCTTTTTTTTTATTGAGAATTCATGTAACATAATAACAAAGAAATATGAGTAAATTTAACTGAAAAAGACTTGATACAGTGTAGGTAAACCATAAAAATTAACAATAAAGAATAAAATAAAATAAAAAATAAAAAACATGGTGTATGGAGATCGGTTAACGAATTACCTTGCTAGTATCCGATTGAAGTTGATAGTTATGAATCATGAGATGTTATTGATATAGATATTGATATTGATATTAATATGCGTATGAAAAACTTTTCATCCCTTTGATCTCATGCTCCCCCTTTGTCAGGGGGCTGTACGAAAAGGGCATGCTGGCCCTCTCCCTTGCATCCGACTACTAATCTGTGTGCCTCCACAGCCAACTGAAATCTTAAGGCTCTTCCTTATAATTCATAAAAAGAGCAAGTTTCACTAGTCTTATTGTCCTCACATAATTTGTGCACATCTTCCCCATATCTCGGCAGACCTGATGATAAATAAGGCCTCTCCGGAAACAGTATGTGCATCATAATAGCCAGACCTGATATTCAGTTCACAAACTCCCTGTGTACTTGCTGCTTAGGCGGATACGTCTCCTGATCGACCCACACATCCCAATATTGTGTCACTACCCTCTACCGTCCCTATCTCGGTGCATGAGTGCAAAGATGGGAAATTACTACGACTTCTCCCAGAGCTCCTTTGAAACATGTGCAGCAGTTACCTTTAAATATCTAAACTGACCATTTTCATAACTGGACTGGCTATAGTATCTTTGTTTTATCTCCTACCACCATCTCACTTCCTGCTGTCTCCTTTCCTTTCACATCTAGTCTTTTTATGGCTTTCTCACGCTCCTTCCAACACGTTTAAGATCCTTTCCAGGCCCCCACCCGGATACTACTCCTCTTGCCCTCCCATTCCCCCGCTCTGTCTAATCCTACCTCCTTTTTCACTGTCTCCTTTTTCTCTTCCTCGTTTTCTCTGATGCCCCTTTGTGCTCCAGCTCTGATTCCACTACTACCTCTGTCTGCAGGCCTCCCCCTCCTTCTAGCTTCGTGCTACATGTGCCATCTTCTCCTTTCCTTCCACACCAAATTCCTCACTCATTCTACAAAATCCCCATATCCCCTCTTCCTCAGAGCTGCTCTCTGTCATTTTATATTTCTCCACTTCATTCCACCCTTCACGCCTCACAGTCTGCCTTAGCTCTTTCTGTCTTTTTTTCATGACTCCATCGCCCTGGCCTGTGCACCCAGACAAGCCTTCCTCTCCTCCCAAATGCTCCACTGCTTGATTCTTTCACGTATATTTCCATTTCTCCCCTGACTGATTTGCCTTTACCGGGCCTTGCCTCTGCCTTCTCTCATGTACCTTCCACTTCTGAACTCATTTTCCTCCTCTACGCAACCATCCACCTCTTGCTCCAAAATCTCTCTTATCTTCACTGTCTTCTCCCCCTCTAAATCTTCGATTGCCGTCCCCGCTCCTGTTTCTTCCTTCCCCCACATCCTTCCTTCTGATGCGGGCCAAGTCATTCATTTCATTCAAAATGCTTTATTCGGTATATAAATATATGACCATGTAGCAACGAAGTTACAAGACATAAAACATAACATTGCGTGTACAAAATAAATCCAAGATGGGGAAAAAAAGTATTTAGCCCAACGGAATCAACATCAAATCCTGAGTCATCAGATGCCAAGTACAGACAAGTAGTACTCCTTCTTAGGCAAAATACACATAGTAGAGTAAGATTTACCTTTATAATGCATGTGCAAAGTTCGCAATAAAGTGGCATATGCTAACAATCAATAAGGGTAGTACAAAATTGATCAATAAAGATAAAACATACTGTGCAATTTCTAAAGACATATGTGCAAAACTGGCAATAATAAAGTGCAATTTTCATCTTTCGATACGTGTGCAAACCTTGCGGAGATAAAGTGCATATAGATTTCAGACACAGAATTAAGATTCACAGTGTCGCGTGTGCATCATCCTTAATAACCTTAGAACACATAATAGGGCCAAAGATAGTTGTCTTCTTTCCCACTTACAATAGCATAAGGTCTATGTGTACTACATATTCATACAATAATCGATTTCCGTGCAAGTATGCATTTAAAAATATATGTAGCCACATAAAAACATACATCTGGGCTCTCTAGGTTAAACATTGTCTGCATTGCTGCCTTAGCACATCGTACCTTATATTTTAAAAATATGGGTTTTAAATAAAATTTCCTAAAAGAGGTATAAAATTTGCAAAACAGCATAAAATGGAGGCTACTCTGCTTGGAAGTACCGTCACAAGGGCATAAGGAGGTGCTATGCTGCTTAATCAAAGGGAATGCCACTAGGTGGTGCATGATGCCCAAACGTAAGCGAGTTAGTACAAAACGATGGGAGTTTCTTGTAACTACTGTTAGATAAGGTTGGAAGCCTTCCCTTACGTTTTACTCCTGATAAAGAGTAAAAGTGCTTTGTTGCGCACATTCGGTCATCCTGGCATTCCTTTTATATTTTAAAAAAGATTCTTTAAGCTCTTTTTTAGATATAGAAGCACCCAGCTCCAGCTCATGAAAAGGGTCAAGTTCGAAAAGTATTTTGTACCAATATTGGATGTGTCTAAGCCATGGAATACGTGAACAATAGTCAAGCTTTAGACAGTCATTTATCACATCCTGAGTAAATTTGGTTTAAATGTTTGACCAGATTGATCGCCATAAGGCCAGCGGGTGCAAGGCTATTAAATCCTTGACATAGTTTAGGCCCACTTCCTTATGAATTATCTCAGTAGAGGCTGATGCCGGGGCACAGAGCATACGTTTCAAAAATAGGTTTTCCTCATTCTGAATTAGCTTGCCACTGTGAGTATGGTAACCCCATACACCCGCCCCGTATAAGGCTGCTGACAAACACCTTGAGTTGTAGATTGACACCATCTCCTTGATTCTGCGGACCCCCAATTTAGCAGCATATCTAAATACACTATTAGTGTTCCTAACCATTTTAAAATGCACGCTTTCCTGTTCGTTGGCCTACCCTCCATCTCCAGAAAACGTAATGCCAAGGTAACAGAACTTTTTAACAGTTTCCAATTTCTCCCCATATAGATAGAAAGTCCTATTTTGTCTGGTCTTCTTCCCACATGACATTACATATGTTTTTCCTTTATTAATTAACACTTTCCTGCTAGTTATGAAAGTCTGGAATTTGTTAATAAGGCCTTGGAGACCATTTTGAGTGCGTGACAGGAGGACTGCGTCATCTGCATACAAAAGTATTGGGATGGGGTTACCATTAATAATAGGGGCATCCGCTGGGGTTGATCTAAGAATTAGATCAATTTGATTTATAAATAAAGAAAATAAAAGGGGTGCTAAAACGCATCCTTGCTGAATGCCTCTATTAATCTTAAAAAAGGGGGTACATTCACCCGCAGTGCCAAATCGGACTTTACTGGACAAGTTTTCATAGAGTCTTGCCAGGAAATGGATAATCTGTCGGTGCTCCCATTTCTAATAAAACCGGCCATAAAAGAGAATGTTCAACCAAATCAAATGCAGAACTTAAATCAGCAAAACACAAAAATAAATTACCTTCTTTTGCTTTTGTGTATTTACTGATGAAAAGCTCGAGATTTACACTCTGCTCCATCATTCCCATCCCCCTTCTGAACCCGTACTGCACTGATGATAAAATGGTGTTTTCCTCAGCCCAGGTTTCCAATCTCTCTAGGAGGACTCTACTTAGAACCTTAATTGACGAGTCCAGAAGGGAGATGGGATGGTAATTGCATGCCTCTGACCTTGAACCCTTCTTAAATAGGGGAACAATGATCGATTGACCCCATGTCGGTGGCAAATTGTCTTCAATAGCAGCATTAAATAAGCGTGTCAATATAGGTGCCCATAAGTTCATCTTGTGCTTATAAAGGTCCACTGGTACCCCGTCGGGGCCCCGGGCTTTACCGCCCTTGCTCTTTCTTAGTCCCTCGTATACCTCAGTCAAACTAATAGAAATCTGCTTTATCTGCCATTTCGATTTGTTTTCCTTAATTGTGTTTAAAATCAACCCATCTGAGTTAAAAATCCTAGAAAAGTGAGCTATCCAGGCACTACAACTTACATGGGAGGTTATTTCGGGAATGTTTTCGTTCTTTAAAAAAGGACAATTAATAGTCTCCCAAAATAACTTATTGTTTTTTGTGACCGCCGCCATATCTAAGTTAGACCAAGCCTCGCTTTGTAATTCTTTTTTCCTCTTTACCAGCGAGATCTTATAGTTATGGCGCTCCTCCCTGATTTTAACTATATCTCTTGGCTTGATATCCAGAGCCAATTTTAGTTTAGTTAATGCCTGAGCACAATTTTTGTCAAACCAGACCACCTGGGTTATCCTCATCTTCCTGCTCCTAGCAGTCAGTAAATCCTCAATTACCATATTTATTTTACAAAAGTTGGTAAGCAAATTACCAGAGGTCACCTCATCACCCAGACAATAGCTGTTTTCTGCACTACATTTGAATGGAACATCCACCAAAAGTTGATCAGGATTAATACTGACCCATTTTAATCTCATGCTGTTCGGTCTTTCGGCTTTAATCCCTAGAATGGGTCTCCCATGAATATGGGTTTTACGCCCCCAACCGTACAGTGTCAGTGAAATGCTATTATGATCACTCACAGTCTGCTCAACTACCCATAAATTGGAGTAAGCCGAACCACAGGACACGAGAAAGTGGTCAATATTGGAGTAGGCATCCCTTCCTTTAAATGATGGATACGCTCTGTTATCGCTATTTTTAGTGCAGTCCAGCAACTCCAAATCCAATTTGGCAACTAAGTTGTTCAATGCATTTCCATAGTTGGTATGAGGGAAATGATTGTATGGGACACTGTCTCTATTATTTTGCTCACCTTGGTGACCGCAGATCCCCTTTTGTGCATGTCTACAAGCTTGTATATTGAAATCTCCTGCCCAAAGGATGACCGGTAGTTCTCTGGATTGGACTAGGATTCCATCTATTGCCCTCCCTATGTCTTGGATTATCAATCCCCTATTAACACCGAAAATATTGTTATAGAAATTAATTATAACCAGGTCCCTGACTTTATCATGCTCCAAGCGCAATAACTGTGCATATGGAGCAACCTCGGAACAACTCCCAAATTTAAACTCAGTCAGCATAGTTGACACCAAAGTTAATAGCCCGCCTTTCGCCCTTCCTGCCGCAGAAATTGCTGCATCTACACAATAGGATATATAGCCCTCAACATGGATTTGTTCTCTATGCCATGTCTCCTGTAGATAAATTATATCGTACCCTTGTGTGGTAAAGCTCTTCCAAAATGGGGTATTTAATTTCCCAGCAATACCTGCTATATTCCATGTGGTGATGTTAAGTCCTTCATCAAGTATGTCACGTAGGGACCTGGATGCGTTTCAGAAATGGCTGATTGAGAGGCTGGACGATCTTGCTCCATTCTCTACACCTCGTCCATCTACCAAGCGTAGCTCGGCGCCTTGGTTCTCAGAGTCTCTTGCTCTGTCTCGGCGTAGCTGTAAGTTAGCCGAAAGACTCTGGCGGAAACAATATGATGCGGATGCCAAGCTCGCCTACAAATTATCTATCAAATCCTATCACGCTGATATTCTTGAGGCCAAAAAGAATTATTTTGCCAACAGAATTGAGTCAGCATCAAACTCCTGTAAGGAAATCTTCTCTATCGTCAAGGAGTTTGTCTCTCCCAAATCCATTGCATTTCAGCATAAGTTCTCTGAACCATGGATTAATGAGCTTGCACTCTTTTTCACTGACAAAATAAAATTGATTCAAAAATCTTTTCCGCCCTCTGCTCCCAGCTTATCTTCTGCTGACTACATTCCATTGCCCTCCCCACTTAATTCCAGCCCCGTTCTATCGGAGTTTCCGGTCCTATCTGAGTCTATCTCTCTGGATCTCCTACTTAGAATCAAATCAGGCTCTCCATTGGACCCCTGTCCGGCGACCTTTTTAGCTAGCAACGCCAAGACCCTGAATATGTTGATAAACCCTGTCCTTAATCTCTCCTTGACAAGTGGCACTGTTCCGCCGGCATGAAAGAAGGCAATGGTTGTTCCACTCCTGAAAAAACCCGGCCTTGACCCGGAGAAATATGCAAACTACAGACCTATATCCCTCCTGCCTAGCCTGGCTAAGATCGTCGAGAAGCACGTCCACTCTGTGCTCTCCTCTTTCTTGGAAGATCATGTCTTACTCCACCCCACCCAGTCAGGCTTCCGCTCCAATTTGAGCACTGAGACCGCTCTATTGGAAGTAAATGAAATCATCAAGGAAACCCTTGACTCGGATGGAAGAGTCATGCGTGTGTTGCTGGATTTGTCGGCGGCCTTCGACACCGTTCCTCATGAGGCCCTCTTGGGGAGACTTTACGAGATCGGTCTCAGAGGAACGGTGCTGAGTTGGTTGAGATCTTACCTAGCGGGTCGTCGACAAGTGGTCTGGGCCCCCCGTACTCTGCCGAGATGCCACCGATGGATGTCGGAGTTCCGCAAGGGTCGGTGCTCAGCCCGACCCTTTTTAACATCTTTTTGACTCCATTGGCGGTACTGGCGGAGTCTATGGGTGCCCAGATCATTTCATACGCTGATGACACCCAGCTTCTCTTCACCTGCAAAAAGGGTGTGGAATTCGATGGGGAGAGCATCCGTGGCTGCCTTGGGGCTGTCTTCGACTGGTTTCAGCGAAGCAGCCTCAAGTGCAACCCTGACAAATCAGAGGTGCTTTTCTTTGGCTGTCAGGTTGATCCACCTTGGCAGGAATGGTGGCCGGTGAGTATGTCACTACCCTCTTCCTCCTCCATTGTGGCGAAAAATCTTGGGATTAAAATAGACAATACCCTTTCACTTAAATCCCAAATCACAGGTCTCACCGGTACATGCTATGGCCTGTTAAAAATGTTGCGCAAATTCCTCCCTTTGCTTCCTTTGGTCCACAGGAAGTTGACGGTACAGGCCTTAATTTGCTCCAGGCTCGACTACTCGAATGTCCTCTACCTTGGTCTGCCTGACTTCCTCCTGCACAAACTTCAGGTAGTCCAGAATTCTGCAGCCAGGGCCATTTATGGCCTACCCCGCCACGCTAGGGCATCGGAGTTGCTTCTTTCCCTCCATTGGCTTCCTGTTAGGAAGCGGATTACATTAAAGGCCCTTACATTGGCCCATAAGGCACTCCACTTGGTAGGTGCCCACTACATTCAGAAGCGGCTTCTTTTCTATAAGCCTACCCGATCTCTCAGATCTGAATCTCTCGGCCTGGCAACTGTTCCACCCACTTGGTTAAGCCAGGATAGGCGGCCGCTCTTTTAAACATCTTGCCCCTAAACTGTGGAACTCACTTCCCATTGATCTGCGCCGCCTTTCTAATTTGCTGGCCTTTAGAAAAGCCCTGAAAACTTGGCTCTATAATCAATAATCTGTACTTTCCCTGCCTCCTTACTTCCCTTCTTCTTTTCTTTCTTTTCAACCATGGGTCAGAAAGCGCCGGGACACTCCTTGGAGTAGCCGTGCGCTATATAAGACACCCATTAACATAACATAACGTAGGGTGGTATGAGGTTGAGCTATTGCTAGACTGTCAGTTAAGCTGGCGTCTGTAGCAAGATAGGTGTTACATTGATCTACAGTTACAGTCGTGTGCATGCCATCTCTTGCTATCCCCTCTTGGATTTGGCTGCCTGCGCTCTTCGAACCAACCACTTCTGAATCAGTTTCGGGTCTAGGCAATGTCTCGCTAGAATCAACTGTACATCCCAGGGAAGCTTTTACCCTGCTATTGGCTATTACATCAACTACATGCAATGGTATAAGTTGGTCCCTGTGTCAATCAATCTCATCAATTGAATCAAATACCTGAAATCTATTGTGGGTAGGAATTGACAAGCTGTCCCAAGGTTTAGATAAATGGGCAAAATTATGAGCTGTAATGTAATGGTTAGCTCTGGGATGATCATTTATTTGCACTTTGAGTTGATTGCCTGACTGGCCCCTGTAAAAATAATCTAATGGGAGTAGAGTTGTATTGTATTCCCAGCTGGAAGGCAGAGGTGCATTTAGGATTGAGTCCCTGGCCCAATCTGGTGTCCTGAAATTGATAATGATGCAGTCACCATCAATTTCCTTTTTACTGGGGCCCAACCAACCTACTCTCTGAGTCATGATTATCTGATTTGCCCCATGCATGGGAAAGCCACAGTTTCTAACAAGCCAATGCAATGTTTTATTTTTAAGTGTTTCTTGAAGTCATCTCTCTTTAGCCCCTGTCACTTCTACTCTTGCTTTTCACCCTTCTAATCTCTCCAATCACCTGCATGCTTTCTTGTGATTAGCCCTCATCGGCGCCATGACCGTCTGATCATCCTTCATTTCTGCTAACATAGCCATGTGCAGTGACCTCAACTGCTCCACCCCCTTCACTTTGCCCCTTTGCCAGCTTCACTCGTACCCTCAAATCCCTCCTTCTAGACCCCATTATTCCACCCTTGGAATGCTGTACACCTCTTTACACCCCAGCAGCACTGCCCCCTTTTTCTCTTGCAATGCCCGCTGACACTTCCCCTGTGGCCCCACCTTAGGTCTGTTCATCTGGTGGCCTAGGGGCCCTCCCCAGGAACTCCCTGTCGTGCCCCCCCACACAAGACCGGAGCCAGGAGTAGTCTTTAATACCTCTTTATTCGTAGCCATCCTACTCCTAACTGCCCTTCCCCTTATCCTGTTCCTGCTCCTCCCTTTCCTGCTCCTCCCACCGGTCCATCCTCAAACACTAGACTACACCACACGATATGACACCTCCCCCTTTCTTAACAAAATAGTCATCTTCAACTTGTTCATAGTTTCGTGACTGTCCCCATACAGATCTGCGGGAGTCCGTAGGGGTCTTGGACACATTTGCCGGTCGTGGACACATTGCCGTTCCAGGCTTGGACTCAGTCAGCTTCCCAGGCGCTAGCAAGGTATAGTCTATTGAGGCCCTGTTTTTGTTCGAGCTGCTGTCAGCTGCCTCGATAAGGGTGTCCTTGACCGAGGGAGTGTGTTTTTTGAGAGTACAGAGTACTGTGTGTGGTCTTCTGGTTCTCTGACTCGTTGCGGGCTTCAGTAGTCTTCCGGGTTATCCACCCATTTACAGATTCTGACGCGAACGTGGCTGTTTTGTGTGAGATGACAGTTGGTGACTCAGCTCGATATCGGCAATCTGTCTTTCTCGGTAGTTCTCGTTCGACTGACGCTCGATCTCCTTCAGGAGTGGACGATGTTCTGGTTTCCTTCTGAGCATCAGTGTGAGATCTTGCTAACTTCTGTCTCTTCGAGTCGTGGGCAGTGCTGTCCTCTTGTTTCGAGTCGTGCATATCAATCAGCAGGGCGCAGTCTGCTGGAGGTACTTCGTTGTGTCTTTCCGGCATTCTTGACAGGAGTATCGCTTCTTGTGATGTGGCTGTCGATGGTTCCGCTAGATGTCGGCTGTCCGTGTTCTTTTGTAATTCTAGCTTGAGTGACAATTGGTCTCTTACATGCGTGTCCGTTATTTTGGTTTTCTTCCGAGCGTCTGCATGCACTTCTATTTCTCGTTGTCTTCTCCGGTCAAGGGCAACACTGTCCTCCTGTCCATGGACAGGCATATCCGACAACATAGGTGCCTGTTTCCCTTCTGACTGATGTGGATGCCTGACTGGGTGATCTTTCCCCCCCCAGCGGGTACAATCGCCTGCATCCGTGTTTCGTCTGTGTCCCTTTTGCGTAAGCCTTGCTGACCCTTTCAGTGGTGACGGTATATTCTTCACGTCATGATGTTCCTGTGGTTGACATGGTATGTTGTTTTGTGGGGAGTTCAGGCATTGCGGGTTGTTGGCCTGAGGTGCGTCACTTTGGACAGGCGAGACGGTCGTTGCTTCCTCTGTGATTTCAGGTGGTGGACACCGTGACTGTTGTCGGTGCTGGGGTTCCGTTGATCTAGGTGATCGTCCCGACGTGCTTTCTGAATCGCTCGATGACGCACTCCTGAAGTCGCTGCTATCAAAGAGACACGTTTCTGGGTACATCTCTTGAAGTGACGATGACATACTCTTGGAGTCGATGTCGAGGAGACACTCCTTTGGGTGTTTCTCTTGAAATGTCTTTTGTGTTGTTGTTATTACGGGGTTGTTTGCTAGCCACGTGTTTGCTTCCTTAGTTTGGTCATGAGTTGTTCGGATGTGTGTGTATCTCGGTTTCTGGAGGCGGCGTGGTTTGTCCCCTCGCCTGTGTTTGGTCCTTTCCTCATAGCTACCGTCGGTCTCCTCTGTGTGGTCTGTGTCTCTGCATGATGGTTCTCCAAAGTAGTATGTTGGTTTCTGGACATAACGTGACTTGTCTCCTCGCCGGTGTTTGGCATTTTCGTCACGACCATTGAGTAGATTGTCTTCGGCCTCCTCTGTGTGGTCTGTGTCACTGCTTGGTATATCTCCGGAGTCATAGTTCCTGGTTGTCCTAGTCTTTCGTACATCCTTATCCATTGTCCTTTGTGTTGGTGGCTCAGGGAGTTCCTTGACACTTTGTCTTTCATGGTATCTTGTTTCTGGTCCGCTGTCACTTTGTCTTTCATGATATCCTGCCACTGGTTCGCTTTCGCCCTCCCTCTCTCGGGTTTTGTTTGTCTCCTGGATGTTCCTCACGGACATGGGGAATGTCTCCTTTCTTCTCTTGTTGTTTCCTGCGTCCTGGTGGAATTCCTTGGATGCTTCTCTCGCTGTGACCCGCTCTCCAACTTCGGCTCTCCTGATGATCTCTTGTAGCGAGAACCGTCCTTGAATGATCTTGCGCTTGGTGTTGGGCTTTGAACAGCCTTCAATCACCCGCAGTCGGATTGCCTCTTCATTTGTGAAAGTGTCGAAATGGCAGCCTTCCACTAAACGTTGCAGCCGGGTGATGAAGCTTGGTAAGGATTCTGATGGTTCCTGCCGCGCTGCGTTGAAAGCAATGCGTTCGTGATCCACGTCCTCCTTTGTGTAGAAGTGAGCAAGCAGCGTCTTTCTGAGTCCTGTATATTTCTCCGTGTCCTTTGTTGAAAATGTGTTGATTAGGCGTCGGCCTTCGTGACCCACCAGCTGAAGCAATAGTAGTCGACGCCTGCTATCCCTCCGCTCGCCGGTTATTGCGAGGAATTCGTCCAACGACTCCAGCCACCTTGACCATTTGGGACCTAAACAGTGGTCGCTGGCTCGTGCCACTGGAGGAGGTATTCCGATGCAGGGGTTGGGTTTGTGCGTGTCTTTCCTCCTTGGCATGGTGGTGGGATGCGCAAGCTTCAGTTGAAAGGATTTGGTTTCTTGAGATCAGCTTGGTCGGTATGCTTCGTGGTTCGTGCTTGTTGTGCTTGCTATGAATCTGCATCAGCTCGTATTCGTTGCGTTTACGGTTTGCATTTGCTTGTGTTTGTTGTGGTCGCGGTTTGTGTTGGCTTGTGCTTGCCGTTAAACTCGCTTCGATACCTCCTACTTTGCATGTGTTCGTTCGCTTGTTCAGTCTCTTGTATTGGCTTGTGCTTGTTGTTAGTTCCCCTTATTTGTTGCATTCATTGGTGCCTGTTTATCCTGTGTACCAATGCTTGTTTCCAAAGTTATTTTCTTTATTGCATTTATTGGTGCTTGTTTATCCTGGGTACCGATGCTTGTTTCCAGAGTTATTTATTTTTTTTTTTTTTTCAGTGTTCCTTTCCCAAACTCGGCTCGCCTGACTTAAAGATGGCCGACTCCATAACTCTGATGGAGTTCTATGGGTGGCGCCTGACTCTAATATGGCCGCCGTTTGGGACACGAATAGTTCTTTTCTTAATCCCAAGCTCTGTTCTCAAATGTCATTTATTTTGCTCTAGGCAGGCATCAGTGTATTGTTGTACGGACACTCAGGCACTCGAGGACTCACCCTCTCGTTGCTGCTCACGCCTGGCTGTCCTCACGCGCCCTCCTCGCCTGTGGCGCTGATGCGCGCCAGTTTTCAGGGCGGGCACACCGTTTCTTCGAAAGCAGCGCTGACATTTGCGCTCTGGGCAGCATACGCGAGCGCCGCAAAGGTGATCCTGGCCTTGGACCCCCGCACGCTACGCCTACACAGGCTGCAGGTGAGCACAGTTTTTTGAAGTAGCGCTGATCCTCGCGCTCTGGGCAGCATACGCACGCGCTGCAAGGGGTGATGCTGGTTTCGAGCCCCCCCACGCGCTACGCTGACACCGGCTGCAGGCTCACCGTGTTCGCTGGCCGTTTCTCCCGGATTAGAGGCACTCCGGCGGCCCTCCGAAAGTGCAGGCAGCTCCTTTTCCTTTTGCTTATCGGTTGTTGAATTCTGGGGCAGCATTCAGGCTCGACATGTAGCGCGTTTCATTTTCGCGCTTCTCGCACTCGGCACTGACTCAGGCTGCAGGCTCTCAGGTCTCGGGCCGTTCACGGACGGCAGGGGTTCTGGGCAGATGCGGGTTTCAGCATGATCCCATCCTCGTCGCCATTGTCGTGCCCCCCCACACAAGACCGGAGCCAGGAGTAGTCTTTAATACCTCTTTATTCGTAGCCATCCTACTCCTAACTGCCCTTCCCCTTATCCTGTTCCTGCTCCTCCCTTTCCTGCTCCTCCCACCGGTCCATCCTCAAACACTAGACTACACCACACGATATGACACTCCCTTCACCCCTTCCACCTTGCAAATATTGCCTCAGTGGTGCAGTGACGTCAGCTCCCCATTTTCCCTGTCAATTCCTATGTGGTAGACCCACTCCCTTTTCTCCCCTCTCCACCGATTATATTTGTTTGCCCGGTCTTTTTATGCTTGGTGGTTGAGGGGCATCCCTTTCTTGTCAGTAGCCCTCTGGTACCCAAGCGACCTTGAAGACTCTCCACCCCCCTCCTTATTGTCCCCTCCCAATGTCCAAACACACCTAAGGGAGAAGAAAG
The DNA here is from genome assembly GCF_964261635.1 of Lissotriton helveticus. Lineage (NCBI taxonomy): Eukaryota > Metazoa > Chordata > Amphibia > Caudata > Salamandridae > Lissotriton > Lissotriton helveticus. The sequence continues at coordinate 745,448,670 of NC_136059.1, read as the reverse complement.
CAGTCTCGTGTTCTTGATTACTCATGCGCCAGTGCTGCCTCCTATCTTGGCAGCATGCTACAGGAATCAAAATGATTCCTGCATGTGCCTCAGACCATTTTAAGGATGTGACAGGAATGCACTTATCTGGTCTCAGGTGTGTCCGCACAAAACCAGACCTGGGCTAGAAGCCCTTGCCTGATAGAGCATGCCTCTTTCCCTGTGTCTGCTGCTTCCTACTGTATATGTTTGGCGATGAATACAGAAAAGTTCATCACTTCTGTTCTATTCAGTTAAGTGCAAGCTGACAACAGTTTAGCTCTGCTAAAGCAGTCAGTTCAACAATGGGGTCTGGCTCCCAGTTTTTATATTTATGTAGCCCAAGAGAATGTTTCATTATGGTATTTTCTATGTCACGAGAGTTATCTTCAACAAATTTGTAGTGTGCATTTTATTCACTCTAGAATAATTAAAGGATAGTTTTGTTGCCGTACAATATTAACGCTTGACTTTCAGGTTTCCTCCAGCTTAGCACAACTGTACATTCACCAGAAAGGGCTCATGCAAAAAAAGTGGCTGGTATATGCTTTGGCCACCTACGGGGTCTGAAACCCATCTTGGGGTTTTTCGATGCTCGCACTCATTAGGTGATTATTTAATTGGTGGTGCTGTCATGTCTCGATTATTGCAATGGACCGGTACTCGGTGTGAATAAAACGGTCATGAAGAGACTTTAAAGGGCACAGAATGCTGATGCTCGCATTACATTTGCCCTCCCTAAGCACTGCCACACATCCCATCTCCTGCACCGTCTACAATGGCTACCAATCAAACTGAGAATCCAGTTTAAAACTCTCTGCTTCACCCACAAGATCTTTCACGGCTTGGCCCCCCAGATACTGCTGGAGCTCTGCTCACAGTATGTTTCAACGTGAGCATTGCGATCAACAGACCTGCATCTAGCTTGTACTCCTACGGTACTCAGGAGTAGAGCTGGATGGCACTCTTTCAGGTCTTTGGCTCCAGCCCTTTGGAACTATATTCCTCTTTTGGCACACAGCACACATGATCATCTGGCATTTAAAAAATACATCAAAACCTGGCTGTTCTCATCCATGTAGTGCATGCTTTGTATGTTTGCTGCACCCGTGTACCCCAGTCTTCAGTATCTGACCTTACCGGGCTGTCTTTCATCCAGATAGTTTCACTTTTCCTGGTCTCCCGTTCGCAAGTGCTGGGACGACCCGATGCTGGGGTAGCTATGCTCTATATAAGTACAGCTAACATAACATAACATATGCACCTCAAGGTGGAAATGTCAGAAAACTTCACCCTGAATTTACCCAGCCATATGCAAATCAGTTTTGACCCTGTCCCTTATGGGAACAGACAAGCCCGAAGCTGGCCTGGCTGAAACCGGTCCTAGGATGCTTGTTTTCAGTCCAAGGAGGACCCGGATTGGCAGTTCGGGCTGGACTGTTTCCATGGGGAACAGGTTCAAGACTAATATGAAAATGGCTGCATCTAAACTGGAATGGAATGGGGAGCAACAAAACAATAGATTTAGGCCCAGATATCTGTTCTGGGGTGAATCTATGACATTGTTCAGCATTCTGTCCATGAATTGTTCTTTTTGCAATGTTTGCATGATGGCACAAGTCAACCCAGTGAGCGGCTCCTGCATCCACATCAAACAGATGCTACACAAGATCTCCAAGTGGCTGCTATAGGACACCAGACTGATAATCGCAAGAGCATGTATTACAAGCAGGCTTGACTACTGCAACAACATTTACGCTGGAATCTCCAACCAGCCCCTAAAAAGATTTCAAACATTCCAGAATGCCGCTACCAGAGTCATACTGGACCACGGACTCCGCACCCACATTGCATCTCAAGGAGCTTCACTGGCTCCCCTTTCACAAGCGCAGACAGTTCAAACTCATCATGCAAATATACCAAACCTTTCACAAAATTGAACCAGCATACCTGAACAGCTGCATGCACTTTCACCAGTCTGCCAGACATCAGTGCTCTGCCTCACTTTCACTCGCACCCCCCCGCATTCACAAAAGCAGAGAAAGAGGCCCCTCGTCCTCCTACATTGCACCTAAAACACAAAACCACCTTCCACAACACATTAGGGCTTCCTCCTAACTTCTTGAGTTGCTGCAAGAGGCTGGAGACCTGGCTCATCGAATAATTCAGAGGGGACCACACACCCATGCACCTACTCAAGTGTCTGGATACCCTAGCGGGTGATTAGTGCACTCTACAAAGCTACACAATATAACATACAGAGACAGAATTGGATTTGGCACCCATCATTTCAAAAATATCATCAATATTCTTTAGAACACCGTCAGTCCATACAAAGTTATAGAAAAGTAGGTCCAAAGATGATGGGTGCCGATATCAATTCTGTCTCCGTTTGCATTTGGGCGATTGCCCAATAGGAAGTAAAGAGGGGTGTACTTCCTGGTTTTGTGAGCACCATCACCATACTATTAAGCCAATAGTAATAACCGGTGCAGTCCTTTTACCTCAACCCCTTTTTTGTTTTTGTTGCTTACAATATAACATACCATAACATAACATGTTTTGCATTCCATGAAGTGCGCAACATTTTTACACATGCTTTTAGCATGAATTTTGCACCACATATACTAGTTTGAATACAAAATGTATCACTTATAAACATTCTGTATTGAACCAGACATTTTCAGCTGAAACAGCACAGTACCGAACTCACCCACACTGCTGGAAACCAATTGGACCCAATTTTCTGCTCAAAACATCACAGTCGACAAGCCAACAACTATGACCTACTAAGACTGTGTCCTCATCAGTTTCAGCATATCGATCTTGAACACCAGAGAGTACTGGCATAAGATACCACTCAGTTTGGTAGGGCGTATAAACTTGAAAATCGTGCCTAAATTTCTTTATTTATTTAGAGCTATTCCATTGCAACCTAAAAATTAATTTTTCAAAAAACTACACGGTATCTGAAGCAGTTTTGTATGGGGTTACAAAAAGGCGCGCAGATCAATTAAGCTCTTGAAAAAGGAGGTTTACATTTCCCAGACTTCAGAATATATTTTTTTGCAACCTTCTTTCGTCGAATACGTAGTCTCATGAAAAATTAAAGCTCGTTATTCTTTCATCAATTTATGTTGGGACCAGATAGCAAACCAGATTGCAAACAATTTTTGTTGCGTGTCCTTGACCCAAATTACTTTAAACGAGTTAAATTTAAGACCGCCAGACATATTATAAAAATTTGGAACCAAATCATGATCTTTGATAAGATCTCTTTATTTAATTCTGAACTACAAATATGGGGAAATCCCGGATTGCCTGAAATTTTTTCAGATGGAGCGGGGATTCTTTGGGCAGGGCAGGGCACGGCATCAATACTCTGGGGGATCTTTATAGGTCTGAGGGTCTATTAGGATTTACCTCACTCAAGCTTTTATATAATCTAAATGACGGTATGTACTTCAAATATATTCAAATTCGGGACTTCCTAGTTCGGAAAATGAAAATCGATGAAGTCGGGCATTCAGTATCTTTAAAATGCTTGTACTCAGATCGTACCAAGTCACTTATAAGTGAGAGCTATGGTTACTTAGTCTTGATAAGATCGAGGACTGTGGTAAAATGGCAGTTACATGGTCTAATAGATTGGGAATTAACATTAGTTCTAATCAGATTTCCGCTTCTCTTTGTCAAATTAATAAGGTAGTCCAATCTTCAAACTTAAGACTACAACTATATAGAACCATCTGCCAACTATACCATACTCCCCAAAGAATCTCTAGCTGGTTATTAGGTAATCAATTTAATGAGCGCACCAAGTGTCCTAAATGTAATTTGGAAGCGGCAGCCATAGAGCATATGCTTTTTTCTTGTTCTGCACTTGTCCTGTTCTGGAAAGGAATAACTGATGCTTTAAGGATGAAACAAATTGTATCCCCTCCGCTTTCCCCTCATCTGATTTTACTTGATATACAGGACACTAATAGCATACATAAAGACTTTATATCTTTATTATATGCCTGTGCGAGGCTAGTTGTAGCTAGGTCTTGGATTTCTAGTCAGCCTCCACATGTTATGGAGTGGAAAGGAAGGAAGGAAAGGAAAGAGCCAAGGAAATTCACACAATGGAAATTGCGTTAGCTAATTTAAGAGGATGTAGGTCATTGATGAGAAGGGAAAAGATTTGGGGAACGTTCATTTGATTTATGGAATTTTTTAGACCAGCTTAATACTCATTTGTTTTTCAAATGCTTTGTCTTTCTTTTACTATTTAATTATTAACTGTACTCCTCTGTTATAGTTATGGCGGAGCAAATTATATTAATTTTCGGTATGCATTTGTAATGTTTGTGCTTAAACTTTCTCTTGCAATAACAATAAAAAAATTTTTTTTAAAAGAATACCAGAGAGTATGTCCATATTAGCTTCAGTATACCCATCTTGACGACAATTAACAGCCACCGGACCCACATGCTGCAGCTAGAAATATACAGAAGAGGCACAGCCGCACTCATTCTCATAAATCTCTATGCTGTATTATACATGGTCTCACACCCCATCCTTGTCTGATGCCTGCATGAGAATAGCACCCAAGGACTGGCTCTCTACTGGATTTGCTCCTTCTTAACAGATAAAACACAACCTTTCAGTCAGGCATCTGACTCCTCTGAAGTCCACATACTCATCTGCGGAGTGCCTCGAGGTTCATCACTCAGCCCCACCCTCATCAATGCATCCATGATCCCACTGGGCACTGCTATACATGCACAATACATCCACATCACATCCTGTCCTATACCAAAACCATGCAACTCATACTTTCTCTCTCTGACATAACATCCAACACAAAAATGCCTGCTTGACTGAAGTTGCTAACTGGATGAGAGCCAACTATCTCAAGCTAACAACAAGACAACATAATGATTTTTGACAGGAACACCTCACCATGGGCATCAAACTGGTGACCAGCCAAACTCAGATCCACAACCAGCACCAGCACGATGAACCTTGCAATCATCATCAACAGCAAAATGGAAATGATCATAACGAGCGTAGTCACAGCATTATGCTTTCACAACCATAAAATGTTCCACACCCTCAAGATGCTGGGGAAGGTCTTCAAATGACTCCTAAGCAACACCAGAAAAACTGTCATTCATGCCCTAGTCAGACATGAGTTGGACTGTGGGAACACCCTCTATGCCAGGATCACAAAGCAACTTACCAGAAGGCTACACGCCATCACAACTTGGCAGCCAGGCTCCTCTTTAACCTACTACACAGAAATCACATCACCATCCCCTCAGGAAGTCCACTGATGCCCAGTACACAAACACACTCATTTCAACACACAGGCACATTCATAGAACTACACAACTTAGGCCCCACTTTTCTGACCAGTCGTATCTACTTTCACCAACCACCAAGACACCTACGAGCCACATAGTGCCTCTGTAGTGCTGTGTACTCTAGCACATTTTGTACGTGGGTGCACACCTTGCTTAGCTTTCCCTTGCAAGCTAGAACACAAATAACACGTGTGTGAAATGCTTGTGAAATTCAGAATTTTCACATACTGGTATCATCAAAAAGAGCCAATAAAATAACTAATTTAAAAGCGAAATGTAGGTGGCTGCTAGCCTGTCAGGTAGAACTGTACAGTGGTATGCGAGCAAAGGAACAAATAGTAATGATCAACATATGTATTCAGCCAGGTTCAATAATGCATTATAAAAAGCAATTGGGCCTGCTAGAGAAGCTACATATCTGATAATGATCTTAGGAGATTTTAACCATAGCGATAAACTATTTAAAGACCTTTTAACCATTGCACAAGTACCGGCAGCAAATTTTGCTGGTGCTGGCAATTCCGCACGAGATAAACGTTTAGTAAAATTCCTTGGATCCACAGGATTATTTTGTGCCAATGGATGGTTGAACACCAACTGCCCTGCAAGGAAAACCTTCCGCCTAGGGAATCAAAATTGCCCAATTGATTATGCTTTTATAAATGCATGGTATTTCAAGGAAGTAGAACGATTTGAAATACTGCAGTGTGAAGGTAGCGACCACTGGACCTTACAATTACTAATAAAGATGGAGCAAGAGTCGAAAGAGAAAAAGTGGTCCCCCTACAGATTGAACATCTTAGACGTATAACTACATACATAACTGAGGACAATCTGAAATTGGTTGATAATTTAATAACTGATTACAGGGCTATGGATGAATTGGCGCAAGGAGATACCATTTTAACCAGGTACGAGCATACATTAGAGCTGGTCGCAAATTGTCTAAGGATACAAGTAAAAACAGGGCCTGCCTTTAAGAAAAGAAGAGAGAACAAATGGTTGGTGTTAGACCTGGCATCTTTGGCGTGGTTTCCCCAGTCTTTTTGGCCTCTACCTCCTGTATTTTTGAAGCTGTGCAGGATTTCGTTTTTGCTGGTTTAGATGCTTTGGACACTCTGCCACTGCTGATCAGTGTGAGAGTGTAAGTGCTCCCTGTGTAAATTGATATTGTGATTGGATATACATGATTGGCATATTTGTATCACCATGATGTCCCTAGTAAAGTGCACTGGGTGTGCCAGGGCTGGTGATGTCGAATGTTACTAGTGGGCCTGCAGCACTGATTGTGCCACCCACATGAGTAGCCCCAAAATCTGTCTGTGAACTGCCATGTCCTCCTGGTCAGTGTCCCCACTGACCGGGCCTAACCCTTACCTTTTTGTGCATATTGGTCACCGCTTTGGAAGGCCCAAGGTACCCCCTTGGGCAGGGTGCAGTGTATGTGAAAGGTAGAGTATGTACTGGTGCAGGTGACACGCTCTGATAGTGAATTACAGCGATTTTCGTTTTCTACTATTGTAAGGCTATCATGGGGGATGCTGGCTACAGTGGCTACCAGCATATCTTCCCATAGGAACAAGATAGGACATAAGAGTCTAGTATCCCTGAACTCAGAATTTAATAACACATCTTTTAGGAAATGTTGTTTTTGAATCCTGTGTTTGAGAATAGCACTTTTAGAAAGTTGCTGTTCTCTTGTCTGACCTTCCTGTGTACCTTGGCCTGTTTGTATATTGACTGTCTGGTTTGAGAATGACAGGGGCTGGGGATTACCCAGGAGGCTGGCTGAGTCAGCCCTAGGCTGAATGACTACATTTGCAACTTGAGTGGTGGGAGGAGATAGCACCTGGGCCTGAATCGGGCTGTGCCTGCCTTCCACAATGCTGGCTCCACTGCCTGCTGGGCAACTGACGACCCTGCCCCTCACTCTGAAAGGAAAGGAGAAGCCAGGAAAACAAAGTGCTCAAGGAACATCCAGAACTGGTTCAGACCAGGCTCAGGGCCCACTTGCACAAAGAGAACAAAGACTTTAGGGGTATAAGTACAGGACCCCTGACAACAGAAAATGAGATCATCCTGGAATCAAGAAGGAACCCCTGCCAAGGAGAAAGCTGAAACTGAAGAAGGAAGATTGTCCAGCTGTTGCTCTGCTGGATTGCCCTGCTGTTGCTTTGCTGCCAAGGAGGTGGGAAGGACTTTGCTTTATGCTGTGTCCCCTTGCTTGAAGGAATCTCCAAGGGTCTGAGAAGAGCTGGCTCCCTGTTTTGAAGTCCCAGGAACATAAGGACTTCGCCCCCAGCTTTCCCTGAGCTCTACTGAGAGAGGTCTGTCCTTCCTGGAGTGCGTGGCCCATGTGTGGTGCATCTGGAAGCTGTACCTGTGCTGGGAAGCTGGAAACTAAGCTTTAATGACTTTGCTACAGAAAAGTTATCGCATCGCTCGCTGCAGAGTGCATCCCCGACAGTGCGAGGAAACTCCCACAGTTACGAAGGCCGAGATCGTCGCAGAGCCTGTTGCCGCTGCCAGAGCCGTCGCATCCTTCGTTTGCGGGATGCACCAGACTGCGGGAAGACTGCCATCGCTGCGAGTGTCGTCGCAGAGCCTGTCACCGCTGGGTGAGATCGCCGCACCGCTTGCTTGCGGTCCGCATCACGTCACTGCGAACATCATCCCAGAGCCATCGCATCAAGGAGCTGCGAGAGAGAGATCGCCGCTGGATCGCGCGTTGAACAGCTCCTTGCACTCCCCTCATCAACAATGATACAGGCTGTACAAATGAAATGTCATCTTACATCCTTAAATTTTCAGGGTATGCAAGCAGTATTTAATTTTTGGCAGGGAATCATTGGAGAGGGCCCCCCCAAAATAGCAATGCTCTGTAAAAAAGAAATAGAGGGTAGCAAACTAAATTGGGAGTCCCAAGATAGAATTAAGCTAGATAAGTTGTGTGTTAAACTTTCCCTAGAACCAGATCAATGTAGTTTGGGGCAGCAGATTCCCAAGTCGGTGTTGCGTGCTATTATTAATACAAAGGCCCGAGAGGAGGATTTGGGTTAATTGAGGTGTAAATCGTCCTCCCGGTTCTCGATAAATGGGCGGACCAATGATTAAACATTCCCCTATATAGAGGCCAAGCCTAACCCAAAGCTTAGAAATATAATCCTGAAATTTAGAGTTGGCTTGAATCCATGCAACACTGATTGGAAGATAAAATCCGCTATGATGAATGAACAAGGGCTGTGCACATGTGGATTACAAGTAAAATGTAACGACCCACATATTCTGTTGGACTTCTTGTGGTTCTTAGAAGAAAGAAAAATATTTTTAAAACCCCTTTTTATTGCCTTTGAGAATATTATTAGGGATCAAGCTCTAAGTTTATTGGTAAATATGAGATTTTTAAATGTGACATGGGCAATGGGAATATTCTTAACTGCAATACAGGAGTCGTTAAAGGAATTGGTTAAATAATTTAAAAATGGGTGGGGTAGAAATGTGATCTTACCCATGTTTGGGAATAACCCCGGCTCTTGTTATTTATGGTGGATGTACAAATGTATACCCAACATATAAGTGATCTTGTCCCCTTGTTGATGAATAATTAGGTACTACCTATGTTCTGGTAGAGTTCCCTTTACTTATTTTATCAGGATTTTATTGCTTTTTGTACTGTTTTTTGGTTACAGTGTTTGTGTAATTCATATTTTAATTGTATGTGTTGTGGTACTTTCTTTTTATGGCTATATATGCCAAATAAAAATATAATAAACGAACGAACGAACAAACGAGCAGCCATATGTGCCAAACTATGCATATATTGAGTGGCTTACGTGGATTTTGTGAGCATTTTCAACTTTGGAAGGACACAAAACAATACTGCTTTGCGCACTCAGCCCTAATGTGCTTTTGGATACCTTTGGCCTATGTATGTTCACTAAAGTTCAGTGACATACCTACTTCCTCTGATATTCATGAAATATTCCTGGGTAATGGATTTTTAATGGAAGCAGATGTCAGTGCTGAAGGTGGGGCTCTCTCTTTAATGCACTGGGGCTGTCACATGACCTGCTGAGCTGGATTGTGAATTACTATGTGGCCAAATATTTAAAGTCAGCCTAACAACATTCTTACTTAAGGAAACAAGACGGATCGATTAGGTGTGTGACTGCTGATCGTTCCAACAAAAACAGAAACACGGAAGTTTAAAAAGCTTTAGGCCAGTGTTGCTGTCAGACTTCTTTCAGAGGTGTGATACATTGGGGGAGAGAGAATAATCATAAGCAGGATGTTATGTTCTGGTGTAATGCAGTACATCTTGAAATGTAAGGTAGTAGCCACTTGGAAAGTCATGAAAGAGTTTGCAGTATATTACATTTCAGAAAGCAATGCTAGCTCAGGGGCAGCAGGTGTCCATAATCCGGGGCATCTGTAATGAAATATCTGGGACAGAAATTTAGAGCGTTCTGTTCTATCAAGGAATAGAACACGTGTAGAGGAAGCGATATATAGATAACAGTGAGTCTCTGGGAATGAAGCAGTCTAAAAGTTGCAGTTTCAATGCGGCTGAAGTACAGGCCCTGGTAAGTTTGGACATGAAAAAACAAGTTTGAGACAGGCACACCTTTGAAATTCCGAAGTTGTCATTGACTATACACCCATATTTTATACACATTTTAGGACCATATATTATTCTCAAAATTAAGCGCAATATTTACGTATATATGCCACACCAGAAGTAACTACGGTGCTACCTTTCCAAGAGCAAAATACCGTCCATTTGTTGTTTTGAGTTTGCAAAGGCCCAGACATAATACTCAGTAGCATTTTAAGTAAAATTGTATGACTTAATCTGGTAACATGACTTTTTGTCTTTGTTTATTTTAATTATTATTCAAGGATTGTTTGCGCATCTCTAGAACACGTTTAAAAGGGCTTTCTATTTATATTTGCTCTTTGAAGTATGTAAAGATAAGAGATAAAAATACTGGGCCTCATTTATTGGTATTTGGCATAGGACAGCAGAGCACTTCATCTTGCTGTGCTGACCCATATCAAAGTGAAAGGGCAGGAATGTACCCTATTTATCCAATACACTGCAAGGGAGCCTGTTTTGGCGGTAGGATTGTTTTTGGGCAGGAAGTAGCAACTTCTTGCACAATAAACAATCCTGGGAGGCTTTTCCATCTTTCCATGTGTGTTGCAGAGGGCAGTACCCATGGAAAGAGGAAAAGCAGAGGAGAAATATTAGGCCTCATTTACGATGACCGGAGGACAGTCATCGACAGGCTGTCAGTGGCGGTCCTTCGGTCATCTCACCAGGGATCTCTGTCCACCATATTATTATGGCATTTGAACGTGTGGCGGTCAAAAAACACCGACCAACATGGTCCCGACAGGCAGTCTTTATCCGACTGCCTGTCGGACCTCGCTGTATTCCCTGACAGCCGGTAGTTCTGCTGTGGTCAACCTGCACCAAAATGGTAAGTGGAAATGGATGTGGGGGCTCGTAGCGGGCCCCCTACCCCCCTGGGCCAGGGACAAAGGCCCTGCAGGCACCTATGGTGACCCCTACACCATGTGATAGGCACCGCATGGTGCCTTCCATGTAGTGCAGGGATATATGCGTCTGTCTGTTTTGTCTTGCGGCGGGTGCTGCAGAATTTGCCCTCTGGGACCGCTGCCTTGTAGGCGGGCAGTCCCAAATACGAAATGATGGCAGAAGGACTGATGTCCGTCCACCATCGTACAACTGGATGGCACATCAATCACATTGATAGACTTGATGGCTCATGTTCGCTAGTTACACTCAAATGTCCTAGCGTGACATGAGATGGGAACTGTGCTTAACCCACTAGGGCAAGGTGAAAGAGTAAGATCATCCAGGATAAAAACCAACGGATATATACCCAAAAGATATGCTTTTGTTATCAAAAGATTGTTACATGGAAATAGAAAATGTACTTACCTGGTAAGGCTTTGATAAAACATTGAGATTTAAGTTACCCACATGCATAAACATTTTTCCATTGCTTGGATAAGTTCACATGGAAATCAAGTTGTTTAACCAGACATAGAGATGGCACAAACATCAAAGTGCTCTTTTTATGTGTATTTGCTATTTACATGCAAGGTTCCACGGTGAGTGGGCACTGGAGTGTGAAAAGTCTTAAAAACACTTTGCCTTTAAACACACTTTACTCACCAGATACACACAATAGCAGAAGAAAGGAGAGACATTTTGAAGTAAAAGCTGCATAGCCCTATGTTTTTTCCAAATATTTTTCATTCAAATAACCTTTTCTCTATTTATTAATATAAACCTTTCTTGACATGAAGTTAAATGGATTTTGATTTGTTGTATCTAAACATTGTTATTAGTTTCATAACATTGCTGAAAGTAATGTGGGTCAGTTATGAATCCCAGCATACTTCTCTATTGTCACTTGATCCTTATCTGTAATTTAAGAATGATGGTGCAATACAATGCAATACAATATAAACTGATTTGATAATTTATTACACATAACTTAGAGGCATTAATGGTAATTTTTGCAGGTTAATGCTTATACTGGGAATACAGATCCTTCATATTTATTTGCTTTTGTTTAAAAATTAATAGGGACCTTGGAATATGTTACATTAGTTGATGGCTAGATGAATGAGATGTAGTTTTGCGGTAAGGGCTACATTTTCAGAGGCAGAACACGGAAGCAATGCTATGCCCCCAGCATGGGGACATATGTTTGTAACAGAAAAGGCATGTTCCTATGATATCAGTGAACTTCGTAAAAATATATATTCAAATTTTACCATAATATATAAGTATATTTAAAACATTTGAACTGCTTAATGTAAAAACTGTTCCTAAAGCTTTCCAAAGTAAACCAGTTTGTTGCCATTCCCAAGAGTGGGTGGAGAACAATCATATAAAGCATTGGCAAGCCAATAGTCTTGCCTATGAAAGAGCCATACTGTGGAGTAGAGTGTGGTAGAGTGGAGTGGCATAGAGTGGTGTGGCGTAGAATGGAGAGGAGTGTTGAAGAGTCGTGTGCAGTGGAGTGCCATAGAGTGGCACGCCATGGAGTAGAGTGGAGAGTTTTGGAGTGTTGTGCAGTGGTGTAAAGTAGAGTAGAGTGCAGTAGAATGGAGCAGAGTGGAGTTGAGTAGAGCTGTGTAGAGTGCAGTAAAGCTGTGTAGATTGGGGCAGAGTGGCGTAAATTGAAGTGGAGTGGTGTAGAGTGGAAGGTTGTGGAGTGTCAGACAGTGGAGATGAGTGTTGTGGAGTGTCTTAGAGTGCAGTGTCATAGAGTGGAGTGTTGTGTAGTAGAGTGGAGTGTTGTTGAGTAGAGTAGAGGGGAGTGGAGTAGAGTGGAGTGGAGTAGAGTAGAGCAGCGCAGAGTGTTGTAGATTGGAGTGGCATAGAGTATCATAGAGTGGGGTGGCATAGAGTTGTGTCGAGTGGAGTGGGGTAGAGTGGAGTAGATTTCAGAAGTGTGTTATACAGTAGAGTGAAGTGGTACAGAGTAAAGTGGTGTGAAGAACATAGGGGGAGTTGTGCAGAGTAGAGAGGAGTGTTGTACAGTGGTGTAGTGTGGAGTGTCGTTGAGTGGAGAGTTGTAGAGTGAAGTGGCAGAGTGAAGGGGTATAGAGTGTCGTGGTGTAGAGTGGAGTGGAGTGTTGGAAAGTGAAGTGGTGTGGAGTAGAGTTGAGAAGAGCAGAGTAGAGTGACGTAGAATGAATTGGAGGTTGAGGAGTGGAGTGTCGTAGAGTGGAAAGTCATAAGGTACGGTGGAATAAAGTGAAGTGTTGTAGGGTGGTGTGTCATTGAGAGTACTTTTCTGGAGTGGGAAGAGTGGAGTAAAGTGTTAAACAGCTGAGCAAAGTGTTGTAGAGTGCAGTAGGGCAGAGTATAGTGGCATAGAGGTGCCTATGGTGGTAAACAGTTGAGTAGAGTGGCATAGAGTGGAGTGGCATAGATTACAGTGACGGATAGTAGATTGGCGCAGAGTAAAGGGAAGAGTTGTAGAGTGGAGGAGCGTACGGTATAGTGGAGTAAAGTCCTGAAGAGTGGAGGGGCATAGAGAGCAGAAGATTGTCATCGAGTGGGGAGGCATAGAGTAAAGTAGAGTGTTGCAGAGTGGAGTATTATAGAGTGTTGTGGAGTGTCGAAGAGTGGAGTGTGATAGAGTGGAGTAGGATAGAGTGGAGTGCTGTGGAATGTCATAGAGTGGAGTGGGATAGAGTGGAGTTTTGTAGAGTGAAGTGGAGAGGAGTATTGTAGAGTCGAGTGGTGCAGAGTGGCTTTGACTGGATAGGCGTAGAGTGGATGGGCATACAGTAGAGAGAAGAAAAGTGTTGTAGAGTGGAAGGGCATAGAGGGGAATAGAGTGTCATAGAGTGAGGTTTGGTAGAGTGGAGTAGAGTGTTGAAGAGTGGAGTATTGTAGAGTGTTGTGTAGTGTCGTAGAGTGGAGTGGGATAGAGTGGAGCAGGATAGACTGGAGAGTCAGAGGGTGGAGTGTCGTAGAGTGGAAGAGGGTGGAGCAGCATGGAATTGAGTTGAGAAGCATAGAGTGGAGTAAAGTGTTGAGGAGTAGAGCAGAGTAAAGTAGAGTGACAAAAAGCTGAGTAGAATGGTGAATAGCTGAGTAGAGCAGCAATAAAGGGAAGAGGTGTAGAGAGGAGGGGCATATAGTAGAGTGGAGTAAGGTATTGTAGAGAAGAGGGGCATAGAGTGGAGTAAAGTTTCGCACAGTGAAGTATTGTATAGTGGTGTGGAGTGGAATAGAGTGAGGTGGGATAGAATGGAATTGGATAAAGTGGGTTAAGATAGAGTGGGGTGTCATGGAGTTTCAAGAAGGTGTCGTAGTTTGCAGTTTTGTAGAATGGAGTTTCATAGAGTGGAGTGGCTATGGAAAGGAGTGGCATAGCATAGATGGAAGTAAAGTGTCATAGACTGGAGTAGTGTATAGCCGTATAGAATGGCATAGACTGGTGGAGTGGCATAGAATGCAGGGTCATAGAGTGCAGGTGCGTTGAGTGAAGAGGGTTAAATGGAAGGGCTTAGATTGGAGTGAGGCAAAGTGTTGTAGAGTGGAGGGGCAAAAAGTGTGGTAGACTGAAGTCTCTTAGAGGGGCATAGAGGAGTGTGATGGAGCGGCATAGCAGGGAGTGTTGTAAAGTGTTGAGGAGAGTCATAATTAGGCCTGGGGGAAATTTTTATTATATTGGTGTAATTGATGTAATTTTGGGAAACTCATGGTGCACTCAGTACATTAAATTCCCAGAATTAATCAATTTTACCACTTTGTGTGTACACGTACTACTCATAGTAAAAATGTACTGCGAATGCGCAATTCACAATAACATTTTACAGTTTATGCATATGAACAACAGAATGCAAGCAGTTGTTTGTGGTGCTTTTGTCTAAATATGCCCTAGCACCAAAAATTGATGTGTGGAGTGGACTCATTTTACACTAAAATATAATGTGAAATGACAAATTTGCATTGCATGAAATGTTGAGTAATTTGACATCATTTTCTTGAATTATGTGAGAGGAAATGATGAGAATTTCGCACACCGCTAATCAATAAAAAAAACTTCAAAAGTAACCACCACAAATAATGTTTGTGGTGGGTACTATGTATTTTTACACTTGAGTTACACATTGAAGCAGGAACTTGGTAATGCTGCGCACACAGTTTTTTTGCTCCTGTTTTGTGCATGCATGTTCTACTGTTTGCATAAGCTGTTATCACCAGCAGGAAGAGGGTGATAACACCGTGTGCAAAATGTAAGCAGCACAGTTTGCACTCTGCCCCCCCCAAAAATCCAAATTAAGGGGCTCATTAGGATTGCGGTTTTTCCGCATCCTCTGGGCCGGCGGAATCCACCGCCGGCCCGGAGGATGCGGAAAAACCGCAGCGGACCGACCAAAGACCTACCGCCACATTAGGATGGCTGGTGGGTCCTGGTTTCCGTCCGCCGCTTTTCCGCCGCGGTTGGCTTACAACCGCGGCGGAAAAGCTGTAATATGGTGACGGTGTCTCTCAGACACCGTCCACCATATTAGGATGCACAGAAAGAAATGCTTTTACACGGCGGATATTCCGCCGTGTAAAAGCATACGGTGCTTCACTGTGGGGGCCCGTTGCGGGCCCCCTGGGTGAAGGGGGGGTGGGGGTGCACATGGGGGGTACCTATGGTACCCCCCTGCATATGTATGCAGCAAGCGGCAGGCACCGCGCGGTGCCTGCTGCTTGCTGCATACATATGCAATGTATGCTTTTTTAACATTGCGGCGGGTGCAGCTTGAAGCTGCACCCGCCGCAATGTTAAATATCCAGGATGTGACCGCCAGTCCGTCCGCCATCCTAATGAGCCCCTAAGTCTGTGTATATTTATTTTCTACCGTTCAGGGTCCAGGGGTACCGGGCTGTTCAATTCACACTTATAAAAGGTCATGTACATTTGGGTTGCCAACCTAGTGTCTTACTTTTAATGAGAGTTTTAAAGCTTTACAAATATAATGGAATATAAAGATAAGCTATTGTTAAGAAAAGGTCTGGAAACGCAGTTCAAATAAAAATACATGCATACGTGGATATATTTTAAATGTCTGCCGTTTGAAACATTTATTTATGGTTGCTGAAAAAAGTCTAACTTGTTTGACCCTTCGCAGGTACGTTCATGCATAGCATTCGTGTTTTTTTTTGGAGTATGTACGTTTCAAGACGTGTGGCATTCCATGAAATTTTACTCAGCTGAGACGCAGGCTGCTGAGGGTTCAAGTCACAGCGTGAAATAATAGCCCATATCAAAGCGCTAATGTCATCTTTCATCACCTGGTCTGGGCTGCATGACACTGTTTTCACCAGCACAGGGAAACACAATCACATTAACATATTTATAGTTCCTTGGCCACAGCTTCCATCCCCCAAAGCCCTGAGTCTTTACACATTCTGCTGTGGAAGGCACAGACAAGTAGTGAACACTTGCTGTCTCGACCAGAGTAATATGAGATTCATGATAAAGTCACACTTTTGGAAACATGATTAAAAATATATTTTGACGTAATATATATTTAATACATATATGGTGAGATTCTGATCTGACATAGGAAGAGGTGTGGCGCCGCGGCCAGGGCGACTGACGCTGGAATCTGGGGACCACGGTTCGATCCCCGGCTCCGGCGGCAGGTTAGCCCAGCACCATGTGACTCTGGGCAATAGCTCGCTTAATCTTCCCGACGGCCCCCCAGCGCCTAGAGACCCTTACGGGTGATTGTGCGCTTTACAAATGTGGACTTTACTTTACTTTACATTGACTCGCAGGGTGTATGCTTGACCATTTCCCTGTCCTGCAAGAATAAACTCCATTTAATCCAAAACTGATGTGTATAGGATTTATGAAAAAGTTGGTCTCGCTAGCAAATGCAGCGCAGCTGCTTCGCTAATGAGACTCTATTGCTGCCGCTTTCTGTCCCCAAGAGAGACAGGAGGTGGCACGTGCGGACAGGAGATGTGCACTCCGTATGCGTGCACATCTCCTCATTACGCACCTTCAGTTTCCCTCCCCCAGTCGCTCCACGGAGCCAGCTTGTTTCATTTTGTGTGGAGGCAGAGAGGCCTGCAGTGCCCACTGGACAGAAAATGGGATAGCTGTGAACGGAGAGGGTCGGTAGCTCTGTCGATGCCCCTCTGTACTTTACGTTTAATGCTAGGTCCCGTATTTCGGAACTGGCACCTGTTCCACGGACTGCTCAGCCAATGTGCTTCAATATCTTTAACATGCTTTACAATGCCTGAAGTGAAATTGATTGCCGAGCGCTCTGTCAATGTGCCCCTCTGCCTACTTTACAACTGGCCACTGCTCTTCATTTGATCCCTTAGGGTACTCTGCGTTCACATTCTTCGCACCGCAGTGCATAGCTATGTCAACGCTTGCGCCAGTCCCGCGCTGCGGCCCTGCCGCTGATCTCTGATGGGGTCACGTGCGCGCAGCAGTGCGGATGCACCCCCAAACCCGCCTCGAGTCACTGACTAATGAGATTAGAAGACGCACGGTTTGCTTTGCGAGCGGGGCGCTGAGATCCATGTCTCACAACCAGACTCGAGCCTCTCCCCTGCTTTCCCCATTACCCATCTGGGTCTCTCCCAGTTTTTAGCCACAGACATGCACTATTAGGGAGCTCGTGCAGCAGACAACAGCTGATGTACACAACCAGGAATCTGTTGATCTCACAAAAATCACATGCAAAACACCATCCCGCCCCAGAGGGTGCGGCCTGCCAGCGACACACTGCTAGGAGCCCTAGAAACATCTGGCCCCGCTCAGAATCTGTGAAAGGGGTTCGAGGCAGCCCTCATTGCCAGAGACTCATCCGAACCAGCTTGCAGTATGTCATTTTCACCGCGAGAAGCCTGGTAACAGGGGCGGCCTTAGACATGTACAAGCTGTGCACCTGCACAGGGCCGCCAAACCCCAGAGGCCACCACGCCAATATATATCCTTAATATAATAATCCTCTGAGGATGGATAGATATTTGCGTGGCGGCCCCTGGTAGGGATTTGGTGGCCTCCGGCTCTGTTCCACTTCCAATCACCCTGACCCCCCCCATCTTCACTGGCCTCCACGCCTGTGTTCCTCCTAGTTCCTGATTGGCTTTATTTTTTCCCTACCAACTGCTGGCCCGCTGGTACAGGCGTATATAACATTGCAAGCAAAACGAAGAGACTTTGAGTACACAAATCTGGTTATTCGAAATGAAAGAGAAAGGCGGCTCAGCAGGCTTTCGTAGCGTCACAGGAATGAGCAATCTGGCTCCTCCTCCTAAATTTTATCATTCTGAGACAAATTCGGAAGAGTAGGAGCAGCCGCAGGTACTGGTCATCTAACACCTTTTCTGGACGTTTTATTAAAACACCTTTCTGAGCTCCGGGGGGCTCCGCCCCGCCCGGACCACCTCTTCTGGGGCCCCCTACCTATGCTCCCTGCCCAGGGCCGACATGAGCCGAGAGCCACGCCTGCTGGCACGGAGCTAGGGACACTCAAGAGCAGAGAACAGAGCTCGAGGCCCCAGACTCCCAGCCCGACCCACAGCAGAAAGAACACGGCATCACGCACGGTCACCGATAATTCGAGATGGGTGAGCCGCTGAAAGCCGCAAGTCAGGCTCTATCCTGAGGCCTGGCTCAGCTCGCAGTCCCGTTGGAAACTAGAGCCCATAACGAGCCGAGCGTTCATATGGCTCCTGCCTGCCACCCTCACTCTACACTCGTGCACAAAGAGGTTAAAGCAAAAATAGATACCATCTAGTGGCTTATTTGCACTAATTGAAACCAGAAATCCTGGATAAATCAAGGCTGACTTGTTTAACCAAACTGTGATCTTAGGCAAAAAATGTATTTTATAGTCCTGCTGTTTCTTCATTTTGTCTATGGAAAGACTTTCGAATAGTGAGTTCAGAATACCAGCTGTACCAAAACGTGTTGTGTTTGATTTATTAGCGTACAATATTGCTTTATAAGAATCTGGGACACATACAGGGTTCGCATGACACACGTCTAGCCTCGTAGTGCACTAATGCACTGTACCCAGGTTGGAGGCTGGTGCAAGAATGCTTCAAAGTTCATGCTTGTGACACCAAACCACAATTATGGATTTACCACACTTGCCACATATCACTCTTCTGCAAAATTTGCTCAATTCAAAAGAGGAAATTGTAGCTCAGGAGGGGCAAGATGGCCGCGGACGAGTTGTGCTGAGAGGTCGCACATCTCCCTCTCTCCAGCGTAAGCCGACTTACAGGACGTTATGCTGCAAAAGATTATAAGGCTAGATGGATGGCCTTAGTTGGTGTAAAACAACTATAAAAGAATATACCCACTGGGTAAAACGAATTTTTGACAACAACTGTCCCTGGACTCGGACCAGACATCGGTCAGTAGTGAGGTGGACACAGTGGATAACTGGGCTGGAGAACGGACGGCTGGCCTCGTTTTTTGTGATGCCCCTCCGAAGTGTCAAACCTGACAAAAAGAAGGAAACGCCGGTTCAGATGAACACACCGACGAAGGCCAAAACGGCCTTTCCAGACACCCCAAGTAAAGATCCCGGCATGGGCAAAATCGGGAAAACGACTGGGACAGCAAGGAAGATCCCCGCACCCCCTCCTCCCGCTACCAGAAGAAAGACGGAGCCTCGAGAGAAAGCGGCAGTGTCAGCGGGAGGCATGGCTGCAAAGCCGGCTGAGGCTCGTGTGCAGAAGGGGGCAAGAACTGACGCCAGGAAATGAGCAGAGACCCTGAAAGTTAAGGATACGGTCATGCGACAGCCTACCTTAAACGAGGTCTTCACTGTCAGAGCCCCTGAGCAGAACGAAGATGCGAGGGATCAGCAGATACGGCAGGAAAGCAGCGAGAGCGTCCTCGAGGACGCAGCGGTGGAAGCCGACAGCCTGGTTGCTAGGCGACGCTCGAGTCTCGAGCGCGAGCAAGACGAGCAAAGCGAGGAGAGCAGCCAGAAGTCAAACCAACTGCTCGATGCAGGTAACGTTCAAGATACAGCCTCCGGGGGGGAAACAACAATATGGGCTGCAGTTGTAAAGGAGGACAAGGAGGAGATGGGGGTCCCCTGTGCTGAAGTGAATGAATTGAGAGAGAGAGGAAACAGTCTGGCGCTAGAAGGCAAAGAACAGGGAAATAACGACATGTTGGAGGCAATACTCTCAGTGGAAGAGGAGATGAATCTGGGGAAATGTACATTACAGACAAGTAATACAGAGTTGGGCAGAGATAGCCTCAGCATTAAAGAAGGGGGTGAATGTGTTTCACTGGAAGGCGAGTGCTTTTTTTCTGTTAATGAAGGCACAGAGACAGAATCAGAGCTAGAGTCACTAGTATCTGAGAGCCCTGAGGAGGAGGAGGAGGAGGAGGAAGAAGGCTCTGGCTCAGGGTCAGACACTTCAGGAAAGAACTCCACTCAAAGGAAAAAAATCCCTAGACAGAGAAGACGTGGCACAGGGTCCCCCACTCAAACTGAGAGACGTCTGGAATGGGATTATTCAGCTACCATGCAGGAGTATCAGGAGGATCAGGATAATAGCGGACCAGGAGCAGCAGGCGGGCTTGCCCAGAATGACTCCTTTGGAATCCTATTTTCCACACTAAAGCAAATGCAAGCGGAGGCGAGAGCCGATAGCCGCAGAGCAAGACAGGACACTAAGAAAATTCAAGGGTCCCTTAGGAAAATTAATAAACAATATAAAGCAGTAGTAGACAGAGTAACGGAAGTAGAAGAACGCACCGGGAAGCTAGAGGATGACGTTGGGACATGGCATTCTTTTCAAACTGAGCATGAGAAAATGACAGAAGATCTACGATGGAAAATGGAAGACTTTGAAAATAGGCAGAGACGGAGTAATGTCAGAATTTTGGGTGTGGCTGAAGGGATGGAAGGGCAGGATACTAGACAATTCGTAGTGGATTTGTTAAAGGGGGCTTTTCCAGAATCCCAGTGGCAGTGGGAGAGGGAGGTCCAGAGGGCACATCGGTTCCCTTTCACTATAAGGAAAGGGCAGGCCAGTGAAGGAAGAGAGGTCCTACCTAGGGCAATACTTGTTAATGTTGGTAATTATCTGTTAAGACAGGAACTCATAGATAAAGCAAGGCCCAAAAAAAACGTACATTCAAAGATGTTACTTTCTTTACAAGACCTGATTTTTGCCATACGACGGTAGAGCGCAGATGGAAAATGAGGCAGATGATAGCTTCATTCCAGGGTCTAGGGGCAGAAGCATACCTCCTCTACCCTTCTAGACTTAAGGTGGTGCTAAAAGGGAAAGTCTGGATGTTTGACTCGGAGATTAAAGCCCAACACTTTTTGGAACAACTGAAGGATAAGAAAGTTGAGTAGAGAGGGGGATTAACTGCAAGACAGATCCATTTCAACTTACAAGGGAATTTTATTTTGTTTGTTTTGGGCGGTGTTTCAAGAGAGGGAAAATTTAAGCTTGTACCTAAGTTAAAACAGCAGCATAAGGATCGTAGGACCTAGCTGGAGGGGGAGGCGACGAGCAGAACTCAACACGGCCACATATAGGTCAGCAGACCTATTTGCCTGTAAAGGGGTGGGAGGGCGGGTGGGAGAGATAAAGGGGGGGAGGGAGGGAAGGATTGGGGAGATTAAAGGGAGGGGGGGGGGAAAGAGGTTCAAAGGACGGAAGCTTCAAGCTTGGTATATCACACTGGGACAGGAGCAGACATGAACAAATACTTGTATGACATTCAAGCTGGACAAAATATATATAGTAAACAGACATACCCAACAATCATAGATGTAGCACCCCCATGTGCAAGTAAATACATAGAGGTATCCACTGGGAACGGGAACAGCACTGAAACTAAACTTCAATGTCATGTAGGATAGGCTCCATAAATGTGTGTGGGCTGAATGATATAAATAAAAGACTCAGAGTAGCTGCATTGTTAAATACTTTGAAATTAGACTTGGTTTGTTTACAAGAAACACATATAGAAGGCAAAAATGCTTCTCTTATGGAACAGTTGGGCTTTGCGGTGCTGGCAAAAACTAATCAGGGGACAAAAACTAGGGGGGTGGCAGTGATGGGTAGAAAGAAGGACACGGAGATAAAGAGGAAAAAGGAAGATCAATGGGGGAGATGGGTAATTTTGGAGCTTACATTTAAAGGAGAGACAATAACGTTGGTTTCAGTGTACGGGTCTACTGATGACGATCCGGATATTTTCCAATATTTGGACGTAGAACTAGCACAATGGCAGGAACCAATCATATGCTGCGGCGACTTTAACCTACACGATCCAGGTAGTTCGTTTACACAACTAGGGTCTCATTATCAAGGTAGAAAGAAAAAAACTTTTAAAGTCCTGTCAGACATGGCGATAATTAATGCACTGATGGATCCATGGATAAAATGCCACCCGAATCTGGATGGAAGTACCTTCTATTCAGCCCCACATCAGATCTTAGTCAGGTTGGATTATTTCCTTATCTCAAACAGCTTGGCAATAGGGTCGGAAATAGAAAAACACCCACGGATTGTATCAGATCACAGTCCACTAGTACTAACAATTAAATTAGGGCAGTCCCAAAGGAAAGAGTCACATTGGACTTTTGAAAGAGCTCTCCTTCAGGACTTTGAATATAGAACGGCCATGTCAAACTGGATTACGAGCTTCTGGGGGATAAACCGAAACACCGCATCCTCAGGCATAGTTTGGGACACATTCAAGGCGGGAGTAAGGGGGGAGACAATGAGCTACGTCTTCTCGAGACAAAAAAAGGGAAAAATTGAAAGTAGAAGAGATTAATAGAAATATCTTGAGAGTAGAGGGGGAATTAGAGCTGGCTATTAAACACAAAACCCCATTAGACCAGATATTACTAAAGGGAATAGCACTTAAGGCAGAGGCTACTGAAGGGATTGCTAAAAGGACAGTAGAGAAATACCTGGCAAGAAAAGAGAGTGTTTATGAACTTAGTGAACGGGTTGGGCACATTTTGGCTGTTCGAACAAGGCAGAGAGGGGCCACATTAGATATCAGGGAGATCAAGGATGTACAAGGGAATACGGTTCATGAGCCAGGACAGATAAGAGAGGTATTCAGGCACTTCTATTCAGACCTTTATGATACGGGCATTGCAGCAGGGCCTGAGGAGGTAGAAAGATATCTGAGCGACATATCACCTCCAGTCTTATCCATGGAGGATAAGGCCTCCTTAGAGGAGGTTATCCAACTTTAGGAATTTGGGGCAGCATTAGGGGAACTTCCGGCGGGGAAAGCAGCTGGCCCAGATCAGATACCGCTGGAATTCTACAAAATTTTTAAAGATACTTTGGAGGGAGACATGTTCAATATAATGCTGCAGGCTCAGAAAGGAGAGTCGGTGCCGGAATCATGGGGAGGGGCAGCCATTATTGTAATTGCAAAGAAAGGAAAACCCACGATTAACACAGGCTCGTATCGGCCAATCACCTTGATGAATTCGGATGTAAAGATTTATTCCAAAATACTGGCCAAAAGGTTATCAAGGGTGATAGAAAGCATGGTCTGCCCTTCCCAGCATGGTTTTATTCCAGGAAAAGGCTCAACTCAACACATAAGGCAGGTAATAACGATGCTGGATGCAGCAAATACCCTGGGAGACCCTAGGCCGCGTTATTTCTAGATGCTGAAAAGGCATTTGATAGGGTCTCCTGGGAGTTTCTATGGTCAGTCATGAGGTGGAGTGGAATAGGGGACAGATTTATTAAGGCTATGCAAACTCTCTACATGAATCCGTCAGCCAAGATAAACGTTAATAGAGGATATTCTGAAGCAGTCATAATAAAGAGGGGAACAAGACAGGGCTGCCCCTCATCTCCACTGCTATTTGCCCTATATCTGGACCCCTATTTGCGTAGGCTAGAGCGTAATCCGGAAATTCCGGCAATGAGCCTAAATAGTAGCACTGTTAAAATACTGGCGTATGCAGACGACGTAGCTATATTAACACCTGATCCAGGAGTGGCTATCAATAAGGTGGAGGAGGAAGCACAGTGCTTTGGGCTGGTTTCAGGGTATAGCCTGAACAAAAGCAAAACCCAGATTGTGGTGAATAGCAGTGTCACTTGTCACGATAACAGAGTTGTCGACTCCGCAGAATATTTGGGGGTCGCAATAACGGCAAATTTAGATTTGGTGGTGGGCAACAACATGACACCGCTAATTGCACAAGTAAAAGGGGATTTGGAAAGAATGAATAATTTGCATTTGTCATTGGTGGGGTGTACAAACGTCATAAAAATGTTAATTTTACCTAAGTTTCTTTACTTTTTTAGATCAATTCCTTTATTTTTCGAGGCTACTTGGTTTAATACTTTGGAGGCAATATGTAATAAGTTTATCTGGGCTCATGGCAAGACACGTAGAGCCTATAGATTTATGACCCTACCTAGAGAACGGGGGGGGTGGGGGCCCCGGATTTTAGGCTATATTATATGGCTGCGGCACTCCAATACATGCAGGGATTAATTGGTGGGAACAATGTTGACCCGAGGATCAAATGTTTTTCTACAAAAATATACACAACGGTAGTAGGGGAGGATGTGGGAAATTGTTTTTTAAATTGTGTAAACTATGGATATTATAAAAGAACGAGATTCAGGACATTACTGGCTGCTATCAAAATATGGAATGCATTTTGTAAAAAGTGTAAATTGGGGAGATATAATCGATATGTAAGATTGTACAAAAATAAGTCACTCCCTCCGGAGATATTTGGGGATCAAACTATGCTGACTTGGATGGCAAAAGGGATTGTACAAATAGGGGATGTAATGGGGCCGGAGGGAATGCTACAATTTGAGGATTTAGGAAGGAAATTTGAGTTATCTAATAGAGACTTCTTTAAGTACCTCCAGATTAGAAGCTTTCTAGGTGGTAAACAAGGAGGAATAGGAGGTTTTAATATGAATGAAATCTTGGAAAAAATAAGACTAGCAGGGGATCGCTCGATTTGATCAATATATGCGAGCTTGATAAAAGAGAAATCGGATGACTTAGAAAAATATAGTAATAAATGGGAGGTATTACTACAGGGAGAAAGTGGCTGGTTTCAGGAGTCACTGGATCTAGGTCGGTCATTACTGTGTGCATCCTCCCTCCAATCCCAACACTATAAAACGATTTATTCACTGTATATTACACCTGCTAGGATTGCACAATGGGGAGGTACTGAGGGAACGTCCTGTTCGAGATGCAATGCTGCAGAGGCAGATAGTTTACACATATTTGCTACGTGTCCGCAACTCCACACGCTTCTTAAAGATATTGAAAGGTTTATGGATAACACAATAGGGATCCGGATAAAACTTACCCCATCTTGGATTTTACTAGGAGTAGGTAGGGCTAACGACGGGACACAGCAGGAGTTTATTTTTGTGGCGATGGCGGTCTACAGATTAATGATAGCTAGGGCCTGGCTAGATAAGAACCCACCAACGCTACAGCGCTGGCTGGCCAACTTATTAGCAGCCTACAACATAGAGAAAAATATCTATGCCCGTAAAGGAAAAAGAGGAAGACTGATGGGTTTGAGGATTTGGGATCCTATCCTAAGATGGAAGGAGGGAAGAGGTTGATGTAATACATTGTTTGATATGTTGGGTTAGTATATTTATGCTTTATATTTGATATAAGACACTAATTGAATGTGAAACAATGTATAATGTATAACGTATAACGTATAAAGTGTGACTAACTTTTGAAAATAAAAATATAATTAAAAAAAAAGGAAATTGTAGCTCAAATGGCTCAGAAGAAAAGTGCCTTGACGTACCTTGCACTGGCAGACATTTTGCAAAGTTTAATTGGCCATCTTTTAGTTGCGGATTGCATTGATTCGATGTTATACTAAGACTAATGATGTACAATATTTGCCCAGGAATTGTAATATATGTTAAAACAGAGGTGAACAATATTTGAGTAATTTGCTGTTGCGTAATTACACGAAATTTCACAAAAAGTCATGCAGAATAGCATGTAATTATGTACAACGCAAAACTTGCATTTGATGCTATTAGCACATCCTCCTGACATTTTGGAAGCAAAGTCACATTTTGCACTGACAAACACAAGTGCCATAAAAAGTAACTGCTCACATTCTGGTCATTTGCATTTTTTCCTGTACTCCCACTTTATTTTTCTTCTAGAGTAGAGGGTGGTTGATTCAGTGGGGTAGTTTGGGTTTAACTGGGATGGATTGGACTGGGATGGATTGGACTGGGATGGATTGAACTGGTATGGTAAGCATTGGAGTGGGGTGGATTAGATTAGATTGTAGTTGGGTCTCGCATTTAGGCAAGTTTGAGCTAGTGGCATTGTAAATGACAATGCCTTTTTTATGCTTTGGTTTTTAAAACATAAAACAAAGGCATTGCCATTTACAATGCCAATAGCTTAAACTTGTGTAAATGCGAGACCTATTGCATTGCAAATGCTTGTTTTAAAACTGTTGCGACATGGCGGGCTAATGGTGTGAACAGTGTCAGCTAAATTACAAAAGTGCAAGTCTGGTGAATGGTGTTAAATTAGGCATGGAAATGGGCAGGCATATTCCTACCTCGCGTGGACAGAACACAATCATTACATTGCCATGCTAACAAGAGTAATGTGAACATGTCTTATTCTAAAATGAGAAGTGTGAAATTCTAAAACTGATAATAAAGGTGTGTAGAGATTCACTTTTATGACCCGCTATGGAGAGCCTTGACAACTGATCTAGACATTTTAATCTGTACACGAGTAGTGCCGTCAGATAAAATGTACAAAAGGGGGTGGTGATTGACGGAGCATCTGAATCAATCAAACACTCACACCCAGTCAACAGATCTGGGTTTAATCCATCACCGTTCTTTAGCCCACTCCTCCACCCCAGTTCAGACATGGCCATATGCAAATCAGTCTGACCCTGTGCCTCATGAGAACAGTCCAGCCCGAAATGCCAAGCCATGCCTTTCCTGGACCGGATTCAAGCTGCCTAGGACCGGTTTCTGGCATTCAGATAAAATGTAGCAGAGAGAAATCATACTATTTTAAGGTAAGAGTGAGTGCTACGGAATTATCCCAAAAGGTGCTATTTGATCACTATCTTATTAACATGTTTGCACCACCGACCCGATGCAACCTCCTTTGGGAAGAAATGTGTGATTTTATTCCATTTATAGCTAAACCAGATTAACTCTTTTTTTCTAGAAAGTTATAAGTTGGCAGCTTGAGGAAGAATGTACAACCTTTCTCCTGTGTTCTTTTTCAGCATAGCAAAGACTTTACGTACTCTGTTATTATACCTCGCACGTAATGACAGTAGGAGTTTTTTATAGTTGTAACTTCATAAAAACTGCTATGGCCAAAGTGCCATCTAGTTCATCAATCCACCATCTATGATTATACCAGTAGACTGTGAACTGACACTCTAATTGGGATGTGAAAATATTCTTTCCCTCCTTACCACTATCCTGCTTTCTGGACATAAAATACACGTTTTCCTAAAGATGTTTGACTCTGACAGGAACATCATTATAATCTGAGTTATGAAACAAAAATAGCCTTTCTATTTTATCTACCATTGTTCTATCAATGCCTTCTTCATGGTACCTTGAGTCCTTCCAATCACATTTTATTTTGTTGGACATGTGAAAAGCTTCTCTTCCATCAAGTGATATCAAAGATTAAGTGATACATTTGAAATCCAACTGACAGTTGTAAAGTTCTTAGGGATGCACCTCAAACTTAAATAAAGTGAGGAGGCCATTTAGAGTATGGCAGAGCCAATGAACCCCTCTATTCAGCCCGAATTGGGAATCCTGAGAAACTCATAATGTGAGCCTAAGTATACTGTCTTGCAACGAACCTCCACCATTGGTCAGTACTTAAAATGAGAATTGTCTGCTCTGATGAAGTAACGTTCCAGTTACTCAGATATTTACTTGCTTCGATGTATGCATATCTTAGCCCAGCCAGGGGCGGCTTTAGCCTTGGTGGCACCCAGTGTAACAATTTTGTTGGCGCCTCTCCCCCAAATGACCACCCTTTAACGGTGCCCCTCATCTATAATTGGTGCCTATCACATTTATTTTCTCTATACCACTACTCATCCAAATATAGGTAAAGGGTGTCAGCGTCCCTTACATCATAAACACACATGAGGGCTACAAGGCAAAAGATTCCCAACATCCATATTTGCAGGCACTATATGTTAAGAGGGCTTGCTCTGGACAAACGAAAGAGCAGCTCTATGAAGTTTCCATTCAGCTCAGTAACAAAGTTGCTACACTGTGTGAAAAGGAGCGAGCATAACAGTATAATATCAGCTACAATATGGTGCTGTTGCACTCTCCCCTAGCTCTGGCATTAGGTGGCCTCATGGCAATGCACGCAGCTCTAGTTCAAGGGTGTGTGGTGATGTCAAGCATAGGATTTGTTCTGGAAGGATAACATTCCAGCACAAAAGTCTATGCTTTGATCAAATTTAACACTGTGCCATGTTGTACCAGTGCCGTACATTGCAACCGGCATACAAAGTTGGAAAGGTTTGGAGAAAGAAAATCATTTCTCCAACTATATGCCTACCTGAAGGAGGTGTAATTTTATGACACAAACCTCTTTCAACAATGTTAGTAGACAAGGCTGGCTTGGTGCTGGTGGCACCCTGTGCAACAATCCTTTGTGCCCCTCCAATGACCACTTTCGCCAACAATTCCCTGACATCCACCTTCCGACAGTGACCCTCATCTCACTGTAGCCCCTCTCTGACACTGCCTCACATCCCAGCACATGTCGCACCTTTGCATCCTGGTAAATGCAGTATAGAATTAGTGCTTACTTGAAATTTAGCAGTAGTTTTTCCTCAAAGTTAGTGCAGACATTGCTGTATAGCTCTAGACACGTGTTTCTGGGTTCAGCCCTTCATCAGGAGAGAGCAGCATTTGTATAAAGCAAAAGAAAAGTCATTTAGGGCTGCTGGAAATGCTGCCAAATTCTTCTCATGTCACAGTACCACTCACAGGCACACAGGTTCATCTCCAAATCTCATCAGCTTGCTTGCTCAAGGGAGCCTTTTGAACAGAAAGGGGGTTTGGAGCACACTGCGCATATCCCAGCACAGTTCGCCTCTTTGCATCCTGGTAAATGCAGTATAAAATTAGTGCTTACTTGAAAGTTAGCTGTAGTTTTTCACCAAAGTTGGTGCAGATATTGCTGTATATCTCTAGACACGTGTTTCTGGGTTCAGCCTTCCATCAGTAGAGAGCAGCAGTGGTAGAAATCAAAAGAAAAGTCATTTTGGGTTCCTGGAAATGCTGCCAAGTCCTCTCAGTTCACAGTCCCACTCAAAGGCACACAGGTGCATCTACAAAGCTCGTCAGCTTGCTTGCTCAGAAGAGCTTTTGAACAGAAAAGCGGATGGGCGCACACTGCCTCACATCCCAGCACAGTTCGCCCCTTTACATCCTGGTAAATGCAGAATAAAATGAGTGCTTACTTGAAATGTAGCTGTAGTTTTTCACCAAAGTTGGTGCAGACATTGCTGTATATCTCTAGACATGTGTTTCTAGGTTCAGCCCTTCATCTGTAGAGAGCAGCAGTTGTAGAATGCAAAAGAAAAGTAATTTGGGGTTGCTGGAAATGCTGCCAAATTACTCTCAGGTCACAGTACCACTCACAGGCACACAGGTGCATCTCCAAAGCTCGTCAGCTTGCTGGCTCTAGGGAACCTTTTGAACAAAAAGGGGGTTGGGAGCACACTGCCTCACATCCCAGCACAGTTCGCCCCTTTGCATCCTGGTAAATGCTGTATAAAATTAGTGCTTACTTGAAATTTTGCTGTAGGGTTTCACCAAAGTTGGTACAGACATTGCTGTATATCTCTAGACACGTGTTTCTGTGCTCAGCCCTTCATCAGTAGAGAGCATCAGATGTAGAAAGCAAAAGAAAAGTCATTTACGGCTGCTGGAAATGCTGCCAAATTCCTCTCAGGTCACAGTACCACTCACAGGCACATAGGTGCATCTCTAAAGCTCGTCAGGTTGCTGGCTCAAGGGAGCCTTTTGAACAGAAAAGGGGTTGGGAGCACACTGCCTCACATCCCAGCACAGTTTGCCACTTTGCATCCTGGTAAATTCAGTATAAAATTAGTGCTACTCATTTTTCACTGATGCTCTTTTTTTTCTACATGATACACGTGCTTTGCAGCAGGCACATTAACCCCCTTCATATACTTTATGATGAGTCAAAACTGCACGAACATTAATCACAAGAGTTATGTCTGCATTTTTACTGTTGCCTGAATATTAGTGGACACACAAAGAATTCTAAAGAATGTGCATTTAAACCCATAAGTTATTTTAAACATTGAGCCCCCAACAAAGTCAGCACCAGGCGTGGCTGCACTGGTTGCATCGCCATAAAGCTAGCCCTGTTTGTAGATAGGGTTTAGTGTCAACATTCATGGTTGTTTGCATGGGAACGTGCATGTACTACACATGGTACCTCACCTTGATCCTGCTCCAGTGGAACAGTCCGGCCCAAAATAATAGGCTAGGTCCACACTGAACCAGAACACATGCAATCCGGACCACATTTCACCCTAGTTAATGCTCATGAGCTAGCTATAGCTTGGTTGCAGTGACACAGTGTGCGTGGGACCCACGTCTTGGCAACCGGTCCTGAGCTGCTTGTGTTCGGGTTCAGGGAGGTACTGTCCTGGGAGTTTGCAGTGAATTGTTCCCTTTAGAGCAGGGTCAGAGAATGATTTCCATATGGCTGGGGTTCAAAGTAAAATGGAATGGTGTGTAAAATAACAATAGACTCGAATGCAACACAGGTATTTACCAGAGATGAAGATTAATTCAATAATTCCATTTATCACTTTTTTGTATACTTATTGTGTCACCATGAATGAGCATGACCTAACATAGGTATTGTGCACACAATGTCACTGAAACCAACCTGTATCTGGCTGATGAGGCATAGCTAAGTTGGAACAGGTCCTTAGTTGCTTGTGTTCCATTTTAGGAAGGCCCTGGTATGGCAGTTCAGGCTAACTGTACCCTTTGGAGGAGGGTCTAGACTGATTTGATTATGGCTGAGTTCAAACTGATATCACAAGCTGGCAAAATAACGATGGAGTGGGATGCAGCCAGATAGAGGATGTATGACGTTATAACGCATACTTTTACTCCGCAGACCATTACAACGCGACTTTTACTCTGCATACCGTTACAACGCATAGCGCCTTGGGGCGCTGGATAGTGGTAAGTATAATTTACTATTCTAACTCCAGTCCCCGTGGACCCTAGGGAAGGTGTTGGATAGTAAATTATACTTATTCCCTATCCTAGAGCGCCCCCCAGCGCAATGCGTTGTAATGGTATGCGGAGTAATGGTCGCGTTGTAATGGGTCTGCGGAGTAAAAGATCCGTTGTAACGGGTGTATACCCCAGATAGATTACCACTGGCTGAGAATGATTAAGGCATTCCATTCATCACGTTTTTGTTTACTCAAGTGAGCCACAGTAAGTGGGAAGGATATGCTCAGAAGTGGGTCCTGTGAAAAACTGTATAACTGGAACCAAGCTATACCTAGCTGATGAGCCTAACTAGGGCAAAGCCAGTCCCAGGTTACTTGTGTTCCAGTTCAGGAAGGACCTGGCCTGGCAGTTTAGGTTGGACTGTTCCCATTAGAGAAGGATCAAGACTGATTTCCATATGGCTGGGTCCCAACCTAAGTGGCATGGTGTGAAAAATAATGATAGACCGGCATGTGGCCCAAGTGATTATCGGTGGCCGAGATTAATTCAAGCATTCCATACATAATTGTTTATATATACTTTAGTGTGTTACCCTGAGTGAAAAAGGGATGCTTAGACATGGGTCCCATTCACACTGTGTTAGTGGAACCAAGCTATGCTTGACTGATCGCAACACTTGTCCTGGGTTGTTTGTGTTCTGGTTCAGGGAGGACCTGGCCTGGCAGTTTGGGCTGGACTGCTCCCAAAAGGGTCAAGACAGATTTAAATATGGCTGGGTCCAGACTGAGGTGGCATGGTGTGCAAAATATTAATGAACTGAAATGCAGCTCAAGATTACCGGTGGCTGAGATTAACTGAAGCATTGCACACATTACTTTTTTATATACTTTTGATATGTATGTACCAAGCACACCAGATTGGTGTTCTTTAACTTAAAATGGATATGCCAAAAAACAACTCAAGCAACAGGATGCCCATCCTTTGAAATGCTTGGATTTTGTTTGCCAGCCACTGATGACAAATAGACCACACATTTATTCATCAATGGAGTGCTCAGGGTCACAGGGCTCTTGATAGGGGACAGCTGGAAAAGTAGTAGGCCATTTTCTAGTGAAAATGCACTTAAATGAACCAAGGACACTCAGTGGGAATATGGCCAATTGCCACTCGTACAGTTGAAGGGAAAGATGACTGTCACTTTAACCAGTAATACCTTTACTGTCAAAAGGGCTAGGATGATCCTTAACACTATTGTAGATATGGTTAATCTGAAAAATGATAGCAAAGACCACGATAAGAGGCACTCATGCCTACAGCCTGCCAGGACATGAGCAACATTCTGTGATGCAATCCTTAACCTCATTGCCCCCCCTAGCCATTGACTCTCACCACTACATCCTACCCAGTGACTTCAACTTCCACATCGACAACCCCACTGCCGCCTACTCTATCACCCTCCTGGAGAACCTGAACAACATAAGCCTCACCTAACTGCTCACTGAACCCGTGCACAAAGCTGATCACACATTTGACTCCATTTTAACCTCCAGCCACATCACAGAACTTACCTGGACTGTCCACACCATTGTACACTTCACTGTCACTGATGCCCAGCACACCATCAACATGCGTCAGTTCTCTTTCCACCGCCGCTGGAGCAAGGTCACTAAAACTCAGTGGTCACACCTCCCAAACAAAGGCCTCAACATACCTCGACCAGGCCAGCCAGAACTTTGCTGCCTGGATCACCAACAGCACTGACAGAGTTGCCCTACTGAACCCTACAAAATTCAACAAGACCTCCAAACATGCCAGCTGGTACACCCCAGAACTCCAAAGACAACTAACACCAACTGGAGAAATGATGGCATGCCACCAAGAAACCCGCCAAAAGATCAGCTAACAAAACAGCCCTCAGCTTCTATCACTGGCACATCAAAGAAGTCAATAAAATAGCATTTACCACCCACATTGATTCCGTAGTGAATCACACGAAGAAGCTTCTCAAAATAGTCAAAGAATTCTCCAACCCAACAGCCATAGAAAACTCTATCCACCCCTCCCAAGAACTCTGCACACCATCTCAGATTACTCCCATAGCAAGATCACCAATTTCAAACTTGGCCCTCACCCCCAATGACCTTAAAAAAACAGCAAACATCAGCCAAACCACTGCCACTTGACCACTGCTCACTGCCCTGACCCCCTCAGCCATCATATCATCCATCCTCTCTGAAGCACCCACCGTCCCCTGCACCCGCAAACTCTATAACCTTGCAAAAAAACGCAATCGGCACTCAACTCACCTGCATCCTCAACACCTCCATCTCCACAGCATCCTTCCCAAACTGATGGAAACATGCATACGTCAGACCGCTCCTAAAAAAGCCTCTGATGACCCCTGCGATTGCAAAAAATATCATCTCATCTCCCTGCTCCCTTAAGTGGCCAAAGTACTCGAGAAAGCCATCAACCTGCAGCTCACCAAATTCCTAGAACAAAACAACCTACTGGGTGTTTCACAATCAAGATTCTGTGCCAACCACAGCACTGATACCACTCTGATTGCCACCAGAGATGACATCAGAACACTCCTTGACCATGGAGAAAGTGCAGCCCTGAATCTCTTTGACCTTTCATTGGCGTTCAACACCGTCTCCCACAAAACCCTCATCAACAAACTCTATAACATAGGTGTATAGTAAGATGTCCTCAAGTAGATTGCCTCCTTCCTTGCAGGATGCACACAGAGCATTTGACTGCCTCTCTTCACCTCTGCACCCAAAGACATCATATGCGGCGTACCACAAGGATCATCCCTCAGCCCCACCCTGTTCAACATCTACGTGACTCACCCTCGCAGATCCCATGGATGCAACATAATCTCCTACGCAGACAACACTCAACTGATCCTCTAACTTACGAGGACCCTTCCAATGCCAAAATCAACTTCCACAATGCCATGACCAATGTAGTAAAATGGATGAGAGACAACTGCCTCCAACTCAACGCCGACAAAACTGAAGTGTTGACCTTCAAGAAGAACACCTCCACATGAGGCCACAGCTGGTGGCCTGCCGAACTCGGATCTACACCCACACCCACCAACCATGCATTCAACCTTGACATCATCCTTGACAGCCAACTGACCATAAAAAGACGAGCCAATGCAGTCACCTCCTCTTTCTTCCACATACTCCGCATGCTCCACAGAATCTTGAGATGGATCCCAACCAGCCCTAAAAAGACCACTACTCAGGTCCTCGCCCCAGCCATCTTGACTACAGCCACGCCTTCTATGCCTACATCTCCACCCAGCTCCACAGAGGACTCCAGACCATACAAAACACTGCAACCAAACTCATCCTGGACCTCTCTAAAGAAACCAACATTGCTCCTCACCTGAGAGACACCTACTGGCTCCACATCCAGAAAAGATGCCAGTTCAAGATCCTTATGCATGGCGAAAAAGTCCTCCATGACCTAGGACAAGCCCACATCAACCTTTGACTGAACTTCCACCATCCCTCTAAACACCTGCAGTCCTATTCACTCACTGTCGCATACAGCCCCCGCATCCATCACAGCTGCAGCGGTGACCGCTCCTACATCGCTGCCAAGATCTGGAATGACCTTCCCCTCTAGCTCTGGACAGCCTCCTCACTGGCAGACTTCAGAAAGAGACTCAAGACCTGGCTTTTTGACAGAGACAGCACCCAGATACGCCTAGGAGTGACAGTGTTGCACTTTACAAATGCTGTTTGATTGAATGATTGATTGATTGACTGATTGATTGATGAAGGACTTTACTATAACAAACCTCACATTAAAATTGCCATTCAGCATTTCAGGTACGGGGGATGACAGCAAGCCGATCTCTTTCACAGCTTTAATCACTGCTGCCTGATGCGTTTCAAAAATTCATTTCTGCCTCAGAGGCTGCCAGTGACAAGGATAAAACACAGTCCGGTCCCTGCCTCTTAAGTACGTGTAATTGCACGCCCTTAGATGGGCTGTTTATTATGAGGCCGCGCAAGTACTTCTGGGAGTTTAACTGCTGACACATTTAAAACCCACAGATGAGTCTCAGCGGGCGGGCTCCTCCTAAATCCTGTGTTGTTGCTCCACTGTGTCAGCAGTTAAATCCAAACACTACAAAAGGAACATACTACCCTCTAAACATATATATATATATATTACCTACTGGCGGTCGCCAGTAGATAGTTATAGATAGGACCTAGTTACCATAGGAAAATCGCAACATTCTATTCCCAATAACTTTGGCGCCGTTTGGCGAATCTTCGCAAAAGTTTTCAAACTAATTCTTTATTGATATCAACTCCTATGTTGAAAGTTTGGGGGCGATTCGTTAAGAGGGGGGGCGAGAAAAAAGGGGGTCCCAAAACATGTTTTTTCCATGCTCATTTCCATAGGAAATGTTAGACAAGGCTACAGGTCGAACGTGTGAACGGAATTACCCCAAATGTGGAAGGAAGAAGGGTCTTGGTCTAGAAAGCACGCTTTTGCTTATTTGGTGCAAATCCGTTCAGTAGTTTTTGAGAAATATCAAAATTTACAGATATCAATATTTGAGAATTCTGCCATCTGATTGGCTTAGGCGTTACGAGCACAAGCTTGCTGCTGATTGGCTACAAGCGGTGCGAGCGGTCGCAACTAGGAAGTGTTGTCTGTCATTTTGTGATTCCGTTGAAGCGAGTAAGGGGAAAAAAGGGTGAAAAAAGTGGGAAAGAGAAGGATAGGAGCACTGTAATCTTTGTGGGGTGTTTAGGGTGTGCTATAGAGGGGGTGCGAAGTGAAGTATTCACCCCTACCGGTGGGCTATGGAAAGTAAGTGAGGTATTGCCTAGAGTCTGATGCTGCTAAGGTGAGCTGGTGCGGGACTCGGGGATTAAAGCGTGAACCCAAATTGTGTGTCTTATGCTGTGAAGTCATGTGCCATGGCCGCTGCACTACACTTGTGGAAGTAGTGTCAGCATGTGTTTATAACTACTAGGACAAACTACTGACCCGTACTGGTCTGAAAGTCCGGGGGTACGGAAAATATGTGAGGTACTGTCTAGAATCTCATACTGCTAAGCTAAGCTACTGCCGGACTCGGGGATGAAAGCGTGAGTCCAAACTGTGTGTCATATGCTGTGAAGTCATGTGCTCTGGCCATTGTGCCACATCTGTCCAAGTAGTGTCAGCATGTAGTTATAGCTACTTGGATGAACTTTTGTTTCGAACATTGTAACTTGTATATGGTGCTTAGGGGGTGTTATAAAGGGAGTGCGAAGGTACATTCGCGCAAACGGGTGTGATGGTGCTGGGGCGTAAGCTGAACTGCTAAAATAGTCGGGGTAAAGTCACTGAAATACTGACCCCTACCGGTCTGAAAGTGCTGGGTACGGAAATTAAGTGAGGTCTTGCCTAGAGTGTCAAGCTGGTAAATTGAGCTGCTGCTGGACTCGAGGATGAAACCGTGAGCCCAAACTGTGTGTCCTATGCTTTGAAGTCATGTGGTCTGGGCGCTGTGCCACACCTGTCCAACTTGTATATGGTGCTTAGGTGGGGTTGTAAATGTAAATGTAAATGTATGTATACTTGTAAAGCGCACTATCACCTTTCAAGCATCCTGGCGTTGTATACCGCTGTGGACCCTTCCTGGCTTTCCCTATGGGATGCCCCCTACTGGGCACCCCCAAGGTGAAGCCAGGCATGCTAGCGCTTTCGAGGCCGTTGTGGAGATTAAGCAAGCTATTGCATAGAGTTGCAGAGTGGGACCCATGATTAGAGTAGGCACCGAGGCGAGAATTATCGAGTCTGTGGACATTGAGCCCAAGACCCTGCCGCGTCGGGAATTGAACCCTGGTCACGGGCCAGACCTCTGCCTCAGGGTCTGCCGCTCTAATCGGTGAGCCACACTTC
Source organism: Lissotriton helveticus (assembly GCF_964261635.1). Taxonomy (NCBI): domain Eukaryota; kingdom Metazoa; phylum Chordata; class Amphibia; order Caudata; family Salamandridae; genus Lissotriton; species Lissotriton helveticus. Next base: position 745,411,536 of record NC_136059.1, on the reverse strand, counting down.
TCCTGTTGTATAGGGAGTGCGAAGGTAAATCATTACGGTATTTTGTGAAGCGCAAACTACTGACCCTTATGGGTGAGTAGAGCCGGTGATCAAAGCAAGAGCTCTGTGCTGCAAAGTAAGATGGTGTGGCCGCTGCGCCACAGCTGTGTGGAGAATACATTTTAGGAAGGGTCTAGGAGTTGCCGTTACCTGGCCTTAAAATAGCAGGCCTAAGTTGTACGTTATAGGGTGGCTCTAAAAAGAGCCCTTGTGTTCATGAGTTGGAGCTACATATAAGTGTGGATGCACAGCTTCAACTCCATCTCCATGATCTGTGAAGTGTACTCCATCTCTTCTGTAGATATCAGCCATATCAAAACCTATGTTGTTGTTGTAGATGGACCCCATTTTGTGGTCTCTGAGGTACGCAGACACAGCTTTGTTGACTTTTTTCCTAGATTTTTCAATCTGAGGACAAAATTGTTCTGACCATTTCCACTTCTGTCTTTGGCATATATTGGAATATACAAAGACAGTTTGAGGCAAAAGTAACATCAGTTGTCTAAAGGTGTCATTCATAAGCATTTCCAAACCTACCCCAGTCAATGTGCTACGGTCGTTTCCACCACAGTGCACAATCAAGAGGTTAGGGTGTTGGAGATGCAAACAGGTTTTAACCAAAGGCAACAATTGGTGCCACTTCAATCCTCTCTGTGGAAACCATTTAATGTCCACATTTTGTAAACCTAGGTCTAAGTCAATATGTGTCTGTTCTGCATACAAGAAAACAGAACTAACGATCCACACTAGCATTTTGAAGGTATGGCTGGAATGTATGGAAAGATGTTTGTAGCTCATGCAGTTCCTTCATAGAATAAGAGATATGTTTAAAAATGGGGAACAATTTTTTTGCACATACAAACTGATACCTGATTGGGAGATGATAAGCATTGTTTGTTCAAAGTAGGGTGCACATTCGTTTTGTTAAAAAGCATGTTTGAGATTGGTTAAGAAATAGCAGTTTGAATGTAGAGTACATAGGATAAAATTTGCTCAACCCAACCACACCTGCTACTTGCATTTGGAAGGCACTGTTCGAACTTATAACAATCATGAACTTTTGACCTGCACGTACCGTTAAATGTTCGAGAAAATGTTGCAAAAATATATCGTTAGGTTTAAAAAATTGATGAACTTTTAACATGCACATGTTGTAGAATTTTCTAGAAAGTGTGCTGATAGAATATGTTGCACTGATGACTTTCATGTGGCGTTGAATATGAAAAAAACTGTTTTTATGGAAAATTAAAAAGAAACTAATAGAGAGAAGTTTTAAAAATGTAAAAGAATCAAGGATGTATACTAATTTGTTTCTTACTTGTATTTATGTGTCGAGGAATAAAATTATAAAAACAGCACCAGGAAGATGAAGAAGCAGGGAGTGGGGGGACGGGGGGACAGGGGGACGGGGGGAGATGGGCACAATGGCTCACTTGTACAATGAAGTACAGCACAAGTATAGACAAAGAATGGCCTAAATGAAACACACCAACATGGAGCATAAGTCACACAACCTGGCAACATCACACCACTGAACGAGCATTGAAGTGAAAACCACGCTGCATTCATACTGGATGTGTAGAAAGGCCGGAAGTGGGTGTTGTGGGATGTCTGCGACCTTGGTCATCATGGATTAGATTCCCAGCCCGTGGCACATGGCTGGGTTCACTGTGTGTTATGTTGCCAAACAGCTGCTCTTCCCTCCCGTGAACCCCCACACTTTTGTGTGGTGCGCTGTTGTATCCCGTGCACTTGCACGGCACAGCATTGTAATGTATATTCCGCCATGTCCTGCGACATCCGAAGTACACCATGAGAGTGGCGTTTGGTGGTGGTGTATCCCACTTTACAACATCATCTGCCATGGCCCTTGTGGCAGGCCACACCCTAACAAATGTAAATGTAAATGTAGTTGAGCTTATATAGCGCACAGCTACCCGCAGTGGGTGTCCCGGCGCTTGCTTAGGGAACCCTTCCTGGTATTCCCCTGTGAGATAGCAGGGTATCCACAAGGTGAAAGTCAGGCATCCCGCCGCGAGGGGCCGTTGTGGAGATTAAGCAAGCTATTGCCCAGAGTCGCAGAGTGTGAACCCGTGAGTCGAGGAGGCACCGGAGCGAGAATTATCGAGTCCGTGGAATTTTTAGCCCAAGACCCGCCGAGGCGGGGAATTGAACCCTGATCCAGGACCGATCTCAGCTTCCGGGTCTGCTGCCTCTAACCCCTGAGCCACACTTCTCCACAAAGAAACTCCCTTGTGACCAAAGTTATTTATACACAAGTCTTAATCATAGATCCCAAATGTGAGCACCTAGGCAAATGTCAGACCCCACTAAGGAAATATTACCAACAACCTAAAAGATATACAGTTTTTATTTTCATTTCATTTTACACAATAGTTTTTAATAACTTATACAAATCCATAAATATATGAACAAATAGATATAATTCAATCACAAATCAGAATATATGAAAAACACAATCCAAATACTCAAATCATGAAAACCCGGGAAGAGACAACCAAAAACATCAGATCAACTCAATCAGACTCAACTCACACACATCCAGGCATACATTCACATCCATAATATATCTGGGGAACACAATTACAGAATGCCAAAGTAACTGGGATGACCAAGGATAAAAACTGCACAGTGGCAGGGTGTTATAGTGACCGTGGTCGACGCGTTTCGTTGGCTGCACGCTGGTAGAATGCCACCTTCATCAGGACCTGCCAGATATACAGCCCCACAACAGGGGGGACAAGGAGTCACTCTACCAGGGAAGAGCAAAATCACACACCTAAAGGATCAAAAATATTGAAAGTAAAGCCCAGGAACCCACAAAATAATTTAAAAACAAAATGCATGGGTAAACACTATTCAATTGCCTCGACGTTATACATCTGAAATACACAAGCTTACTCAACAAATACATGTCTCTAAAAAGTGGCCCCCACCTACATAGGGCCATCATGTAACACACAACAACACCACCCACATAGTAAGAAGACCATCACCAACATATATGTGCCCACAACAGGTAGTGAAACATACCTATATATATATATATATACACAACGATATACTTGCTCCAATAATCAGTATACCTACCTTCCGAGTAAGTACCAATAACAGTCTTTTAGAGATAAATACAAGTTTTAGCAAAGTTTCCTCTACTCACTATAAACATCAGTAACAACATCTGAAAGGGCAAGATGTAAATACAAACTCAACCATAGTCCTACTAGTGTACAGAGATGAACAGCTGTCACATTTTACTAACAGTTGCAGACAACTACTAACGCCTACACTGAATCCAAAATCAACCCCACCACAGAGTGTGATAGATGGATATAATACTGCCCGGGACTCATAGCTGCATAGGAAACCCTTGTGAAAAAATTGACAAAGGCTCGAACGCATGTAGCATCCATGTCTTACCTGTGGAGATTAAACCCCGTCGATCCTTCGCGAAGGAATAATTATTCAGAAGTAAAAGGCTTCAATTCCAGAATCTACATACAAGAACGAAGGAGAAGAGAGCCAGACGACAAGAGGACAAATGTTAAGAACCACCCTCCTAACTCCAGAATCCAAGGACTAATAAGACACTACTTCATACAAAAAAATCTATAGCCTACTGACCTCAGCCATGTGCTTTCTTAACTTCTGTACGGCGTTTGCAACACAGGAACAATTTGGCGATAAAACAGTATCGCAACCCACAGAAGTGGACCTCCAAACTGCAAAACAAACCCCAAAATAAGATGCATGATGATTAACAAAATCCTATAAGTCAAATTACGGCCCATCATGATCTTTAATAAATAATAGTCAAGAACGAAGAAGGACTGGGCAAGAAGACCACCCCTCATTTAAATAAGTTTATCCCAGCATTGTGTATACAGGAGCTATCCTCAATAAATAGATGTTACCTTGCAGCCTCTCTGATGGATCCGTTAGTTCTTCCCCCTTTATTTTAATTTTCCAAAAATGGCTAGTTTTCAATACAGAACAGAGAGACATACTTACCGCACTTCCTGCACATGGACATGTCCGAGAGACCCAGTTTCCCTTACTGGATAGGCACAGCCCTGCGGACGCCGGACCAGCACACCTGTGTTGTGCTTGCAGGAAGGTGCGTGCGTAGCTATATGTCCAGGGTCACTGCAATCGCTGAGGTGACATGGTAATGTCTGCTGAAGACAGCACACTGTGATGTTGCAGGGCCTGTGCCTATCATGCTAACACAATGACCACTGGCACACACTTGCTCAGATGCGGGTTTGGGGTGCGTTGGTGGTCCTGGTGTTGTTGCGAGGAGTCTTGTGGCCCTCATGGGTATCCCTGTATCGTGCTCATTGACTCTATGGCACGTGTGGGTGTTCTGGTGTGGCTCTTGGCTGTGTTTCCTTTCATGCTGCAGGTAGTCATCCTGCTTAACACCAGCAGAAAGCAGGTGTAAAATTCCTGGTGGTAACATGGGTTATCGCCGGAATTAATTTCGCATTGCAGTTGTGAAAGTTGTGACGTCATTTTTTCATGTGCAGAACAATGTACAAACCAGGCAGTCTATCCTGTCTAGATGCAGCACCTGCACACTATTCCTGATCAATATAAATACAATGAGATTTCTTCATTGATTTTGTGTGCCCATTGTAAGTGGAGGCACTACCTATGTGGAATTCAATACAGGATTTTAGTATTTTGAATGAATCACAAAAGTGCACCTCATATCTTTATGCACGGGACGGCTATTCTGCATTTCATTATTAGCACTTTAATGCAACTAAAGTTTAGATGAATCTAACACAGTATTCAGAAGTTGGTGCAAACTGCAGAGATCACCAGTATTCCCGTGATAGTGCTCCAAACTTTAACACCATGGTGAATACCAGCAAATAAAAGTAATTAGAGAAAGAAAGAGTCACACAGCAGTTAAGAAAACAACCGAAAAGATTATTCTTTTTTTTTGTCAAACTTTATTTTTTTATAAACATATATAAACCATAAACTATTTTTAAATTTTATTTTTTTATTAATATATATATATATATATAAAAAATAAACCAATAAACAAAATTTAACATAATAGAAAAGAACAAGGTGGAAGAGTGCTGTGGAGACCATGGATGTTGACGAAAAAGCATGAAAAAAAAGCACAAAATAAGGATGTGTGTAATGCGCTTATCAAAGGACTCAGAAAGAGAAACAGGGAAGGAAAAACAAGCCAGAGAGAAAAAGAGAGGGAAGGAAAGAAAGGGAGTGAGAAAGGGAGAAGGGTGAGAGAGATAGAATGAAAGGAATGAGAGAGAGAGAGAAAGAGAGAGAGAGAGAGAAAGAGAGGGAAGTGTGAGAGAGAGAGAGAGACTGTCATCCATGAGCAAATAATGACCTGGTGCCAGTGGAGTGGAGTGGGCAGCAGTGGGCCGAATCCACGTGCCTGTCAAAACCCCGCCAATCTCAGATGTAATGCTGAGTCCTGAATGGCGGAGACCACATCAGATACTCCGCCGATCTCAGATGTGTTGCTCAGTCCTGAGTCATGAATGGCGGAGACCACATCAGATTCTGTGAGGATCTTACAGATGTCGCTGAGTCCTGAGTCCTGAATGGCGGAGACCATATCAGCTTCTTCACGGATCTCCCAAATGTCGCTAAGTCCTGAATGGTGGAGACCACTACAGCTTCTCCGTGGCCCGGCGGGTCTCACACATGTCGCTGAGTCCTGAGTCGTTAATGGCGGAGACCACCTCAGGGTTTGGTGCTGCTACGCCTGTGGAACTGAAGTTCATGCCACGTGGTGGTAGGCTCCTGATGGCCACATGAGTTGGGGTGGCACTAACCCTATGCATATGAAGTCCGAGCCAAGGGGATGGCAGGCCACTGACGGCCATACAGCTGAGGGTGCGACTAAACTTCTGCGTCACTTTTCATGGACTCTCTATGGTTGAGACACGTGGAGCGTTCGGCAGCTAGTCAGCACCGGCAATAAAGGATGTGAGGTTGTCGATCTACTATATTTGCGTGGTCACATGGCCTGTGCCGCATGTGCCGCATGGGTGTGGTGTGTGTGCAAACCTGCCCTCAGGGAGTGGCCATGAGATGTTGAAAACTAGACAACTGACCTGCACACCAACAGCAAGTACGCCTGTGACAGGTAGCTATGTGAGGCTAACGATGGAACGTAAGGAGTGGTGTGGCGTGGCGTATGACGGAACAGGGCAGGGATAGACACAATGACGCGGACGGCTCGTAGTACTGCATCGTGGAGTCGAGCGGACGGGCCACAGCTGTCCCTCTGCAAGCCTGGGTCCGAACTGTTCATAACTCACACTATATAAGTATTGAAAAAAACATTTTGTGATTCAGTCCATCAGCTGGCATCTGTCCAAGGCATTTGTGAAAACAAATCAGAGTTCTTTCTGTGAGTGATACCCCTTTGACGCTCCTTCTCCCCACATTAGCAGGTAACATACCCTCTTCCCACATTACCAACATACCCCCAACAACCTTCTTGGGCCCAAAGTGTCCCTGTACGGTTGGAGAAAGAAGAATCTTAGTCATGTATAGATTTACATATAAAAACATGTATTTAAAGAAAAGAACATCAAATAAGACTGAAGGGAGTCTGGTGCTGAGGTCGCTGCCACAAAGTTGGGGTCACTGTCGTTCAGGACTCAGGACACAGTTACACATGTGGGATTTGGTTTGTGTTCAATAGGGTTGGTGGTACCAGAAGCATTGAGACTGTATGAGCCTGTGATGATGGTTGATGTGGACGGGTCGCAATGGGAGCAATATGTCTTGCCTACTGGACTGCGTCATGTGGAATCGGGAGTGTATCTGAATTGTAAGGACTGCTGACCGTAGTGTAGGCCAGAGGTAGCGATGAGGAAGGGTCCACAGGCATGTGCATATGTTGGTGGTCCCACCATTTCAGTCTGTAAATACTCCTCACTAATCAAAGGGAGTGATGTGCTGTGGTCGCTGCTATGAAGTTGTGGTCGCTGTAATTCAGGACTCAGGACACACTTGTGTTAAAGAGGGTTAGTGGGACTACATGTCACCTGCCTCGCATATCGAAATATGCCTCACTGATCGAAGGGAGTGTGGTGCTGTGGTCGCTGCCACGGACTTGGGGTCAGTGCGATTCAGGACTCAGGACACAGTAACACATGTGGGATCAGCTTGTGTTGAATAAAGTTAGTGGCACCACGTGTCGCCGCTGTTGCATATGTCAATATGCCTCACTGGTTGAAGGGAGTCTGCTGCTGTAGTTGTCTCACAGAGTTGGGGTCACTGCTATTTAGGACTCAGAACACAGTTACACATGTGGGATCAGCTTGAGTTGAACAGAGTTAGTGGCACCATGTGTCGCCGGTCTTCCACAGTGTAGGTCAGAGGTAGCGGTGAGAAAGGGCCCATAGCCATGAGCATACGTTGGTGGCCCCACCGGACTGCGTAGTACAGGTTTATTGGCACCACGTGTTACTGGCCTTCCATATGCAAATATCCTTCACTGATTGAAGGGAGTCTGGTGTTGTGGGCACTGCCACGAAGTTGAGGTCGCTGACATTCAGGACTTGGGAACCAGTTACACATGTGGGATCGGCTTCCATTGAAGAGGGTTAGTTGGCACCATGTGTTGCCAGTCTTCCACAGTGTAGACCGAGGCAGCGGTCAGCAAAGGCTCACAGGCAGGTGGCGTTGGCTTGAGCTGCACATATTGGGAGGATTTGGTCTTCTTAACCCATTATAGTCTCTTACACAATTTACTTTACTAATCTTGAATTGTGAACCGTGTAACCCCAGTGTAGGGCACAGGCAGTGGCCAGGATTGGCGCACAGTCACATGGTGTTGAGTTGAGCTGCACAGGTAGTGACACCTGGAGCACTCAGCGTGCTCGCACCCTGCGATAATACGTGGTCCTGGCGGGCCGCACTGGGTTCAATGTTTTGCCTTGATAAGGGCACGTGGAGATGACTTATGGTGCAGTGAGTTAGTAGCACCTAAAGCACACAGCATGTGCGCATCCTGCGATGATGTGTGGTCCCTGCGGGTTGCACTGGGAACAACGTATCTTGTGAACTGGACTGCGTCTTCTGCATTGGCCACTGCATGTGAATTGTGAGCCCTGCTGTCCGCAGTGTAGATCGAAGGCAGTAGTTGGCATATACATGGAGGAATGTTTTTTGTCACTTCTTGACAAAATCCGAGGATATAGAATACAATTCTCTGTGCAATTAATAATTCACGGCTGCATTTAAATTATGAACCGTGCTGTCCGCAGTGTAGATTGAAGGCAGTAGTCGGTACAGACATAAGTCTGCGGTGCTGTGCCACTGGGTTCGCAGGTGCTTGTGTGGAGGAGGCCCGCGGTCATGGCGGCAGCCACGTGCCAGGGTGAGTGCCTCCGCTCTGCAGACTCGTTGGTCTTCCCAGAAGTGAATCACACCCAGGGCCTGGCCTATTTATTCATACTGCAAAAAACACAGTTGATGGACAGAATGTAGAACAATGTCATACATTCACCCCAGTACAAGGATCTGGGCCTAAATCCATCATTTTTTTGCACTCCACACCACCCTGGGTTAGACACTGGCTATATGCAAATCAGCTTTGACCCTGTGCCTCATGGGAACAGTCCAGTCCGAACTACCAAGCCATGTCTTTCCCAGACCGTAATCAAGCATCCAAGGACCGGTTTCTGGCTATCAGCCTTCATCAGCCTGGATAGCTTGACTCCAGTGGTGTGGAGAGCCTGGGACTCACGTCTGAGCACACCCAGCCCACTTGGGGTGAAAATTGCAAAAAACACAGTTGATGGACAGAATGTAGAACAATGTCATACATTCACCCCAGTACAAGGATCTGGGCCTGAATCCATCGTTTTTTAGCACTCCACACCACCCTGGGTTAGACACTGGCTATATGCAAATCAGCTCTGACCCTGTGCTTCATGGGAACAGTCCAGTCCGAACTACCAAGCCATGTCTTTCCCAGACCGTAATCAAGCATCGAAGGACCGGTTTCTGGCTATCAGCCTTCATCAGCCTGGATAGCTTGACTCCAGTGGTGTGGAGAGCCTGGGACTTACGTCTGAGAACACCCAGCCCACTCGGGGTGAAAATTACAAAAAACACAGTTGATGGACAGAATGTAGAACAATGTCATACATTCACCCCAGTACAAGGATCTGGGCCTAAATCCATCATTTTTTTGCACTCCATACCACCCTGGGTTAGACACTGGCTATATGCAAATCAGCTCTGACCCTGTGCCTCATGGGAACAGTCCAGTCCGAACTACCAAGCCATGTCTTTCCCAGACCGGAATAAAGCATCCAAGGACCGGTTTCTGGCTATCAGCCTTCATCAGCCTGGACAGCTTGATTCCAGTGGTGTGGAGAGCCTGGGACTCACGTCTGAGCACATCCAGCCCACTCGGGGTGAAAATTGCAAAAAACGCAGTTGTTGGACAGAATGTAGAACAATGTCATACATTCACCCCAGTACAAGGATCTGGGCCTAAATCCATAGTTTTTTAGCACTCCACACCACCCTGGGTTAGACACTGGCTATATGCAAATCAGCTCTGACCCTGTGCCTCATGGGAACAGTCCAGTCCGAACTACCAAGCCATGTCTTTCCCAGACCGGAATCAAGCATCCAAGGACCGGTTTCTGGCTATCAGCCTTCATCAGCCTGGATAGCTTGACTCCAGTGATGTGGAGAGCCTGGGACTTCTGTCTGAGCACACCCAGCCCACTCGGGGGGAAAATTGCAAAAAACACAGTTGATGGACAGAATGTAGAACAATGTCATACATTCACCCCAGTACAAGGATCTGGGCCTAAATCCATCGTTTTTTTGCACTCCACACCACCCTGGGTTAGACACTGGCTATATGCAAATCAGCTCTGACCCTGTGCCTCATGGGAACAGTCCAGTCCGAACTACCAAGCCATGTCTTTCCCAGACCGAAATCAAGCATCCAAGGACCGGTTACTGGCTATCAGCCTTCATCAGCCTGGATAGCTTGACTCCAGTGGTGTGGAGGGATGTATGACGTTACAACGCATACTTTTACAACGCCTACCTTTACAACGCATTTTTTACACCGCAACATCCATTACAACGCACACCACTACAACGCATGCCATTACAACGAATTCTTTGAAACTACCTTTACAACGCATTCCACTACAACGCATACTACATTTACAACGCACACCATTACAACGCATTACATTACATTGCATGTAAGGTAAGTGTTGGATAGTGTAGGGGTAAAAATTACTATTCTAACTCCAGGGGGTGCAGCAGTAGGGTAAGTGTTGGATAGTGTAGGGGTAAAAATTACTATTCTAACTCCAGGGGGTGCAACAGTAGGGTAAGTGTTGGATAGTGTAAGGGTACTATGTGTTGTAATGCTATGCGATGTAATGGTATGCGTTGTAATGACTACGTTGTGATGGCATGCGTTGTAGTGGTGTGCGTTGTAGTGTCATGTGTTGTAATGACTGTGTTGTAAATGCATGCGTTGTAATGGAAGTTGCGTTGTAAAAGTTTAGTTGTAATGGTAGTGCGTTGTAAAAGTTGCGTTGTAAAGGTTGTTCCCCGTGTGGAGAGCCTGGGACTCTTGTCTGAGCACACCCAGCCCACTCGGGGTGAAAATTGCAAAAAACACAGTTGATGGACAGAATGTAGAACAATGTCATACATTCACCCCAGTACAAGGATCTGGGCCTAAATCCATCGTTTTTTTGCACTCCACACCACCCTGGGTTAGACACTGGCTATATGCAAATCAGCTCTGACCCTGTGCCTCATGGGAACAGTCCAGTCCGAACTACCAAGCCATGTCTTTCCCAGACCGGAATCAAGCATCCAAGGACCGGTTTCTGGCTATCAGCCTTCATCAGCCTGGATAGCTTGACTCCAGTGGTGTGGACAGCCTGGGACTCACGTCTGAGCACACCCAGCCCACTCAGGGTGAAAATTGCAAAAAACACAGTTGATGGACATAATGTAGAACAATGTCATACATTCACCCCAGTACAAGGATCTGGGCCTAAATCCATCGGTTTTTTGCACTCCACACCACCCTGGGTTAGACACTGGCTATATGCAAATCAGCTCTGACCCTGTGCCTCATGGGAACAGTCCAGTCCGAACTACCAAGCCATGTCTTTCCCAGACCGCAATCAAGCATCCAAGGACCGGTTTCTGGCTATCAGCCTTCATCAGCCTGGATAGCTTGACTCCAGTGGTGTGGAGAGCCTGGGACTCACGTCTGAGCACACCCAGCCCACTCGGGGTGAGAATTGCAAAAAACACAGTTGATGTACAGAATGTAGAACAATGTCATACATTCACCCCAGTACAAGGATCTGGGCCTAAATCCATAGTTTTTTTTCACTCCACATCACCCTGGGTTAGACACTGGCTATATGCAAATCAGCTCTGACCCTGTGCCTCATGGGAACAGTCCAGTCTGAACTACCAAGCCATGTCTTTCCCAGACCGGAATCAAGCATCCAAGGACCGGTTTCTGGCTATCAGCCTTCATCAGCCTGGATAGCTTGACTCCAGTGGTGTGGAGAGCCTGGGACTCACGTCTGAGCACACCCAGCCCACTCGAGGTGAAAATTGCAAAAAACACAGTTGATGGACAGAATGTAGAACAATGTCATACATTCACCCCAGTACAAGGATCTGGGCCTAAATCCATCGTTTTTTTGCACTCCACACCACCCTGGGTTAGACACTGGCTATATGCAAATCAGCTCTGACCCTGTGCCTCATGGGAACAGTCCAGTCCGAACTACCAAGCCATGTCTTTCCCAGACCGGAATCAAGCATCCAAGGACTGGTTTCTGGCTATCAGCCTTCATCAGCCTGGATAGCTTGACTCCAGTGGTGTGGACAGCCTGGGACTCACGTCTGAGCACACCCAGCCCACTCGGGGTGAAAATTGCAAAAAACACAGTTGATGGACAGAATGTAGAACAATGTCATACATTCACCCCAGTACAAGGATCTTGGCCTAAATCCATCGTTTTTTTGCACTCCACACCACCCTGGGTTAGACACTGGCTATATGCAAATCAGCTCTGACCCTGTGCCTCATGGGAACAGTCCAGTCCGAACTACCAAGCCATGTCTTTCCCAGACCGGAATCAAGCATCCAAGGACCGGTTTCTGGCTATCAGCCTTCATCAGCCTGGATAGCTTGACTCCAGTGGTGTGGAGAGCCTTGTACTCACGTCTGACCACACCCAGCCCACTCAGGGTTAAAATTGCAAAAAACACAGTTGATGAACAGAATGTAGAACAATGTCATGCATTCACCCCAGTACAAGGATCTGGGCCTATTTATTCATACTCCTATGCTGGAGTGGCCTACATTGGCCCAGCCCACTCCACTTCCGCTTCTAGGGGGGGACAACACAGCTACATGACTGAGATTTTCCCACTGTTTGGGGTAACATGGTTGCATCTACTGTGCATTACAGTACAATTATCAATAGCATATCTCTACATGGAGAGGTTTGTGGTTTGAATACTGAGGTCTGTGCAGCACATCAGTGTTACACGTGGCATTGTGTGCATTATTTTTGATGGGTGACTTGCCTTCTTCATATATAGTTGTTGCCACAGCTCCCAATTTTCAGCTATTGTGCGGCTGAAGGGCCATGGTATTTTGGGAATGTCTGTTGTCCTGTTTTGCGCTGCCTCGGTGGTAATAGCGGGGAGTAGTCCAGGGGGGAGGTTGTGGTGGTGGTGGCGCTGGATGTTGTGGGCTTGTTGGGTGTCAGAGGTGCATGATCAGTAGCTCTAGCACGTGTTGGTCTTTAGATGTGGCTGTGAGTTGGGTCTAATTCACCACACAGTAAATAGTCGACCTCCTTACAGCAGTTAAAGGTTGATGTTAATTTGTTACTGGTAAATCGGCTTATTGGATCGCATTGCAGATTTGGCTGGTTGTTGAAAATATGGGGAAGTGGTGTTTCCTTTTTTTTTTTTGCGGTAACGCCTACTTTGCATATCATTAGCGTTGGTTGTGGCTCTTGTTTGTGGCGATTTTGTTGACGGAAGGTATCGATGGAAGAGTGGTGAGATTTACAGTTTTCACTAGGTTGAGAATAGGATGATAATTAAAAAACACAGAAAAAAAAGATATGTTTAAAGAACATTATAATTAGAAATTAGCATTTAAAAAAACATTCGAAATTCACTGAAAAAACCATAGGTTTCAGGTACGTTATAGTTAGAAATTAGCATTTGAAAAACCTTTGAAATTCACTGAAAAAACCATAGGTTTTACAGACGTTACATTTAGGAATTAGCATTTTAAAAAAACGTAGAAATTCACAGAAAAAAACATAGATTTTAGGGACGTTATAGTTAGTTGGACATTTCACTCATACAAAACGATAGAAATTCCACTGTTCTAGTTAGTTGAGCTAACTTTAACTTGCGCCCCCGCAATGCATTGCTGATGACGTCACATATTACATCATTCATGACATGGTCAGTGACATCACTGATGACATCTCAAATGACATCACTGATGACATCACTGATGACATCATCCACATGAAAATATGATGGACCTCCTCACACCTTAATAAAACCGTTGATACACCCACTCTCAAATATAGACTACCATTTTCAAAATAATAGAGACACCAATACCAGTTACCACGTACGCACTCACTGATTCCTAGGTCTACCCACACATCCACTCGTTCACCCATACAGTCACTCATACATGCAGTGACTCATCAATACAACACTATTATAGGCACTATACTATACAAACAATCACACAGCGCCACTCATCCAGAGTTACTCACACATCTAGTCATTCATGCAAAGAATCAACAATAATTCTATTTACTCACCTAAACTGTTAAACACACACAACCTCACTTATTCATACAGATACTGACATATACTTACTCTCTTATACAATCACTGATACAAGTACACACTCATCTATACAGCCACTCTCAGATTCACTGACTCTCATGTATAGTCATTTATATTCTCCAACTCTCACATGCACTGTGTTTTGCGTAGTTAATTACTTGGACATGTTGCACTGAGATATCCATTCACTCACCAACACACCTATACAAACTCTCACCCACCCATACAGATGTTTTTACATGCACTTTTGAACCCATACATCCAGTGAATAGAGAACTCACACATCTATGCACAGTCACACACCTCCCACCCACCCACACACACACTGAGGCACCCATACAAATACAACCAATCAATAACCCATATTGACACTGTAGCTACTCACCAACCAATGCAGCAGCTTCACAACAATAGACAGAATGATACAGACATTCACACAGTTTAGTCACTAACCCATGCGTTCACTAAGACATATTTATTCACTGACTTCTACAGTCAGTTACGCACCTACTAAATCCTCCATCCAGACACTTATACACCCAGTCATTCTTCAAAACACCTTGGCCAATATGTATATAAAATATATTTAAACTTTACAGAAACACACGGTCACTGGATGATGTCATCAGGGATGTCATCAGTGATGTCATTTGAGATGTCATCAGTGATTTCATCAGTGATGTCACTGACCATGTCACGAATGATGTAATATGTGACATCATCAGCAGTGCATTGCGTGGGCGTGAGTTATAGTTGGCTCAACTAACTATAACAGCGGAATTTCTATAGTTTTATATGAGTGAAATGTCCAACTAACTATACCGTTCCTAAAACCTATGTTTTTTCTGTGAATATACATATATATATATATATTTATATATATGCACAAGACGAAGATCACTGCCGCTGCTCCACACGCCCTCGGTGCCTTTCTCTAGCTGTGGTGAGCCGCTTACCTTTAGAAGCACAGCAGCAGCCGAATATTGTGTCAGCCGATACAAAAGAGAGCACTCACGAGAATTCATATGTATTTTCTTTAATAGTGCAGAACCTCCTCAGCACTGAAAGACGCGTTTTGCCACTCCGGCTTTCACTATGTAAGTTAGTTCATTACATCAAACACCACTTTAAAGTGAAAAAAGTGCATGTCGGTCAAAGAACATAAACATAGAATATGGCTCAAATTCAATTCATACGTATGTCTTTTTTGCGGCGGACATTTTATAACATTGTAACATTTTAACATTTTGCCATTTTAACATTTTATAACATGTTTCGGCATAGATTAGGATATGGATAAATCCATCATAGTTTTTAAAAGTCCTCAACATTTTTGGCATAGGTATAAATAAGAAAAGGGGGTAATGTACATGTGAGAGCAGATTGCACAGGACTACTTCAAAATGTTTCAAATAGCAATCAAAATTCAAATAATGTGCCCTGGTATCTAACTTCATATCTGTGGTTTTGCACACAAGTTAAGAAACATTATATAGTCCCCACATTAGCATCCAATATAACAACCAGTATATCAGTAGTCAGGCAAATAATTTCAACAAATGCTGCTTTGTTATGGTTTGTTATATTAATTTGTATGTGTTGGAACTGGCCCTTCTTGCAGGGTCATCCTCAAACTTATTGCTTCTTCATCCCTTATTGTTCCTGACCCATGGCTGTTTGTAATAGAACCCTGCGCACTTTACCACTGCTGATCAGTGCTAAAGTGCATATGCTCTCTGTGTAAATTGTTATTATGATTGGATATACATGATTGGCATATTTGTATCACCATGAAGTCCCTAGTAAAGTGCATTGGGTGTGCCAGGGCTGGTGATGACAAATGCTACTAGTGGGCCTGCAGCACTGATTGCGCCACCCACATGAGTAGCCCTAGAATGGTGTCTCAGGCCTGCCACCGCAGTGCCTGTGTGCAGTCTGTGAACTGCCATGTCCTCCTGGTCAGTGTCCCCACTGATCAGGCGTAACCCTTCCCTTTTTGTGCACATTGGTCACCCCTATGGAAGGCCCAAGGTACCCCCCTGGGCAGGGTGCAGTGTATGTGGAAGGTAGAACATGTACTGGTGCAGGTGACATGCTCTGGTAGTGAATGACAGCCATTTTCCATTTTCGTTTTTCACTATTGTAGGGCTATCTTGCTCCATAGATTAACATGGGGGCTGGCTACAGTGGCTACCAGCATTTCTTCTCATAGGAACAAGATTGGACATAAGAGTCTAGTATACCTGAACTCAGGATTTAATAACACATCTTTTAGGAAAGATTATTTTTAAATCCTGTGTTTGAGAACAGCACTTTTAGAAAGTTGCTGTTCTCTTGTCTGACCCTTCTGTGTGCCTTGGCCTGTTTGTGTATTGACTGTCTGGTTTGAGAGTGACAGGGGCTGGGGATTCCCCAGGAGGCTGGCTGAGTCAGCCCTAGGCTGAATGACTGCATTTGCAACTTGAGTGGTGGGAGGAATTAGCACCTCGGCCTGAATAGGGCTGTGCCTGCCTTCCACAATGCTGGCTCCACCTCCTGCTGGGCGGCTGACAACCCTGCCCCTCACTCTGAAAGGAAAGGAGAAGCCAGGAAAACAAAGTGCTCGAGCAACACCCAGAACTGGTTCAGACCGGGCTCAGGGCCCACTTGCACAAAGAGAACAAAGACTTTTAGGGGTATCAGTACAGGACCCCTGACAACAGAAAATTAGATCATCCTGGAATCAAGAAGGAACCTCTTCCAAGGAGAAAGCTGAAACTGAAGAAGGAAGATTGTCCAGCTGTTGCTCTGCTGGATTGCCCTGCTGTTGCTTTGCTGCCAAGGAGAGGGGAAGGACTTTGCTTTGTGCTGTGTCCCCTTGCTTGAAGGAATCTCCAAGAGCCTGAGAAGAGCTGGCTTCCTGTTGTGAAGTCCCAGGAACAAAAGGACTTCACCCCCAGCTTCCCCTGAGCTCTACTGAGAGAGTTCTGCCCTTCCTGGAGTGCTTGGCCCATGTATGGTGCCTCTGGAAGTTGTACCTGTGTTGGGAAGCTGAAAACTAAGCTTGAGAGACTTTGCTAAAGATCAGTTATCGCATCACTCGCTGCAGATCGCATCCCCGACAGTGCGAAAAGATTCCTGCCCCTATGAAGGTCGAGATCGTCGCAGCGCCTGTTGCCGCTGTCAGAGCCGTCGCATCCTTCGTTTGCGGGATGCACCCGATCAGTGCGGGAAGTCTAACATCGCTGCGAGTCTGTCGCGGGGTGAGATCGCTTGTGTGCTTGCGGACCGCATCACGTCGCTGCGAGAGTCATCGCCGAAGCCGACGCATCGAGGAGCTCCGAGAGAGAAGATCACCGCTGGTCCGTGCATCGTCGCCCCGGAGATCGTCACACCTCCAAAGATCGTCGCATCGTGCCTTTGCAAGAACAAACTTCCTACGGAACCTACGCACCGGAATCCATACAAGTGGCCTTCCTCCCCATACAGACCGGATTCGTCGCAACACGCCCGCTGCTGCAGAAGGGCTGTCGCAAACGCCTCCCCAGGGTCTCAGGAGCAACGCATCGTTTGTTTTCCACTGCACCAGCTTCTGCTTTTGGA
The DNA here is from genome assembly GCF_964261635.1 of Lissotriton helveticus. NCBI lineage: Eukaryota > Metazoa > Chordata > Amphibia > Caudata > Salamandridae > Lissotriton > Lissotriton helveticus. Next base: position 745,393,974 of record NC_136059.1, on the reverse strand, counting down.
ACTTTGTCGCAACTAAAGGTACTGTGAGCTAAACGTGACACAACTGTGAACTTTTCACGTAACTGTGGATTATTTTTATCGCAACCTAAAGAATTTTATCGCAACCTGAAGAATTTTTATCGCAACCCTAAGAACTCTTTTGAAATCATATTCTTGAACTGTGTATGTTGGATTTTTGTCGTTTTGGTCTTGTGTAGTTTAGATTAAATACCTTTATTTTTCTAAACTGTTGTGGAGTAAGTTTGTTGTGCTTTCACTGTGTTACTGTGAGTGTTGGTACAAATACTTTACCATTGCCTCAGGGTAGCCTACACTGCTCGTGCCAAGCTACCTAGAGGGTGAGCAGGGGTTATCTCAGAGGGTTTTCTCCTTACCCTGACTAGAAGCAAGGGTCCCTATTTGGACAGTGGTACCTACTCCTGCCAACTAGAGACCCCCATTTCTAACAGTATGTCACACAAATCACCCGAGATGGTATCCATGTTCATGGACAGGTGTGTAGGTGTGTGGTTCTCAAGGTGCCTATTCGAAGAGAAGAGCCAGGTCTTCAGCTTCTTGTGGAACTCAAGAAGTGAGGAAGAGGCTCGGATGTGTTGAGAGCGGTCCTTCCATGTCTTGGGTGCGATAGAGAAGAATAAACAACTTCCAGATTTGCTTTTTCAGATGAGGGAATGTGTGCAAGTGAGAGTGAGGAAGAGCGTAGCTGTCTGGTTGATAGGTGAAAGTGTAACAGCTGTTGGGGTATTCTGGTCCTGTGTGGTGTAGGGCTTTGTGTGCATAAGAAGTTTGAATTTGCTGTACTTGTGAATGGGGATCCAGTGTAGCTTGTTGAAGGGCAGTGTGATGTGGGTGCAGTGTGCGAAGTAGAGTATAAGTATTGCAGTTGTGTTCTGGATGGTCTAGAGTATGTGTAGGAATTGTATTGAGATTCTGGCATAGAGAGTGTTGCTGTAGTCCATCCTGTGCTTGAGTGATGGTAAGTCTGGTGTTTATTAGTTAATTAGGGCCAACTTATGAGTCTGTCAGTAACCCTGTTGTGGCACAGCGGTGGTCATCCAGCCACTGCCACACTGGCAATGTGAAAGCCCTATTATGACTTAGCCGGTCAGACAGTAATTGGACCACTGGCTCCGCCAGTGAACCATCAATCCCTGGAGGTGGAGAAGCAGTGAGTGACTATGTAACATGCAGGTGGTGTTGCTGCAGCACCGCCATGCATATTACAAGTTTTAGGACCACCAGCAGTTTCTTGGAGTTCTTTCTTCAATGAAAAGGCTGATGGTGCTGAAACAAAGGGGGCGCCCCCTCAGCCTGGGGATCCATGCAGGGGGAGCAACATTTGCCCATCTATGTGCATGCACCCAGGTTCCTGCACCGCATGAACTTTTGAGTCCATGCCATGCAGCAACCCCACGTGATATTCCCATTGCGGTGCTCCTCTCAAAGGCACTGCCACCTTAGAAAGACTCACGATAGCAGCTGCCACGCCACCCGCCTGCAAGACCACATAATTGGTTGTAATCTTAGGGCGGGCAGCAGCAACCTTCGGGGGAGTGGTGGCACAGTTGTTGGCACCATCACTCCACCAGAAGTCATAATTGCGCTCTTAGGTCTGTCAAATATTAAGACTTGGTTTTTGTGATGATAGAGGGCCAGATGTAGGTGGGTAAATACCAGTCGGTAATGCCGTAATTTGGTAAATGTGCGCGTTACCGACCGGTATTTAGCCATTCCTAATGTAGGTAAGGAATCGGTAAATAAGGAATCAGTAAATACAGATTCCTTATTATCGATTCCTTATTGCTCTTCCATTTAAGGAATCGGTAATACCGATTCCTTAAATGCAATGTAGGAAGCATATTGAAGAGTGCTTTTGAGCCTTAAGAAATCAGTAATTACCACTAACTTCAAGTTGGTGGTAATTACCGATTTCCCTTAAAAACGCACTTTTTTGCTTTTTTTAAAATGCCATGTGGCGCACATCCATGCCCTTAGGGCATGGATGTGCGCCACATGTGCACACATGCACATTTCAGGGGTGCAACATGGTGTCCTTTGGACACCCTTGAAATACCTCCCGGTATTACCTATTCGGTAATACCGAATCGGTAATAATGAATGTCTTCCCATTCATTCCTATGGGCCTCCAAGCCCGTAGAAATGAACCGGTAGGTATTCCTTATTACCGAATCTCAATTACCGATTCCGTAATAAGGAATATTAAGGATTCTGTATTTTTTACCGAATCTTTACCTACAGAAGAAATACCGCTTTCTTAATAGCGAATCGGTAAAATTTGCTATTAAGAAATCGGTATTTGTCCTTTACCTCTATCTGGCCCAGAGTTCTTTATTCCAGTTGTAATTACAAGTAGTATGTACAAATAATTTTACCAACATCGCAAGCAACCACTGACACATATTTTGTTCCCTTTTTAAGGCTTAAAATAAAGGCCTAAGTAGCGGTAACAGAAAACCCTCAGAGGCAAGCAAAGGGTCAAGGGTTTATAAAAAACGGGCTCCTATCATCGAAACATGCGGTGCAGTCTGGTGATCTGAAACAGGATATTAATAGACTACTTCTATCCACTAATATCACAAGAAATAAGGTTCAATATTGCATTTTCCAGTTAACAAGTGTTGCTTCCTTTTCAAGACTTAAAATAAAGGCCCAATTAGCAGTCACAGATAAGTATTTTAGGCAAGAAAAGTTATCTGTGGCTTAATAGACTAAAGAGAGGCTCCAATCTTGGAGACTTACCTTGCAGTCTTCTGATCTGAACTTTAATATAAAGTGACTACCTCTAGCCCCTAGAATCCAGAGAAATAAGGATCAACAGTTTGGAAATACCACAACAGCATCAAGGTAGGAATATACAAGTACCTCACTATTGGGGGATGGTCTGGAATAATAAGTGTTCTTAACCAGCCGCAGTCGATAGTGGGATTACCTGCCGGGTGGTGATGTGGGGAAGGGCAGGGGCAGGGTGGGGGATAGTAAACTATGGATTACGGAGGTTTACAGGTAAGTAAACATATAAATAAATAAAACGAATTTCGTTGCGTGCACTGCTTCCCCAAATGCGATGCAGTGCGCGCAACAAAATTTGTTTTATTTATTTATATGTTACTTACCTGTAAACCTCCGTAATCCATAGTTTACTACTCCCCACCCTGCCCCTCCCCCTGTCACCGCCCGGCAGGCACTCCCACTACCGACCACGGCTGTTCTTCACTCTTTAAATCTCTAATCACACACATGCACATAGTTAGGTACCTTTTGGAGGGAACGCACTGAATCAAAAGACTTCAGAACGTTTATTCTTTCACACCATACATGGTTCAATAGCTATCATACAGTGTGTTGCTACCTCAGAATTCCACCAAAACAGGCTTGGAGCATCCTGAGTTTGTTCAAGTTACACATCAACGTGCCAGCGATCAAGGCATTGCCATCAAAATTGATGTTTTATTTCCTACAAAAGCCTGCTTTTCTATACTATGAATTATTCAACGCTTAGGAAGATAAAGAAAATGCATGATTTGTTACATACCATTGAACCATTACTATCAGACATTGTTTCTGGTGCTATTCTGACTGTGGCACAGACATTTTTCTGGTGCCAACAGTTGTTTCTGAGTCTCTCTTACATCTCATTCATTCAGAGTCTATACACATTGTTGACCCTTTATTTGTTATTTAAATTTTTTTATTTTATACACGAGTGGCAGCACATACGGCTTAAAAATAGCACATCAAAGCATAAATAATTATAGCTTATACATACAGATACCTCATCAAACCATCACTTCATTGAACTTATTATAAATACAATTGTAGGTCTGGGGAATACATTATCTTCTCCAATTCAAATCCACATTCTAATTCATAGTGAATTCATAGAAAGAAATAACAGACAACAGCCCTAGAACTGTTTCACATCTGCTGAATATCCCTCGGCCCACTATTTCATAGGCCCCCAGATCTGCCTCCCCCTCTTCATGTTATTCTTTCCCTTCCTTATATAAAGACTACTCTTCAGATTGACTATCGAGAGCAGGTACACTTGTCATTGGCCAAATGTCAGCCGGAACGAGTTGAGCCAGGCAGAAGTGACGCAAATATGCATTACAGCCATTGTAAAAAATACAAATTCGGAATGTTCCAGAATATCTCTTGTGTCAGTATTGCCATCCACACAGTGACGTAGCTAGACCTACTGCCCCCCAGGGTGGACCCTAAGTTCGCAGCCGGGTGCAGGTATGATCGCAGGGTGGCAGCCGACTGACAACTTGTTCCAGGGCTGGGGGGTCTGGCAGCCGTGGGATGACTTGTTCTCAGGTGTGTGGGGTGGTGGTAGTCGGATGACATGTTCAACTCCCAAAAACAGTGCTGTCCGGGGTAGACTGCCCCCCCCGCCCCCTCTTAGCTACGCCACTGCATTCGCACTCAACCAACCCAGTTGTGGTTTTAAAGCAGTAGTCCAAGTACCATCCCCAAAAATCGAGCCCCTTCTGATTTAAGAGAATGAAGCATGGAACAGTTACTAAATATATGTTTTAAGTTTGCTTCTCTCTCTGCATCGAGGGCAGCAAATGTTAGTTGTCCCCCCAACCTGGCAATTTTTGCCTGGGGAGGTACACATTAAATATGGTTTTAAAAATGTTGAGCCTGGAGTCCTGCAGACAAAAGTAGCTCGCGACCAATTCCAAGTGAGCGATAGAAATGGTTGCCACTACTCCCTAAGTTTACCTGCTAATATGAAGAATGCTTTTCTAAGTCATATTGATGACTCTAAAGAAGAGTTTTATGAATTATGATGTTGTTCTGTAGGACCATAGCAAGTGTTTGCACAGAGAGAGATACTTGATCTCCATCTTTTCGATTATTACCAGATGATTTGACTGAATTGTGAACCAAAATAGGAAAATAATCCGGCTTAGTGTGATATGTTTGATATTATAAATATTTAGCTATTTTGTACTTTCAGGACACATTAGTACCCTATGGGTAAAGGTTTTACCTCTTTAGTACCAGCTAACACCCGTTAACAGGAGTCACCATCTGGACGTTGACTAGTTAAAACTTGCAAATAATGTGTCATGTGACATGATTTTTAAGGTAGCCAATCCGCTTGTACAAGAACGTTTTTTGGCAGAATTTATATTAGTACTGCAAATGTTGGATTGTGTGCAAGTGCACCAATTCCATAAACAGGTCACAAAGCACTGAGGCACAACAATTGTATAATTTCAGTGGCTGTGCTAAAAGATGCCTATTAAAACACTTCAAATTATTTCCCAATAAATAAAATAAAATATACATAAACTTTGATTGGAACATTTTAGATAAAAAAATTCCTGTTATTAGCTACTAACTTACTAAGTAGCTCCCAACTACGCAATGTATCCAAATGCCCTTCTACCTAGTTGGTCACCTAGTAAATGGTCATTTCAGACAGGCACCTATAGCTGTTCACATGCCTTCACAGGCCCACACCTACAAATGCACTGGACAACTGCTCAGGGCGTTAATGTTGCAACTTGCAATCATGGGTGATGGATCACACAAGCCTCACATCATTGCTTCACTGACGGATTGGCATTCCAGCTACGTGCAAGACTTTTCACTTATTCTCTCCTTTGTTTCCCCAGTGCTCAGAGGTTACCTAATGGTTATATGTAGCACATGACTAAAAGCTAAATAAGATACAATTACATAGCTCTCCACTCATAATTATATTTTCATCCTTTTTATAAAGCACTGAAAATCTGCTTGCAGTTGCCACAAGCACCTTGGATGAGATACATAAAGGAGGGCATTAGTTCAAGCTCAGCCAACATCTATTGGAATAGTATTAACAAAGAGGAATCCATCGACCATATATGCTTATGAGTTTTGAGAATAAATGTAGTGGGTTGTTTTAGACATCTAATGCATGGTGAACGGTTGTCAGTGTTCATTACCTACTCGTCCGTCTTCCTCGCCACAGTAATCACACATGAGCATTATGCTGCCACAGAAGCTCCAAGTAAAAATCAGTTAGCTTACTAGTCTCCCTATCGCTCCAATAAGGTCCCCACTGTCCTCCACCAATCATATAAAAGGATACAACACTGTATCCACGACCTGTTTTTATGTTTCTGTACTACTCCGAGTGCTGTTTCCTATTTGAGGTAAGTGGGGGTTGCGGTCGTGCTGTAGCGGAGTCTGTGTTCCCTGGGAGGTCGTGGTATGCGATGCATGCTGGGGCGACCTGTGAAGATGTGCTCTCCATGTCCTTCTCTAGAGGACTTCAGGGGAGCTCTCCTTTTGCCTTTTTAGGTCTTGCTGAGCCAGTGCATGCACTGCTCTGCGAGACATTTAGTAAGCAGCTTTTGAAAGTGCCACCAAAGACATTTGGTGGCTTCAAGCTTGCGTGCACTCGTGCGTGCATGCGCGCAGCCGCCACCTGTCTCCTCCGTCATTGGTCATTAAGTGCATCGCGATCACTTTGGCGGCCGCGTCACTTTCACAGCCTCATGGCCAATGCGTGTTCCACCTAAATCCATAGTGTGCCGCATAACTCTAGCCTTCTACACCCTTGCTCTCCCCTCTATATATACCGCCCTACCATGCTAGCTCTTCTACCCTTAATGCACGACAGTCCACCCATCAGGCGGCGACTCTCCCATTAGTGCCCATGGGTAAAATTAGCTGAGCGCCACCAAAGTGAACTTAAACTTTCAGCCACGCACCGGAAGACTGGAGGGCTCATTTCATTTTCACGCTCAAAATTCGCCGCTGTGTTAAGTCACGTGATATATATGCCGTTGCTAGGGAATCCTATTGGGTTATTCCTCTAAAGGGAACAAAATGTATTTACATTTCCGGGGCATTGCAGCCAACAAACACCTAGAAAATGTCTAATTCACCAAACACAAGCCTAATAGGTGATTACAATTGAACACCATGGACATGATGTGATAATATGCTGCCCTCCCACAAAATAGATTTCTAGAAGTTGATTTGAGTTTTACCGGCAGTCAGAACACTGGCCGGTGCAGTCTTGAAAAGCGCTACTGCCACCCAATTGTATACTATACATGCTGGACTGCATCCAGTTTCGCTCACTCCCTCCTCTTTGGTTTCCTGCCAGTGGGGTCTGGAAGCTATCAACACTTAATATGGGCGGGCCCGTGGCTAATACTTTAGTTAATTGGGTTTTATTGATTGCACTTCGTAGTTTTAGGAGTATTACTTGCTTTTACCTGTGGAACTGAACTTGGAAGCCCTTCATGAGAGGTGTCAGACTAATGGTAAACATTGCGGGATTGCAGGTCAGTTGACCTTTCAATTTCAATGATGAGTCTGCTGACTTCCTGCTATCTGATGTGCAGTGAGCCCAGGCAGGATGGTGTCTCAACCAACAAGACGCTATCCACTGCATACATATGTGAATCCTTGTTAAACATTTTCCCATTTGCCCTGAGGGCTTCCAGTCCATTCCCGAGTGTTGTCAAATTGCTCACCCAAGAAGGGACCTAGGACCAGTTCACTCTCCTAAAACTTATTTTACAGTGCTGCCTGCTTTACCACAACAATGTCAATTGGATACACAACAGCTCGAGGGTAACCAGGCCCGGCTCCAGGAATTTTTATTTGGGAGGGCCTAGGGGGCATTTGGGTGGGCCACTGGGACTCAATTTGTCGCATATATTCATGGGCAGGCCTGCTTCAGGGCCCTCACTTATCTCTTCTTACTCTTGCAAGGCCCAGTAAAACACACTCTTTTCCAAATCTCTTTCTAAATGTTATTACTCTCAAAAAGTGCTTTTTCCTTGTAATGTTCCTGTGATGGGAAGAGGAGGTTTCTGAGGTGGGGGTATCAGGCAAATGACACTTCTGGGGCTCCCTCTGTGCGAGCCTTCAGGGAGAATCCCTCTTCATTACTACCTCCACCTGACCCCAGACTCTGCAACACACTCCCTTACAGGCTTGAATATCCACTACTCCTCTCCAGTGCACCTTATGTCACAGCTGACCTTGGGCCCCAGCCCCATATCAGGCACCATCGGGCTCCACTTTCATTTGGCCAGGTAAAAACATTAGAAAAATCACCTTCAAACTTAAAACATTGAATTAAGCAGTAAATGTAATTAGCATTCACTTTGAAGTATGTTCCACAGTAGCGCTTATGACCCGACTGCTAATTAAATAAACAAAAACAGAAAGGCCATGACAGGGCCGGCTTTATTGCTGATGCGAAAGTCTTTTTTGGTGCCACACCAATAACCTCTTTCTCCGTAAATACCTTTACTACCACCTTCCAACAGTGCCCCTCATCCCTCCATGACCCCCCCTATTGACCTCCTCCTCAGATTTTCTCACTGCCTCACGCCACAAGTGCCCCTCATATCCCCATAGCACCTCCCCCTCATGACCTCCTCCTTGGAGACCAGTACCCCTTATCTCTCTGTAGCCCCTCCCACTCAATACCTCCTCGTCTGACTCCTTCACTACCACCCTACACCAGTGCCCCTCATCTCTCCCTAGCTCCCCCTCCATCCCATGACCTCTTCCTCGGATTCCCTCACGGTCATCCTCCACCAGTTCCCCTCATCGCTCGTTAGCCCCTACCACTACCTCCTCCTCGGATTCCCTCACTGCAACCCTCCAACAGTGCCCCTCATCTTTACGTAGCCCCTCTCTCGTATGCATTCCACTTGTTGTATAGCGCTACTCATATCAGTGTAGTGTGTGTCAGTACTTTATATCACACACACATTATACAGAGACAATGAATCATACAAGTATGTAAATCAGTCTATAGAGAATGTCACATAAGCCAATGAGGATTACAAGGTGTATGAATCACATGTCATCCATACTGGTGGGCAGTATATTTTAAAAGGGTTTGGTATAGGAAAACACAACCTTAGGATTTAAAGAATATTCCATGGGGGTCAGCTTTACTGATAAAAATGTATATCTGTCCATAAAATACTCATTTTAGCAACATTAGAATAATGAAAGACTGGGGAAGTTCTAACTATATCACAAAACAAAAAAAACGAAGTTCTAACTATACCATTCATGTTTGTAGGCAGCTCTTAGATGACAGTTCATAGATCACTGTCCTATGATACGATTGTAACTTCTGAACTCCAAGTAACACAAGGATCTCTGTGACAAAGGCAGTAACCCACTGAGCTATCCAGATACAATACAGTTCATCTGCATTTAAAAACTACTAACAAACAAATGATTGCTCTCCAGAAGGATCATTAATCACCAGCGTTATCTGGGCATTTTGTATTGTCTTATTGCTGTCCTGCATCGGACAGGATATAGATAAAAACTATTTAAATGAAGCTCACACAAAGTATGTGTCCTGCTGGGCCTGTGCAGATTTAAAAAAAAAAAAATGTAGTAACACATTCTCTTACTTACTCCATTAGTCAAACTTTGTGTCACAACCTGATGTGATGAGCCACTGCAGGGGTTAGGAAAGGTGACTAATAATAAACAAACTTATTTTCCTGAGCTGCATAGAAAAAGAAATATCAACGCAGCAGGACAGTAGGCAAAGGTTACCAAAGGTTACCAGTATCAAAGAACGGATTTGTCACCTTTCCGAGATGAAGGGGTGAATAAAGTAAACAAAGCCTCGTTAACATGTTAATGGTCTTTAAAGACCTGTGAAGTAATCGGGTGTGGGGCTGCGATAATCTCTAAAACTGTCTGTGTGTGCGCCCGGGAAACTGTCTCGGCTCGGGCTGACACACACGACCTGCGTGTTACGCGCCTGCCTTCCAGCCCTCACTGCTGAGGGCCAAGGCTCATGTTTGGGTGGGCCAGGCTCATGTTTGGGTGGGCCTGGCCCACCCGGCGCACCCGCTAGAAGCGGGCCTGAGGGTAACCATGTCAAGGACCCGTACAGAATTGAGCAGTACAGCTAAAGCACGTGACAAGCACCATATGCATCATCACCTCGCAAAATTGAGCAGTACAAATAAAGCACTCAACAAACATGGTCGGATGCTCCCCTCTGTTGTGTGGATTACATCCCTGCGGGGAAGGTGAAGAAACGGGGGCAACTCACCCAAAGTGCGTCTATGTAATTTCAGTCCGGGTGCTCCGTAGCATTGGATGGGGGCTTGGGGGCTTGGGGACGTGGCTCTACGGCAGCATGGTTTTACACTTTCGTGCACTGTCCCAGACAGCGTGCTTATGCGGCTGGGTGACATGCATGTTTCGGACAAGCCGGTGTCCGTCCAGGTACATTATGAGGGTTGTCACTAGCAACAAGGTTCTATGTTAAGCATCCTGGCTTGCCGTAGTGATTTATCTTGACAGTTGTACTACCAGCTGCAATAGAAGAGGGTAATGCTTTGCATTTGCCCCATGATGTGGTTGCTGTTGCTGCGGTTTTTAAGGACAGGGAGGCTGTTTCTCCTTCAAAGAAGCCTAGGTTTGATCCTGGTCCCTCCCTTTACTGTGATGGGAAGGTGGATGTTGAGCTTAAGGGGCGTTATGTGCAGGGTACTGACCTGAAAGACGTCCTTCAGCATGTTCACTCTAATCTGTTGTTCCCTGAGTTTAGCGTTGCTGAAGAGGACACATATTTTTTTCCCAATACAAGAAGAACGTGAATCATTGCCTCTTCACTCATCCATTTTGAAGGTTTTGGAGACAGAGTAGAAGGATGGGATAAGCATGGATTTCCCAGGTTTTTCGCTAAAATGTGCCCCTTGTAGGACTTTGCAGATAAATGACCTGCCTCGGTGAAGGTTGATTCCTTGATGGATGACATATAAGCACATTCGACTTTTATTTCAGAGGATGCTTCTTCAGTGGACCCTGTAGATAAAAAGGTTGATGCAGCTGTGAAGCACACCCTCTCTCGCTCTGATGGAGCAGCAGATGAGGCTCCATTCTGACATTTCCTTTGAGGTCTTGGGGGCAGTGGCTTCTACAGCTGGGTCTTCTATTGCAGCTCGCCGCCAGATGGGACTTCATCCCTGGAAGGAGTATGCGGCCCATAAGGGCTTGCCCGTGAAAATTCCTTTTGCTGGGTTCAAGCTTTTTCGTTCTCCTTTGGAAGATATGGTAAAGAAGTCTGCAGAGGATCGCAAACTTTTAGCCCCTGAGAGATCCTCACATTCAGGTATCTTTGGGGCACAGAGAGCCTTTGGTCTGGCTCGTCAAAGGAGGGTTCACCAGCCCTTTCATAGAAGGGGGCTTGGCCGGGGTGCTCCTTTCTCTGATAAGTCCTGGTTCCCTGCCACTTCTTCTAACTCTTCTGCTTCCTCAAAACCCTAACTATCTGGATGTGGGTGGGGGCCCATGGGAGGTAGCCTGTCATTGTTTGTGGACAGATGGAAGGGGTCAGTTTTGGATCAATGGATCCTTCAGGTGATGTCGGTAGGTTTTCGCATTGGTTTCTCATGACAACCCCAGACAATTTTCCGGTCACACCCTGTCCCAGGGAGGTATTGAGAAAGGAGGCGGTTCTGGCAGGGATCCGTTGTCTGTTGGACAAAGGCGCTGTGGTTCTGGCCCTCCCAGAGCAGAGGGGCTCAGGGTTTACTCGGTTTGTTTTCTGGTGGAAAAGCATACTGGCGACCTCAGGTCCATGTTGGATCTGAAGTGGCTGAATTGCTTCACCCCCCCCCCCCCCGGTCAAGTTTAAGATGGTGTCCCTGCAGGTGATTCTTCCTTGATCAATCAAGGAGATTTTCTGGCTTACCTCCACCTGCAGGATGCATATCTCCATGGTCCTGTCCATTGGGAGTCCCAGAGGTTTCTGTGCGTCTGTGTTGTGCCATCATTATCAGTTCAAGGTTTTGCCTTTTGGGCTGTGTATTTACAAAAGTTTTGGCTCTCCTGATTGGGCATTTGCATGGGTGGGGGATTAAGGTTTTTCCTTACCTTGATGATTTGTTGATTTCTGCTTCTTCTTTCTCTAAGGCGGAGTGTCATTTCTGGAGAATCGGAGGAATTCTTCCTTGATTCCCACTCAGGATCTGACATACATTGGGGCTTGATTCAAGACTCTGTTGGGTATGGTGCTTCTACTTCAGCCCCAGAGAATGACACTGATGTTGGCAATTCATTCCTGTTGTCCAGGACTTGCCCTCCTGTGAGGCTATGGTTGAGGGTGCAGGGTCTAATGTCCGCCTCCTTATTGATGGTTCCCTGGGCTTGACTCCATATGAACCCTGGTATGAGTCACATTTTGTCACACTGGGTCCCGTATGGTCAGGATTTCAATCAAGGATTCCGGTGTCATCCCAGGTCAGGGAGGATCTGAGGTGGTGGTTGGTCGAGGAGCATCTCTCCAGGGGTCGTCAGTATCTGGTGGTTCCCTTTTGGGTGTTTAGTACAGTTGCCAGTCTGGTGGGCTGGGGTGCTACCCAGAACAATTCCTCGGTGCAGGGCAGGTGGTCCAGGGGTTCTGATGTCTTGTTCGTCCAAATATAGGGAACTGAAGGTGGTTCACCAGGGTCTCTAGGCCTTTTCAACCTTGCTGGAAGGTCACCATGTTCAGATTAGGACAGATAACCAGGTTGTCATGTCCTACATCAGTCATCAGGGGGGTAGAAGAGTTCATTCTCTCAGTTGCATCAGTCGGGTCATTTGTTCTTGGGCGGAGGAGAAGTTGGTGTCCCTATCTGCCAGGCAGGGACAATGTGGTGGCGGACTGTCTTAGCACAGTCTTTCTCTCCATGGGGTCGTTGTCTTTGATTCCGGTGATGTTCCAGATATTGCGGAGGAAGTTTGGGCATCCGTTGGTGGATTTGTTTGCATCTCCAAGCAATGCGAAAGTCCATTGTTTCCGCATGATTATGCCTTGCCAGGAGGCTTGGAGAGTCGATGCGTTGTCCTTCCTGTGGCCTTAGGGTCTGTTGTATGCCTTTTCCCCGATTCCCATGATTCCAGCCGTTTTGCAGAAGATCAGGAGGGACGGGCTTTGGTGCTTCTGGTGGTGCCGGGTTGGTGTCTCTGATCCTGAGTAATCCTAGACGTAGGACTATGCTATGCTAGCGTAGTTTGCACAACTATGCGCTACGCAAATTGCACATAGCACAGTGCAAAAATGCGTAGCATAGCAGGTATTTTTTGCTTGCTCGCAGTCCTCAACATCAAGTTGGCGACCGGGAGCGAGCAAAATGACATCCAGGCAAGACTTTTTCCTTGTTCGCGATGTGGGAAATAAACCTCCTGGTGAGATTCTCAACACGGGGAGGTCAGGTTTCTCATTGCGAGTGGTCGCGTCTGCTCGTGACTACTCGCGATGAGAAACTACTAGTCCGCGTTGAGAAAACTGCTGCTCGAGTACAAATCTACTAGAGCGGCAGGAAACTACTGCTTGCACTGTGCAAGATGCCCTTTGCAATGATTGCACAGTGCGGACAAGCATACGGCCCTGCACAATCAGTGCGAACAGCCTTTTCCCTACTGCACTAAGCAGTTCTCAGAGCTATGCGTAGCTGGCGAAGTGCAAAGTGCACTTTGCATACCTATGCGTAGCGCGACTATGCAAACTACGCCCACGGTTAATCCTGAGTGGGTTTTATCCAGAGGTTGCAGGTCTTATTCAGCAGTCCCGGCATCCTTCTACTTTGAAATCTTATGCTTTCTTGAGGTCAGCCCCATTTGTGAGGATTTTGGAGGATATGGTGATCTTACTGACACACCCTACTTTTGTGCCTAAGGTGGATTCTTTCTTTCATAGGATGGCGAATTGGCGATGGTGGTCCTCTCTGCTTTCTTTTCAGCTCCTAGTTCTGAGGAGGAGTCTCTGTTGCATCTTTTGGATGTGAATTGTGCATTGTTAATTTACTTGGCTTGCAAGGCTTTTTTTGAATGATGGACAATCTATTTGTCACTTTTGACGTGGCAAGGCAAGGCATGAAGCTTTCCCTTTCTACTCTTAGCAGGTGGATTAAGGAGACTATTATGTCAGCTTATGGTGTCCAGTCTGTGGTTCCCTCATGTCTGATTCGAGGATGATCTACTCGTTCTGTGGCTGTTTCTTGGGCTGCTTTTAAAGGTGTTTCCATGGATGATATTTGAAGGGCTGCCACTTAGTCTTCTCCTCCTACTTCATGTCTCATTACCGTCATGAGGTTGGGGGTGGTGCTTACATTGCTTTTGCTTCTTCGGTTCTGGAATCTGTGAATTCAATCAACATTTTGTACTGCCTTACATGTATGGGCTGTATTTGATTATCCATGAAGCTGATGTTGCTTTGGTACCTGCTCATGTGTGATAACTGTGGCGAGGAAGGCGGATGAGGAGGTAATGCCCCAGTAATCTTCATTACTCCGAGTCCTAGTCTTCCTCTCCACTGTATAGTTTTTTCCTTCCCTCTGGGCCCTTGTAGTTGCTTCAAGTCTATGGCTTTGTTTACAGGTCGTGGATACGGTGTTGTATCCTTTTCTATGCTTGATGGAGGATGATGGAGGACATATTGAAGGTATAGGGAGACTAGTAAGCAAACTGATTTTTACTTGGAGTTTCTGTGGGAGCATAATGCTTATGTGTGATTACTGTGGCGAGGAAGACTAGAACTCGGAGTAATGAAGGTTGCGGGTAAGTAATCAGGGCATTATAGTGTTGCTATTTTAAGTTTATTGAAACACAAAGTACATGGAATATCTGGCAGTATTCAAAGCATAGTGAGTCGTTTGTGCAATTGATAAGAGGGGAGTGCCACAAACTAAGTCTCATGGACATAATATTTTATGTTGTGCTAAACTAACTGATACGAATTAGTTTCACATCCTTACACCTTGACCCCCTTATCCCCCATAAAATGCTAATGAAAATGTGTTCTGCTAAAGGTTGTGAAGCACAATGTTGACTGCCCCATCATTTAATTCTAAGCTCCCCGCTGAAACTTCCCCAGTTCTCATGATGCATGCATGCCTTGATGCACCCTCCTAGTAAACATTGCGCTGGAAAACACTTTTAGAATTAAAAACGAATGCGTGCCTTGTCGACAATACCTCAACTCCCCAACTAATATCCTGCATTTTCCCAGGCCGTAAACGCAACAACCTTAAAAACGGCAAATTTCATTAGGCCCAAGCAGTCTCCCTAATATATCACCTACACCCTCTACATCTTCGGCTGTTTTAGCCTTGGATGATAGCAAAGAACTCAGTAATCCTGATGTTATAATAACTGTAGTACCGGTTCAATTAGTGACAACGCCGATCGCACAGGGCACACCCCCTAATATCCGGTACAGTGCTCCCCGGCACCTAGGACAAGAAGGGCATGTAGGAAAGCACAAATTAAACGTGGAGGAAATTTTAATAAAAAAGGAGGGAAAACACCATCAATTAGTATTGTAGGCGGTGAGGAGTCAATGGATAATAATGGCGCAGTTAAAATGAATACCGAGCAGTTTGAGCTACTAGTTAGCATTATGGGTGCCAAAATAGAAAAGTCCATTAAAACCCTCACAGACAAATTAGATTTGATCTCCGCAGAAGTTCTAAGATTAGGAGACCTCTTAACTACCCATACTAATTTAGTAAAAAGATCTAGGGCTGTCGAGGAGGGTTCTAGGGCTAGTAAAATCGTATTACAGCCACCTATTCCGGCCGATGCTGGGGGGATAAATGTAACAGATGCGGTCACGCTTGACCCCCAGCTGAAAGTCTGCAGGAAAAAACAGGTAATCGTACCAGAGAGCACTTTAGGACAGATCGTACCCAAGAAAAGTCACACTGTTAACCTTCCCCCCGATTGTGCACCTTATGTGGTGGTTTTAACTAATGTTCCCCCATTTGACAATCACTTGAACCAGAACCAACAGGAATCTCATGATTCCCTCAAAAATAAAACAGTGTCATGGCTTCATAAACAATGTGGGTTCCCAGCCTTTTATTCTGATCAAATACTAACTACCAGAAGGGTAAATTCGATTGGTAACTCCAGAAAGAATTGTAGGGTGGATTGTGTTATAGTTAATTTTAAACACCATCAACACATGGCAACTGTCTTGTTAAGAGCAGCTTCCTTATCTTATCATGAGAATAGTATATGTGTACGGCCACTTGGTTCCTTCTACAGTCACCTTATCAAAGAACCTTTAGATAATAACAGACGAACTCCGTTCACACCCATTTTTCGTTCTGACCCACATCCAGTGTTTGAGATACCAATGCTAAATCGTTACCAAGCCCTAAGCTCCTTAGATGCTAATGATTGACATAAACAAGATTGTCGGCCTCTCCCAAGTGTGACTCCAATTAGCCAGGTGACAGAAATAAGAGAAATATCTATAGATCCCGGGCCACTACAGATGGCCCATCTAAATCCGATCGCTGTCAGGAGACACACGACGAATGGTAATTCTAATGTAGGAAATGGTCAAAATGAAATTAGCATTTCTAATACTATCGGAACAAGGGGTATCAATGGCGCAACTATTGTTAGTTGGAACATCGCTGGATGGAAATCTACGGGTAACGTTTTGGGTTGGACGAACCTGATCAATTCTTGTGACATTCTTTGTTTTCAGGAAACATGGTGTACAAATGATGTGAATTTTGAGGGGTTTGTTTCATATAATTTACCAGCAGTGGGCTCTACCTCTGGTAGAGCTAAAGGTGGCCTTTTGATTTTGGTTTCTATAAATCGGCCAATTGTGGTAAAAAGGTATTTGACTGTGGGAGCCCATGTGCAGATTCTTTGGTTATATGAGAATCCAGGCCGCAATATTCTTCTCGTAAACTATTATAACAATGTCTTTGATAACAATAGGGCGCTAGTTCTAAAAGATCTGGCTACCGTCATTGTTAACTTAAATGCAGAAATGAATGTCTGTTTTGATTTTATTTGGGTGGGTGATTTTAATATCCCGTTATGTGAAATGTCTAACCAAAAAAGTCTGTGGGGTTAAAAACAATGCTGGGTGGGATGCTTTGCATTTCCGACACAACAGTTACGGAGAAATAATAAATACATTTATAGGCGATCATGATCGGGAAATCTCAAAGATGATAATGGTCAGACCTTTCCTACTTTTAAGAACAGGTTTACCAGTTCAATTATTGATCATGTAATTGTCTCTTCGAATATTACCACCTATTGCGCTGCCCCAAGGGTTGAAGTCACCTCCTTGAGTGACCACAATTGTATTATTTTAGATAATACTCTCTGGGAGGGCAGGCCTGTAGAAACGGGAGTCATAGTAACTAGTATGGAACCACACAGACCAAATGGCACAAGACTAAGTCAGAACAGGTGGTCGCTCCTTTTCTTACCTGGCAGCAAAAAGGTGGAATGAGCTCCCTACCGACCTAAGACATACTACAAATTACCTCCAGTTTTGGAAAAAAACTGAAAACCCTCCTCTTCCCCAATCCTTAACTTCTTAGCACACGCCATCAGTAGCTCTTATTTGGTATACAGCGCCGTGATATCCCTAGGGATGAGTGTCGCGCTCTATAAAAACCGCAAATAAAATAAAATAAAATAGGGGAGAAATCTAATGAATTATTAAGCTCTATTGTTAAAGAGTGTCTGACTGAAATCACCCTTATCCTAGAAAATAGTACTGATTTTGAACGGGTTTTATCTGTTTTTATTGGCATTAATAAATGTATTGACACCAGGTTCACCAGACCGGACAGAATACAGCGTAGAAATGGGCCGCGTTGGTTTGAGCACACATGGACTACTTTATTAACCGGTTTAAAACATCCACTTGCAAAAAACCCTAGGGACACTAACTTAATTATTAAGCTACGACTAGAGTATAAGCTCGCTCTGAAACGGAGGAAGGGTGAGTCTCTCAACCGCAGGCATGGGAATCTCTCAACCAGGCCGCTGAGCTACGTAACTGTGCATTATTTTGGGCTACGGTCAACTCTCCCTTTCTCAAGGAGGAAAATACTCCGGAGCTAACCTCTAACGTCTCTAGCGATGGATGAGTTTCACATTTTTCTACAATTTTTAACTCTGATATTTGTACAGATACCAACCCTAGCAAGTGGGCTGTGATTCCGCTGGATATCACTGTCAACGAGGTTGAGCTAGGTATACGTGCTAGTAAGGGGGGAAAAGCCCAAGGACCTGATGGGGTCCCTATCGATGTCTACAAAGCGGCACCAGAGATGTGGAGCCCTCTCCTGGCTACTGTATTTAATGCTGCAGTATGTATCGAGGCCCCCAAGACTTGGGGGGAGTCTATTATAATCCCGATACATAAGAAGGGCAGCATGTCAGATGTAAAAATTTATCGCCAGATTTCCCTTCTAGACTCCTCAGTCAAGATTATGAGTAGAGTTATGTTGGCTAGACTAGAAGAGTGGGCAGAGCAAGAGGGCATCCTGGCCGAATGTCAGTTTGGCTTTAGGAAGGGCAGGGGCACGCTTGATCAGTGTATAAATTTAGACTTACTGATAGGGAAGTACACCCAAGCTAAACAAGGCTCATTATATCTTTGCTTTGCAGATCTAAGCAGTGCCTTTGATCTGGTTGACCATTCCATACTATGGCTAACCTTGCTACAGCTTGGAGCGCCGGAGGGAATTATCTTCTTTCTTGCCAGGCTGTATGAAAAGCTACAAACATGTGTGCGCTATGGCACCAAAGGTGAGTGTACCCCCAAGTTCAGTGTTAAAAGCGGGACCAGACAGGGCTGTGTTTTGGCCCCCCTATTTTTTATTTTATTTATTAATGAAATTGACACCATTTAAAAAACTGTAAATGCTGATGCACCCCAGGTCAATGGTGCGACCGTGCCGTTGTTGTTATATGCGGATGACGCCGTACTACTCTCAAGAACCCCCCTTGGGCTACAACGTTTGATCAATAGATTTTCTATTTTTATAAAGGATAGGAAACTGATCAGCAACAAGGGAAAAACGCACACCATGACCTGTGGGATAAATAGTAAATCTTCTAATGCCTTTTTTATTGATAATGACAAAGTGCAACATGTAGATAAATTCTGTTATCTTGGTATAACCTTCTCAAAAGATAGAAAGTGGACTAATGAATTTACTAATATCCGTAATAAAATGGGCAAAAATGCTTATGGGGTTTTTAGATTTGCGGCCAAAGTTGGGGATAGACGTACCAGGGATATGCTTCAGATCTATCGGGCCAGATGTGTTTCAACTGCATTGTATGGGGCGGGTGTCTGGGGGCATAGCTGTGATTATAGCCTGCAGACAGAGGAAAATTCCTTTTTGAAAATGCTTTTGTGCCTACCTCCTACCGCCCATACTGAACTGATCCATCGGGAATTGGATATCAATTTTTTAATTGATTTGTTATCTTTAAGGCCCCTGATGGTCTGGCGTTCCGTCTGGCTACAGGATGAAATTTGTTTTAATAGATCTGTAATAGAGGATTGCCTTTTATTGGACAACCATTTAAAAATCCCCTGGTTAAAATATATTGCTGATTGTTTTTAAGAAATTTTTAATATAAACATATTGGCCGACCCAAGTGCCGCATCTCTGATACCTAAAGCAGTACTGAAATCCAATTTTTTGGCCTTCAGAGTGAGGAAGCGGGCATTAGCTAATGGTTCTATGTCCTCTATCATGTTTTATAACAATTATATTATTACTGAAGGTTTCCCCTTTTATCTAGTTATGGTAACTAGGCCATCACATAAGTTTGTGCTAACCAGACTGAGGCTTTGTTTAGCACATCATCTTGTAGCTCTTCCGAACCTCAAGAAACATCCGACAGGGCCTTGCTTGTGTGACGGCGTATCAAAACAGAGCACTTTGCACCTTTTATTATTCTGTAAATTGTACAAAAAGTTCCGTACTGCTTATTTGAAACTTATGTTTGTCAAATATAGCGTATGTACAGTTAACCAGGCAATGAGAATAATTTTAAATTTGCAATCTGTAGATATTTGTTTTTATACTGCCACGTTTTTAAATCAATCAATTAATGCCCGGAAAAGTATGTTGTTTTAAGAATTGTATCTGTATTTTTCTTTGTATTTGACTAACTCTGTAATATTTGTTATCAGATGTGTTATCCTATGCTTTTATGGTCATTTTATATGTGCCGAATAAAGCTATATGAATTGAATTGAATTGAATTGAATTATATAGGTAAAATGCCTGACTTTGTTTACGAATTTGCCATCAGGTGCTGCCGGACTTCTCGACGCTACGCTCTATCAAGTCTTGACTTCGTTAATTAGAAATGTTCGCACATAAACAGAGGTCTCTGAGAGTGGTTCATTAAATCCTCGATTTATCCTTTCGCTTCTGAAACTTGTATTTTTTTTTCATTACACTTGAGAACAATAACTATAAGAATTCAAAGAAAAAAAATCGATGTTTATGGTGAACAAATTATAAAAAACAAAAATCTTTAGCATTCTTCGAACATAGAAGCAACACTACAACTTTGCATTGATCGAGGGACATGGAAAGGCTTAAATATCAGTGGGCACCAACGCAGAAAATAAGGATCACATGGTACTGAGGGGAATTTAGTGCAACTGTTACACACAGTATAAATTAGAAAATAGCAAGCCAGCAAACGGGAGAGCCATGCCCTGCAAATATGTGCCATGAAAATCATACAGCAAATATAATGTTAGAATATTGTTAGGTGTCCTCAAAATTCCAAATAGTTTGCTCTTTTAACATAAGAAAGTCTTTCGCCTTCGTACATTAGAATATATCTCTGCATCGAGAAGTTTGTATTAAAAATTAGGGCCATATTATCAGGAATGGCGTTAAAAATGACCGCCGGTTTAGCGGCAGAAAACTGCCGCTAAAGCAGCGATAATGTGCTTGATAATATGCCCTTGAGAATTCCAATAGAAGTCCATGTTCTGGTGTGAACATGGGCTTCTATTGCAATTCTCCAGAGCATATTATCAAGCCCATTATCGCCTCTTTAGCAGCAGTTTTCTGCCGCTAAACCGGCTATAATTTTAACGCCGTCCTTGATAATATGCCCCTTAGAGTTTTAAAATTGAAACAGAGAAAGATTTCATAGCACCTCGAGATGAAAAGGCTATTAGTGAAGTAAGATGCAAGTCAGTTTTCACAAGCACCCTGCATATGGTTCAGATACTTATCATACAAAGAACATTATACATGTTTAAATCATACACAAACGTTTTTTATACAGTGCACGCCCTGAAGACACGTATTTGATTTGTACAAGTCACATCCTGAAGTCACAAATTTCAAGGTGCTCTGATATGTGATAAGTAACAAGAAAAGCATTGGCAAAGCCAATATGTCTCACCTTTGTGGGAGCTATTGGCTTTGCCAATATGTTTTCACCATGTTGCACACCAGTATGGCTGCTGTTCAGCATGGAAAAAAGCTTGGGGGTGAAAGGAGAGTGGCGTGTAGTGGAGTGTCATGAAGCGGAGTATAGTGGAGTGTTATGGAGTGCCGTAGAGTGAAGTAACATGGAGTAGAGTGAAGTGGAGTGTCATATAGTGGAGTGATGTAGTGTGTTGTTGAGTTCTGTGGAGGGAGTTAGAACGTCATAGAGTTGAAGAGAGTGGAGTAGAGTAGAGTGGCGTAGAGTGAAGTAGTGTGTCGTAGAGTGGAGTGGCATAGAGTTTTGTGGAATGGTGCAGAAGAGAGTAGAGTAGGGGTAGAGGGTGTTGGGTAGAGTGGATTAGAGTGGAGTAAAATTGAGTGGCATAGAGTAGTGTAGTGTAAGAAAGTGGAATGGCATAAAGTGGAGTGGAGCAGATTGGAGTAGTGTGTCGTAAAATACAGTGGATTAAACTAGCATATTGTGGCATAGAGGGAGTTGCGTAGAGCATTGTAGAGTGGAGTAGTCTTGTATATTGGCATAGAGTGGAGTAGAGTGTTGTAGAGTAGAGTAGCATAGAGTGGAGTAGATTTTAATAGAGTAGAGAGCCATAGAGTGTAGTGTCATTGCGTGTTGAAGAGTAGCTTAGAGTGAAGGAGCGTGAAGTACAGTGGTACAGAGTAAATTGGCATAAAGTGCAGTGGCATGGAGTGCATTGGTTTTTCAATGAAGTGGTGTAGGTAATATTTAGTAGAGTGGTGCAAAGTTGATCACAGTATCGTAGAGTTCAATAGAGTGGAGTGAAGGGACGTAGAGCACAGTGGTGTAGGCTGCAGAGGCATAGAGTAGATTGTTTCAAAGTAGAGTGAAGTGGTGTGGAGTGGAGTGGTGAAGGGTAGAGTGGAGTGGTGCAGGGTAGAGTGGAGTGGTGCATGGTAGAGAACAGAGCAGCGAAGAGTGCAGTGGCATAGAGTGGACTAGTGTAGAATGCATGGCATGGAGTTCAGTGGTGCAGAATAGATTAGAGTAGTGTTCAGTGTAGTTATGTAGAGCGTAGTAGCTTAGGAGTGGAGTACTTTGGAGTAGAGTGCAGTAGAGGCACGTTGAGTTGAGTGGTGCAGAGTAGAGCACAGAGGCATAGTTTGCTTTGGTGCAGAGTAGAGTGTCATTGTGCTCAGTTGTGGAGAGTGCAATCTTGCAGAGTAGAGTGTTGTAGAGTACAGTGGTATAGAATGCAGTGGCATAGAATGCAGTGGCATAGAGAGCATTGGCGTAAGAGTGCATTGAAATAGAGTACAGTGATACAGAGTACAGGGGTGCAGAGTGAAGAGAGCAGTGGTAAAGAGTGGAGTGGTGCAGAGTCGAGTGGCATAGAGTGCAGTGACATAGAGTACAATGGCGTAGAGTGGCG
Organism: Lissotriton helveticus; assembly: GCF_964261635.1. Lineage (NCBI taxonomy): Eukaryota > Metazoa > Chordata > Amphibia > Caudata > Salamandridae > Lissotriton > Lissotriton helveticus. Next base: position 745,371,296 of record NC_136059.1, on the reverse strand, counting down.
TAGCATACCATGGTGTAGTGTGCAGTGACTTTGAGTGCTATGGGATACTGTGTTGCTGAGTAGGGTATAGGGGCATAGAGTGCAGTGATGTAGAGTAGTTGGGGTTGATTGCAGTGGCATAGAATGCGTTGCTTTGATTAAAGTGGTATAGAATGCATTGATTTAGAGCACAGTGGCATAGAGGAGTGGTGTAGAGTGGCACAGCATAGAGTGCAGTGGCATAAAGTGCAGTGGTGTGGAGTGGAATGGGGCAGATTGGAGTCAAGTAGTGCACAGCACAGTAGCATAGAGTTCAGTGACATGGAGTAAATGATCATAGTAAGTATCAAAGGGTGAGGTGGCGTAGAGTGGAGTGGTGCAGGGTAGAGTGAAGTGACATAAAGGAGTGACAGAGGGTGCAATGGCACTGAGTGCAGTGTTGCAGAGTAGAGTGGCATAGAGAGGAGTGGGATAAAGTGGAGTCATGCAGTGGAGTGGCCTAGACTGCAGTGGAGTGGTGCAGAGTGCAGTGGCATAGAGTAGAATGGTGTAGAGTAGAGAGGTGAAGAGTGCAGTGGTTCCCTGTTGATTAGAATGGCATAGAGTGGATTGACATATCGTGTAGTGGCATAGAATGTAGTGATATAGAGCTCATTCATGGTAGAGTCATTAGTGTAGAGTATAGTGTGGTGGAATAGAATACTGTGGCATAGAGCAGAAAGTAGAGTGGTACAAGTTATTCTGACAGAATATCGAGTTGGAAATGTGTACTTACACAAATATCGAGTTGGAAATATAGTGACGCAAAAATATCGATAGCAAGAATATCGATGTCAAGAATATCGAAATTAAGGTAAGAAATATATATTTTTCAAAAATAAAGAAGTCATTAATATTGTTTGCAAAAATATAGTTGTTTAAAATATCGATTTACTGTTATGTATTCTTTTTATATTTTAAATGTATGTGATGTATGTTTTTTTGTATAAGCATTTTATGTTTATGTTTTTTAATCCATGTATTACATTTTTAGTAGTTATCAATTTTCTTCTAATTACATTTTGACTTTTTTTAGTTCCGTAACAGGTTGTGGGTTTATAGGGTAATAGGGTGGGAAGTAATTTAATTATAATAAATTAATGATTATTTTTTATTTAATAATATTTATTTAATTGAGATGTTATAGTGTTAATTGTGGAAACTAATTTATTTGCAATTAAATAATAGTTGGTTGTTAATTACTATTAATTAATTATTTGGTGATTAATTATTAGTAACTGCATATCTTTTTTCTAGGTGCGGGTTGCGGGGTTTAAAGGGGTAAAGGGTGGGAAGTTATTTATTTGTAAAGAATTATTAATTAGTTGGCAATTAATGTTAATGATTTAATTGGTAATTAATTGTGGTAACTGTGTAAAATAGTTTGGTGCGGGTTATGGGTTTTATAGGGGTATGGGGGAAGTAATTTTTTATTAATTAAAACTTAGTTGTTAATTTGTTTTAATTAATTGATTGAACATTAATTATGGGAATTGTGTAATTAATTTTAGTTGTGGGTTGTGGGGTTTATAGAGTTAAAGGGTGGGAAGTACTTTATGTTTAATGAATTAATAAGTAGTTGATCATTAATATTAATTAATTAATTGAAAATTAAATATGGAAATTGTGTAATCAATTTTAGGTGTGGGTTGTTAGGTTTATAGGGGAAAGGGTGTGAAGTAATTTATGTTTAATTTATGAATAATTAGTTGATCATTAATATTAATTTATTAATTGATATTTACTTAGGGTAATTGTTTATATTTGTTTGTTTGTGGGTTTGCTTTTATAGAGGTACAGTGTGGGGAGTAAATGAATTTTACATACTTTATAATTAGTTGTTAAATACTATTAATATTTGTAGCTATTTGTCATATGTATTTAACTTAATAATATGTTTTTTTATTCTAATATTAAATACATTTGTATTTTAATTTGTAACATATTTATATACTTTTGTATTTATTTAGTTTTGAAATATTTTTGTTGTTAATATTTTGTTTGTTTTTAATTTTACCTGACTGGAGAGAGAATATTATTGTTACCCCTCCGCAATCCAACTCTTTCCCTACTGTTGCACTCACTGGAGTGGGAAAAGTAAGTGTACCCCTCCGCTATCCAACACTTTCTCTACTGTTGCACTAATTGGCATGGCAATAGTAATTTTACCCCTCCTCTATCCAACACTTTCCCTACTGTTTCAATTATTGGAGTGGGAATAGTAATTTTGACCTCTCCGTTATCCAACACTTTCCCTACTGTTGCACTCATTGGAGTGGGAATAGTAATTTTTATCCCTCCCCTATCTAACAGTTTCCCTACTGTTGCCCTGACATGAGTGGCAGTGGTACAATTTATCCCTCCGCTATCCAACACTTCCCCTCCTGTTGCACTCATTGGAGTGGGAATAGTAATTTTTACCTCTCCGCTATCCAACACTTTCCCTACTGTTACAATCATTGGAGTAGGAATAATAATTTTTACCCCTCCGCTATCCAACAATTTCCCTACAGTTGCACTCACTGGAGTGGGAATAGTAAATTGTAAACCTCTGCTATCCAACACTTTCCCTACTGTTGCACTGACATGAGTGGGAATAGTACAAGTTATCCATCCTCTATCCAACACTTTCCCTACCTTTGCACTCACTGTACATAGTACATTTTATTCCTCCGCTATACCACAGCTTCCCTTCTGTTGCACTTAATGGAGAGGGAATAGTAATGTTTAACCCTTCAACACTTTTCCTACTGTTGTACTTATTGGAGTGTGAATAGTAATTTTTACCTCTTCGCTATCCTACACTTTCCCTACTGTTGCACTCATTGGAGTGGGAATAATATTTTTTACCCCGGCGCTGTCTAACACTTTCCTTACTGTTGCACTGATTGGAGTGGGAATAGTAAATTGTAACCCTCTTCTATCCAACACGTTCCCTACTGTTGCACTGACATCGGTGGGATTAGTACAAGTTATCCCTCCTCTATCCAACACTTTCCCTACCTTTGCACTCACTGGAGTGGGAATAGTAATTTTTAGCCCTCCACTATCCAACACTTTCCTTACTGTTGCACTGACTAGATTGGGAATAGTAAATTGTAACCCTCCGCTATCCAACACTTTCCCTTCTGTTGCACTGATATGAGTGGGATTAGTACAATGTATCCCTCCGCTATCCAACATTTTCCCTACTGTTGCACTCACAAGAGTGGGAATGGTATTTTTTACTCCTCCTTTTATCCAACACTGTCCATACTGTTGCACTCATTGGAGTGGGAATCGTAATTTGTATCCCTCCGCTAATCAAGCCTCAGCCAAGGCAAAAGAGGAATTGGTTAGGAGGTCCCACTGCTGTCCCAGTGGGGAGCGCCAAGAAGGAAGCACAGTCAAATCATCCAGCATGACAGTTCCGTCAATCCAATGGCGCTTGTGAAAGGGTGGGCGATTTCTCACCTTCCGTGGAGTAGAGATGTTGGATAATGTCCTGCTTGGCCTAAGAGGAGGACTGCCCCACATGTTTAGGCATTCATCGCTGTCTGAGCGCTCTAGTCTACTGTGGCCGTGCTGGTTCTCTATCCAGCAACGACAAGCGTGAAGGGCTGGTTGACGCAGAGGGGGCCAGGGGCTGCAGCAGCCGCTTAGGTTCATAAAGGGAGCGCAGCACCCGGCCTTTAGTCTCCCAGGTGAAAATTAGAGTGAAGGGGTGACCCGACTGGTATTGGGTAGTGGATGCCCATCTCACAAAGCTTCTCAGTGACAGTCTCTGCGGTGCCGGAGTGTGGTAGGTGCAAGGTCCTGGAAGAGCAGGATAGAAAATCCCTTGGAAGACAATTCTGACTTGTGCTGTGCTGCCTTTAATATGTCCTCTTTCTCCATAAAGAAATAGACCCTGGTTAGTATGGCAAGAAAGAGTGCAGAACATCCAGGAGGCACTGCCACGCGGTGTGCCCTATCGAGTGCCGGCGGTGAGGTGTCCTCATTCCCTCTAATCTTGTGGTGGAGCTCTGCAACAAAGGTCATGATGTCCGTGCCTTCTGCCCCTTTTGCTACGCCTCTAAGGTGGAGGTTGTTTCACCTACTCCTGTTCTCTAAATCCTCCTGCTTTATTTGCAGCTAGACATGTTGTTCTTCGAAGAGGACTAGTCATTGCCAAAGATGTTCCTGATCCTCAGTGCGAGCATCCACTGTTTTTCAAGTCTATCCACCCTCTCCCCAATTTCTGTTATGTCCTTTCTAAGTTCTTCAATGCAAGTTTGGACTTCAGATATAGGGGAGCCAATTTCTAATTTGATCTCTTGCAGGAACTGAGTCATAAAGGGCTGGGTGAGAGGATCTGCAGGGCCTTCTAGTGGGGAGGCCATGGACGCGGAGGATGAAGAACCAGTTTTACTCCACAACAATGTGAAAGGGTTATCTTTCAAGTTCACCCTGGCATCTTTCCCTGTCTTGTTACGTGGCATGACCCTTCAGGCAATAGCACTCCCAGTGAAGAGATGGATCAGTAGGATAGTATAGAAGACCCAATATGCCCCAGAATGAGGAGCCAAGCCTCTCACAATTGGGGTAGGTAGCACCACCAGGACAAACGAAGAGTGCCCTCAAGTAGAGAGCATAACTGTAGAGAGATGGAGGGTGATGCCACTACTCCACCACGTCTGTGGCTCCGCCAGTCTCTTTTTCACAGAGCGTGTGGTGAAATTACAAGCTAGAAAGCAGGGGTCCACCTCCTCCCAGGGCCTTGGCAGCTATTGCGCTTCCTCTAGCCTTCACTGACCTCAGTTAGTGTGATCAAAGAGCTGGGCAAAAGCGCGAGGCAGGTTCCCTCCAGTGGGCCATGTTTGCACTGTGTCAGCAGACCACGTCATGGGGCACTCCCCGGTACGCCACTGTCACCCCAGGCCTGCACTTCGTTCAAAAAGGTTGGCCCCAGTGCAATCCAGTCCACCAGCACACCTCCAAAGAGTGTGTTTCGGTGCAGTAAGCTAGTAAGCCACCTTTGTTATGGTGCAGCGTGGTGATTCCTCAGCCCTGCAGAGGCCCAAAGCAGTGAACTTCGGAAGCGCTGCCCTGTCGCACTGTTAGGGGTATATATGCGGCCGGGCGCTTGATCAATGTCGGGATCCACTCCTCCTGAGGTCTCTGAGGTGCAGGTGACAGCGACCACAGGGTAAGGGCCGGGTCGCGCAGTGCCTCCAATGGCCTCGCACCACCCCCGGTACCTGCAGTGCTGGCTATGCAGGCCCTTCAGTGCCCCAGCAATGTGTAGAGTGACCCGGGGGGGGGCTGTAGCGTGTAGTCACTTTGGCCACACAGGCGCTCGAGATAGCGGCCTCGGCTCTTCCCTTGGCTGAGTGCCTTGACTGTTGACCTCTGCCAGCCAATCGCCGGCCTCTGGTCCTCTACCTTCGGAGGCACAACCGCCACAGTCAATGCAGCGTGATGTCCGTTGGTGCCGCCGGCCATCCGGGGGAGGTTGCGCCTACTCGTTCCTCAGCCTTCCGGGATCAGCATCGCTAAGATCGCAGCCGCGAGCGGAGCTTCCAGGCCCCACAGCTGTAGCAACAGCCCCTGACCCCAGCAGCACCAAGTATCTCGAACAGAAGGCTCCCAAGCTCCTCCGGTGACTGTCGTGTCATCTTGGGGAGCCCTTTAAAACCCCGGTGCCGTGATTTTATCTGTAAACAGCAGCAGCAGACCAGAGCTCCATGGGCGCACATCTCACTCCATGTGCAGGGAGACCATTCCCCCCTTTTATATGATTTTCAAATGATTTATAAAATAAATAAAAATTAATACTTTTTAAATTGTTTTAAATTAAATATATATATTAAATATTATGTATTTGTGTTTAACTTTTTTAATTTAAGTTTATTTGTTAGATTTGTTAAAATTTGTATGAAATGTACTTTATTTTTCATATTAATTTAATTATTTACCATATTTAATATTTATTATTTTATTTTATATATATAATAATCGATATTTTGTACAACTATATTTTTTACATCAATATTTTTTTTCAATATGTTTTTGCTTACCTGTTTAAGTATAGGGAGTCGATATAATTGCATTCTATATTTTTCAATCATTATTTTTTACTTCTATATTTTTTACATCGATATTCTGTGAGTGAACCAAGGTACAGATTAGAATGGTGTAGAGTTCAGTGGCAGAGAAGGTCTAGAGTACAGTGGTGTAGAGAGCTGCATATTACATTATTGTGGCACATAGTGCAGTGGTGCAGAGTAGATTGGCGAAGAGTGCAGTGGCATAGAGTGCAGTATTGTAGAGTGCATTGGCGTAGAATAGAGTGGCATGGAGTGGAGTGCAGTGGCACTGGGTAGTTTGTAGTGGCGTAGACTGGAGTGGCATAGAGTGGAATGGCACAGAGTGGAATAGAGTGGCATAGAGTGCATTTGCATAGAGTAGAGTGTTGTATAGTGCAGTGTCATAGAGTGCAGTGGTGCACAGTAGATTAGAGTGACTTAGAATGTACTGGCATAGAGCTGGAGCAATGTAGAGTGTAGTGGCGTACAGTTTATTGGGGTAGAGTGCACTAGAGTGGCATAGAGTATAGTTTGCGCAGAGTATAGTGCAGTGACAAAGAGAGTGATGTAGAGTTGAAGGGCAGAGAGTGCAGTATTGCAGAGTAGAGAGGCATAGAGTGATTTGGCATAGAGTGTAGTGGTGCTGAGTAGAGTGGAGTAGTGTAGAGTACAATGCAGAGGCATATAGTGGAATGATGCAGAATAGAGTGGTATCGAGTGTAGTGGCATAGCGTGTATTGGTGCTTAGTAGCCTAGAGTAGAGTGGGCCACAGTAGAATGCCTTGGCATAGAGTGCAGTGGCATAGAGTGCAGTGGCAAAGAGAGCAGTGGCAGAAAGTGCAATGTTGCAGAGCTGACTATCATGGAGTATAAAGTAAAGTACATGGATGTGGAGTGCAGTGGCAATATGGTAGAGTTGAGTGGTGCAGAATATAGCAATGTGGAGAGCAGTAGTTACGAGTAGAATGGCCTAGAGTGCAGCGGGTTTAGAGTGCAGTGGTGTTGTGCATTGCCGAGTAGAGTAGTACACCTCTAGGAAACTGGGTTATTGTTTGAGGTGGTGAAACACAGGCAACCCCCAAAGTAACCTGTGTATAACCCTCTGGTAGCTTGGGAAAAAAGCAGTTAGACTTAACTTTGAAGCAATATTTAATGTTTTATGCAGCATTTCAAACAGTAATTAAATGAAAAGCACAACACAATGAAAATCCCACACCAATTTAGAAAAATATAACAAAATGTGCCAACTTTTCTTTCACAACAAAACAGCAAAGATTCCAATCAGTAGACCCAGAGATTAGCAATTTTGGAGATTTAGGTGAAAATAATGCTTAAAACAACAATGTGCCACTTGTAGTTATTTGGTTAGGCTGGACCGGGACAAAGTCACAAGTTCAAGCCAACCATGATAGAGCACAGGCCAGATGCAGGGATCAAGTTAGGCCACAGAACAAAGTACCTTAAATCTCGGGTGCAGAAACATTACGAGCTCCCGTTTTGAGGATGCATCATGCAGCGGCAGTTCTGAGCAGCTGTAGGATTGTGATGGGAGGTCCTGCATTGAGAATGCATCATGATGTGGCGGTTTGAGGAGCTGCAGGGCTGTGATGCAAGATCCTGCATCGAGGATGTGTTGGGCAGCGGTGGTTCCAAGTAGCTGTAGTGTCCTGCATTGGGGATGTGTTGCACATCAATGGGTCTAATGGGAGGTGATGTCTTGTGCTGCATCAGTTCTGTAAGGATCTCAGTTGGGATGACAGAGCACCTCCAGGCCTTCTTCCAAGACGCTAGGAATGGGGTGACACCACTTGGGGGTCAAGACTCACAGCAGACATGGTCCATGAAGCACTGGGCCTAAGAATCTTGAATGGGAGGTTTCCTCAAGAATCCCCACCGGCCTGGACATTTCAATCGCAGGATCATAAATCAAGAATCGATTATACCATGGTATCCCTGAATATCTTTATTAACGTGATCTCTTATTCAATTCTAAAAGCATCCAAGAGTGATCACAGTCAACAAATTCTTATTACTAATTTGATTGTTAACAAGCATACCGAATATGTAACATTACCCAGGTCAGACGGGCACAGTAAACTATAAGAAATTAATTTGGAAGGACCACAATAACGAACACATAAACAAAACGGCCCTTAATTTGGTAGGAGATGTTTTGAAGATCACACCTTAACTCCAATTGAACAATGGGTTGATTTTATATATAAATTTGTTAAATCCATCAAGCAAAACTTCTACAAGAAAGAAAAGGTAAGCTGAACGAGAGAACAAAATTACTCTAACTGAAACAATAAGGATTCTGAAAAGAGCACGTAATCAATTGAGGAGACAGATAAAAAAGGATCCTAATGACAGAATTTGGGTTTAAAACCAAAAAGGGTCAATCGGAACCTACAGAAGTTATTGTGGGATGAAAAGAATAAAAAGCAAAATGATCTTTGGGCTAAAGTACTCCATTGTAGTAAACAATCAAACTCCAGAAAATTCTGGATGTTAATAAACGGCATAACACGATCAAATAGAACAGCTGTAACATCATCCTTAACCGAGAATGAGTGGATCAGGTTCCTGTTTACACATCTAAATCCTGCTGGGGATACAATGCAATTGAAACCCGGGGCTAAGATGTTCGAACCAATAAGAATGACAATATTCAAGAAATCCATATAACAAATAAACAAATCTGTAAATTATTCTGAAACAAAAAAATGGTGCGCCAGGTCCAAATGGTGTCCCGTTTGCACTTTACAAGAGCGAGCCCAATTTATGGTCAGGATATCTGACTAAGGTTTTTAAGGAAATTGTAAGGTCATCATTGATACCTGAAACATGGAAGGGATCGCTGATAGCCCCTATTTACAAAAAAGGAGATTGGTCTTTGCCGGAAAATTAGACTCATTACGCTCCAGGATACCAATGCTAAACTATTCGCTGGTGTACTGTTATCTGACCTCGCAGAATGGGTAAGAGAAAAGCAGATAATACCGCCTAATCAAACTACAACAAATATCCTTGTGTTATCAGTCCTTATGGATAAATACATTACCAAGGAGCAACCACTATACTTGTGCTTTGTTGATTTTAAGGCTGCCTTTGACTGTGTTCATAGAGATCTTTTATGGCAGAAGTTAATAGACCAAGGTATACCAACCTCCCTTTTAAAACTAATCCAACTTCTTTACACTGACACATGGGTCAGGGTTCGGATGGGAGATGGCTCAACAGTAACAGAAAAAATACCGACAGCATCAGGTTTGAAGCAAGGATGTGTATTGGCCCCGTTGCTTTTTAATTTATTTTTAGCCGACCTAACGAAAGCCTTGGATGAGGTGAACACTTGCCCACCTAAATTAGCCAAAACTCCGATATCAAACCTGCTATATGCAGATGATGTGATCCTACTAAGTCAAACTAAGGTTGGACTACAACGCCTGTTAAATAGGATAACTACCTACTCCAAAGAAAATAGAATGGTGATAAATGAATCAAAGATAGCATAAGTATAAATCGTTTTTGGATAACTCGCAACTGAGCAAGTGAAAACATATATATATTTGGGAGTACTATTTGATGAATGAGGATCATACCAACCACATAAGATTGATATACAACGGAGAACTAAATCATTGTTAGTGGCATTTAGAAATATACAGAAATCCTTAAGAGGGCAGAGTTATGGTCCATTATTAAAAGTACTATCAGCAAAGCTTTTGCCAACCTTAACATATGGAAGTGAAGCATTGTGTGGAAATCATTCAATCCTAATCAACAATGCAATCACGAAAATCTATAACGCCGTCTTTTTACTCCCACACAATGCATCACCTGCGCAGATACGAATAGAATTTGGGATAAATAATCAGGTATTTGCACAAAAAGGACAATTCATCGAAGTGTGGAAAAGTATAAAAATGGACACTGTAAACCAACTGTCCGAACTATTGTGGCAGGAAATTAACTTAAACTCGAAAGCCCAGGCATAGAAATATCTATTTACATCAATAGAGGAATATTCAGTAAACTCAGTCTGGGAAATGCCAATTACCCTGAATTCTTTGAAAAAAATCATTAATAGTACAACAAAGCATTTATCACTACTCCTGGATAAAGATACCTTCTCAAAAAGAAAACATGCATGGCCTCTCTTGAATGGCTATACCAAAGTAAAAGTGCAACCATACCTCGAAACTCCTTGGTCTGTGAAATTTAAACAAATGTTCATAAAAGCTCGCTTTGGAGTATTTCCGGGCTCATGTCATCTAATACCATGGTTGAGAACAGAGGGCCCAATGACCTGTAACCTATGCAAACTTGGCGTAATGAATATTGTGTACCTCCTGTGTGTTTGTCCAGATTTGAAAGTTGAAAGAATATTTATTCTAAAGAGACATTTTAATGTTCGCGGAATAAGGAGTTGCAGACAAGCACTGATAAGATGCCTCCATACGGACGATATCAATTTAAGCTCTGCTTTTGTAAGGTTTTTAATGCACTTGCACTTTATCTTCATACTCTGTCTGTGTGGAGATTTAAACATTGTGTTTATACATGTTTTCATCGGGGACTTAAAAATAATTATGCAGTCTCTCTGTAGGTTTGGAACATTATTAACTTCACATTCTATCTTTGTAAGACTTGAACAACCCTATTATCAAAAAACTATCTCGTTGGAATTTGAGCACCACAATATTCACTTACTGTCTGTGTAGAGACTTGAACATGCTCATAGTCAGGCACTGTTTCTGTTTGGACTTAAGCATCCTTATCTTTGCCTGGAGACTTGAACATTATCTTCTTCATATTATCATTGTGGGGACTTGAACATGATTACCTTCATACATTATTGACCTCCCAACAATCACATATATTCTATGTAGAGACTTGAACACATCAATTTAAACATATAATCTCTGGAAATGAACATCATTATCCTCGCACACTAACCATGTGGGGACTTGAACATTATCATCACACGCTATCTCCCTGTGTCCTGAACACAATTATCTTCACACATTATCTCTATAACCACAGAATATCTCTGCGGGAACTTGAAGATCGCAATAACCACACACTATCTTTGTGGGGGCCTGAACATGATTACCTTCATCCATGACCTCTGCAGGGATTTGAATCATATACTATCCCTTCTTGAACTTGAGGATCCTTATCTTCACACTCTGTCTATGTGGAGATATGAATATTGTCTTCAACCACTATTTCAGTGCAGAATTGGATATGATTGTCTTCACACACTAACTCTATGAGTACAAAAAATTACTTTAACAATATTCATCTCTGTGATGACTTGAACATTGTTATTGCCACATTGTTGGACTATTGGACTCAGACATTGTCTTTACACGATATTTCATGGGCGACTTGAGCATCACAATAATCATACACTATCTCAGTGGTTATTCGAACATTGCTATGATAAATCCCTATCTTTTTGGGGACTTGAATAGAGTTGACTTTACACTCCATCTCTTTGAGGGATAGCCATTTCTAGAATCACACACTATCTCCGTGGGAAATTGAACACACCAATAGTCACAGACTCTCTCTGTTTGGACTTGAGAATCATTATTTTCACATTCACTATGTGGGGACTCAAGCATTGTATTTAAACACTCAGAGGGCTGAAGGTGATGGTAGCTGGTGGCCACTTGATAACACTTCAATGAAGGACTTAAAGGTAAGTCCAAGAGATCTCCTTCAAGGGGAGAGGTTGCAAGGGTCTCAGGGTAATGGGAGCACAGCTGGCTCATCTCCACCGGGGCCGGGTGCAGAGTAGATATGACAGCCAGGCATTGTACGTTAAGTGGCCCTAGCGGTCAGAAGCAGGCAAATTGAAGAGGCGATTCTGGGACTGCTGGGCCCCTCTGGAAGTGGATTTCAGGGGTCTCAATGTCCCACAACAGATGCTTGCTTCTGGTATAGTGGGAGAACAGAGTGGACTTCTTTAGCAGGTGGGGGTCAGGTACCCATTGAATTGGTATGGTGCAGCTCTAGTAGATCCTAGTGCCTCCAATCTTTGTGGAAAGACAGATCTGACCCTCTGGAGTCTGTGTACTGATTTTAGTATAGATGCCTCTTCAGGACCACCGGAGAGCAGCAAGTCGGCACACCGGACTTCTCGGAATTGGTGCCTTTGATGCGCAGGGGAGCCATGCCATCACTCCAAGGGAGGTTATTGGTGCATTTTGTAAGTCTGGAACAGCTCCAGGGTTCGAAGAGTCTTCACAGGTTCATGGTAACATGGATCAAAGAGAAACAGCGCCTCATCCTGCTTGACCTGTCCGGAGCCTTAAACACTGTCTCCCACAACACTCTCATCAGAAGACTCCATGACAAAGGCATCCAAAGATCCTCACACAACTGGATCTGCTGTTTTCTGACGGGAAGAACCCAAATGATCAGAGTGCCAGAGTTCACATGAGAGATCAAAAACCTAATCTGTGGAAAGGCCTAGGGATTATCCCTCAGCCTCTTCCTCTTCAATTTCTATATATCTACTTGAGACAACATCGTCCAAACCAAGGCATCACCACCATCTCAAAAGGCTGGTGACACCCACCTCATCCTATCCATGATGGGTAAGATAATCATTATCAGAACCAACATCACCAACGGCATGACCACAATAGCAGACTGGATGAGAACCAACTTCTTGAAGCTCAATTCAAACAAGATGAAAGTGCAGATCTTTGGTGACAAAAGCCAGCACCCACCACCCATGCAATATTCTTGGGATCATCCTAGATGACAAGCCTTGTGAGCAGCTCCTGCTTCCCCATCCTACTGATGCTACAAAAGATCTTCAAGTGACTGCTACAGGACACCAGACTGACCATCACACAATCACTTATTACAAGTAGGCTTGACTAGTGCAACACACTTCACGCTAGAATCGCCTTACACATTATTGAACCAACATATCTGAACAGCCACATACACTTTCACCAGCCTGTCAGACATCTGTGCTCTGCCTCACTCTCACTCGCACACAGCTCCATATTCACAAAAGCATAGCACGAGGCCCCTCGCCCAAAATAATTAACAACCTCCCACAACACATTAGGGCCTCCTCCTCATTTCTTGAGTTTCTGCAACAGGCTGGAGACCTGGCTCTTCAAATAATTCTGTGGGGACCACACGTTCATGCACCTGCTCAAGTACCTGGATACCCTCACTGTAGCTTGTGCATTCTACAGGGCTACATAACATAACTTAACATAACATACCACAACATATCATAACATAACATAACATAACAAAACATATTTTGCATGCAGTGGGAAAAACCTTTACACATGTTTTTGCATGCATTTTGTCCAACGTATTCTAGTTTGAATAGAAAATGTATCACTTATAAACATTATCTATTGAACTGTAGTGTAGTTCCTATTATCCCAATAGGCTCTGTGCATTGGAATAATACCTTCAATAGTATAGGCCTAGACCAGACGTTAACTAGGTCTACTACTGTCGATATTAGACTTAAAGTTTTGGGTTTGCCAGCTAGCTCAGAGTTCACTAGAAACTTTCTCGAATAGGCAAGGAGGAGTTGAACCTCCCTGGATAGACAAGAAGGGATTTAGTTTCTGACAACCATAGAACATGACAACTTTGCTCTCCCCTAATCAAGAGTGTATCTCTAGAGTCGTGTGAAAACAAAAGACGACTTATTTTACTCAGTCAGTACGTGCATTCTTAGTCTCACCAGATTGTAGAGAAAAGGAAGAGACGGGCGTGTTCAATAAAAGATGTTATTTATTGATCAGTCTCTGTTCTCGTACAAGAGAAATGGATCGATATTATTGCAATACTTATGGTTAAGTAAAGTGCATACATTAAAAGCAGAAGTATAAAATAATACTGTAAAAACATTGATATGGTTTCTAAGCCATATGAAGGTTTAAAATGAATAAAATGAATACATACACATATACATTTGACTAATCGTACTCAACTGGTGTTTCTAATTACGCCTACCCCGTGTACCTGACCTAAGCCTAATACGTGGGCGGGAATAGAAAGTTACAGTTTAAGTTAAGTTTGTTTTGCCAAGTGACTGACTAAAGAATTCTCTGCAAGGGGTATTCAGTTCTGTACCTGGAATCTAGGATGAATGAGGGATGGTATCTCTCGTCTCTGGTCTCGATATTCCAGGCTGCCTGCGAGGGCTACCCGGAAGCGCCGGAGCTGGATTTCTCGGCAGGAGAAAAGGCAGCTTCTCGTTCTCAGCGCGTCAGGAAGGCAGGGCTGCGCCAGCGGGGTCTGCTCTGCTCTGGGCTTCGGCAAGTCTGGCTGCTCCGATCTCGTCACCACCGCGTGTGTTTGCATAGGGCAATATCGGTAATATTTATACCTTTAAGGTGCCGAGATTGACGTAAGGATGGACATAGATACGTCAATAAGGATGTCATACGACCTGGTCGTTAGCACATTCTTTTGCTGAAGTTCTCGGTGAAATCAAAACAATGGCCGCAGGGTTTTTCCCAGGTCTGTCATAGGTTTGATTTGTTTTGAGAACTCCGTATGCCTTATCAGGGGCTGGAGGAATATCGCTTGTCTAATTAGATGGCAAGCGTTATGACCTAATCAGATAACACGTTCCTGTGCCGTAGTGTGGCTTAATCAGATAACGGTTCCTGCATCATGGGGGTTTTCTGCCTCATGGGATGGCTGCTAGTTAACTTGTTAACCAGAATAGGGTCAGGAATAGGGGGATCGATACAGAACCTATAGGAATACATCACACCCACTCCACGCTAACTATGGACATATTTACGAATCTATTCATAGTAAAACATACTGTAGAGTATCGTGTATACCTTACCACCCCAAAATACATAAATGCATTTTGAAATTATCAAATATACGGAAAAAACAGTCACATGTAATATATGCACTCAAGCTGTAGAATAATGCTAAAGTAATCACGCATATCTATACATTATCACTAATTTGTATATGAGAATTTACACATGAAATGGCTCTTAATACAGAAAAAAGGTTCGAGACCATTCCATCACAGAATAAAATAATTATGAACATACCAGCGGGCAGCTAATGTCTATAAACTATCTAAAATTTGAAATTTTAGTTCTCTAAGAATAGTTCTTACTTTAAGCAGAAGATAGTGTCCCGAAAAATATGCAAAAATATTTTGGGGCTGCTGAAAAAATTGCTGTCCGTGAACTGGAGGGAAAATTGTTCATGGTATTTTGCTTTTCTAGTTGAAGGCCAAATTCAGGGAACGCCGTGTACAAGCTTGCTCAAAAGTCTCTATTTCTGCTCTGGTGAGAACATCATATCATTTAGACTCTCGAAAAAGTTGTCAACAGCTTCCTGGGAGAGTTCCACTAACTCGGAAAAAGGTGTAACCATGCATTCGTGCGCATGATTGTCTCCATTGACATTTTGATTAGTGTTGCTGACAGAAGGTCGTACCTGATCAATGCTGCTTTCATCTTGAACTTCACTACCCCTTAATCGTAGTGGTGAAGCTTCCACTAATGCCGTCATCAGGATTGGTAGCCGTTGAGGGCAGCACAAAGCATGAGCCTTTATTGGACTCAACAATGTTTCTGCATCCATTGGCGCATCTGATTGTAGCGTCAGACAGGTGTCTAACACGCATTCTTCTCCGCATAGCAAGCACCTTAATACAGGTAAAACACATCGATGCCACATTGGTCGAAATGAAAGAAACCAAGTCATGTTCAGGTCTCTAAGCCGGGATAGTTCCAGGATTTTTTATATCCGGTCCCGGTATCCAATGGCTAGGATTGTTTCTTCCCTTGTCGCAGGTGTTTTGTCTGTGACATGGTTTGCCATAACGAAATATAAGGACTAGGAATAGGATTCCTGCAATTAGTCCCAAAATGAGGGGAAGTCCGCCAAAAATCGAATGGACGAAATCTGGAAAAATACCCAGTATGGCTTTGAATGGTGTTAATGCCATCGAAAATACTGTCTTAAATACTTTTGAGACTCCACTGGTATCAGAAATATTTAAGATTTCATTCAGGATTTCTGCGAAATGTATGGGGGAATTAGTTGATAACAATGAGTGAATCTCTGCAGTCGTCCTTGCAACTAGGAGATCATACGTTTCTTTTGATGACGTGAGCCTGGTCGGCGTCTGAAGAAGCACTGTTTTCATTCTGCTTAAAGTATCTATTCGAATAGAAGTAATTTTCAAGTTGGGCCATGCCCTTGCCTCCCTGTCTGGAAGGGAGCTGGGGAACAATAAGCGTCCACAGCACTTGACCTTCGCAGTTGTAGTTACTAGATAAGGAGTCCCGGGCATAAGACTACAACATCTGCGGTCCACAATTAGAATGTAACTCCCATTATAGAGTCTTTGAAAGAATGGTTCTATCTCTGTCGCAGGTGTGCCTAGCTGGTGACATGAAAGGTTATTTGAGTTCCCTTCACAGGCTCCATGCAAACTAATTCCGTTACACAGAAGTGTACCGCTTAGTGACATTGCACAATTATTGCCACTAAGAAACACTTTCTGTCCTTTATTACTGACACATGCATGTGAATAGGGCAGGTTCCATGTTGTTTTAATGTACCCCTTTCCCAATTTTTCGTACATGCCAGCCTGTATATATTTTTGGCAGTATTGAAACCTGAAGGTTGATATTGGAATATTAATTATCCCATGTATTATCCATTCACTGACAGGTCGTTCTGACATTGTCACTGGTAATCTCTCGAGTTTCTCAATGCTCAGGATTGTATAATCAGCACCCTTTTGTGCCATACTGATTTGTTTATCAGTGAGATTAAAGATATTGAATAGTGACGTTGTGTTAATTAAACGCCAAGGCACATAGCCTCAACGCAGATGTTGTAACGTCCAGCCAAGCTGTACAATAGAACGCAATTGAGACTGACCGTGTTGTAACAACAGTAAGTCTTGCGATATTATGTCGATTGCTGAAGACACAATGCTGTCCAGAGAAAAAATTCTGGAGGACAGAGTCATTAACCCATTGTCCACTACAGAAAGTGATTTTTCCAAATTAATACGGTCAATTTCCCGTATACTTTCTGCTGTCTCAATTTGAGTCACCTTCCAGGCCTCGTTGTATGCTGCATATACAGAGGCTGCTATGAAACGTTTCTGACGCTGTTTGCGCGGTCCCATAATGAAATCACGCAAGTCAGCACCATCAGTAAGTAAAGTTAGGTGTTGCTTAATTTCTGCCAGTGTGGAAGTTTGTAGCCATTGAAGGCATAATTTGCCCACACTGTAGGTGGTTATTATCCCTGGGTGTTGTCTTTGGGAATATCTAGGGTCTGGCCTGGTCATTTTGAACCCCTGTGTTTTGTTCAGGAATCTATCTTGACAGTTATTAGTATCTGTGGGCCAGATCAACCACTTTTTCCAATCAGGATGTGTTCTGTTTTGGTTTAATACATAATTTACGTCTATCTCCTTATCTGTAGAGCTATTGCTGTTCATTGTTGGTTTTGGAATAGACGGTTTATTTAAGTCTTTGATTTTGGCTAAGCCAAGACAGGTAGTTTGTTGAACAGTGTCATTTAAAAATATAATTTGTTCTGGGATCATGCAGGCTCTAAACAAAGATTCTACACCCTGTACTTGCCATTCTTTTGTACCCCAAACACTCTTTACTTCAACATTTTTGTCCCAATAATCAAAACCAAAAGTATTCATTTGTTCAAAGAATGAGTCTGAATATATCAATTTTGTGTTTGTTATCATGTTCTTTGTCCCTGTCTTATTTGACAATTTGAAATAAAATGTTTCAGCATTACTTGTGTTAAAACCTGAGAAGTATGAATATTTGTCATAAACGGTTCTTGAGCTTTCTTTTGGAGGTGTTGCACAATGTTCCCATTGATTATAATTTAAAACATTTCTAGGTTGTGCAGATCTATGTAAAAAATGGTTACCATAGTGATTATAACAGTACATACTATCATAATTTGTCGAACCCTGCAAATAATCATGTTTGGTAAATTTAGCAGACATTACTAAGTCAGACATCATATTATTTATACTTTCAAAGTCCCAATCATCAGCAAATGAGCTTGGTTTTACAAAGTCACTCAACGAGATCTTAATTTGGTGTGGATATTTCAGGATTTCAACCGGACCATAAATTTCGTAGTCAGTGTTGTCCCATGCTACCCCACCCGGTATAGGATTGGCTGTGAAGTTGACTGAAGAAAGTTCTCTTTTCTCGACGTGTGAAGATGTGTGTGGTTTGAGGATCAAGTTGATTTTCTGACTTGCTGTGTCCATTTTAGCATATTTTCCCTCAATGAAGCGTCCAAAGTTAGTATCATGATGAGCCAAAGTATGAGGATAAATGCACCAAAACCCACCCAAAATTCAATCCATGGAGAAATCAGATATGTTTCTTTCAGTTGTTTCAAAAGTACTTTAACTTTATCTTTAAAGGTTTTTGTTGATGGCTGTGTTTTTGATTCAGTGAAGCCTTCAGAGGAATCATCGAAGTTTATGAATTAGCCGGATGCAGTTCTGTCAATTGTTCCAATTGCTTCAGGATTACTGTTTCTTGCATAGTCGTTTGTTACTTCATTATAGATTGGTGTGTCTCTGCTAAATGTTTTTATTTGGGTTTTCAGAGGTCTAAGTTCCATTGCATTGTTGCATAGTCCTTGTTGTAGTTCTGTAGGCGTTTCAAATGTGATTAGCCTCTTAGATTGAACCTCTGTGCGTGTAGCAAATCTTGGTGTTCTACTACTTATCGGGAGTCCACTTGGCCTACTATTTGTTATCGGCCACATGATTGTGGTTTTACCAGGTCGATGGATACAACTCGGTTCTCCTTTTTACCAGCAAGCGGCGGTAGTACAACTGATCTTGTCCCGTTGATAGACAAGACAGGAACTGCTTTTCTGTAAGAAGGCCCAAATTCCTTCTTTACCGCGATATTTTCTCTGACTTGGAATCCAGACAGGTCTTGCTGGGACAGGTGGTGGTTCTTCAGTGGTTGTTGGCTGCTGTTTCAACTTTATGTTGCTCAGGTCTTTTCTTGTTTCGTTTAAGTCCTGCAAAATAGCCAAACGATCTTTGATATCAAAGCTTTTTTCCTTCACCACTGAAGTCTGACTGTCGAGGTCTAAGACTAACATCCTAGTTCCAAACAATAATTCGTACGGACTGAATCCCTTCAGAGAATTTCTTGGCAAGTTATTTAGACTACGTTGGACACTTATTAGATGTTTGACCCACCCAGCTCCCGAACCTAATATCCTTTCTGTTATAGATAGCTTTATGCCTTGGTTTTTTCTTTACACCATCCCGTATCCCTCAGGAAGGAAGTGAGAAGAGTCCCGCTGTGCTATGCTCATTTGGCCATGTTTCCCCTCAGGCTGGAGGGCTAGAGTGAAAACAATGGTCAAACGTAGCATGCTTCTAGCGTATATGCCATTTAGACTCGCAAATCTTTGTATAACAGTCCAGACGTCAGCCGAGTGCTGGTGATCTACATTATAAGTGGAAACTAGCCTGTATATGTTATTCGGACGCTTTGCTTTTTACTGTTGATTTTTTCTGGAGTGAAACGACACGGTATTACACCGTTTCTCTCACCACTGCGATTTCTGTTACAGTTTGGGCAGTTCTTTACAAACATGGTATGATGCAGGCTCATGCCTGGCCACCAGTACCTTGATTGTAATTCTTCCAGAGAATCTTTTAGTTTGAGGTGTCTGAGACCCTGGCCCATATGTGCGTCTGCTATTAACAAGGTTCTCCTGTCCATGTTTGCAATCACTCTATCCCCCACTCCATGGATTCGAGCAAAAGGGACGGAGTTTGCATCGATTATGTATGTATAATTGAGTGGATAGTTGATCGGTAGCGCTGAGCAGTCGCCTTTTGATGACGTTTTCACCGCCAGCACTGTTTCACCGTCAATATACTTCACTGTATGCTTTTTTCGAGCTACGGAAGCCGATTTAGTTGCTACCGCTGTGGCTGTCTCAGCCAATGAATTCCCTGCAACGTGAACGCCATCACGCTGATGACTCAGTGAGTGTGTCACGTGAGTCTTTGGTAGTTCTTTTTGTAAAATAGCTATTTGTTCCCAAAGCAGTTTCTGCTTTATTGTTGCATCTGTGTCATCTTTGTAACCGTTTTGAATCCATGTCTGCAAATCGTTGTTATATGATTTGACGCAGTAATATGAATCGGACACTATAAGTGACGGGAATTCGCGATCCGCATTATCTAGCGCCATTTTCAATGCCATTATTTCAGTCTGTTGTTCTGAATTAGTTTCTACTGAGTGTGTTTTTGTTAATAGATGTCTTAGTTTACCTTCGCGCCACACTTCTTTTGTAACCTCACATGTTGGGTTGTATGCTTGTTCTCCCCAAACGGAGGGTTGAGCATGTCCGTCTGTATAGATTACACAAGCGTATTGTCGTAAGGGCAGAATGTCGATAGGCAGAGGGAATGTTCTTTCATATTCTAGATTTTTCAATTCCTTTAGTTCTGGATCAAAGTAGTAGTATACTTTGTCCGTTGTAATTGAATTCACCCATTGTATCCATTCCGGATTCAATGTTGTTGTTGGTAAATTACACGGTGTTGTTAATGCCTCAAAGGCTGATTCTGCTGTTCTGACTGTGATGTGTCTACCGTCCGCTTGATCTTTTTCTCTAGCTATTGCGGTTTGAACTGCATGAACAATGTTTTCTTTAATGCTGAATTTCTTTTCAGCTTCTGTGTACAAGTGTGATTTGAATGCAATTGGTACCTTTTCTCCCTCATTAGAGGTCAGGTATGTGAATCCGCATCTTCCTGGGATGACTCGAATCACAAGATTGCGTGTGTTATCACGTGTTTCTAATTTTGTTTTAATTAACATGTCTGTTTGTAAGGATCTCAAAATTTCTGTGTGTATTTGAGTCCAATTGGTTCTTTTAAAATCTGGTTTTATTAGATCATAAAGGGGTTTGACCCTTTCTGCGTAATTTGCAATGTATGTTCTTCCGAAATTTAGGAAGCCTAGAATTGACTGTAGGTATTTTTTAGTGTTCTAGGTGCTTGGAGTACGGCACATTTCTCTAGGAAATTGTCAGCCAGGCTTTTGCCTTCACTTGATAATTCATATCCTAAGAACAGGACTGTTAGATGGGCAATTCTGGATTTTTTAAAGTTGAATTTGTAACCCTCTGCTGCGAACCCAAGTATTATGGTGTTCACTCTCTTCAAGTGAGTATCCAAGTCATCATCTGTTAAGTATATGTCGTCGACATAAGATAATGCTTCGTCATCATATGTTTGTAGTAATTCTGTTACTCTCGCTGAGAATACCCCTGGGCTATTCTTGTACCCCTGGGCTAACCGACAGAATTGTTTTTGAGTGCCATTTATTGAGAACGCAGACAAATATCTGCTCTCTGGTGCTATGTTTTGACAAAAGAATCCATTAGAGATGTCTAATGTTGTTTTGTATTTTTTGCGCACTATGTTATTCATTAGTGCAGCACTATGCGAGTTTTGCACTGCAAAAGTTTTGCAACATGAGTTAAGGTGTCGGTAATCCAAAACTAGACGATATGAATTGTCTGGTTTGGAGACCGGAAACAAAGGGTTGTTCATTTGTGAGGTGCAAGTTTCAATCACCCCCTGGTATTCTAATTGATCTAGGATTTCTTTTACCTGTTTTTTAGCTTCTTGCTTAATTGGGTACTGTCTTTGTGCAGTAGGTTGTGATTTTAACTGGATTTTGTGAGGAGGAGAGTCCTCATCCCATCCTACATGATTTTTATATAAAGCAGGAGCTTGAGCTACTGCCCACTTTCTGGCAAGTGTATATTTTTTATGAATTGGGATATGATTTGAGAAGGCAGGCATAATTATTTCTTCGCCATGAGGGCACTCCCTGACAAACTCTGGTGGCCAGTCTTTTTCAGCTAGAAGGATGTCATAGCCCTTGGAGAGATTATCCCAAAATAGTCCCCTTATTTTCCTAGTCTTATCTCCCTCTATACGTAATGTTATCTCGTATATCTTGTGAGGTTTGCTAACTCTGGTGTCTGCAGTTTCCACTTGAAGATATTCATTCGTGTCCACTGTCTCCAGATGATTCATAAGGACTTTGCGAGCTATGCTCACTTCTGCTGCGCTGTCTAGCATTGTCTGAGCCCATTCTCCGTTTTTCAGTTGTGTTCTCAGTATTCTCGGCATTGTTAACTACCTTGATACTGGCTACCTTCTTTTTTGGAAATTGTAGTTTCTTTTTTAGATGAGCAGATTCCTTGTCTTTGGACTTGGCGTGCTCTTCTCTTTGTTCTGATCGTCCTCTTCTTTCCGATTTCTGGATGTGGTGTGTATCCGGCTAGGACCGGCCACGTTGCTCCTGGTCTACCTAAGGGACCGAGCCTGGTGATGTGATTATTATGTTTTAGGGCGCCATTAAATAAGAGCAGATGCTCTTGAAATTTAAGTGGTACTTCCACCTCCTCGAAAGGAGTGTACTCATTAGGAGGTTCCTCTGTTTTGTAATAGTGGAAGACCTTTGTTACAGCATTTGCTGCTGGAAAGTGTATCCATGAATAGAATACCTCTGTCTGCCGATATTCGTGTGCCTCAATTACGAATATGACCGTGCCACCTCTAGGTGTCAGTCCATTTTCTATAAGTTTTAAAGTTATAGATTTTCTTGTGTTGACCGGGATGAGTATTATATCCTGGTCAGCGTCTTGCAGTGCATTATCAGCTGCTGCGAGTTCAGTTGCTATCCTAACTGCCTCTCTTTCTCCTTCAGTGTCTGACATTGTACTGTCCAGAAGGTTATTTAGTTTGTTTGCAGATCAGGTTCTTATGGAAACAAAGATTAGATGCACAATATTTTGGAACAGTGTATCCTTCAACGTTGACTAAACCAAGAACCATACATAGGAGTTTCCTCCTGCGAGGCCTGGCGGATATTACCTTTCACCCACTCCAGACGTCTTTGGAGTATTATGGGAAAAAAGGAGTCTGAGTGAAAAAGCACGACTGAGTTACTCTAAATGTCTTACGTTAGTTTTATCGCCCTTCCAAATGCGTTGGGCGCCATGTAGTGTAGTTCCTATTA
Source organism: Lissotriton helveticus (assembly GCF_964261635.1). NCBI lineage: Eukaryota > Metazoa > Chordata > Amphibia > Caudata > Salamandridae > Lissotriton > Lissotriton helveticus. Next base: position 745,348,105 of record NC_136059.1, on the reverse strand, counting down.
TCCCAATAGGCTCTGCGCATTGGAATAATACCTTCAATAGTATAGGCCTAGACCAGACGTTAACTAGGTCTACTACTGTCGATATTAGACTTAAAGTTTTGGGTTTGCCAGCTAGCTCAGAGTTCACTAGAAACTTTCTCGAATAGGCAAGGAGGAGTTGAACCTCCCTGGATAGACAAGAAGGGATTTAGTTTCTGAAAACCATAGAACATGACAACTTTGCTCTCCGCTAATCAAGAGTGTATCTCTAGAGTCGTGTGAAAACAAAAGACGACTTATTTTACTCAGTCAGTACGTGCATTCTTAGTCTCACCAGATTGTAGAGAAAAGGAAGAGACGGGCGTGTTCAATAAAAGATGTTATTTATTGATCAGTCTCTGTTCTCGTACAAGAGAAATGGATCGATATTATTGCAATACTTATGGTTAAGTAAAGTGCATACATTAAAAGCCGAAGTATAAAATAATACTGTAAAAACATTGATATGGTTTCTAAGCCATAGGAAAGGTTTAAAATGAATAAAATGAATACATACACATATACATTTGACTAATCGTACTCAACTGGTGTTTCTAACTACGCCTACCCCGTGTACCTGACCTAAGCCTAATACGTGGGCGGGAATAGAAAGTTACAGTTTAAGTTAAGTTTGTTTTGCCAAGTGACTGACTAAAGAATTCTCTGCAAGGGGTTATTCAGTTCTGTACCTGGAATCTAGGATGAATGAGGGATGGTATCTCTCGTCTCTGGTCTCGATATTCCAGGCTGCCTGCGAGGGCTACCCGGAAGCGCCGGAGCTGGATTTCTCGGCAGGAGAAAAGGCAGCTTCTCGTTCTCAGCGCGTCAGGAAGGCGGGGCTGCGCCAGCGGGGTCTGCTCTGCTCTGGGCTTCGGCAAGTCTGGCTGCTCCGATCTCGTCACCACCGCGTGTATTTGCATAGGGCAATATCGGTAATATTTATACCTTTAAGGTGCCGAGATTGACGTAAGGATGGACATAGATACGTCAATAAGGATGTCATACGACCTGGTCGTTAGCACATTCTTTTGCTGAAGTTCTCGGTGAAATCAAAACAATGGCCGCAGGGTTTTTCCCAGGTCTGTCATAGGTTTGATTTGTTTTGAGAACTCCGTATGCCTTATCAGGGGCTGGAGGAATATCGCTTGTCTAATTAGATGGCAAGCGTTATGACCTAATCAGATAACACGTTCCTGTGCCGTAGTGTGGCTTAATCAGATAACGGTTCCTGCATCATGGGGGTTTTCTACCTCATGGGATGGCTGCTAGTTAACTTGTTAACCAGAATAGGGTCAGGAATAGGGGGATCGATACAGAACCTATAGGAATACATCACAGAACCAGATATTTTAAGCTGAAACAGCACAGTACCAAACCCACCTACACAGCCGGAAACTGATTTGACCCAATTTTCTGCTCAGTCAGCAACATCACAGTCTACAAGCCAGCAACTATGACCTGGACAGACTATGCCCTTGTAAGTTTCAGCATACCCATCTTAACTACCAGAGACTATGTCCTCATTAGCTTCAGCATACCCATCTTGATCGAAACCTTACCCACCTGCTGCAGCTAGAAATATACAGAGGAGACCCGACAACACTCATTCTCACAGACCTCTATGCAACATTATACATGGTCTCACATCCTATCCTCATCCGGTGCATATATGAGAATGGCACCCAAGGACCGCTCGCTACTGTTTTTTCTCTTTCTTAACAGATAACATACAAGCTGGCAGCCTAGCACCTGACTCTTCTGAAGCCCACATACTCATCTGTGGAGTGCCTCAAGGTTCTCAGCCCCACCTTCGTCAAAGCAAACAGGATCCCTCTGGTCACTGTCATCTTTGCACACTACATGAACGTCATATCCTCTCCTTTGCCAACAACGTGGAACTCATCATTTCCCTTTCTGACATAGCCTCCAACACAAAAACATGTTCACTGTCTGCTTGACTGAAGTCGCTAACTGGATGAAAGGCAACTATGTCAAGATCAACATCCAATAAGACAGAACTAGTGATCTTCGGCAGGAACACCTCACCATTGGTCGCAAACTGGTGACCAGCCGAACCCAGAGCCACGCCCAGTGCTAACATTAAGAATATCAGAACCATCATCAACAGCAAAATGGACATGATCACAAGCAACTCAGTCACAGCATTCTGCTTCTACACCCTTAAGATGGTGCACACCCTCAAGATGCTGGGAACGATCTTCAAATGACTCCTAAGCAACACCAGAAAAACTGTCATTCATGCCCTAGTCAGACTTGAGATGGTCTGTGGGAACACCCTCAGGATCCCCAAGCAACTCACTAGAAGGCTACAAACCATCAAAACTCGGCAGGCAGGCTCATCCTTAATCTACTACACATAACTCACCATCACAGCCACTTCAGGTAACTCCACTGGTGCCTGGTACACAAACATGCTCATTTCAACACACACACACACACACACACACATTCAAGGCACTACACAAATTAGGCTCCACCTTTCTGAACAGTCCTATCTACTTCCACCAACAACCCAGACACCCCTGTGCCACCCAGCGTCAATGTAGTGCTGTTTACCCTAGTAAAATTTTGAATGTGGGTGCACACCTTGCAAAGCTTTCCTTGCAAGCCAGAACACATTGAACACTTGTGTGTGAAATGCTTGTGAAAGTCGGGATTTTTATATACAAGCAGCCATATGTGTCAAACTATGCATATATTGAGTGGTTTTCGTGGATTTTTATGAGGATTTTCAACTTTGCAAGGCACAAAACAATACTGCTTTGCGCACTCAGACCTGTTGAAAACAAACTGATTAGTGAATTCTATTTTACTAATTTAGAAGCTTCCTATTTTCGCCTAGCGTGCTAAATACTCGAGTAAAATGCGCTCTTGGATACCTTTGGCTTATGTATGCTCACTAACATTCAGTGACATGCCTAGATCCTCTGATATTCATGAAATATTCCTGGGTTATGAATTTTTAATGGAAGCAGATGTCAGTGCTGAAGCTGGGGCTCTCTCTTTAATGCATTGGGGCTCTCACATGACCTGCTGAGCTGGATTGTGATTTACTATGTGGACAAATATTTAAAGTCAGCCTAGTAACTTTCTTACTTAAGGAAACAAGACGGATCGATTAGGTGTGTGACTGCTGATCGTTCCAACAAAAACAGAAACACGGAAGTTTAAAAAGCCATAGCCCAGTGCTGCTGTCAGACTCCTTTCAGAGGTGTGATACATTGGGGGAGAGAGAATAATCATAAGCAGGATGTTAAGTTCTGGTGTGATGCAGTACATCTTGAAATGTTAGGTTGTAACGGCTTGGAAAGTCATGAAAGAGTTTGCAGTATATTACATTTCAGAGAGCAGTGCTAGCTCAGGGGCAGCAGGTGTCCATAATCCGGGGCATCTGTAATGAAATATTTGGAACAGAAATTTAGAGCGTTCTGTTCTACTAAGGAATTGAACACGTGTAGAGGAAGCGAAGTGTAGATAACAGTGAGTCTCTGGGAATGACACAGTCTAAAGGTTGCAGTTTCAAAGCGGCTAAAGTACAGGCCCTGGTAAGTTTGCACATGAAAAAAGAAGTTTGAGACATGCATAACTCAAATCGAATTAAAATTCATATTCATTAAAATTCCGAAGTTGTCATTGACTATATGCTCATATTTTATACACATTTCAGCACGCTATATTATTCTCAAAATTGATCGCATTTCCTAGTAAATTATTAACGTATAGATGCTACACCATGAGTGACTATAGTTGCTACCTTTCCAAGATAAATCAACCGGCCATTTTTTGTGTTTTTTAAGAATCTGCAAATCCCCATACATGATAATAAATAGGACTTCAGGTAAAAGTGTATGAATTAATCTGGTAGCATGACTTTTCAGCCTTTGTTTACTTAAATTATTAATCAGGGATTTGTGGAGCATCTCTAGAACACATTTAAAAGTGCTTTCTATTTATATTTACTGTTTGAAGTATGTAAAGGTAAGGGTTAAAAATATTGGGCCTCATTTATGAAGATTTGGTGCAGGACAGCACAGCGAGTCATCTTGCTGCGTTGCCCTACATCAAAGTGAATGGGCAGGAATGTACCTATTTATCCAATATATTGCATTCCTGTCCATCGCTGGCGCCATTTTGACAGCCTTGCGCCAATGCAAGCACTCTTGCACCATGGTATAAGGATGCCTCTTTTAGAGGCAGAATTATTTTTGTGCTGAAAGGGGAACCTTCCTGCAAAAAAGCAATCCGGGGGGGTTTTACCTCTTTCCATTCAGCACACATAGAAAGAAGAAAAGCAGTAGAGAAATAAAGTTATTTCTCCTCGTTTCTCCTCCCCAGGTTTGCATGGTTTTGCAAAACTGAGGATGCGTCAGCGTCCATGGGTGTTGCATGGGAACACCAACTCCAATGCCCATAGAATGTCTCCCTAGTGCAGAGTAAGGGATCACAATGATTTGTGCTGCCTTGCCGTACTCCATTTCTATGAGGCTATTTGAAGCCTAGCAAAGTGGCTTTGCGTGTCCTCGTAAATATGATTTTGTAGTTTGTGCATCTGTAGCATTACAAAAAAAGATGCTACGGTAGTGCAAGGAGGTCATAAATATTCCCCACCACCTGTAGGTGATTTTGCTCATTCTTGTACCTGCCATGACATTAAAATACTGATTGTGCCGGTAGAAAACCTGTCCAGGTGACCACACTTTAAGTGACGCATGGCTTTGGCATTGATATCTTTTTTCACAGTTCCTGCCATAGTTTTTACTTCTGTGTCTCAAGGCAAGTGTGTTTTATTCAACCTTCAAATCCAAAAATAACAGGTGTTCAAGATATGGTTAAAAGTAAATGTTGACACCTATAGTTGTAGAGGATATGATGGTAGTTTCTGAGCTGCCTAAATTGCTCCCCACTGCTCACGTTCCTGCCTCTCTAGATTCGTTAGCAAACTTAATTAACAGCCATTCAGCATCAATCTTGGAAAGGCTGATTGAAATAGAGTCAAGGCTAAATTCACTTGAGCGTGCATTGGGGAATAAGGGCGAGGCAAATTCCAAATCATCGAATTCAGTAACACTTAAAGCTCCTAGTGTGTTTAAGTCCAATTTAGCCTCCCAAGCAATAACAGCCAATCCTACATCGTTGGCGATTCCTAACATCTCGGTGCCTAAAGGGAATGCTAAAATTACTCCTAAACCAACTGCATTACCAACAACCCTATCAACTAATTTGGCCCCAAAGCCAGCTACTACCAAAATTAATTCATCTATCAAGGCAGTTAGCTCCTCTAATGAAGGCCAATCAATTGAAGCTATGGGACAAAAATCAAGATGGGGAAGGTCAAAACCGGTGCCAAATCCAGAATTACCACCAGAGGCAGTGCCCTTTGTGGTAGTTCTAACCGGAGTCCCAGTGTTACCTACAAGCAAGAGGGAGGGATTTGCACAACTAAAAAATAAGATCATGCATTGGTTAAGTTTATACAGACCAATAGCACCCCATATAAATGGTGATATTGTCCACGTTCGACGCCTCCAATGGTTGGGAAGCCGACAAAAAAACATCGAGGGGGACGTGGTGGTTGTTAACTTTAGGGATCCTAATGCAGTCCAACTTATATTAAATTGGCCCCCGGGTACCACAAGTAACTGCATAATACCCAGACCCTTGACCTTTTTTTATCCAAGGTCTGTGGTTTTTCCCTCCCACCAACAACCAGCCCCTCATATTACACCTCAAACTATGCCCTGCTTCTATCCACCAGTCATGCAGAGGGCTGGTAACATTCAACACATGTTGCCACCATTTTCTAGGCCTATTTCTGTGGAGCCTTTCTTCCCCCCAAATAATGCACCGGCACCTGATGCTTTTGGTTGGAACTGTGTTCCATATAGGCAAACTAACCCCAACAATGGAAGAATGGACCATTTAAAACCGTTCACCCCTTTAGAAATTATCAACAGATTTGACATCTTCAGTGGGCTTGATGATTGCGATTGATGCCAAGCGCCTAGGGGGGTTGACGGAAATGAATTGTTGGATGCTAATTTGCTGGGGGGAAGGGGTGTTTTCTGTTTACAGACAGATGGTGTTAATACTTATGTAGCAGGATCTGAGGGGAATGTACGTACATTGCCTGTGTTAGCTTCAATAATTGGGGATGGTTTAATACCATTGGGAAGTGTCACACCTCAAAATGATCTAATGTCTATTGAGTATGATGTAATTAATCGAAAAGGCCATATTTCAGAGGTTGTAGAGGGGGGAAATGTCCCGATGCAAAAACTCTTGGAACCTCGACAAACCTTAAAGTTGGTATCCTGGAATATAGCCGGGCTACTTAAAAACCTAATTGACCCGGACTGGGCAAGTTTCATTGACTCTTTTGATTTTTGTATGTTGCAAGAGACCTGGGCGGTTGAAACTATTCATAGGCTGGGATACAAATCTTATGGTGTCAATGCAATTCCCTCGAGGAGTGGAAGACCCTCGGGAGGGTTACTGACCTGGGTAAAGGTAGATCTAAAAGTGAATATAGAAGTGGTGGATACCAACTCCCCTGATATTCTGATTTTGAAAATTGATGTTCGTAAAGAGAAAAAACTGTATCTAGTTAACGTTTACAACAGACCAACCCCCATTACTAGGGAATCTTCCACACTAACATCCCTTGATTTTTTATTGGGTAACCTAGATACTAGAGCGAACTATGTCATTATATCAGGCGACTTCAATTGTAACTACGAGCCTATTGTGGGGCTCAGCGACATCTTTATAGAAGAAGATGAGGCCAATGGGATCCCTGCTCTAGAAACCATAAAATCAGTAAAATGTTCCCCGATGGCCCTCCAACTGACTAGATTATGTACAGAACACTGTATAAGAGCGTGTAATGGACGGCTACCATCAGACATTATGAGGAAGCCCACATTCTACAGAGGGAACTATAAAAGCAATATAGATTTCATTATAGCCTCTGTGTCTTCATGGGAATTCCTTCTGGACATGGAGGTAACGGAAAGACTAGAGAGCGATCATTTTCCTCTGGCCCTTCATGTCGAGGACTCCCTATTAGGAGATACAGTGTCTCCATTAATGGGAGACGGAAATAGTGGTGACCAAATTGAGTTACACATCAGTAACAACAGACGTTCTCTCAAATGGCCACTAATATTGGGCGATGGCGAAGTCATAAGTGAAATTTATGGGCTTTTTGCTAGTACCTTTGGAGCATACCCTAATGTCATCCCAAATGAAGGCCATGACAGCCATTTTATGGAACTACACCATAAATTTTTTAACGCTTTAAAGCCCCTAGTCACCAAGATGCCGAAAAAAAGTCAGCAGAAGACAAACAACTTATCCCATAGCAAACCCTGGTACAACAAGGACTGTAGGGAGTCCAAGAGGGCACTCCTGACAGCAATTAAGTCTAAGATCCAAACAAATGTTATATCAGCAAGGAACAATTATAAAATGGTCCAAAAAGCTTGTAGAGTTGCATGGGAAGAAGCAAAATGGGCTGACTTGTTACAAGCAGCAAAAATACGAGATAGTGTAGCCTTCTGGAGGCTGATAGCAAACGGAAATCACCAAGGTAGAGTGGTTAAGGATGTCTATCTAGACGAACAGACTTGGGTAAACCATTTTTCCGAATTTTATAAGGAATATGAGGAACCCAGCACTGATAGAACTCCTAGCCATGTCATTCCGGGGGAAACCCTGGAGTTCACCCTAGGAGAGACAGAATTGGCAATAAACCAGATTAAATCTGGCAAAGCCCCTGGGTTAGACAAGATTCCGGGAGACTTGTATAAACACGAACTAAAAATTTGGGTCCCATACATTAACCATTTGTGTAACGAGTTATCCCGAACTCTAGACTTCCCAGAAAGTTGGAAGGGGGCTGAAATTGTTTTAATTTACAAGAAAGGTGACAGGATGGACCCCTCAAATTATCGTCCGATAAGTTTAATGGACATACTGCAAAAGATCTACACAAGACACATTTTATTCCGTGTCAATGATTGGTTGGACGAGAAGGCAATTCTGTCAAAATATCAAGCGGGTTTCAGATCCAAAGTTAGTACAATTGATCAAATTTTCCGCTTCTGTTGCCTTTATTGGAAATACATTAAGATTAAAAAGGGACAACTTCATGTTGCGTTCGTCGACCTAAGGGCGGCGTTTGATTTAGTTCCACGCAATTTACTGTGGGAAACACTAAGTTCAGTAGGGATGTCACCAATCCTGATAGCGCAAATAAAAGAGCTACATAGAGGGAACTTCGCCAGAGCACGGTGGGGCCCAAAAGGCGAATTAACCCCTAAAATACCAATTGCACGAGGTGTGCGCCAGGGGTGTGTACTGGCCCCTACACTGTTTTCGCTATTCGTGAATGACATTCCATCATACCTGGAAGAATGCAACAATGATTCTCCCAAGTTAAATGGTGAAAAAGTTACTTCCCTGTTGTTTGCGGATGACACCATACTAATTTCCCAGACTAAAAAAGGCCTTCAGTCTCTTTTAAATTCTTTTTATGATTATTGTAATAAGAAAGGACTGGAGATAAACGGGAAAAAGACAAAGTGTATGGTCCTAAATCCAACAAAGAGCGACAAGGGCTCTCTAACTTTAAATGGAATAAAATTGGAATCAGTCCCGCACTTTGGTTACTTAGGAGTAATACTTGACTCCACTTTTTCATGGAAAGCCCAATTAGAAAAATGTAAGATGCTCTTTAGTCAGAACACTAAACCCATTATCAGAGAACAAGGTCTAAGTATCAGCAAAGCCGTGTCTCCAGCAGTTGAACTCTTTAAATATAAGGTTCAATCTGCAGTATTGTACGGCTCGGAAATTTGGGGCCCAGGATCCAAAGATGTCTTTAGGGTCATGGACAACAACTTCCTGAGAAGTCTGGTTAGAGTCCCCAGGAGTACTCCTCTGGTTCCGCTCCAGCTTGACCTAAATTTTCGTAGAACGGACCATCACATTATTCTACGTCCCTTATTGTTATGGATCAGGCTGTGGCGCGTACCGGAGTTGCAGGCTTACAAAAATGGCCTAACAGAAATCATGGAGCTTGACAGCTTTAATGTGATACCCTGGTTTAAACATGTTAAATTCTGGTTTACCTCAATAGGATTGTCACATTATTGGGAACAACCAGATATACTTCCACCAAATTCAAAAATCATGGTAAAAAAGTGTTTTTGGTCGTACATTTCAGGTATGATCACAAACGCTCCTTCTAATGGGTCGCTTGTACAAAGATTCCTTAATTTTAAAGGTGACCCATTCTTTGAGTCATTTCTGGATGAAATAGAACCACCGCTAGCAAAGACACTATTTCTGAAATTCAGATATGGAAACCTTCAAATTGGTTCAACACTGGTCCGTTGGTCTGGTGGTGTTAACTTAGTGAATCATGCAGAGGGTGAATCATGCACCATGTGTGGTGGTAACCAACAAGAAAATGAGCTACATATCCTCTTCTTCTGCCCAATATATGTTAAAGCGAGGAGGAGATGGATCAAGCCCATATGTCAAACACTAGGTGTAAGAACATGTTTCCAGGCCCTAAGGATCCTTTTGACTGATAGCAGCCAGCCTATCGTATTTAGTGTTAGTAGATTTTTGCACAGCATCTTTTTCCAAAGGAAAAAATTGGGTTACAAACTGTAAACCGTCAAGTACCTAAAATGTCGTTGACATGTTATAATTGTTTCTGTATTATCTGAGGGGCAATTGACGAATTCCTATTTCTGTCGCCTGCACTTGATGTAACCTATTTCTGTCACCTACATCTGTTCCTATTGAATTAGAACAACTACTATGACCTTCAGATTTCTCAATTTTTGATCTTAGATTCGACATGAAAACTGAATGAATTTTATAGTATGTTATGTATTTTAAAGGAATGTTTTATTGTTATAATGTATTGCTCTTTTATGGTATTCATGCCGAAATAAAGATAAATTGAAATTGAAAATGTTGAGAGTCATTGATATGTAATGGCACTACACCCTTTGTAGTGACGTCACTCTTTAGCCCTCTCTTAAAGGACATATGAGTCTCAGGCCTCTGTCTGGAATAAAGTTAGTGCCCTAGAATCTCTCTTAATCTTTTTTTTATGCCAGTAACTAACCTATTGTTTCAGGACGTACAACATAAAACGTATGTCATGCAGAGGGACTACTCACCTTCTAAATTTTCCATTTATCTTCATTCCTGCAGATAAAAAAATCAATTGCTGGGTCATACCATTGTTTTTTCAATGACAAGTGACCAATTGAAAGGGCAAGAGACAACTACGTGGTATTCACTCACGATGCAATGGAGAGTTGGGCACTAAGAAATCAGGAGGCTGGCTCAGGATGAAGAAATGATGGTGCACATCCCGAACTAAGATATATAAGTGAGGATGATAAATGGGCATTGTTCATTAGCTGCCAGTGATAACGCACTTTTGATTTCAACGGTACTGTGAACAATCATTTAAATTGAAGTAACTGTGGGTCTAAAAACGTGTTTGACTGGGATTGGTCCAATTGAAACCTGGTGAAAATACATAGGGATGGCATATTAATCATAGATGGATATATGACGTTAAAACGCATATTTTTACAACGCATACCGTTACAACGGGACTTTTACAACGCAAATACTATTACAACGCATGTATTTACAACGCTTTTTTTTACAACGCAGGTACCTTTACAACGCATACCATTACAACGTAAGTATTGGTAAGTATATATATATTTTTTAATTGTATATTATTTAAAATTAATATAATTTAATGTAATTGTATTTAATTTAATTTAATTTCATTTAATTAATTTAATTTAAATTTAATTTTATTTTATTTTTACCCTGTACCCCTGTACCCCAAAAAACCCAAAACTGACCCTGAACCCAAAAAATACCCCTTTACCCAAAAACTGAAAACTGACCCTAAACCCTAAAAATACCCCTTTACCCAAAAACTGAAAACTGACCCTGAACCCTAAAAATACCCCTTTACCCAAAAACTGAAAACTGACCCTGAACCCTAAAAATACCCCTTTACCCAAAAACCCAAAACTGACCCTGAACCCTAAAAATACCCCTTTACCCAAAAACTGAAAACTGACCCTAAACCCTAAAAATACCCCTTTACCCAAAAACTGAAAACTGACCCTGAACCTTAATAATACCCCTTTACCCAAAAACTGAAAACTGACCCTGAACCCTAAAAATACCCCTTTACCCAAAAACCCAAAACTGACCCTGAACCCTAAAAATACCCCTTTACCCAAAAACTGAAAACTGACCCTGAACCCTAAAAATACCCTTTTACCCAAAAACTGAAAACTGACCCTGAACCCTAAAAATACCCCTTTACCCAAAAACTGAAAACTGACCCTGAACCCTAAAAATACCCCTTTACCCAAAAACTGAAAACTGTCCCTGAACCCTAAAAATACCTCTTTACCCAAAAACTGAAAACTGACCCTGAACCCTAAAAATACCCCTTTACCCAAAAACTGAAAACTGACCCTGAACCCTAAAAATACCCCTTTAAAAAAAACCTAACATATAACATTTTAAATATAATTATATACTTACCAATACTTACGTTGTAATGGTATGCGTTGTAAAAGTACCTGCGTTGTAAAAACATGCGTTGTAAATAAATGCGTTGTAATGGTATTTGCGTTGTAAAAGTTCCGTTGTAATGGTAGTGCGTTGTAAAAAATGCGTTGTAATGGGTGTATACCATCATAGATAGACTAGATGGCCAATAGGGCAGCGGCGGCTGGCACAGGTAAGCACGGTGGGGGGCAGGGTGCAGCAGGGGGGAAGCCGACAGATGACGGAATAGGTGTTATTTATTTATTTAATTATACCTATTCCGTCGTCTATTAACTTACCCTGCTCCCACCCTGCCTCAGCTCACCACGTTTACATGTGCCTGCCGCCACTGCCATAGGGGCTAGTTGCAAAAGCCTGCTGTAGCGTGACATGAGATGGGATGTGTGCCAGCCCACTGGGGTAGGGCAAGAGAGTAACAGCATTCAGGATAAAAGACAACAAGGTGCACCTATAAGTAAAGAGGAACAGGGTACCCACCCACAAGATATACATTTGTTATTTAAAGATTTTGACATGGAAAAATTAAAAAATGTATTTACCTGGTAAGAATTTGAGACAACAATGAGAATTAAGTTACCCACATGCATAAGCGTTTTGCCATTGCTTGTGTAAAGTTACATAGTCGTCAAGTTTAACCAGATATAGAGATGGCACATACAACATGTTTTCTCTTTATGTTTATTGGCTATTTGCATACATGTTACCATGGTGAGTGGGCACTGCAGCTTGAAAAGACAGATATTGCCGAAGCTTCGCCTAAGGTAACTGTAACTCACTCCATCTCCATGCACTGCTAATTACCCCACATATTACACCACTCATGACATTTTCCCTGACATTATTGATAATATAACTGCAAGATTTGCAATACAATTATTGATGAGAAAACTGTGCATGGGGTGGACGCGAGCTATAGTTACATGAGTAATAGTTACTTGAGATAACTATAACTGGTGAATTTCTGTGGTTTTTAGAGTTTAAAACATTACAATGTTACCAAACATTTCACCTAACTATAAAATAACCCCAACACAATACATCATTCATGACATGCTCGTTAACACCATTGATAACATCACTGCAGCATCTTAAATAATATCATTGATGACAAAGCTGGGCATGGCAGGGGTGTGAGTTATAGTTACCTTAGGGCACGAGTTATCGTTTAAAATATTATATTGTCACTTAAATTTCCAACTAAGTATAATGTCACTTTAACTTTTTTTTCCCAGTGAATATATGTGTGTGTGTGTGTGTGCATGTTTGACTGAGTATTATCAATTAATAGAATTTGGGAGTGTACACAGTGCATTCTAATGTATTTTGTAGCTTGTGGGAGTGTAATATGTGCATGAGGGAATGTGTAGATGTGGTATGTGTGCATATGAATAGGTCATGTAATATAGCATGTTCTGTAAATGGTGTGAGTGTATGTTACAATAGTAATTAAACTTCATAACAGTAATATTTGCTTTGCTGTGAATAATTTGTGTGAATGGCAAATACGTTATTTATAATTACGGTATTATGAAGATTGGGTGAGTGGTGTTCATGCTACAAGTGATATAGGAATGTATAAGTACATTTGCCTTTCTGTGTGTGAATGAGCATTTATGCAAGCATGTTTAGATGTGTGTTTAATTCTATTATCGCATTAGTGCATTCCGCAGCGGATGTGAACTCCTAAAATCCAGCAATTGAAAATTATTTAGAATCATCAATATTATTATCAAGGCTAATATGCTGGAAGTTGTTTCCTAAACTATGGACAAACCACAACATTAACCATATGTTTGGCTGCAGTTATGACATATCTAGATGGCTGCCCTCTTATACAATTCTACATTAAGTCAATTAACAGACAAGGCTGCAAACTGTAAGTTTGGCAGTGCCTGAAAACAAAAAAAGGATTACATATTGTAGAAATGTAGATTTCACATGGAGGTTGATTTCCCCACGCTGCTTTTAAAATATAAAATAATGACATTCCATTGCATTTCTCTTATGTAATACCACCCTCCTATTCCCATGTCAATGTCTATTTTTATTGAGTATACTTAATTTAGAGTATCTTTCTTTGTTACTGTTAGTGCAGATGAATTTTTAAAGAATAGATACTTTCTAGTGCCTAAAAGCCAAAAGCGGCAACTAGGGACATATGGAAATGCTTGAATGGGATAAACTCATAGTTTTGGGTCAATAGCGATGGAGCGTGGATCGAATACAGTGAGTGGTAAGGCCCAGTCAAGTTTTTAATTTCTTACATAGTCACTTTTTTAGAACTTTTCTTTCGACGTCGAACAAGGCTCCTCCTCAGGATGGCTTGCAAGCCGATGAAGGCAGCTTCCTTCAGCACACAGCCTTTGGAGATCTTGGAGCTCCAGGGCTTTCAGCAGGATGAACCTGAATTTTGAGACAGGGTCATGGTTGGACATCGGCAGCTTGACTCACTACAAATGGCCAGTCAACTTATGGAGCTTTTTCACAAGAATTCTCCAAATGATTTCAAACCTCTTGCTATTCTTCTAGGAGGTCCTTTTGGGCTCCTAAAGGGTCCACAAGACCAATCCAGGGTTACAGAATCTCTGAGTTGCACCTTGGGAATTTGAGACTAAAAGACGCAAAATACACCTTGCCAAATCCTTAAAAGTCCAATGAACACTGTCCAGCTGGGTTCTTCTTGTTAGAAATAATGCAGTTGCTTTAAAGTAGTCCACTCCTCAAACATTTAGAGTCAAGCAAAGTTCATCTTTTGTTGAAGCCCAAAGTGTGCAGCAGGTGCAGTCCTTCTGAGTGCAGTCCTCTTGACGCTGCTCTCACATATTTATACAGGTTTCTGGGTTGGAAAACAGGGGACACCAGTGAACAATGGGGTGCAGAGTACCACACTCAATGATGACAACTCCCCTTGAAGTGTGGCACATTCTGGTCCCAGAAAACACTGTTTTAAAAAATCCAAAATGGAGCTTCCAGTTTGGCAAACCCAACCTGCAGGTGTGGCTATCTTTCCCTAACATTCCATTTCTAGACCCTCTGCTAAATCTATTCCAGGGGCTCCCATCTGACTGGGGTGCAGGAACTAGGGGTGGGTCTGGTTCATGTCCTTACTCTCTTTCTCCCTTTGATGACGAGTTTGGCTACCCAGCCCCCTTCCTGCCTTTTACTCTGCAGTAAAAAAAAAAATGATGTACGGCATTCTGAGCAAACAAACATTCACACCCAGTGACCGATCTGCGGTCAATCCATAGTTTTTTTGTTTGCTGACCACACCATTTAATGTGGTCCCATCTATTCTATGTGCAAATATGTCTTGACCCTGATCCCCATGGGTTCAGTTCAGCCTGAACTGCCAGGCCAGGTCCTCACTGGACTGGGAACAGCATCCTGAAACAGGTTTCGGGTTATCACTACTCATCAGCCAGGCTAACTTGAATCTAGTGGCACAGTGAGCAAAGGACCCGCGTCTGGGCATACCCTTCCCATTTAGGGCAACAAAAGCAAAAAGAACGAACAATGGATGGAATGATGAAGAAATCAAATGTTCACATTCAATCACAGATCTGGGCTTAATACATTGTTTTTTGCTCGCCACGTCACCCCAGCTTAGGCCCGGCCATATACAAATCAGTCTTTACCCCGCTCCCTATGGGAACATTCGAGCACGAACCCTCAGGCCAGATACTCCCTGAACCAGATTTATCCATCCTGGGACAGATTTCAGTGTGTTACCCCTCGTCCGCCCGGCTGGCTTGAATTCAGTGAGCACAGAACCCACGTCTAGGCATACCCTTCCCACTTAGTGTGACACAAGCAAAAAGAACAAATGATGGACAGAATGCTTAACAATTCAAACATTCGCACCCAGTCACAGATCTGCGTTTAATCCATTGTTTTTTTGCCCACCACGCCAACTCAGTTAAAGACCCAGCCATATAGAAATCAGTCTTGACCCTGCTTCCCATAGGAACAATCCTGCCTGAACTGCAAGGCCAGGTCCTCCCTGGGCCGAAAAAAGTATCCTGAGACTGGTTTCAGGGTATCATCCCTCTTCAGCCAGGCTATCTTGAATCCAGTGGTTAATTGGGCATGAGACCCATGTCTGGGCAAACCCTTCCCACTTAGAGCAACAAAGCAAAAAAGAACAAACAATGGACTGAATGCTGAGCAAATCAAATATTCACACCCAGTCACAGATCTGGGTTTAATCCTTTGCTTTTTTGCTCACCACACCACCCCAGTTTGGACCAAGCCAATTGCAAATCAATCTTGACCCTGCTCCCCATCGGCCAGGCCAGCTCTTCCCTGGATGAGAAGCAGGCATCCTGGGTCCATTTTTCGGGTATTACCTTACCCCCTCATTAGCAGGCCTATGTTAAATCCAGTGGCACAGAGAGATCTGAACCCACATCTGGGCACACCCTTTTTACTTAGGGTGAAAAAAACAAAAAACAACAAATGATGGACGGAGTCACATATCTGGGTTTAATCCATCTTTTTTTTCTCACCACACCACCCCAGACTGTACCCAACCATATGCAAATCAGTCTTGACCCTGTTTTCCATGGGAACATTCAAGGCCGAGCAGCCAGGTCCTGCCTGAACTGAAAACAAGCATCCTGGGACAGGCTTCAGATAGGCAGCAGACGTCCTCCTATCAGATGTCTCCTTTGTCTTAGCCAAGCCACTTCACTCCTAATCAAGAGTGCTCGGCTCAACCTGTCAAATGCAGGTCAATCAGAAGGGGTGGCTTCAGGGCTGAATTCAGGCACAGCAGAAATGTTCTATAACTTCTTTTCTGTAGTACTTATAATAAATCCAACCATGGCAAGTTGCTGAATTTATTACAACTATCACTTTCATACTTTGAAGTATGATTACAGCTCACTCCTGTCAATAATTAGACTTTATTAAGAATAAACAAAGCCCTCCCCTGTTAACCTATAGATGTAATGTACTACAATTGGGGACAACGAAATGGTTTTTCGCTCACTGGGATTTATCAAACATATGTTATAATGTCCCGGCTTACTTTAACATGGCAACCTAAAATTGGCGTAGCACTAGGTTGCACCTCAGGGGTGACGTGTATATAAAAATCGATTAGTTTAACACTTTCAAAGTACCTTTATTTCCAAAGTTGAACATGGACAACGTTTTATTTTAAAAACAGCCTGCAAAGCAGGGCTAGCTTTTAAAATGAGAGCAGGCAACACAGCAGGGCACATTTAAGTGCATTAAATCTATTGAGCCTCTATTCTTACATGCCCTACCATATACTAGGGACTTACAGGTAGGTTGTCAGTGCCAATTGTAATTATACCAAATTATCAGGTACTTTTTACACATAGCCTGGGCCATGGGTCTAGTTAGCAGAGCCCAGAGCACAATAAGTGTCAGAAAAGCAGCATTTAGTAGTTGAAATGGTGGCAGAAAGTGGGGGGCACTGCAAAAAAGGCCTGTTTTTTCACAGTGGACTAGACCCCGGAGATTATCAGAGCCCTTTACAAAGCAACACAATCATGAAAGGGAAATCCCAGAGCTATAAACCAATGACAATATTCCTGCCAATCTAACGTCGCCACAATAGGATCGCGCAAGACTAACTAGCAGTATCTCCAAGAATCAAAAATCAGGAAAGAAATATAGACCAACGATATCTATACTTTTCACTCCTTCAGGTAGCGAGGTAGATATTAAGTTACCAACAACAAATAGAAAACTTTAACTTTTCAAGATGTCCAACATAAGGGACGAATTGTCCACATCCGGGCCAAAGAACCACGACTTCCGGTAAAAACGATTGAGAAAGGACTCCCCGGCGGCTCTGTTACGTTCGCTAAACTCCCGCTGAGAGGATTGCCGTCCGTGACGCTGCTGCTGTATTTTCAAAGTAAGATCTGCACCGCTGTCAGTTGAGGCTGCTTACTTTAAACTTGACCGCCATTTCTGAGCATGAAATTATGCTTTGATATCTTGCACATTTAATGGAGAGAACATAACTGCAGTCTAGAGTAACTCCCCAACTCGCAGTATAACACGAGTCCTTCA
Source organism: Lissotriton helveticus (assembly GCF_964261635.1). NCBI lineage: Eukaryota > Metazoa > Chordata > Amphibia > Caudata > Salamandridae > Lissotriton > Lissotriton helveticus. The sequence continues at coordinate 745,330,384 of NC_136059.1, read as the reverse complement.
AGTGGTTATAATGTATCCACTCTGCACTACACTCTAGAACCAGTTAGTTTTTGGGTTTCTCGGGTTGGCGATATTAGATTTGAAATGATTATTTTCCAGACAGACTCTAGATCACCGTGTGTTTGGATAACTGAGGGACACCAAGTTAAAAAAATATCGTGCGAAGATCCCAACCTAGATGTTTTTTGAATTAAAGACATCAGGTAAATCTTATATAACTGAATGAGAAAATAGATTGAACAAACATGACAATAGAACTGGTAGATTAATGCACCCGTTTGGTTTTAGACAGTGATCAGAAAACCACGTTGTTGGAGTCCTTACAACACTGCAAAGGTCTGAACAACCTACCAGTTTTTACAACACTGCCCAGGTCCAAAAAATCAATTAGTCTCCTGAAGTACGAAAGATTTTTTCTTTAAGTGGCTATGTTAGTAAGTTGCTATTATTGTGATAAATTGACTTATGTGTATAGATACATGTGCACATATCACATTGTTTGAAATGAGTGCAATATCTGTTTTCACTATGAAGTATTCATTTTGAATAAAAATGTTCTCTGATGAGTTCTGGAAGTAAAATAAGAAAAATAAGATTCTTATATTTAATGTTTTTTAAATCATGAGATAGAGAAATGTATATGTTAACTATACAAATCAATTGAGAGATGTGTTTCTTTTATAAGATACTTTACACGGGCTATCTTTAAATATGGCATTAAAAATGGTTGATATGACACAAAAGTAATTATTTACATTGTGTTCCCCCAGGGGTCATTGTTTTATAAAAATGCAGACTGTATTGTCCTGAAGATGGTCTAAAGGATTCACACGACAGAAGACCGAAACGTCGACCGCATTATCCAACTACTCGTGTATTAATATACATCAAGTGACTAGGTTATTTAGTGAAAATACTGGTCATTTCTATGATTTTGCTAGGAGAGGATTTTTACTTATGAAATTGAGGATACATTAAGTTGTACCTTTTTCATCTGTATGCATTTGTTTTCAACCTGAGTGATGAATGTACTCTACTAATTTTTGAAAAATACAAAGATAATACACTTTTCTAAAGATATTCCCATGTTTGTTGTTTCTTGATTTAATCATCTATGCATCCAGTGCCCAATACCTGTGATTATTACACAAAGTTTCAGAGAATTTATTGATATTGTATCTTTGAACTTTTGAAAATAGGAACTGTTCCATTGAAACAAAATACCTTGTAGGCAACTTCACTAGATAATATTGCTTTTGCCCAAGCCTCCAAGGGTATATTGGGCCTCCCCACGTTTGTTTTAAACACGTAAACCAATGACATCATGATTTATTCATATATTGACGGCTAATACATATTCCCCCAAGCAAGTAGATCAATTGCTTAGACTTTACTGAGACACTTATAGGTTAGCCATTTTAGGACCAGATCACTGACTAGCCACTGGTGAAGCCAAACACAAATCCCCTGCAGTGGGCAGCTGATAGCTCCTAATCCTCCATTCAAGGCTTCTGAATTTTTCATAACGGGGTACACAAAAGGGTGAGGTTTTTCCAAAAGCAGAAAAGGGAAACATGTCAAATGGTGGTTTAATCTGTTGAAAATGAGATCATTTTTTTGTACTCCTCTCTTTGTTGCTCTTATCCTTCAAAACGTTCTGCATTCATCTCTGTTCATCTCCATGTTGTGCGCTCTTGATAAATGCTGCTGTAATGTTAACCACATAGCCACACAATATCATTTTTCAATGTTCTAAATTGACCTGTCTTTGAAATGTATTTTTTATTTAATCATTGACTGCCATCATAGTAAGACTTGAACCCGTCCCACGTTGCGAAGCGTGAGACAAGATGACCCAAAAATAACTTTGGCTAGCCACTAAGCAATTTATTTGGGAGGTGTCATGTGGCAGTTGAGCTAGCACACGGATGAAAAGCACTAGCCACACTGCTATTTTTAATCTGTCAGTTTTTTTTATTATATGAAACAATTCAAACATCACTCATAAATTCATTAGTAAGTACCGGTATTACATAAAAGTATGAATACTGCTACCATAACTGGAATAAACAGAAAAGAAACGTAATATTGGATCAGGATAAACCATTAGGAAATGTAAAGATAAGATGATAGATCAAACTTATTTAAGGCTACAGAAAGCACTTTTCCTATAGCAACAAGTGCAATGAGTGCTAGGGTAGCAGCTCGTTCTTGAGCAGTACGATGAGTCTGTCAAAATGCAGAGGCAAGTTGCGGAGGTTCAAAAACATTCTACCTTCTTAATATTAAATAAGGCAAGATTTGTCGGTAATCCTAGTGAAAGGCTGCAAAATGAGGAAACAGAGATCTGCAAAAGACGACAACCACCAATCATGCCTTCTCAACATACTGGCATTATAGATCTGTTACCTCAAAACACCGGTGCTGCAATAGCAAAAAAGAGATCCACTGGAAAAGGGGCAGCGAGGGAAAAATCTCAAGTCCAATTGAGCACTATTGCGCCTCTGAATGCTGGTAGGTGTGACTCATATAGTGTAAGCTGTCTGAGAGAGTCGGTCACTTACCTTTCAGTGCTTTGCAAACAGAAAAGTCTATCACACCATTGATACATTTTCTAGCAAATCACCTGAGGTGGGGGGCCGTTTGCCACTTCCTTTTAGTTGTGATTCAAATGGACTGGCAAAGCAACTAAAAACAACTATTAAGAATTACACTTTTTTCCACACAATATCTGCTACTTTGTATAGCTCATGTGTCTGCTACTGTGTATTGCTCAAGTTATATGAGGGGAACAACGTGGATTCATTCGGACCAAAATGCTGGCTGAGTCCACAACTGAGCTCAGTTCTTCTTGGTTGAATGTGCATGATGGCGTCACACCAGTGGATGGATTTACACGGACATAGACCCTAACACAGGTAAAGACAACCAAAGAGAGGAAACGTCCTAACTAATCTCTGGTTGTGATGCACTGAAAAGGATAATGTTGAATGGAATACACTTACAAAAAGAAGGTAAATAGATGTTTTGTTTCTTTAGAAAATAGTGTTGTTTGCTCAGTAATATGTATTGGGTGGTGAAACATCACAAATTCCTTTCGCCAAGCTCTTCAATTGACATGATATTTGAAATATTTATTTACTTTAAGGACTTTAGTCAAACAGTTTGTGTACAGTCTGCACGGCACAAGAAATTCGGTGTGCGAATGAAAGTTGGCTGCATCACCCTATTTTTATCAAATGTAAAATTGCATCCACTCAATCATGTAATGATTCATTAATAGATGTATGGCATATTAGGCCTCCGTGTGACACAATCACACTTTTACCTCATGTGATTTGCTCAGCGTAATACTTTATGTCCCTCATTTATTTTTTAGAAATAATTGGTGGAGACCTGGTTGCAGCAAGTTCCTCAATTTAACATGGTTAGATTTGCAAAAAAATAATCATATTTGTTCTTCATCTTGGAATATTTGTTGTTTGCGCATTTCCCATCTCTTTCTTTTTTCTCTAAAAACCCAGATTCCCCAGTGTTCAGTAATTACTCTAGTCCTAACGAAGACCTAAACAAACTTTGAAGGTCGAAACAGTGTTTACACTTATGCAAATAGGCTGGTTTCTTTCTTTCTTCCTACTGATTCAGACGTTTTGTCCCGAGCCTCAATTATTAACCCCTGACTAATTCAGAAGTTTTTGCTGTTTGCATCTCTGTATACTTTTTTATGTCTTTTTGTGATTGCGAAGTCCCTTTGAGCATTTGGCACGTTTCATATCACTTATGTTTAAAGTTATGAAACATTACATTTTCTTCTATCCTGCTATCCAAATGTGAATTATTCATCAAAACTATAAATAATATTAATTCAGAGGTCACTAAATAATTAGTACATGTGAAGTCCGATTACCTAGGTTCCATTGGTGTATTGAGTTGCCCTTGTACTTACTTACTTACTACTAGGAATAAATACCAGTGTACATATCTTCTGGGAGCAAGTATCAATCCTTCATTCTACAACCTTAGTTCTATAAAAATAAAATATCACAAATCTACATGTAAACTTTTATGGGTAGGTGCTATTCTGTTTTTCATAAAGCATTTACTGTGTGCATATTACATGATAATTGTAATAAAATATTTAAGGCAACCATGATTCAAGACTCCTTTGACCCCTTCTCACTTGTCTGCCATGTTACTACTGATGTTCGCACATCATGCAGGTTACCATTTCTCATGTGTCAGTAAAGTGAGATTGAAGTGTCTACAATTACCATGAGGCCTTGCGACTGGAACTCTGGGTTACACCAACAGACTGGTTTCTGCAGTGGACTCCAACTCGCTGCATTCCCAGGGCTCCAGAAGGCATCCCTACAACAATCTTCACCCGGATGTTGTGCTGCACTATAATCCACCTTTCCACTCCAGCTGTGTGGGATGCCAACAAGCCAGTTTCTGCAGTGGACTCCAATTCCCAGCATTCCCAGGGCCCCTGGAGGCGATCCTGCAACAATCTCTACAAGGGTGTTGTCCTGCATTATAAAGCGCCTTTTCAAGTCCTGCTGTGCAAGATGTGCCCTGGCCAAGGGCGGACTTGTCCTTGCCCGTCATTGCCCGGAAGAGGCCGGGCCACCTCTCGAACATTTGCCCAAGGGCAACCAGAGAGGAAGGTATTGTTTTTCCTGTAAAAGGGACTCTTTTATACCTGGACACAAACTGGGGACGGACATAGTTTCACCTGCACGTATTAATAAATAGGAGCTGTGGTTTGATATTGATTTGTATATAGGAACTCCCAGGTCCATGGTTGATACGATTGTATAGGTCTGAACACTATTTATCAAATTGAATTGCCTTGGTCCCAGGTTTGTCATATGATTATTTGACTGCAGAGTAGGACCGTATTACTCCGCTTTGGCTATTACAGTTTACACTAGATAATAAGTGCAAGCACAAGGCCGTAAATGTTCACTTAGCATCGGATACCCCCGCACAACAATCAACTCTTTCTTAGTGAGGGCGGGCAATGTAATTTCTAAAGAAATAGACATAACAGAACAATGCCTCTCTTTGGGAGGGTAGGTGGGCGGGCTGAAATGGCCATGCCCAATGTTGTTTTGCCCTCAGCACTTGAGTTGTAGCAAGGAGGGTCACACTGTGCTAGCGCTGTTAAGAGTTTGGACATTTATACAGCTCTCCACCCTCTTTCAGAGCTTGTACTAGGCCCACCACCTGAGGACCCTACTTTTATCACCTGCCCCCCTACACCAAAGAGAAAAAAGAAACTGCAAAAGGGCCCCTATGGTGGCCAGTGGAACACATGCTCATATGCCTGCCACTGTGATAAACTCAGGCAGCCAATGCTTGAATAATAGTGAAATGAAGAAGAATCCACATAAATTAAGATTGATGCTTTATTCAATCGAAGAGCACAGTACAAGTAATCCAGCAAGTTCAGCATCAAGGAATAACTGACTCTTACAAAGGATGTACATCAACATGACATATGTAACATTCCACATTCAGTAATGACCTAACTAGAATGTGTATGATTAAAGGAGCAGTAACAATAGTAAGCAACACAACACATCCCCCTATCTAATAATAAAGGAAATAAAATTAAAAACAAGGAAAATATACATTAATTAGAAAGAAACTACTACCTATAGTTGCGATGAAAACCCTCAACTATTGTTAGTGATATAATCTTTAAGCCACGAAGGAACCACCCTCTTCCTTGAGGAATGGCGGAGGGAAGAATCCTCACCAGTAGCCGAATCATTATCCATAGGAGTGATAACCGAATCTCCAGAGATGTTGCTAGAAGACTCTAGATTATCATTCTCAGAAAGTACCACACTGGAATCAGAAATACCACTCGTACTAGGATTCACACCAGAATTGTCAAACAATTTATCGTTACCACTAGAACCCTCAACATCCAAATCTTCAGGTTTCCAAAGGGTGTTAGGCCTAGAAGAACGACTCAATTTACATCTGGCAACTCTACCTAAATTCCAAACTTTCCCATTGCTAAGTTTAACAGAATTCTTTAAAATTTCCCTTACTTGGAAAGGTTCAGAAAAGGTAGATTCACCTTTCTGTACCTTAAAAGGTTTTTTTATTCTAACCCAATCACCAATATTTATCTTAACTTCTTTTGATCCATGCTTCCAATCATGATACTTTTTACTTCTGTCGTGGACCTGTACCAACCGTGCCTTTACTAGATCCTTAGAGCAAGGCTCAATTTCACTTGAGAATAACCAAGTAGGAATGCCTTTAGAACGTGGGTTCCTACCTTTCATTAGGACAAATGGGGAAACACCAGTAGAGTCATTTACAGTAACACGATAATTCCAAACAACTTTCCCAACCTGAGTTGGCCAATCCAAATTATTACTCAAAGAAAGTTGAATAGTATTTTTCAATACCCTGTTAAAACGTTCTACTACTCCATTGCCACCAGGATTATAAAGAGAAGTAGTTCTATGCCTAATACCAAGTTTACTGAAATATCTTTTCGCTTTAACAGATAAGAACTGAACACCATTATCGGTTAGAATGCAAGAAGGAATACCCTCAGTAACAAAAGTTTCATCCAAGAAACTTAAAACAGAATCAGTATCTGCTCTCTCTACCACCTTAACAACCGGCCATTTAGAAAACAAATCAATGATGACTATCAAATACCGATGAGAACCATCCTGATCTTGAATAGGACCCATAATATCCACAGCGACAGATTCCCAGGTAGATTCAGGAGGAGAACACTCCAACATAGGAGGACGAAGGGTACGTAAGGTTTTGTCTGCAGAAGCACAAATGACACAATCTCTGACAATCTTTTCTATTTGAGAATCACAACCAGGCCACCAGAATAAATTCTTTACCAAAGATTTGGATCTCACAATCCCGGGGTGACCTTCATGGCAAAGTTCAATGATTCCTTCACGCAAACCACCAGGAGGAACGATTCTTTCACCCCTTAATAAAGTCTCGTGAGCAACAGAGAGTTCAGACCTGACTTCCCAAAAAGGTCTAAAAATATCATCCAACACGTCTTTTTTATCTGGCCAACCCTCAACAGTGTAAGAAATTACCTTTTGTAAACATTCATCAGACAAATATTCATTATTCCATTCTTCTTTGCTGAAGGCTGAAAGGCCTTCATCATGAACATATGCAATTTGTAATTCATTCCAATCATTATTATCAACTTCCTCTAACATTACGGGCATCCTTGACAGAAAATCTGCAAGGACGTTACTTTTACCAGGCACATAAACAATTTTGTAAATGAAGTTCTGTAGTCTCATAGAAATTCTAGCCAGGCGAGCAGAAGCCTTGATAACCCCTTCGGTAGTCAGAATCTTTACCAATGGCTTGTGGTCGCTGCGTAATAAACACATTTTACCCCACACAAAAGATTTGAAATGATCAAGTGCCCAAGCACAGGCTAAGGCTTCTCTTTCTATGATCGGGTACTTTTCTTCACAAGGAGAAAGAGATCTTGATGCATAGGCTATTACATTTTCCTTCCCCTTCTCATCAATTTGCACCAAAACAGCTCCAAGACCCTTGTTACTAGCATCAGTAGTAATTATATTCTCTAAAGATGGATCAAAACTGTGTAGGGCAGTGGTCTGGGCAATAGCGTTTTTTATATTCTTGAAGTCATCATTACAAGATTTTGACCATTCAAACTTCGCACCTTTTTTTAAAAGTTGTCGGATATTGTATGAGACACTCGCAAAATTAGGAACATACTTAGAGCAAAACTCAGCCATTCCTAAGAATGACTTGATGTCATCTTTGCTTGTCGGAACAGCAGCCTCGGAGATAGCTGAAACCAAAGAAGGTTTGGGTTTAACCCCCTCCGCATCAATGATATGGCCTAGATAAGTTACACTTTTCTGAGCAAATTTACATTTAGAATGTTCAACGGTAAGACCCTTGCTTTCAAGAATATTCAAGACTTTATGTAGTCTTGATAAATGCTCATTTTCATCATCTCCGAAAACAAGAATGTCGTCTTGAAAAAATCTGACCCCTTTTTCTCCCTTAAATAGTTGGTACATAAGCCGTTGGAAAACTGCAGCCGCTGAAGCTAAGCCAAACGGCATGCGTTTATAATGGAAGCAACCAAAGGGTGTCACAAAGGACGTAAGCTTCATTGATTCAGGACATAGAGAAATCTGGTGGTATGCAGACGATAGGTCTATAGTAGAAAACCATTGGGCGTTACCAATACTAGAGACCATCTCATTGATTTTAGGAAGTGGGAACTTGTCAACCACAATGTTGTTGTTTAAATATCTTAGGTCTACACACAGTCTAATTTTACCATTGCTACGTCTCGCGACGACAATTGGCGAAACCCATTCACTCGCCTCAATTGGTTCTATAATGTCAGTAGACACTAGTTTATCCAGCTCTTTACTGACTTCATCTCTCACTAAGATAGGCACATTTCTACACTTGTGTACCTTAGGACAAGCATCATCCTTTAATATGATCTTATGCTCAAAACCAAATAAATTTCCTAAGGTTTTACTAAAAACCTTCGGAAATTTCTTTAAAATATTATCAGTAACAACTGAACAATCATCAACTACTAGAACTTGTTCTTTACTATTAGGATCTAAAATAATGTGAAGTTGTTTTTGGTCGAACCACCCTAAAACAGGTGGCCCTTTCTTTGAAATGTAAAGTTTTCCTCTACTTTCTCTATCCTTGAATCTGAAAACAAACCAACGAAAACCCAGGATAGATATAGGGTCTCCCAAGTAACCTTCAGGGTGGATATCTGATGGTAATAACTTCTCACCAACATGTTGGATAAAGGAAGATTTCCACATTTCTTCATTAATAATGGTGTACGGTGAGCCCGAATCAGCATAAATTTTGACAACTACTCCACCAATACTCATTGTACAGATAGGTTTGTTAACCATGTCTTCGTCTCTTATTCTTAAAATTAGCTTATCATGAACATTCATTACTAGATTATCCTCTACATCGTTCTCAAAGTTTTCTTCCTCATCAATATCATTCACAAAATTTACTTTACTTTTCTTTTTCCTATTGCATGCTTTCGTTAAATGACCTTTTAAACCACAACTAGAACATTTGGCTTTAAGGCCAGGACATCCTTTGAAATCAGCCAAATGGTCTGAACTGTTGCATCTATAACATTTAGGTTTAAAATTTGAGAAAGATTGAGGATGCTTAGTTGAAAAAGATTTACTGTTAGAACCAAAAGATTGCCTAGAATTGTAGTTAAACCTTTTTTTATCAGTAGCATTTACTTTGCAAACCACTTCATTAGTCAATGCACTATTATCATTCTTTATCACATTAGCGCACCTGCCAGACATTTCTGCTTTGCGTGCTATGGCGAGAATATCATCTAAAGGGGAATCTCCATTTATCCATAACCTATCCTGTATGGAAGCATTGTAAGGATGCATAACAATTTGGTCTCTAATTAATTCTTCTTGTAGAACGCCAAATTTGCAATCCAATGACAATTTTTTAAGATCAGCTAAAAAATGGTCAATGTTTTCATCTTTAGTCTGTTTCCTAGAGAAAAATGTATACCTTGTTACGCCAATACACACTTTAGGAGCGAAGTAAGTGTCTAAATGTAAAAGCGCTAACATATAAGCATTTAAATCACCAGGAAAGGAAGGTTTAGTCATAGTTTCATATACCTTCAGTCCAACAGGACCTAAAGAATGAAGAAGAAGTCTCTTTTTCTGAACATGAGACATTTTTCCATCCTCATCTAATGCATCTATGTAATTGCAAAAATAAGGTTTCCATTCCAACCACTTAAGTGGTGGTTCATTACCAGAAACCCAAAATGCTTGAGGAGGGCTAATGTTGTAGTTAGGTTGAGTCATCCTAAATTAAAACCTAATGCCACAATAATTTAAAAATAAAAATGAGAAAAATGCTGGACTAAGTACTTGAAATATTATTACTAATTGTGCTAGTACACAATTGCTATACTGGTTAAATAATATCATAGAGAATTAATAATCATTAAACAGAAACACCGTAATATAAATAATTATATAGAGAAATAAACAAAGGTGTGCGAATCACCGTTGATGGTAACGCGCTGATAGAGTTTGAGAAGGTGTGCGAATCACCGTTAATGGTAACTCGCCGTTGAATCTTCACTCCGATATTTCAAAACGTTGATGTAAATAGTTAATTGTTTCCTTTGAGTGAAAACGAAGAGGTCCGTAAGTTCAGGTTTTACCAAAATGGCCGCTGCAACGTGAACGTCACACGCAATTACCCAGAATTCAAAGCGGAACGTCAGCGTCTAAGTAGAACATCCATGCGCAGAGTTGATCGTCACTGAAGCAGATCGTCACTGACGAGTTGAAAATGGAACGGAAAGAAAATGTTTACTTTTGGAAATGGTGCGAGCCTTTGAGCGAGCTGTGGTGCGAGTTGCAATGCGCAATGATAGTAACGGCAAAACGCTTCTTTGAAACAAAACGCTTCTTGGCACAACGGTAAAGCGCCTTCTCCTTTAATTTTCAATCACACAATAAAATTGTCATTCTTGTTAGGAGTATAGTTTAAATCCAAATGAAGAAGTTCATGTCAATCTTGTAGTTTTTTACTCCAACAGCTTGTTATTTTAAAAATGCATGAAATAAATTATGCTCAAGCACCCAAGGTTAATCCAAAAGTAATTGTAAAAATATCTGGTATATTTACCAAGGTAGATCACAGTCCAAAGAGTTCTTTAACGTCCTTCTCAGTAAAATGAGGTAAACCAAAAAAATGATGAAAAATCAGGTATTCCACGTAGGTTCTGCTCTTCGAATCCCGTCGCCAGTGAAATGAAGAAGAATCCACATAAATTAAGATTGATGCTTTATTCAATCGAAGAGCACAGTACAAGTAATCCAGCAAGTTCAGCATCAAGGAATAACTGACTCTTACAAAGGATGTACATCAACATGACATATGTAACATTCCACATTCAGTAGTGACCTAACTAGAATGTGTATGATTAAAGGAGCAGTAACAATAGTAAGCAACACAACAAATAGCAAGAATGGAAGATCTGCTAACGCCAATTACAGAAAAGCTGTAGGGTCTGATGGCGGAAGTTGATAAGATTAGATCCCTCTGTCAAAATCCCCCCCCCCCCCCCCAGGTAATATGTAGGTGAATGGCACCGATAAGTCATTACCACTAACCATAATACCCATTCTGTTAGAATCCAATACTGGGGCAGCCCTGCCTAACCTCATGCAGAGAGCCTCCCTGGGGTTGACTCTGTTACTGAGCCAACCCATAGGTGCCTTGAACATGCATCTGTTTTCATGCATAATATGAGATCTATTCTGCAGCAAGCAACAGTGAATAAGACACATTTGGCCCAAATCCATATACTCCCTTCTGAGTCGTAGCCCGTAACCCTGAAATCAGTGGGTAACAATGGTGCAAATAGAGTAGGGAACCATGTTATGATACATCCGCCCCCTGCATGTGTGGCAGTCTTAGTTAATGCCCACCCCGCCGCCTGGCCAAATAGAAACTCATGAATCTTTAAAAAATAGAGTGATACATTGCCTCTTTAGGAATTGCCGATACACAGTGGGGGTAGCACAGCACATTTTATTAACTAGGAGAGTGAGTTGGGTTCCGATTACTGCTGTCTACCTACCATAACTCTTGTGTTGCTCGAACTCGGTCTAAGGAGACCGCAACGCTCCTCCTAACTGCACCCACTGTTTGTGGCGTCCTTGCTGCCATCTTTGCTGCATCAAGGGGAACTACAGTACCCAGAATTCCTTCTGTGGTGCCCAGCCACCCACGTAAGCAGAAAGCGCCAGGAGGCGCTTAAAAAGACGGCCGTGGGCTCCCGTAGCACGGGACGCGTGCAGGCATACCCGGGCCGCACCCGGGCGAAGGCCAGGCCAAGGGCGGGCCCATCTGCGCCCGTCAGACCCCAGAGGTGGCCAGGCTCTGCCATACCATTGACACTTGAACTGTAAGCTTGTGTAATAAAGCTTTCTATCTGTTTGAGTATTGTTGATTCGCTATGTGTATTTTGGTATGTTGGGGTTCTGCAAATGTGAGCAAACGGAAGCTGGGAGGTGGGGTTGTAGGTACTCTAGATGCCTTTTTAAGCAGGGCAGAATCCGCATTTATGCACAAAATTCAACTGACGGAGCGTAGGCTGTAGCTGGAACCCCTGATTCCATCTAGTAGCTGTAGTTCTACAGCGCAGTCTCTCCTACAACCAATAGAACACACCACCGACCCTGAAACACATAGTATTCAGCCCCATACGACAAATCCTGATTTAGTGGCATCAATTTCACCCATTTTACATGGCCAGGAATGTCCAATAAACACGTCTATGGAAGCCACCAGGGATAAGAAGCCTAATGGGGGTATGAGCGGAAAACCGCTCTCAAAAATAAAGGAAAGGTCGTGGACCGGTAAAATCAAACCCGCTACCCCCAAGAACAGTTAAACGTAAGGTAGCCACCATTGGTAAAACAGGTGTTCATCAGCCCGTATTAAATCCAACCGATAGCACTGTAGATCACGCTACTAGTACAGCCCACTTAGTTCATTCATCTTCCCAGCTTAGCATAGAAGAGTGAAAATTACAGCTATGATTGACCCTTTACTTAAAAAACTGATTTCAGTTGATGATGGATTAAAGAAGACAGAACAGGGCATCTTCGGTACCATTCCAATTAACCCTAATCACTGTAATGTACAGAAGGATGGTGGGATAGTCAATCAACTGACGAGGGTATTTGATATAGTGCAAAAGGAAATCCCGGTAAATATTTGCAATATGTCACTCTCCATTGCAACAGCCACAAGTTTTTAGCCCGAATGTCCTACTAATTTATCTAATGATGGTTTATCTATGACAACGAAGCCGCAGCAAGGGGAGAGTGGATTTAGGGGCAGGCCTCTTAAGCCATCTGAGGCAAGTGATAGGAACCCACATAATTTTCTGCATCTCCCCTCGGAAGCCACTCCGTATACAGTGCTTCTTGCTAATGTTCCAAAGCTTCCAACAGATGCCCGGGAGCATTGGTCAATGTTAAAGAATAAGGCTCTATACTTGTTGGGCAACAGAACAGGGTTAAGAGACCATCTGTTCTCTGAGTTCAAAATGGCACCTAGAATCCCCTGGGTTGGGAAGTCATGCACGTCCTTAACAGGTGACTGTGTGGTTCTTAGTTTTGGATCGCCAACATTAGTTGAACACATATTGGAAACGGCAGGGCATTGCTTTACCAAAGTAGATGATATAAAAATCCTTCCGATAGTTTTATTTTACTAACTGCAGAGTACAACTAGGTTTAATGAGTGGCGGGGACCCCATAGATTACATAATCAATATGATTATCCAGTGCACACAAGCAGCCGGTTTGAAATCCTCACCTCTTTAGAGGAAGTCGATTGACTGGGAACAACTAACTTTTCCCCATCAACAGTTTTAAAGGAATATATAGGTGAGGAGGAGGTTGGCATGTTCCCGGGTATCTCCACCCCCGTCGTGCTGTCTGAATCTGAGGAAGTTTGTAAGGGCATACAGGCTCGCAGTTCCACCAGTGTAAGAGTGGTGTGTTCACCCTTGTTGAAAACAAGCTTTAGTGACATGGTGAATGTAACACCCAAAAGAGCAGTAGTATGTCCCCTTAATACAACTATCATCCCTAGCTATGGCTTACTGGAACAAGATCAGGTATCAGATTTCGAGGTAACCAGTAGTTGCAATAATATGATTAATGGTCATTTAAAAAACTCATATGACCATAGTTTCCTGGAACATTGCAAGGCTATCATGTAAAACTGCGTCTACAGACTGGTCATCATTTATTGATGGCTTTGACGTCTAGATATTGTAGGAGACCTGGGCCTTTTCGAGAAAGTCTATCACCCAGGCTTTTTAAACTTCTCAAAGGCTGCCACAGGGGAACAGAGAGGAAGACCCATTGGTGGGCTAACCTGATGGGTTAGACAGCAGGCGAGAATAAGGGTGGACGAAGTATCCATTGACAGCCAGGACATTATGACCATACGAGTTTGTTCGACCTATGGTCCTGATACCTTGATTATTAATGTTTATGCTAGAAGGCAGCCGGGTGGTAGGGGATCCAGTGTGGTTACTGCTCTAAATGGCTACTTGGATAATCAATGGGGCACCTGCTATTTGATTATAGCAGGTGATTTTACCTGTTACTTTGAGCCCCTGGAACACGAGGATGGAAATCTTAGTGAAGAGGAGGACGCACAATGGAAGTTCCAAAAGTTAGAATTAGGCCCTATTAAAAAATGGACAGAGGCCGTATTACAGCTGAAGGACTTCTGTCTGGAAAGGGGAATGAGGGCAGCAAACGGGAGGACAAAGTTAGATCCAGTGACTCATAATTTGGTGTGGGATATAACTACCAGGTCCCTCAGTTCACCATTTATGTTTCACGATGGAAGTGCCAAGAGGAGACCCAGATGACGACTAAGGGCGGCACCGAGTGGTGACGGATGCGTATCCTTACTCCCAAGGAGATCTTATCACACATGCACAGAATCTTTTGATCTAGACCCGTGGACATGTTTGTGTAGTAAAGTTAGAATTTGGGGGCTGTGTCCATGCAAGGTCTTTAAATATTCCCTAGGACCCTTCCCTGATGGTTTGTGATATAAGATTTGCTGTTGGCCTGTAAAGGGAGGAATATGATACAATTTTGGCAGTTAGTCAAATGGGGTAGTGGTGAGCAGAAGCAGATACAGACCAACCACGTTGCTCCAGAACAGTGGGTTGCACACCATGAGGCACAGTTTCAGTCCTCTAATTGTAATGAAGAGAACTCTCTATGGCCATCATTTAGAGAACCCCTGTGTTTTACCAGTTCAGAGATTGAGTCTGTGTTAAAACTAATTCCAAGAGGTAGGGTCCCTGGTCCTGACTGCATACCCGCAGACCTGTTTATAAAGGAAAAAGAGTTCCCTATATTACGTTATTGGCGAATGCCATAGCTAGTGGTGCCCCGATTCCTGATACCTACCTATATATAAGAAGGGCGATCGTTCACAACCAGGCCATTAAGCCTGATGGATTCTGTTCAGAAGATTGTAGCCAGATTAGTACTTGGCAGAATCCAGGCCTGGATAGTCGAAACAGATATTCTGACACCTTTACAAGCGGGTTTTCGGCCCCACACAAGTACCCATGACCAGGTTTTCAGGTTTGTGTTAATTTACTGGCGGGTAGTTATTATAGGAGGGGGCACAATCTTGTGGATGTAGAATCTGCATTTGACCTAGTTCCCCGTGTGAAAATATGGAGTGCTTTAGTAGAAATGGGGATGCCACCGAAATTGGTGGCTATTCTAGTGAAACTACATGATTCAACATTTGCGCATGTCCGCTGAGGTAAGCCAGGGGAAGTCACAGAGAGGTTTTCTGCCTCCAAGGGGGTAAGTTAGGGGTGTGTATTAGCTCCTACCCTGATTACCCCATTTATAAACAGGGTTGTTCAATATTTTATTAACCACTCCACTGACGGTTCAACATTAGCAGGTATGAAGATCCCCTTGCTCATGTTTGCGGACGACACCCTGATAATATCCAAGACCAGACAGGGCTTGCAGGCCGCTCTGTCACGGTTTGAGGTGTTTTGCCACGACCAGTAGTTAAGGGTCAATGTGGAGAAAACAAAGTTCATGGTGCTCCACAAATCAAAAGCCATTACTGGAAGAGTATACATGAACAAAGTCCTCTTGGATCAGACTGATGTATTCACCTATTTGGGTATCACATTAAGCAGGAAGTTAAGCTGGAAACCTCAGGTTGACATGCTTGCCCTAAAACATGTGAAATTAGCAGGTGTCTTGATCAAAGATCACAGGCTCTCTCAAACTAAGTCTATTGCCCCGGTTCTGCAAGTGTACAATTCAAAAATTAACCCTGCAATATTATATAGTGCCAAACTCTGGGGATTTGAAAACTTAACCCCATTGGTATTAGCACAAAATAAGTTTGTTCGATCATTATCTGGTCTTCCGCAATCCTCTCCACTTATGCCACTCTATTTAGTTTTGGGCGGTCATAGCATTGAGGATGTGGCATGCTTTAGACCATTGACATTCTGGAGAAGACTCTGTACTACGCCTGAGCTTTCCTTATATGCTGAGGCCCTACTTGAAGTAAGGAGGCTGGGTCGACTCTATGCGATCTCATGGTTGAACAATATTAAAATCACGTTGTTCGACATGGGGATGAGTACTTTGTGGGAGGACCCAGTAGCTACAGCATTCCCCCCTAAAAAGATCTTCAAGACAGCACACTGGGACATGGTTAAAACAAAGAAGTTTTCATCTATCATAAGGCCGACACTTACTAGGGAATTCCTAGAAGTAAAACATGAGGTAAAATTGGAAGCCTACTGGGACCTCATTTCTAGGCCGGTTGATTGGAAATTGTACCGTCAGTTTAGGGTGGGTTCACTCCCAATAAGAGCGTTCACTAGCAGACGGCTTTTATCAGCGGGTGATAAATGTTTCTTTTTCCATGGCCATATTCAGACCCTAGCCCATATTCTATTTGCTTGTCCAGCTTACAATCTCCCCAGGACCAAATAGCTTAAACCCATTTGCTGGAATTTGGGTATACGAACAGCAATGGAGGCCCTAAGGATCCTAAGTTCAGATATGACGGATCTTATTGTAGTTGCTTTGGCAACATTTTTGAGATGGATGTGGGCTATTCGAGCCAAGAAAATGGGGGTAGATTAACCTTTATTGTAAACGGGACCAAACATTAGATCAAGAATTTAAAGGGAATGATCACCTGTTAAATCTCTGTTGAACTTAGGTTCTTGTAAATCAGGTGTTTTTTTTAGTATTTTGGTCTTAGCCCTTGTGATATGAAAATAGTTGAATGTCATCTTGCATTTTAAAAACTGTGTTGATTATGTATAAAAATGTGTTTTAATAATGGATATATATGTATTAATTGTTTACATAGATCTTTGATCGTTTGTTGGTTTTATCAATTATTATTTTTTTTATTATTATTTTTTTTTTTTAAATCCTCATATTGCGATTTTTATGTTTTTTTTGGTAGTATCAAGGTTCAGCCTCAGCAATTACCATGCCAGCCCCGCCCTAATGTAAGGGAGTGAGGGGAATTTCTCAGCCAACAGGTTTTGCATAAGGGTCTCCTCTTAAACCAACACATAAATAACTTTCTGTGTTTTTATCGTTCGTGGAGGGGAGATAGCCACCTTGACTACTCGATGAAAATTGTTTTCATCCACAGAAGTTTCTATCGCGTAATCATCGGATCACTGTTCCGTCCCACCCATTACTTAACAGATTTAAAGTGATTTTCCCATATTTCCCAAAAGTTATTTCTATTGGAATGCTTTCCCCTTCTGTCTAGTTTGTTTATTCTTATGACTGAATTCATCCATTCGCCAACCGTAGGGGATGATGGACCTACCCATTTTATGCATATCTCTCTTCTCGCAAGAAGCATCATTACAAAAACCAGGTTTTCTTGTTTCTTTGTTAGGCTCCCCGCTCCTATACTGTTATTATCAATCCCAAACAAAACAAGGATGGTACTTACAGTTAGTTGTTGATGTAATATCGCATTCAATGTCTTACCCACTTCGGACCAAAACTCAATGAGGGAAGGGCAGTCTTTGAAGATGTGTATATCATCTGCCTTTTCCTCTCCACATTTCGGACATTTCCTTGTTTGAGCACCTTTAAATTTGGACAGTCTTTTGGGGGTCCAATAAGCCCTGTGGATTGTGAAAAGGTGATTTCTTTTTAACGCTGCAGATTTTAATGTATCCCAGCACTTTTCGATTGACTTTAGCCAAACATCTTCTAGATTTGTGATTTGTAGATCTCTTCCCCAGATTGAATCTGCTATCTTGGCATCTTCATCGTCGGAGGTTACTAGTACCCAGTACCATCTGGCTATCTCTTTTTTTTATGGGTAACACTTTCTTCATTTCTCTTTCTAGTTCTTCGGTATCCTTTTCATGTTTTGTCAGGGTTTTTGCCCAGCTTGCTAGCTGGTAATATTTAAATTTGGAGATGGTGAAGTTTGTAATTACTTGGAGATCTTCCCAGGAAATCAGTATTGACCTCTTCAGTATTTGTCCCCAATGAACTATGTTTGCATTTTTTAAAGGATTTGCCATACTGTCTTTTAAGCATTCTGGGGTACCTGGGGAGTCCCATATAGGAGCTAGCGAGCTATAATATGAAATGTTTAGGGTTCCTCTGATCTGAGCCCATAGCCTGGCCGCGTCCTTTAAAATCTTTAGTTTTATTTTTTTAAAGTACTTTGGGTGCCCAAATTTATACAGAAAATGGTCGGCTTTTCTGGTTAATGCTTGGAGATAAACAGGGTAGTAGTGATGAACGCCCAACAATGATCTCATATTTTTGAAGAAGAAAGCTCTATAGTATTCCCATAAATCAGGGCTCGCTATCCCTCCTTGTAATTTCCTTCTCCTGATTTTTTTCCACGATATTCTGGTTCCTTTGGAGGCCCAAATAAAGCTTGAAATTTCTCCCTGCAGTTTCTTTAATGATTTTTTTTTAAATTCAAGCGGTATTGTATTAAACAGATATGTATATTTCGGGAGAATAGACATTTTAATGATGTTTGATCTGCCTATTAGGCTTAAGGGGAGGGTACTCCAGGTTTTTAAGAGCTTTCTTACTTCGCCTGCCACTCTGTTTAAGTTCAACTGAGGAATTCTTTCCAGTTCATGGACTACTGTGATCCCTAAATATTTGATTTCTTTCTTGATGTTTTGATTGGTGAAGTTAGTGTTCCAAGACAGAATCTCTGTTTTTGAGTGGTTTATCAAGTATCCTGAGATTTTACCAAAATTCTCGAGAGTGATTTGGATTTCGGGTATGGAGGATTCGTAATCGGTAGTGAAAATCATTAAGTCGTCCGCATATAGGGCCACTTTTTTGGACCACTCCTGATGTCTAAATGGGAGTATATTTTCATTTTCCCTGATTAAACTTGCTAAGGGTTCAATGTATAGATTGAATAATAATGGCGAAAGTGGGCACCCTTGCCTTGTGCCTCTTTCGATTCTTATGTTATTAGTTAAATCTCCGTTCACCAAAATTTTAGATCTTGGAGTCTTATAGATCTCTTTCACCATATGTCGGAAGGAATCCCCCAGATTGTTTCTTATCATTACCTCGTTTAGAAAGGCCCAGTTCACTCGGTCGAATGCCTTTGCGGCGTCAAAGGTAAGAATTGTGAGTGGAATTTTTTCGGAGGAAGCGACATCTATTGCCCCAAATAGTTCATGAGTTAAGTCGTGAATCTGTCTTCCTTTGATGAATCCTTTCTGGTCAGAGTGAACTAGCTGGGTCATCACATCCCCCAGCCTTTTTGCCATGATTTTTGTGCAGATCTTGTAGTCACAATTGAGAAGTGATATCGGGCGATAAGATTCACACAGTGTCGGCTTTTTTCCGGGTTTTAAAATTATGGTGATAATGGCATTGTTCCAAGAGTCTGGAATCTTTTCATGCTGTTTGTACATCCCGTTAAGTAAGTCTGTTATTTGTGGAGATAAAGATTCTCTGAGTGCCATATATAGCTCATTTGGAATAGCATCCGGTCCCGCCGCTTTTCCTCTTTTCAGCCCTTTTATTGCGTCTTCTACCTCCTCTCTAGTGATTGCTTCGTTTAGAGATAATTTCTGTTCCTCTGTTAGAGATAGAATGGGTAGACTATTCATGTAATGAACTATTTGTTCTTCTGATGGGTTTATGTCTTCAGAGTATAATTCACTGAAAAATTTAGTAAATTCCTGCCTTATAACCGAATCTTCAGAAGATGGTGGTGATTGGTTATCTTTTTGGATACTTGCTACATTATTCCTCGTTAAATCTGATTTTAGTTTCCAGGCCAAAAATTTTCCACATCCTTCCCCATATTCATGGTTCGCTAGTTTGCTAGCTTCCCATTTCGCCCTCACTTTTTCTTCGAGAATGTCCGCAAGGCAATCTTTTTGTCTTTGCCTTTCTGTCTCCATCTTCTCCCTTCGGATTGTGTTTTGCTCGGCCACTATTTGCCCATCTATAAGAGTTATAGAGTCTTCCAGCTCCTTTATTTTAAGTTTTATTGTTTTAGATCGATATGCACCTAGGCTTACTAATTTCCCTCTGATTACTGCCTTATAGGTGTCCCATAGGATTTGTCTTGATGTGCCTATCCTATTATTTTCAAAGAAGGATTCTGTTTCCAGTTTAAGCTCATGTAGGCAGTGTTGGTCTAACAATATAGCCCTTTCGATTGTCACTCTTCTTTGCGTTTGGGTTTCTGATCTATGTATCGTAAGCTGGACAGCAGAGTGGTCTGACATATGAGCAGGGAGATGTTTTAATGTAGTTATGTCTTTTGTCAGGGCTCTGTCAGTAAGGAAATAATCAATTCTGGACCTATGTCCAAGTTTCTTATTATGTAGTGTAAAAGGTTGTGTTTTGTTCCCTTTTATTTTCCAGATATCTACAAGATCTAAATCTCTCTTGTAGTTTCCGAGCCACTCTCTCATATTTGGAAGATTTTTGTGTCTTCCTGGGGGCGATCTGTCAACTTTAGGATCTATAATTATGTTGAAGTCGCCGCCTAATATTATTGGAGAGGTAGCTGACAGGAGGTGGGTGTATAGGTGTTGTAGTGGCCCTGAGTCATCTATATTCGGGCCGTAATATCCTGCTATTGTGTAACAATTATTCCCAATTTTTGCTCTGACTATAGCCCATCTACCTTTATTGTCTACTTCATAGTGCTCGAGTTTAACTTTAAGAGATTTCTTGAACATAATAGCTATTCCTTTTATGTTACAATTCTGATTTGTACATACATTGTAGTCCAACCACTCTAAATTATTTGAAATCTGGGTCCACTCTTCTTTTAATAGGTGGGTTTCTTGTAAGATAATCACCTCACATATTGAAGCTTTTAAGTATTCTAAAATTCTATTTCTCCTATTTTTTACCCTTAACCCATTTACATTCCACGAAAGAATACTACATTTTTTATCAATTGATCCCATCATTTACTCGAATTGTATATTGCATACAGGGTATCATTGTGATTAAGTTGGCTGACCCCTTGATTTCCCTAGTCTTAAATTTTGAGGATTTTTTTTTGTTTTTTTTTTCCCTATCTTGCTCCCCACCCGTGTTCTTTTCAATGTGTTTTATTTTTACATCATTTTTACCCACCCTGGGGAAGCCTCCCTTTTCTTTTAGTAGGGCTATTCTTTTGCCCCTTTCAGGCTCCTGACTCCTATGTTTCTGATTACGCCTAAAATTTATTTTTTAACCACCTTCTCCCTTATATGTTTCTTTGGCACTTCTAGTGGCTTGTAGGATTTTCAGATCTTATGTTGGTTCGGGCCATCTCAAGAAACTCTTTGACCTCCTCGGGGTCTCGTATGTTCCGCATTTTATTCCTCCACATGATTCTAAGTGATGGGGGGAACTTCATTTGCACTGTGGCCCCTAAGGCTTTTATTTCAGTCATATATTGGCCCAGTTCCCACTGCCGATCTTGTGAGGCTTTGGACATATCTGACCTAATTCTAAAAGACCAGTTGTCTTTACTGAAAACCCCTTTTTTCAACGCGTCACCAAGCATTCTCACCTTTAATGTAAATGTTTTAAAGTTGACAAGAATTTTCCTGGGAGTTTTCCTCTCTTTCGCTCCTCCAAATGGGTCTCGATGGACCCTTTGTATGTCGTTTTCTAGCTGTTCCTTGGTTGCCCATGAGAAGTGTTCTGCAATGAGGGAAATCACAAAGCCTTTAATATCAGAGCCTTCTTGATTTTCTGGAACATTTAAGATCCTTATATTGTTTTTCCTGGCCTGATTCTCTAAAGATTCGAGTTTCTCGCTCATGTTTTTTCCTTCTTGCCTTAGTGATCTGATCTCTTTCTGATTGATGGTTACCCTCTTACTGAGAGCTCCCATCTCTTCTTCTACTGCTGTGACTCTGTCCCCGAGTGCGTTTAATTTGCAGTCCAATATTTCACACGCATTTTGTATTTTCCCTTGGTTGGCCTCTGAGATTGCAAATTTTTCTCTCATCTCATTTAACATCTTTTCCATAAAATTCTCCGTGATGTTACCCTGAGGGTTGTTATTGCTGATTAGGGGGCTCTCCTCTTCATCTCCTGGAACATCCTTCTCACTATGTTGTTTTTTCGCTATTCCTGATCCTGTTTCTGCTTGAACTGCTTGAACTGCTTGATCTGCATTATCAACTCCCTCCATTTCTGCCTTGTCTGCCTTGTCTATGTGTTTACAAATTGCAGGTTCCTTCCCGGAGTTCTCTAAAAGGTTTTTCCTTTTTTCTTGCGTCTTTAAACTTGAGTCTATTATTCCTGGGCACGTGGGGGGGCACGTGAGGGGGTTACTCTCTGCTTCTATCACCGAAGACCGATCCTGATCCTGATCCTGATCCTTCTGATTCCTGTGAGGTGAACTGGTAGCTTGCTGACCTAGGTGTTGAACTTTAAAGAAAGTTTTTAGCGAGGGAGTGAATTTTGCCTTGGGAGCACCCAGGATTTTTTCCGCTGTTACAGCTTTTTCTGCTCTGAATTTAGGAGTGGGACCTACCTTTTTGGGCTTTTTACCAGACTTTTTTGGGGTTACTCCTTTAATTATTGGAGGAACAGAAACTTGATTGAGGTATTGTCTACCTCTTAGGTTGTAGCAAGATCTTGCGATACAGTTCAATTCTGGTTGCGCGTCCTCCAGTCGTGTTACTTGAGGTTCTGTGATTCGGCAACACAGGTTTTGTGTAGTAATAACTTTACCATTGTCCTTTGTCACCCCTTCATCGCTTTTTTCTCCAGAAGAGTCTGTGGAGGTATCTATGATAGGGTTCGCCGGAGCGCTAGACCCATTGAGGGCCCCCTCGTTGTCCCCACCACTCTGTTTCTTGCTCATGGACCAATGAATGTTATAACTTGGGGAGGTCAGTTGGTAGGTATCTGTGTCTCTTTTACTTGTACTTGTATCTGTTTTATTTGTTCCAACCGTTTTTCTATAGGTACGCTGTCCTTTAAGCCAGCTGCAGTCCTCCTTTTGTTGTCTGTGTCTGTGTCTGTGTCCCACTGAGCAGACCTGTGTATATTCCGGTCGATCTAGTCTCTCCCTTCCAGCGCTGCCGCACTCACCCCGGAAGCGAAAGCAGAGTCTCCCAGCAACTCTCCGCAGACTCCTCCTTGCTTGGACCGCAGCAGCCCAGGTCCCGCCACACAGACCAGCCGCGTCTCGCTTCTCTCGCGCCTCCGCAGACTCTCGATCCTGCAGCCACAAATCCTTACTGCTCTCGACGTCCGTAACCGGGTAAGTTACCATGAGTGCTGAGCGCTTCGATTACTGTATATAATTGCAGTCGGAATACGGCGGTAATCCTCTCTGTCACGAAGTCATGTTAAGGCGGAATTCTTGCAACTCTGTATTCGAGGCAGGAGCCTCCGACCGGACAAATTACCCGGCCGCCATCTTCCCCTTTTATCAATTATTAGAAATATGCCATGAGATGAATTTTTTTTAAAATATATTTTAAATATTGAATTATCCTGTCTTTCCCTCCAGCCCCTGGCCTTCTTTTACAGACACTTATGGCATACCCATTCTCTAGAGGGGGATGTTTGAAATGTGCCCAAGGACACAGGCCTAGAATTTCAACCCTGTTTGTCTGTGATTGTATCCAACTGGTTACAAGTTTTGCGTGCCCTTCAGGATAATGATTGAAATGACTGACAAACACCCTTGTGAACTATGTTATTACTTTGAAGGACAAGAAAGTGGATATTGGTATGAGTACTACAGGTACTAATTCTATAGAAGATCCTCTTCCAGGTAATAGTTTAGCTAGCCTACTGAATCTCCGCAACCATTGAACAATATTGGGGATAATACCTGTTTGAGTGGCGCAAAGCAAAATATGCCATCTATTAGTAATTCTGGCCCTGGTTTGGAGGGAGGATATAAAATTGCATCATGGAATGTAGGAGATTAGCAAAATAAACAGGGCTCTCCTGGATGGTCCTATTTCATTAGTGATCTCGATGTCATTTGCATACAGGAAACATGGTGCATAGCTCCCATTTACTATGAGGATTTTTCATTGCAGTGGCTTGAGGCTGAACCCTTCCCCGCTGGTAGGGCCAAATTGGGGTATGCAACCTTTACAACGCAACTTTTACCACGCAGTGCTGTTTCAACGCATGTATTACAATGAAAACCATTACAACACATTACACTGAGGGGCGCTCTAGGATACGGAATAGTTTTAATTTACTATCCAACACCTTCCCTAGTGTCCATGGAGACTGGAGTTGGAATAGTAAATTAAACTATTCACTATCCAGCACCCCCAAGTGTAATGCGTTGTAATGGTTTTCGTTGTAATACTTGCGTTGTAACAGCATGCGTGGTAATAGCATGCGTTGTAACGTCATACATCCCCAAATGGGGGCTCATAATCATCATATTGCTTAAGCTCCCTGTAAATGTCAAGAAAACTTTAACAAATGGGCTACACTCACACATATTGTGGCTAAGCTTTAAAGGGGGATGGGATTTGGCATTGGTTAACTTTTCCAATAATGTATTTGATTCCGCCTGTAGCAAAGTGGTTTCAGCACTTGAGTGTGCGTTTGACACACTTCTATGTTCAATCAATAATAGTTATGTACTTATGTGGATAGGGGATTTTAATATTCAAACGTGCCCCCTGTCTGCCACATGCCAATGTATTTATGACAATAACCGTGACCCAACACCAACTTTTACAGGAAGAAATGCTTCAACTATCATTGATCATATTTTGATCTCAGCCAGTGCTAGTAACTTGTTTATTACACGGAGGGTTGCTCAGCTGGCGCTGAGTAACCACAATTGTATCATATTGACAGTCTTTTTCTGGGGTAGGAAGAGAGAAGTCCCATTTAGTACTAATGATAATATCGCTCCTATAAGACCATTATATTATATCCAGGAGCCCCGCAGATAGTTTTAACTGTCTTGATGATTAAGTCACCTCTAATCTGTTACTCACTAGATTTACAAACATTATGGCCCAGATGTAGGTAAAATAGATTTACCGATTTTTAATTACCGAATCCTACCGATTCGGTAATTAAAAATCGGTAAATCTAAGGGGTGGATATGTAGGAACATCCAGATGTTCCTTTTACCGAATCGGTAAATATCTGTATTTACCGATCCGGTAAATACCGACCGGTAATGCCCCATTCATTCCTATGGGCTTTGAAGCCCATAGGAATGAATGGGGCATTACCGGTCGGTATTTACCGAATGGGTAAATACCGATTTTGACAAGGGTGCAGGGGGTGTCACTTTGACACCCTCTAGCACCCCCAAAAAAGAATCGGGGGCCATGTGGCAGGCATACCTGCCCTAAGGGCAGGTCTGCCTGTCATATGGCACAGGTGTGCATGCACACATGTGCATGCACACCGGAATCGTTTTTTTACCATGAAGTTGGATTTCATGGTAAAATACCGATTCTGTAAGGCTTGTGGGACTCAGAAGAGTCCCACCTACATATCAAAAATACCGAATCGGTATGAATACCGATTCGGTATTTTACAGATTCTGTAAATTTACCGATCGGTAAATTTACCGAATCTGTAATATTCTGGGCCCTACATACCATTTACTAAATACCGGTCGGTAACGGCCGAAAATACCAATTTTCGGCCGTTACCGACCGACCTACATCGGGCCCTAACTGTATTATCAACGATCTATTGACCTGACCTTGTAACCCAGTACATAGACAACGTAGAGATTGGTTTGAATATGCTTGTACTGCAGCCTCCTAACAACTTAAACTGGCTTTCCATTGCCAACCTAGAGTCTACACGCTGGTAAAGACTCTCTGATTTAATGTTAAAAAGGCCCTCTGTGCCAGGAAGAAAGAGCTACAAGAGGCAGAATGGTCTAAATTGTCTTAAGCAGCTGACATTGCAGATAATAAACTTTTCTGGGACACAGTCAACTCACAATTTTTAAAGGGCAACTCCTTCCCAGAGATGCTATCGCATGTTACATGTGATGCCTGGGTGGCTCAATTTACAGATATTTTGAAACTCCCTGGTGCGATGAGAGGGTGCACACATAGTGAGACACAGTGTCATTGGCCTCCCCTACCATTGAATATTATGAATGAAAAGGTACTGTCAGTATTGACAAAAAGTGTAGCGGATAAAGCCCAGGGACACAACAAGGTCCCAGTGGATATTTATAAAGCAGCTGTTGATCTGTGAGCCCAATTTTAACCAGGGTGTTTTTTATAGCAGCGACTGATATGATTCCATCATCATGGATGACGTCTATTATTATAGCTATCTACAAAAAGCGCAATTAATCTGAAACGAAAAACTTTCACCCAATGTCGGTTTTAGATTAATCGCAAAAGTGATGAGTAAGGTATTATAAAAGAGATTAGAGAAGTGGGCATGTGAATACTTAATACTTTACCCGCCACAGTTTGGCTTTAGGCAAGGTGTGGGGACGCTGGAGAAAAGTGTGAATCTGGATCAGCTAATAGATAAATACACTTGTGCAAAGGTGTTAGATTGTATTTTTGTTTTGCGGATCTAAGCAGTGCTTTCGATCTAGTTGATCACTCTATACTCTGTCCAACCTTACTTACCCTTGGTGCACCTAGACAAATTATTTGTTTTTTTGCAAGGCTACATAAGAACTTATTGAGAAAAGTACATTTTGGCCCTCGGCTGAATGTACCACACAATTCTATGTGCAAAGAGGCATTAATCAAGGCTGTGTCCTTTCCCCTCTACTGTGCTCCGTGTTTATTAATGGGGGGTATAAGGCCCTACAAGTGGTTCGAGAAGATGCCCTACAAGTTGCAGGGAGTCCCATACCAGTGTTATTACACATGGATGATAGAGTCTTGCTGTCAAGGACCCCGGTGGACTTACAGTGAATAATTAATACCTTTGGGGATTTTATTTCTGCAAGAAAACTGGTGGTTAATAAATCCAAAACATATACTATGCTTATTGGGGCTAAGCAAAAAAAATGCAGAACGTTTCATATTAAAAATACCTCAGTAGGCACAGTTGATACCTTTTGTTATTTGGATATCACCTTTGCAGTTAATGAGTTATGGTTATATGAAACCACTAATGTCCAAGCTAAGAGGAACAGATGGGTATCTCGGAGATATGGTAGCTACATACAAGGCTAGAGTACTTTCTATTGCTAACTATGAGGTCGGCGTGTGGGGTTTTTGCAATAGCAAAGCTTTGCAAGGCGAGGAAAATCATTTCCTTAAGTGTTTCTTATGGATGTATGACATTACAACGCATGCTTTTACCACGCATGCCTTTACAACGCGGTATTTACAACGAATACCTTTACAACGCATAGTGCTTTGGGGCGCTGGATAGTGAATAGTTTAATTTACTATTCCAACTCCAGTCCCCGTGGATAGTAGGGAAGGTGTTGGATAGTAAATGAAATATATTCCCTATCCTAGAGCGCCCCCAGCGCAATGCGTTGTAAAGGTATTCGTTGTAAATACCGCATTGTAAAGGCATTGCGTGGTAAAAGTTGCGTTGTAAAGGATGTTTCCCGTTTCTTATGCCTACCCACCTTCACTTGCACAGAGATTGCTCATAGGGAGGTAGGGTTGCATTTTCTAGTGGACCTAATTACACACCACCCCCTGCTGCTCTGGCCTTCCATATAAGTTAAAGATGAGGCCAGCCTTACCAAGTCAATCATTTTAGATTGTCGGTCCCTGGATAAAGTTCTTTGTATTCCCTGGTTAGGCTATATTAACTGTATCTAAAGTAGTCTGTTTAAGATGCCAATCCTGTCTAATCTTGAACCGGTGACCACACTCACTAAAATGTTCATGAAAGATAACATCAGGTACCATAGATTGGTATCTTGTACGACGACCGAAGGGGGAAAGCTTTCATTGGAGGAGTGCTGCCAAAGTTATTTAACAAGGATCACAAATTCTCTGCACCTTTTTGTATTAACCAGATTTAGACTTGGAATTGTTCATCATTCAGTTGCTTTCCCTACTACAAAATCTTGTACCCCAGATACGATTCCCTGTCCCTGTAATGGGCGGAGTAAGCGAAGCACATTTCATTTCATGCTAATTTGTGATTTTCATACTAATTTTAGGCAACATTATTTAAAATCCGTCTTGGTAGTGCGAAATATTAGATTGCATAGTGTTGCCCTGAAATTTATGCTTGATCTGAATGATAGCTGGGTCTGTTTTAATGTTGAACTTTTTTTCTCGAAGCAATGAATGTACAAAAAAGTATTATACTTTAAGTTATAAAATTCTGAAGCTTCGATGTATAATATTTACTTTTTTGGAATATGATGGAAATTATTTATATATTCTTAAGTGCAGTTACTTTTGGACTGTTTTTATAGGATTTGACTGTTTGCAACTGTTATATCACTGTAACTGCTTTTATGGTTATTTATACCTGGTGAATAGTTCTTTTAATCTAATCGACTGGAACTGTAACCAAGAATCTAGACTCCGTTTGCCCCTTCTTACTTTTCTACCATGTTACTTTTCAGACAATCACCACCCAGTCACAGATCTGGGTTGAATCCATCATTGTTCTTTAGCTCACTTCGCCACCCCAGTTCAGACCCAGCAAGTTACCATTTGTCATGTGTCTACAACTTCAGTTGCAAGATTAGTAAAAGTAATTATATTTCACACCATACTTACACTCAGGAGAAGTAGTTTTGAATGAGATCTTGATGCAAGTCAGCTCCTTCATCTTCACCACTATCATCATCTTTATTTGGCATTTCAGTGTCCCCACTGTGTTGGTCTTCATGGCTTGCAGTGTCTGCAATGTAAGGTATGTTGCAACACAGGGCAATGTTGTGGAGTATGCAGCAAGCCACAGCGATCCTACACACCTTCCTGGGTGAGTAGAGGAAGGCTCCCCCAGTCGAGACATCTGAATCTTCCTTTTAGGAGTCCAAAAGCCCACTCCACGGGCTGCTGTGTTCTTTCATGGGCCTCATTGAATCAGACTTCCCCAGGTGCTGTGGGATTCCTCAGCTGTGCCAACAACCATGGCCAGTTGGGATAAGCTGAGTCTCATAGATGGAAGATAGACAGAAGGGCAACATTTAGTTGCACACTTTAACATCATACGGTTATGGGGCGGTTTCGCAGTATGAAGGAATCGTGTTCAGATCCTGGAAACTGGGCATAGACATTTGAGATATACAAATCCAGTAAGTAGACAACTTGCACATTGATATAATGGAAGTTCTTCCTGTTCTGGTACACTTGCTCCCTGCTGTGTGTTGGTGCTATGGCAATATGGGTGACATCAATGGATCCAATCACATGGGGGTTATGACCAAATCCACTATAAGATATATTGGCATGACAACCCGTAAGGTTAAACAAAGAATGGTTGAGCATCTTTCGGTGCAAGCAAAACTAATACCTGCATGACTAGACATTTTGTGGAAATGGGAAAACACAGAGGATGACTTTACATGGGTGGTCATTGATAAACCAAAATACAACACTAATGGGTTTTTCGTATGAGGAGCCATATTACAGGACTTAATGAGGATATACCTTGGAGTACATTGTAAGAGAGACTCCAGAAGTATGCCTGTGTAACCTTTGGTTGCTATATAACCTTTGGTTACTATCTGTCAAGAAGGTGGCATGTGATATATCCTGGCTAGACACTTATAAGAAACGAAATGGGAGAAGGCTTTTTCCCCTAGACCATTCTGCTTGGGTCTAACACTATATTCTACTGATTACATATCCGAGCATGTACTCAGGAAGCTGGAGAATCGATCCTGTTCGAAACGGAGTTTTTTGAAAGTTGTTGTGTCTTATTTATATGAGGCACTCATCAAATAATGTTTCGCTAGCTGCAGTGTGTATACATTTTTAACAGTATTTGAAATTTTGCTCCGATCAAACGCATGAAGAACTGGATGTAGTTACTTCAACTTCCGGGTTATACGGGGATGCGAGGCAAGCATTTAGGAGGAAGGGCAGCCTGGGTAATAAGCAGTAATAGCCGGTAAGACCCCATATAGGCTCGGGAGGGGTTACGGACATAGACAGCATGCTACATGAAATACGAGTGCCTACGGGCAGTAGTAGCGTGTAGCGGTAAGACCCCATTCAGGCTCGGGAGAGCTACGGGCAGAGATAGCGCGCTACATGAAACATGAGTGCCTACATGCATTAGTAGCCTGTCCTGCGAGCACTTACAGGCTGAGGTGGTCAGACTTTGTGAGCCCCGAGTTTTTTATTTTCATTTTTAATGGGGACGTATATTGATAACTATAGTCCTGCCGATTTATTAATTTTTTGGTGGCGGGTGAATGTTTGACATATTTCAATTATAGGAGCCTTTATGATTGGTATCTTGAGGACTCTTGTAGTTTAGGATGATCGAATTGATAGATACACACTCTGTTTAGCATTTTACACATAACTCAGTATTGGAGACACTTAATTAGACAATAGCCCTGTTCATACAAAATAGAGACTTGTGGGTGCTAATGATTAATAGATCTGAGCACGGATTCCCCAAAGGTGAATTAGTTATGTATGAGTGTCATGAGGCATGCATGCAGGACTGACTTATCTATGTTCTATGAAGGTTGTGGCATACATGCACTCTTTTTGAGTTAAGAGATTCTGAAGACATCTTAAGTGTTACATTGTATGGACCGTGATAATTTGTTGTGCATAATGTTTATTTCATATGATTGTGATGTTGCTTTTAGGTCCCCCGTGAACCACGTATATAGAGGACCATGTAAAGGTAGACGCAGACTTTTGGTCTGATTTGGTGAGTTGAATAATATTCACTCTTTGTGTGTGATTTTTACTCGTGGGTGGTGATGTGACACTGCACCTCACTGATACCTGGGCATGTGATAATATTAGAGAGTTGATTGTACTTTTGACAGACTAATATGGATGTTTGTTTCACAAACAGACCAGACTGAAATTGGTTTTGAAGATATCCATAGAATTAAGTATGTTTTTTCTTTTTCTTCACACTTTTAGCAGAGTGACATTTAAATGGTCCTGATGAATGCCACA
Source organism: Lissotriton helveticus (assembly GCF_964261635.1). Classification (NCBI taxonomy): domain Eukaryota; kingdom Metazoa; phylum Chordata; class Amphibia; order Caudata; family Salamandridae; genus Lissotriton; species Lissotriton helveticus. Next base: position 745,299,162 of record NC_136059.1, on the reverse strand, counting down.
ATTCTTTTGGTCACCCGGGCAGAAACATGTTAACCTGACCAAATAGGGAACATCTTTATCCCTGTCGTTCACGCTGTTTTTATTACTGTCCATTGGGATACGTAATAAACATATTTTTGCTTTTGAGACAGTTTTAACCCACTTTTAGATATCATTTTTGCACTCTGCCCCTCACTCTCCGAAAACATTGGAGTAGAAAACACCTCACGCTCCTCTCCTGAGGAGAGTTGTAGCCCACACAGTGCACCTTGCGGGCACTGGGTGCAAGAAGGAACCCAATGATGAAGCATGTCACCTACGGGTGAGTGAGGGTTCTCGTCTTTAAAAAGCAAATGCCCCCCCTTTTTTTGTTTGTTCATTTGCACTTTCACATCCACATGCTAGGTTGTGATACCATCTGGTTATCTTTTGTGTGTACTAGATTAGGTCCTTTCCCTGTATTCTCAGCTCAGCTCAAAGTCCAGACTGGTCCTCCCCGGTTCTTGATCCTGCTCATACAGCCTCATAGCCAGACACTGCCTCCCACATCGTGGGACACTATTCTGCCCCTTCTGCCTGCAATTACTCTTGCCAGCAGCCTCCGCCACTGAGAGGTGATCCCAGATTGGTTCTCCCTAGTTCCTGATCCCACCCTCCCGTCCTCATAGCCGGATGTCAGCTCCTGCATCACGCAATGCATTCAGGCAGCACGCAGGATAAGGGCTGGCCTGTCCACGCCAGTCAGAGCCAGGAGGAAGCTGGACGTGGCCACCTCTCTTTTGTAGGACCCCAACCTCAAGGTACTGTGCCAGCCCACCACCCCTGTGCTGCTAGTTGCCTCTCCCTTGTGCTGTCTGCTGCCCTTCTGCTGTGCTACCTGCTCTCCCTGCCCCTGTAACGCTTGCTGTCCCTGTGCTTCTTGGAGTCCCTGCTCCTCAGGTCCCCTAATAAGTGCCAAAGCACTGCCATGAAGTGGGTGCGAGCCGCTGATATGCCACCCACGCATCACCAGTTACAGAACACCAAGTGCCAGGATCCCTGGTCCTCCCACCACCACATGGTACACCTCCAATAAACTCCTGGGCCTGGATCCCAGACAACGAAACAACAGCTGCTTCTCCTCCTCCCCACGATCCACCAAAGAACCCTTATACTGCCGGCACTGCCACTTCTCTTGTGACCCAACCTACCAAAGAAACTGCACCACTCCTGCCCACCATACCAAGAATACCCTTCAACAGCTCCATTGCATCCTGCTCAACGCCTGCTCACTCTGTAAACACACCACTGAAATATGTGACATTAACCACCTACTCCATGGATGCTGCCTTTATCACCAAAACATGGCATGACGCCACCATTGTCCACTTCACCATCACCGACCCCCAGCACGAAATCACTGTCATCAAATCTCCTCTTGTCACGGCTGGAGCAAGGTCACCAAAACTCAGTTGTGACAATCCCTCACCACCTCACAACCCAAGGCCTCAACAGACCTTGACCAGGCCTTTCAGAAATTTGCCACCTGGAGCACCAACAGCACTGACACAGCTGCCTCATTGAAATCTTCAACACCCAACAAGAGTTCCAAATATGCCAGCTGATACACCCCAGAACTCAGGACCACCAAAAGCAACTGCTATCAATGGTGCAGAGACAGAATATTAAGTACAAACTATCGAGTAGCAGAAAAATTGATTCATCAATATTGTGGGTCAGAAATATCGACAGCAAGAATATCATGGTCAAAAATATCAAATTAAGTTAAGTAATATTGATTTTAAAAATATCGAAGTGTTTAATATAATTTGCAAAAATATAGTTGTTAAAAATATCGTTTTGTATTATTGTTATGTATTTTAGTATATATTTTATATGCATGTGAAGTATGTTTTTTTGTATAAGAATTACTTGTATTTGTAATATATGTGTTACAATTTTTTTATTTATTTAATTTTGCACTTTTAGTGCCGTAGCAGGTTGTATGTTTATAGGGGAACAGGGAGGGAAGTAATTTAATTATATTAAATTATTGTAATTTTTTTTATTTGAATATTGCGCTTTTAGTTCTGTAGCGGGTTGTGGGTTTAAAGGGATATAGGGTGGGAAGTAATGTAATGATATTTAACTTATTTAATTTTTTTATTTGAATTTTGCGTTTTGAGTTCCGTAGCGGGTTATGGGTTTATAGCGTAATAGGGTGGAAAGTCATTTAATTAAATTGAATTTATGAATTAATTTATATTTGTTAATATTTGTTCAATCGATATTTTATAGTATTAAATGTGTAAAGTGATTATTCTTTAATTAATAATTGATTGTTAATACATTTTAATCAATTAACTGATAATTAATTATCGTAATTGTGTAATTAATTTTAGGTGGGTGTTGTGGGGTTTATTGGAATAAAGGGTGGAAAGTAATTTGTGTTTGAATAATCTATAGCTGTTAAATAATGTTAATTAATAGAACATTATTTTGGGCATTTGTTTGTTTTGTTGCATTTTATTTAAAGGGATAAAGGGTGGTTATTAAATACATTTTAGGTTTTTGTATTATTAGTTGTTAATAGAAATTGTTTTTAATTGTAAAATAAGTTTGAATTGTGTTTTATTATTTCATAGCTTAATTTAGGTTTGTGTTGCAGAAATTATAGTGTTAAAGTGTGTGTAGTCAAATAATGGTTATAGTTTATTTTATTACTAATATTTTTTTAATTGATCATTAATAATGTTAATGATGTAAATACATGTAATAAAAAATGTTGAAGTGTTTTGTTATTGGTGTGGTGTTATAGGGTAGGAAATAAAATAAATACATTTATTTTTTAATACATTTTTCGTTTGTAAATATATTCTAGTTTAAAAGAAATATTTATTTGTAAATGTATTTATTATTTTATTATAGATAATATTTGTAGGTTTTAGTTATATGTAATTAATATTATAATATGTGTCCTTTTTATATGTTTAATACAATTCATTTTTTAGAGATAATAGTTTTTTTAAATTATTTTGAAGTAAATATGCATACATTAATATGTTTGTGTGTTTATTTTGATAATTAAGTTTATTTGTAATATTTGTAAACATGTATATTACATTTAAAATATTAAGTAAAAATTAATATTAATATTTAATTTATTTAATATATATTATTTTATATGTACTTTGTAATCAATATTTTTTACATCTATATTTTTAACATTGATATTTTTGTACTTGCATGTGTAGGTATGGGAGTCGTTATTTTTGTAGTCTATATTTTGTTGTCAATATTTTTGCCATTGATATCTTTTACATCTATATTCTATCGGTGAACCATCACCAGCACATCAAGAAAGCCAAGAAAGCAAACATCACCACCCACATCGAGTCTTCAGCCAAACACGCAAAGGAACTTTTCAGAATGGTCATAGAATTTTCTTAGGAAAATGCCCCTTTTTGCATGGTTAGCCTCCACTTTTTTCCCTGATGTGATTTCGAACTGTAAGTACACTGTGTCCCAGCTAACCAGGTCCCCAGTGCCAGATTTCTTTCCCAAAATGCTATCCAGTCAATTCTTTGATCTTGTAAGTGAACAGGGAAGCCCTAAACAGTACATGGACTGGATACTTGTCAACATAAGTTTGCCAACTCCATGATTGCTTAACTGATTTCTAAGTTCTTTGGCACCCAACCTCTTGTCTTGATAAATCGTGACTGATGCCATTGTTGGATTTATAAATACATTCACATAGAAGATCCTTTTAGAGGGTCCACTGAAACCTAACCAAACACAAGTTGGGTCTCCAGCTGGTTTTCACCAGCCTGCCACCACTAGACATGTTTCTGACCTCATGGGGTGCAAGCCAGCACTCTCAGAGGACAGAAACAATACCTGTGACATAAGCCTCTAACCACACGAAATAATGCGCAATAACAGTAATATGAATCATCCAGACGTCCATATATTCTCTGTTTCTTTCTTTTATTAGTTCAGAATTCTCTGCCGTCCAACACATGTTGTTAGTGGATTATTCACTCCTCGATTTCCTCAGGGATGGAAAAATTAATAGCTCAACTTGGTCTGTTTGTGTATATATTAGAGCATTTCACCCTGTGCCAATAATAACTGATACTAGTTTGGAGCAAATCACAAATAGCAATGGAAACCCATGCATTTGTTCATTGTGACAGCCCCACATTCAATGATCAACATTTCCAATTAAAGATACAGTGATTTTCATAAAACAAGTTAATCATTTCTTGTGTCGATTGCCACTACATCCAAAAAATAGAACACAGTTAATTTAAATCAAGTAGTTGTAAATTGTACACCCGTGAAGAAATGCGAAGCCGTAAGCCCTAGAATACAACCAATTGTACCCTATACCTAACCGTAAACATCCGTCACCTGATACCAATAATTTATATGGTACCACTAGGGTAGTGCAGGCAAGGAGAACCCCTTGCCTGGAAATACACCATCTTGAGATGGTGTGATAACCTCCAATTAAGGCTAGGGTAGTGCCTCTTTCTACAGGAATTGGTCACTAGAGGGTGGAGACATCCTAACGATAAGTAGCCCATTAGTTACTACCTGTCTCCCCTTGCAACACCCCTAAATTTAGTGTTTGGTGGCTCCACGAAACTGGGACCTCAGATTCATTGGACCATAAAAGACCACAACAAAAAAAGACACCGGCTATGCAAGAACAAAAGCCCTGCTTCAGAAAGAAAATGCGCCAAACCCTCCCAGCTTCAAGAAGGAGTTGATAATCGCTGCTGCTGTGTTGTCCTAAAACCAAAAAGGATTTCAAAAACCCTGGAGCATCTCGAGCCTTTATGAAATCACTGAGAAGCTCCCTTGGTGTGAAGGCATTACTCCCTTGCACACTGCAGGCATCAATACCATGAAGTCCAGTTTATCGACTTGCTGCTCCCAGACAACAATGATGTAGCACAGAAGCAAGAAGAGATTCAACAGCTCTGGAGGGTCAGTTATGCCTTTCCATCAAGTTTGGAAAAAACAGGACCTCCTGGGACCCTAGGCGTACCAATACCCAGGGTACCAGACCCCCACGGTAAAAACCAAGAAGAAGAATGCACTCAGGACTCCCAAAGCCCAAGACGCAAGCAGTCGTTGAGTGACATTGAGACATCTGAGACCCAGTTCCTGAGTGGCACAACTGTCCCGAGATCCCATCTCCAAGTTGCCTGCTCCAGAGTACGAGGACCTTAAAGATGCATGACGCCAAGCTGACATTTTCACTCTGCACCCGGTCCCACAGGCTCCAGCACCAACTAACCAGCCCTGTTTCCATGGTTCCCAAGTCCTTTTGACGTCCTACCTCCAAAGAGACCCAGCAGACTTACCTGTAAATCCACCTGTGCATTGCATTTTCAAGAGGTCCCTTACGCCTATGCACACCAGTTTCCAAGTCCCTCAGCACTCTGCTCCTGCCTGATTCGGGCAACTCCTGAACTGCTCCTGCTGGAACTTTGGACTTGGTTACCAACATCAACCTAAATGAGAAGGTTAACTTTGTGAAACCATTGACTGATTTTATATGGATTTTTCCTCTTTCACCTCATTGTTCCCTAAGGTGCAAAATTGCACTCAAAAGTGATGTCTTTTCAGAAATTTGAAAAATCATAACTCTGAAAGTACTTACCTTAGAATAGTGTCCTTAGTCTTTTTTTTTACAAATTGGTCTTAGATTTATTCTTGAGTGTGTGTTTCATTTATTGCCTCTCTGAGTACAGCAAATGCTTGACACTACCTTCTGATTAGACAAACTTGTCATCAACCCTACCACATAAAGAGCATTTGAATTATCTGCTTTTACCTCTGTGTACCATTTGAGGGTTCACTGGACTCTGTCCAAAGAGTACTTCTTTTTCGTACACTATGGGCCCGATTCCAATCTTGCTCGGAAGGGCTCCGAAAGGGATCAGTAGCGAGAGAGTCCGATTCGTAGCCTCGGTTTCCGAATGACTCGTACCGCTGTACGTGCAAGCAAGTTCGATGTGAATATCACCTCGCGCTCTGAGCGACTTGTACCCGTCAGCGAAGTCCTCAGGACAACTACCATATGGTCGACTCATGCAGCACAATAGGTCCAATTTCCAAGCAATCAAGTACGATGCACGCATCGATCAGCCGGATCGAGTCGGAGCCTCCAACTCGAAAAAGCTCCGGGAAGCATACTTCGGGGGCTATAGCAGGCCCCCCTTCACCCGGGGTCCTCCTAATTGGTCACGGGGGGCTCATGGGTCCCCCCAATCCAAGCATGCACCGTGGGCTGGTACCATCGGGTGCTCGCCACAGGGTGTACGCTTTTCCCCACCCATTTTCTGCAATGGGAGACTGTGTACATGTCGGTATGCAGTCACCCATAGACTTCAATGGAAGTCTGACCGTATCAAGTCCGTATGCTTAAGGACACATTGTACTTGCTCGTGCGGATTCCCAGAGAATGTTTCGTACAGAAAGCCCTCTGGATTTGAGCTGTACGGAGGACTTTCCAGGCGGGATCCGAATCGGGCCCTATAGAGAGAGCCAGCTTCCTATATTTGATGTTTCAGCGGTGGGATGGAAGACTTTGCATTTGCTGGGACCTTTCATCATTTGACCACAAGAGTAAATCCCCAAAATTTCTTCAGCTAGTTGGATTTTTGATTGGTCAATTTTTTCAAAATGTCTAAATTAACTGTAAAAAATTATATAGAAATTTGAAAATTTGTTCTAAAGTTAGGACAAACTATTTAGGGGCTGATTCTAATCTGGGTCGGAAGGGCACCGAATCGGGTTCGGCATTAGCGGATCCGATTTGGAGGCTGGATTTCCGTCTGAGTTGTGCACGGGTCCGGACATCGAAGTACGATGCGAACAAGCGTGAAATCACCATCCCAATCGTTTCTAGGGCCCAGCCACTCCGTACGATTTGCTCACAAGCAAACCGTAGCGCGCAATAGAGACGTTTCTCGAATGAGCTAGTACGATGCCCGATTTGGACAGTCAGATCGAGTTGGAGCGTCCGGCTCGCAATAGTTCCCGGAGTTGGACTTCGGGGGTCTGCGTCGGACCCCCTGTTACCCGCAGCCTTACGACTCGGACACCAACACAGGCATTTACGGTGCGGATGTCACCGAAGATTACCCACTGCAGGGGGTGCACTTGTCCGCGACGTACCCATTCAGTGAATGGGAGCCCATGTACGCATCGTACGACCAGCTCCCATTGACTTCTATGGGAGTCCGACCAAAGCGAGTCCAACAGCATACAGCTGCATCGTACTCGCTTGGTCGGACTGCAGGAGTCAGGATCGGTCGGTAAACATGTCGGAGTCAGAGTGCTTTCCGACCCAGATCAGAATGAGCCCCAAAGTGTGTAGTTATTTTTGTTAAATTCATAAAATGATTCCAACTTTAGTAAAATAATGTCTAAAGCCAGTAACCAGGGTCAGGTGTTCAACCTGACGCCATACATGGATCTGAGCCAAGCTAGATTCAGGACCCTCTGTAAAGGCTATGGCATCAGATCATGCAAAATCCAAAACAGGAATATATAAAAAAACTGACAGCTCAATTTGAAAAAGATCACCCAGATCTGGTAGCCCAGTCTGAGGATGATGATAATATCAATTAAGATAATACTGAGGATGGACAGGTGTCAGTCCTTTCAAATACAGCTGAGGCTCCTTCAGATAAGGAACTTGTGCTAGAAAGATTGACCAGGAGACGGAACTTATAAGCTCAGTTCCTATAAACTGAAAGGCAAAGAAAAGAGATGGGCCTCAGACCTATCTCTGGTGGCAGCAAACAAATAAATAGGGAGGTTGAAGGATTTATGACTTTAAACTCCCTAAACTGTTGTCCTTAAATATTCAAATGGTATTGACATCACCAAATGGTTCACTTCATTTGAGAGGGCCTGTATAGGTAGAAAAGCAGCCAGAAAAAATTGGGCTCCCCACTTGTGGGAACTATTCTCAGGAAACTGCAGGGATCGACTCCTGACATTGTCTGGAAAAGATGCTGAGTATTATGACCTCATAAAGGATATCCTTTGTACTCCCCACTGAAGAGAAAAGGGTAAGATTCAGGCAAAATAAAAAAAACAGAGTCAGTCTTGGGTGGAATTTGTTGATTTTTCAGTGAAAACATAAGGTGGTTGGTTAACTGGAAACAATGTGCATGATTTTAAAGGGCTTTACAATCTAGTTAGGAAGGAGCATCTTTTGTGAAATTGTTACAATGAGAAGTGTCTGGTATACCTAGGTCGTGGAAGAAGGCAAACCACTGGGTCAAAACAAGGGTGCCTAAAATTACCACTGGTGGGGTGACCAAAACAAAGAGGCCAAAAAGACCCCCCCAAGGGAAATATGGTGAGCAACAAGACAAAAACTAAAATGAGTATTCTTAAGGCCCCCAAAACCTGCTCAGGAGGATGGGCCCAGAAACTCATTACAGTCCAAGGGTGGGAACCAGGGTACAAATTGGGATCCCAAGAACACTTGGTATGTTTATTGCAAGACAACTGGACACCGAACTGGAGACCCTAACTGTAAAAACAAAAAGAATGCCTCTAGCACACCTGCAGTAAATGCACGTGTGAGTCTCCAGATCGGATCACAGGTGAGCCCCGACCATGTCAAGGTGCTCCCTTAGACAACACTAGTCTCAGATGTAGGGGTGAAAGTAGCTAACTTGGCTGTCTGGCCCAATAACCTGAAGACATACAGACAAGACAAGAGTCAAATATTAATGGATTAGAGTAGAAGCTCTGAGGGACACTGATGCCAACATCACCATAGTGCCTGAGCCACTGGTGTCCCCAGATCAATATCTCCTGGGACACACCTATACTGTCCTCAACGCTGACAATCAGGCTAAGGAACATCCAATAGCCTTTGTGACCTTAGATTGGGGAAGGGTTAGAGTCCTCAAAAGAGTAGTGTTGTTTCTGCTATCCCTGTACAGTGTCTGCTTGGAAACAATTTGAAGTACTCAGCATGGACTGAGGGAGAAAATAAAACCCATGCAGCAATGCTGAGAATACTTGAATGGGTATGTGTAAAAAACAAGGGCACAAAGCAAAACCCAAGGCCAAAAGAAAGTGAAAGAATAGAAAAGACAGGAAGTCTGGGGAGTCAGCTTCTCAAGGTGAAAACTTGTCAGCCCCTGAGGGAACTGAGCCTCTGGGGCTAGGGCCTTACATGGCAGGTTCTTAGGAGCGGATCCCTCTAGGGAAGATCTGTGCCAGGGGCAGAGAACCTGCCCCACTCTTGAACGTCTAAGGCAGCAAGCTGCTGATCCAGAACAAAGTAAAGTATAAGTGGTTCCCACAGGACTTATTGGGAGGAGTGACTCCTATACACTGAGGCCATAGACCCCAGTACTGGTGACACTAGGATAGTGATAGTACCACAACAGTTAAGAGAGTTTCTCCTAAAACAGGCCAATGGCATTACGCCTGCTGGGAATCTTGGTCAAACAAAAACCTAGAGTTGGTTAGTCAACCACTTCTGCTGACCAGGAATTTCCAAGAAGGTGAAGGTGTTTTGCAACTCCTGGGTCACCTGCCAGGCCAGTGGCAGGACAAGTAGCCATCCGAAGGCTCCCTTAATTTGACTTCCAGTAGTTGGGGTACCCTTTGAAAGGTTAGGGATTGATAGTGTTGGCCATCCAACAGCATCAGCTAATGCATTTATTCTGCTGATAGTGGATCATGTCACCAGGTAGCCTGAGGCATTTTTACTAGGGTTGGCTTTCCTAAGGAGATAGTATCAGTCAGAGGACAAATATCAAGTTGGCATACTTGAAACACATGTGATTTAAGTGTGGTGTGACCTATAGGTTCACTAGACCATACCATCTGCAGACAAATAGGCGTATTTAAAGATTTAACAAGACCCTAAAAGGCATGATTGGTGGATTCCCTGAATAACTCAGAAGGAGATGGGATTTCTTGATATTTGCTTACAGAGAAGAGCCACAAAAGAGAGTGGGGGTTTCCACCTTTGAACTTTTGTTTGGACACCCTGTAAGAGGACCCCTTTGTCAAGGAAGGGTGGGAGAGACCCCTCCAAGAACCAAAACAATACATTGTGGAATATTTACTTGTCTTTCATTCAATAATGGTTGAATACATGAAAAAACCAAAAAAGAAACTTGAGGTCAGCCAAGAGCTCCAGAAGCTCGTGTATGATCAAAGACTGCTATGGTGGAGTACCAACCATGGCAGAAGGGTTGGGTTTGGGGCCTGTTGCACCCAGGGCTCTCCTGGGCAAATATACTGGGCCTTAACCTTTCCTTGAAAGAAAAGTGGAGGTCCCTAACTTAGTGGACCTTGGCAGAAGTAGAAACCCCAAAATGGTGATACATATAAACTACCTTACGCCCTAGAATTACAGGACTGATGTCACCATGCTTATAGGTACAGCTGAGGAACAGGAGGTAGAAAGTGAACCACTACCTGATCCTCTCTCTCACAACGCTAAAGATGGGACACCCCACTGCCCAACTGCAGACTGACTGCAGGCAAGTCCTAAATCAGTTTGATGAGCTCTTTTCCGTGAACCCTGGGCAGGATAGCTGGGGATGGGGACACTGGTGACAGCCTACCTGTCAAAGGCAAAATATACAGGCAGTTTGATCATGTCAAGGAAAAGATCAAAGATAAGGTAACCAAGATGCTGGAGTTGGGTGTCATTTAACCATCAAAGAGACTTTGGGCCAGCCCAGTTGTGTTAGTCGCCCAGCCTCATTCATAGGGTTCAACGAAAGAAATGAGGTTTTGTGTGGACTACAGGGGCCTCAATGTAGTTACCAAGACAAGTGTCCATCAAATTTTAAGAGTTGATGAGCTAAGCTAGGTTGGTGAATAAAGTCCCTGCTGTATTGGAAGTCCATAGAACAGCTTATCTGGATGATATTGCTGTCTTTAGCTCCACTTGGCAGGACTACCCGATCCACCTCAAAATAGTCCTGGAGTCTCCACAGAGAGTCCTAGTTCAACCCCTATAGCTCTGAAGCCAGACAATTCTAGATTGGGAAGATCCAACCACCCAGACCCAAGTCAGGCCATTACTTGGCTTAACTGGGTATTAAGGGAGGTTTGTGCAGTGATATTGGTCCAATGGGGCACCCCTTACAAATCTGACCTCTAAGAAAATACCCCAAAAAAAAAGTCTAACTGGACAAAAGGCTTTTGGCACCTTGAAAGAAGCAATGTGCTCCTCACCCATTCTAAAAGCTCCAGAGTACTCCAAGCAGTTCATAGTGCAGCCAGATGCCTCTGAACATGGCAGATGAATCTTCCTATCTCAGATGAATAATGATGCCCATGACCAACTTGCTGCTTTCATAAGCAGGAGACTTAGCCCCAGAGAGCAGGATTGGAGTACCAAAGAGATGGAAGTATTGGCTGTGGTTTAGTCCCTGAAGAAACCAAGACCATACCTGTTTGGTTATCACGTCCTTGTCCAAACTGCCCACAGACCTTTCAGATGGTTCATACAGATGAAAGGAGAAAACCCCAAATTGCTAAGTTGGTCCGTAGCCCTACAGGGAGTGTACTTTACAGTGTAACACAGACCTAGGACTAACCATGGTAATGGAGATAGCCTTTGGGGTGTTCGTGTTGGAAAGTTCCTCTTTTTACATGGTTAGCCCCCACTTTTTGCCTGATGTAATTTCAAACAGTAAGTGCACTGGGTCCCTGCTAACCAAGTCACCAGTGCCATATTTATTTCTCAAAACACTGTACCATGATTGGCACAACTTTAGCCACCCCGTAAGTCCATGGTAAATGGCACCCCTGATACCTTGGGCATGGGTGCTGAAGAGAGTCCTCTCGGGTTGCAGCATTGCTTGTGCTAACCCAGGCCTGTCTCACCAAGGTGCACTCTGCCATTGTAGGCTGCTTGTCTTGGTGCAGAAAAATCTGAATAGTCGACATGGCACACAGCCTGTGTGCCATGTCACTCATATACTGCATGGGGGATTGTTAAGTCCCCCCTCCTGCAGGCCTTTAGACCTAAGGCAGGGTACACTATGTCCTATCTGTGGGCATATCAGCATGAGTGGATATGCCCCTTCAATTTCCAGTCAGTTATGTGATATTGTAAGTGAACAGGGAAGACGTAAAGAGTACATGGGCTGGATACTTGTCAACACATGTTTCCAAGCTCCATGATGAATTCACTGATTTCTAAGATGTTTGGTACCAAACCTCTTATCTTCAGAAATCCTCACTGTTGCCAGTGTTGGATTTTTTTTAATGCATTCATACAGGAGACCCTTTTAAAGGGTCACCTGAAAACTAACCTAACCCTACTGATGTTTCTTGCCTGTTTTCACCAGCGTTCAACAACCAGACATATTTCTGATCTCATGGCATGAGAGCAAGCGTTCCCAGAGGATAGTACCTGCTCTGGGATGGGGTGTTTCAAACCTCTGCCAAGACTGGACGGCCTTCCTGGGCAGGAACTTTTAAAGGCAATGCTGCTTTTGAAATCCAACCCAGGAACCCCCTTAAATGGGGGTAGGACAAACCCCCTTCCTTGCTCCAATTTTGGTGGGAAGAAAGGAGGTAATATTAGTTAGATGGTGAAGAGGGTCTCCTCTCATCCTGTACCACCCTTAGGGCTGGGCAGGAGAGGTGAACCCCCTCCTGAAATTCCAATCAGGGCTAGGCTAGTGCCTCTTTCCACAGAAGGTGTTCACTAGAGCTTGTAGGCACACTAAAGTTAAGTATCCTATTTGCTACTACCTGTCTCCCCTTGCAACATCCTTAAATTCAGTATTTAGGAGGCTCCTTGAGATCTGAACTTTTGATTCATCAGACCAAGGAAGACTAGGACAAAAGAAGACCTGCTATGTAAGAACTGACGCCCTGCTGCAGAAAGAAAAGGCACCAACCCCTGCTAGCAGCAATAAGGACTTCATAATCACTGCTGCTGTGTCATCCTGAAACCTCAAAGGACTCCAAGAACCCTGGAGCACCTCCAGCCTTCAAGAAATTTCTGAGAGTCTCCTCTGGAACAAAGGTGTCCCTCCCCTGCAAACCGCAGGCGTGATCCCATGAAGTCCGGTTTGTTCACGTGCTACTCCCCAATGACCATGATGCAGCACTGAAACAAGAAAAGGTACAACAGTTCTAGAGGGTCAGATCTGCCTCATCACACAGGGCAAAAATAGGGTAAATATGCCTTCAAGGAATTTAGTAAGAATCTAGTTGAATTATTTATACAATTGAATTTCAGGCCACACAAATGATTGCCTTTTCTAATTATAAGCTTTCATTCACTAATGTCGCTATATATTTCTTCATGTAAGAATCACAAGAGAAAGCATCAATTGTCATGCAGAGCAAAAATATCATAAAATGAAAGAAGGTTAAGCACAAATTAGAGCAGAAACGGGTGTATATAGAAAAATTATTCACTTTATATGTTGTCAAATCATAAAAGGGTACCAAAAAATACAAACAATGTGACAAGAAGGTAACAGTACAGATTTAAACACCTTCACTGTAACAATTGCTAACACTTTTCTTCTCAATAAAAATTAAAACACATCATGGAAGAAAAAGCATAGGTCGACGTTTCGGTCTCTACTTTGTCATAGGCGAGAAAATCTTTAGGACTGAACAGTATATTAATTGTTGACCCTTATTTTGGCCACAAGAAATGTATTTGATGTGTCCTATTTATCAGCATGATGTTTAACCGCAAACAATGGGCCACAAGGTTCTAGAATGTTTTCAATCTTATTACAGGTATGAAGTCGGATCGGCCACTCAAAGCTTATCAGATTACTCGTCTCAGGTAGCACATATAAACTTGCGACCTCAAAGAGAACCTCTGACTTTCGTGAACCAGGGCAGCATTGAATTTTTCAAAATGCTTGCGATGAGAAACTACCAGTCCACATTGAGAAAGCTGCAGCTCGAGTACAAATGCGGTTTGCAATGATTGCACAGTGCGGACAAGCGTCCAGCACTGTGCAATCAGTGAGAACAGCATTTTGCACAGTGCACTACGCAATTTGCGTAGTGTGAAGTGCACTTTGTGTAGCTATGCATAGCACTACTACGCGAACTACACCCAGGGTTAGTGCAAACAGCTGGGAACAACAAGGCCAGTGGCCAGGGCAATGTGCAGTTCAAGTACATGAGATCCTACACAGGCAAGTGGCAAACAGCAGTGAACAACAGGGCCAGTGGCCAGGGCAAAGTGCAGAATATGTCCATGAGAAGCTGCACAGGTAAGGGGCACACATCAAGGCCAGTGGCCAATCCAATGCTCAGAGTTGTTGCATGAGATCCTGCACAGGGAATGTGTGTGACTGTACCCTGCCATGGTCAGCAACACAGTCAGGGTGGTAACAATGGGCAGTACAGGCACCGCTGTGGGCGAGACAGGTGTTGTGAGGGGGACTTCCACTCAGAATTGGCTGTCAGTCTGACTGGGAGGTAGCTGTGTGTCGAGGAAAGTCAGAGGACTGAACCGGGGAGAGGGTGCCCCAGCTGAGGCTGAGGCATCAGTGTCCGAGGAAGTTGGAGGGCTGCTTGGACCAGGTGGTGTAGTGGCACGTGGAGTTGGAATCATGCTGCCGTGAGACACAGTGTGGGTGGGAGATTGTTGAGGAGTGCCTTTCCACTTCTTTGGGATTCGAAATGGCTTCCCTGTCTTGGGATTAATGAAAAGTGGTGTGGACACAACAGGCACACTCACCACAAAAGCTGCATCAGGTGCAGACGGTGCCCCTCCCACTGGGGACATGTTGCATCCAGCAGGACAATTGGCCTGGCATTGCCTATGCCCCTCCTTCCCCTGTTTACCAGGTGTTTCCCCTAGATGCCCTCCTTTTCCTGCTTCACAGGGCTTTGGATGGGAGTAGAAGTTGTGGATGAATCTGCCTTGGAGCTATTCATATGTGTACGCTTAGCAGGCACCACATTCTCAGCGTGCATGAAAACTGTCTGCCTGTCTCTGCGAGAGGCTTTTGGGACAGGAGCGTCCTGGGCTGGGGATGCCTCTGAGGCATGTGACCCAGAGGCCTGCTTCTTGCCTTTGTGGCCTTTGGTGTCACCTGATGGGATTTTGTCTTTGCGCTCTGAAGTGGCTTTAGTTTTCTGTGGGGATGGTGTCTGTGCCCTGGACCTCTTGGGCTGCTGCTGTGTGCTGTGTGTACTGTATCTAGCCCTTGAGGTCTGTGGTGTATGGTCACTATCGTCAGATGTGGCCACCGGCAGGGGGGATGACAAAGGGACTGTAGCTGTACTCTGAGATTGTGCCAGTTGAATGGCTTCCGTTACAGTGGAGGACAAAGACTGGACTGTCCGGTGTAGCCTACCCACGTCTGAACGAATGCCCTCCATGAAAGCAACCACCTGTGATAACTTTTTGTTGTGGTCTACAAAGGCATTGAGGAGAGCTATCTGGCCCACACACAGCTGGCGCAAAAGGTCCACAGACTAAGCACTGATGGCAGCAGGGGGGACAGGGGCAGGGGCAGCAGTGCCAGGGGTAAAGGACACAATTCCCTTCTTACTAGTGTGAACATTGGCAGCACTAGTGGATGTAGGTAGGAGGATGGGCACTGTACGCTGTGTGGTGGAAGAGAAGGCTGAGTCCCCATTACCTGTGCCCACCAACATAGATGCATCGCCGCTGGCATCTGATGACATTGAGGTCTGCGTTTCTGGCTGTGTTTACTCAAGCAGACTCCGGTCCCCCTCCGAGGCGCTGGTCCCATCTGTGTCACTGTGCTCGTGTGCAGCAGTTGTGCTTCATACCTCACCAGTGGTGTCTGTTCCCTGTCCTTCCGTGCCCACGGGAGATGCTGCATGAGAGAGAGAGATGTTGGGTCAGTTCATTGGCATCTACAGAAGATTCATGTGCAAGCAAAGCATCACTAAAGATGATGAAACCACCCTGTGCAAAAACATTGTGCAACCTCAATTTTTGACTAGATCCTTTGCCTGTCAACAAGCTAATGGGGCACAAGTCAGCCATGTGATGACCACACAGCACACTGTTCTTTCTATGGCTGCATTCAACCAGACACACAAAGAGCTCTGAGCACACCTAGGGCCACGAAGGGGGCAAAGATGTATCCCACCACATGTTGCCACTGTTATATCTGGGTGGAGCAGAAGCGGACAACACAGTTACAGATGATAGCATAGCAGTCCACACTTGCCATGAGCTTATGCCATACACCATGTTGTACTGTGGGGCACAACTACTGTTGCACATTGGTGTCAGATGTCTAAGCCTCAACATACTGAGGTCAGGCAATGCACGCATTGATGAAAGCACACTCAGATTTTGCACACTGCCATGCCCTTACATGGGATTTTCCACACTGACAAAATGCTGACATGACCTGAAGCCTACGACTCTCAATGCAATGTCAATGCCCATTACTCAAAGAACATTACAAAGTACAGGTAGTGCAAATGCATGACAGCTGCACCCAACAGAGAGGCCACTTACAAGACACTACATCACACTACCAACATCACATAGCCCAGCACTGGCACAGGCTGTGGACACATGCTCCCACTCATTGGACATCGGAAATGACACATGATGGAACAAATTGAGAGTGGTTACAGTGCCTAATCATGCCAGTAAGTACACTTGCTGGTAAGAATGGAGGGTGCTGCGCAGAATAGTACGGCAATCTGCTGTGTCATAGGTCAATGCCCACCAATAGTGTCACCCTTGGGTTAGAAGGTCCTGAGCATAGTGCTGAACTGGAGATGATGTACAATTTGGAGTCAGTCACAATTCCATCACTACCCTCTGTACGAAAACCCCAGCTAGAGCTACTGATGTTCCTGTGAATGACATCAGGGACCAACACAGTCATTCACTGCCCTGACTGCTGCATTACCATATTGCTGCCTCACTGTATGGCTGACAAGGCAAAACATGTCCCTCAAATCTTGATGTGCAGGCAGGGAGACATGTGAAATTGGCTACACACTCCTTTTCCCAGGACTCAGCGTGCTAGGCACTGCATGACACAACCCCACACTCTCCAGCACATACTGCAGCAGATCATCTTCATTTGTGCCCCCCACAGCCCTCTCACTCCCACTCTGGAAGACTTACTATGATATTTGGAGCACCATATAGCCTTGGATATGGTGTGAACACCTTACCCACCAGGACCTCCATCTCCTCGCTGGTGAAGGGACTGGCACCGATCTTCTTAGTCCTCAACATCACTATGGTCAGGAGACACCAGTAGTTGGTTGTGAGGGGTGGCAGGCAGCAGGCTCTGTGATCTGTGGAAATGTGGAAATGTGAGGCTCTCTCCCAAACATTTATATCCCCCTGGGCTAGTTTCAGTGGTTCTAAGCTTCTGCAATTGGTGTTCCAGATCAACCTTTTACAAATGCATCAGCAGGGGAGGAGCACGCCTACCGCAAATTTCAAAATTGCATCAGTCTGCCGCGATTTCGGTTCCCATTGACTGTAAGGGCATGGTCCATGGCGGATACATACCGCTGGTGCCAAGCGGTAGCTACTGTGATTTGTGTGCCATACATTAACATGAGTGACCCCGATTTGGGTGGGGGAGCATGCCAACTGCCATTTGGGCATGTGTATATGGCTATCACTACCGCACTTGAGTTTTGGGGTTTGGAAGTGAACACCGCAGGTGCTAGACGGTAGCTACCATGATTTGTGTGCAATGCATTAACATGAGTGATCGCGATTTGGGTGGCGGAGCAGGCCAACCGCCATTTGGGCATGTGTATATGGCTATCTATACCGCACTTGCGTTTTGGGGATTGGTGGTGACACGCCGCTGGTGCCAGGCGGTAGCCACCACGATTTGGGTGGCGGAGCATGCCAACTACCATTTGGGCATGTGTATATGGCTATCACTACCGTATTTTTGTTTTGGGGATTGAAGGTGACACACCACTGGTGCCAGGCGGTAGCTACCAGAATTTGTGTGCCCTACATTAACATGAGTGACCACAATTTGGGTGGCCAAGCATGCCAACCGCCATTTGGGCATGTGTATATGGCTATCACTACCGTTCTTTTGTTTTGGGCATTGGAGGTGACACACCGCTGGTGCTAGGCGGTAGCTACCGTGATTTGTGTTCAATACATTAACATGAGTGACCGCGATTTGGGTGGCGGAGCAGGCCAACCGCCATTTGTGCATGTGTATATGGCTATCTATACCGCACTTGCGTTTTGGGGATTGGTGGAGACACACCACTGGTGCCAGGTGGTAGCTACCGTGATTTGGGTGGCGGAGCATGCCAACTGTCATTTGGGCATGTGTATATGGCTAGCACTACCGTACTTGTGTTTTGGGGATTGAAGGTGACACACCGCTGGTGCCAGGCGGTAGCTACCACGATTTGTGTGCCCTACATTAACATGAGTGAAAACAATTTGGGTGGCCGAGCATGCCAACCGCCATTTGGGCATGTGTATATGGCTATTGATACCGCACTTCCTTTTTGGGGATTGGAGGTGACACACCGCTGATGCCAGGCAGTAGCTACCATGATTCATGTGCCATACTTTACCATGAGTGACCGCGATTTGGGTGGCGGAGCACTGTGACAGAACCTATGGACACATCATGCTATGTCAATGGCCAATGGGCAGTTATCAACAGTGCACAGTGGCCACATGATTAATGTCACATCATTGTGCACACAGTGCCTATGTAATATTTACCCCACGGCTGACTACACATGCCATGTTCGTGTATATGATTTGGGACATTGGCATGTACTCCCTCACATGTCACTTGTGATATTGATGGGTCTGTTGTCATTGTGTTATTGATGTGTGCCATGTTCAACTTACACATGAATGTGTGGCAGGTACAGCAACTAGGTATGAGACAGTGGTGTAGCGGTTTTACCCATATGCTGAATGGAATACTCCCAGGCCTGCTCATGCTAGAGGTGGCCATATCCCTTTGTGCATACTGATAGTCAGATGTTGTTTCAGAGGTACTTGCTGTGTGAAAGAGGACAAGTGTACGAGTTGTGTAGCTAAGCTGTGTCCCGACATATAAGCTGGTCTGTGACTCAAATGTAATGACAGTCATTGTTGGCGTTGTGTCAGTCAATACGTAAGATGTTGTACACATCTCATGGTGGATTGCATTGTCATGTGTCCACTTTGATCCCAACTAGGAGGAGACTGAATCAGCATCGTCCATTCACAGTGCTGGCAGACATGGAGAATGAGGAGGTTATCCGTAAATTCAGTCTGGATAGAGCCACCCTACAAAACCTATGTGCTATGTTGGAGCCCCACCTGCAGCCTCACAGGACATATCCAACTGCTTTCACCCCCACGTCTAAGTTGTTGGCAGCCCTGCATTTTTTTGCCACTGGATCATTCCAGCACACGGTGTCCAGCGCATGTGGGATGTCGCAACCTATGTTGGCACTGTTGCTCATTGTGATGTGTGCATGATGGATTGAATTGATGATAAGTGTTGTGTAATGTCTGTGATGCCACACACAGATTAGCAAATATTGTTCAGTTGTGTTTTCCCAGGTCTTCTCCTTGCCCATATACATTCAATACTCCTGGTACATTGCAATCATGGTGGAGACTGGAATAAACACGGAGCAGAAACAAAGGTATGAGTGTAAGGATTATTTATTTACAATGGTGATGTGTGAGGGGGTGAACATTTACATTGAGGTGATTAGTGATGCAGTGAGTTGACAGTTATGGCAAATGAGAGAATAATGTGGTCACCACATTGATGTGGTGCCCCAGTCTAACAGACAGATGCCATTCACAAGGCAGTGTCGGTAAGGACAGTCCAAAAGAGTCAATGCAGCAGTGAAGAGTGTTGCCATCATGTTTGACTGATGTTTGGCAGGTGCTTTCCCACAGGATACTCCCAGGGATTTCTTGTGACGGCGCCTTCATCGCTAGGGAGGGGGGTTCTGTGCTGTAGGGCCAGTGGGGTCTGAGGACACATCCCTCTCTGTGGCCGCAGGGGAGGATGTTGAACTGTCATCCTGCGGACCACCAGCAGGAGGGGAAGGTGTTGTTTGTGGCACAGGCCTGTCCCTCAGTACCGCCACTAGCTGGCCCAAGAGGTCCACAATTTGGCCCATGTGGGTGTCCATGGACCTCATCAGCAGGAGGAGCTTGCAGGAATCTTCTTCTGACCGTCCCGTTCGTCCCTGGGACCTTTCAGGGCTTCGGTCCCAGTTTCTGGTTGTCTGTGACTGCCCCTGCCCCTCCTACCTGCCGTGCTGCCACGGACCTATTGCCTCACCGCTGTGGGCCCCCACATCCTCTCCCTGCCCTCGTCAGTTGGTAGTGTGGGATGGTCATCATCTGTGACAGGGAGAGCGTTGCAGGCAGCACTGGTGGTGGTGGTGGGGATGGTGGTGGTGGTGGAGGACGCACAGGATGTAACAGCAGGGGTCTGCATCGAGGTTGGTGTTGCAGCAGATGTGATGGGGGATGATAGAGTCCTCAGAACTGTTGGGTGTGCCGGCTTCAAGATCCTTGTCCAAAGAATTCCGAGAGTAAACATCCAAGAATCCATGTACCGGGGGGGAGACTGGCTCTGCAGGTTGCTGGTGTTGTCTTCTGCAGTCAGTTCTTGGTCACCTGTGGGTCAGATGGAAATGGTCAGTGTAGTGCATCCCGCAAGCTTTGTGTTCACTGTTTGTACACCACACAACTGACTAATCATCACATTGTTTGTATGTGCACTACTGTGCCTCCTGACATGATGCTGAGATACATTCATTACTTGTCCATGGTGTGAGGTATAAATACATACCATGCGCCACGTGCATTTATTTTATTTCATTTATTTAATTATTTTGAAGGTTTTATATAGCGGAACAAGACTCTTGCGTGTATCAGAGCGCTCTACAAGTCATAATTAGAAGGCAAGAAATAGTATATAAAGAACAACAATAAAGAAAACAAGTACAATGAATATATATAGAGTACACATGAATTTAGCCATGAGGATAGCTTTCACTTCTCTTTTGAAGGAGGCAGTGGAAGGGATCATTCTTGTTTCACTGGGTAAGGCGTTCCAAATCCTCTGAGCCATACCAGAAAAGGACCGGTTACACGTTTTTTTCTTGGTAAATCATTGAGGTTGTAGGAGAAGAGTCTTGGCACTCCTAGAGGCTCCGGTGCCCGCCGAGAGAACCAGTTTTATGAGCTTTGAATTGTGGAGCGTTGTGATAGAGGGCCTTGTGTGTCATGCAAGCAATTTTTAGCTGAATTCTGGCTTCAAACGGTAGCCAGTTGAGGGCTCTCAGGTCTAGGGAAATGTGAGCGTTTCTCTTGGAACCTGGGATGAGTCTTGCAGGAGAGTTGATCGTAGCTCTTAGCGGGGCTGTCGATGACCTTGGGAGGTCGCATAGTGTTACTGCTCCATATTCCACGCAGGGAATTACTAAGGCTTGAACTGCTAGTTTGAAATTGTGTGCTGGCAGAAATGGTTTCAGTTTTCGAAGGGTCTTAAGGTGGAAGTTGACTCCTTTTGTTGAGGCGCTAATGTGTTTCTGCATCTTTAAGTTACTGTCTAGTGTTACCCCTAGAGATTTTGCTGAGTCTACTATGAGCGGTTGTCCATTGAGAGCTGTTAGGTGCTTTATCCAGTCCAGGATAGTGTGAGTGTTGTTCGGGGGGGAGGTTAAAAGGAATTCCGTTTTGAGGGAGTTAAGTTTCAGATGGGTTTCGGCCAGCCACATTTGTTTTTTTTTAAGTGGAGTGTTGAGCGATTTGATGTCTACCAGTGAGTGTATCTTTATGTATATTTGGGTGTCGTCTGCATACATGTGGAAGTGTTTCTTGGTGA
Organism: Lissotriton helveticus; assembly: GCF_964261635.1. Lineage (NCBI taxonomy): Eukaryota > Metazoa > Chordata > Amphibia > Caudata > Salamandridae > Lissotriton > Lissotriton helveticus. The sequence goes on along the minus strand of NC_136059.1, from coordinate 745,277,338 downwards.
GGCTGAGAAGATCAGTAAGAGGTTCCATGAACCGGTTGAACAAGGTGGGTGAAAGGGAGGAGTATTGAGGGACTCATAATCTGACTGGCATGGGGTTGGATAGGGTTTGGTTGACCTTGAATCTTTGGGATCTATCATGGAGGAAAGAGGCTAACCAGTTAATTACATTTCCAGACAGTCCCATTCTATGTTTCAGGAGATCAAGCAAGTTGTCATGTTTGACGGTATCAAAAGCTGATGACAGGTCGAGTAGGATTAGTAGACATGCTTCATTTTGGTCTAGGATTTTGAGAGCGTCGTCTAATACATGTGTCATGGCTGATCCGGTGCTGTGACCTGCTCTGAAGCCTGATTACAATTGGTTCAACAAGTTGAATCGATCAATGTGACTATTCAGCTGCATGTTAATGCATTTTTCCAGGAGTTTGGTTAATATAGGGATGTTAGATATCGGACAATAGTTGTTTGGGTCCGAGGGTCTGCCCTGGTTTTCTTAAGGATAGGTGAGACCTGTCCAGTTTTCAGGATGTCTGGAACGGAGCCTTGCAGGAGGGATGTGTTTATGATCTTGGTCCAGCTGGGTAGTAAGACAGGAATTATGTCTGTTAGGCAGTTCGCAGGGAGCGGGTCAGCGTAATGATTGGAGGACTTCAACGTGTTTAGCGTCTTTAATATGGAGTCTTCACCATAAGTGTCGAAATGGGACCAAGTTGCTTTGTTTTTTAGTAATGGGAGGTCATTAGCTGGGGTACCAGCCAAGGGCAGTGATGGGCTCTTTTTCAAGTCTGAGAAGGATATTAGGTGCTTGAGTAGATCAGATTGAATTGGTTCTGTCTTGGAAGCGAAGAAGGAAGTAAATTCATCACAATTGGGTAGAGAGAGTGGACTGGCGTTGAGGACATTAGGTAAGCTCTTAGTTTGGGCTTTGATAAGGTCTAATAGCTTTTTGGGACGGTTCTTCGCTTGGTCTAGTTGAGACCTGAAGAAATTGTTTTTCGATTTTCTGATCTTTCTAACATAAGCGTTTCTGGATGTTCAAAGTTTGAGGAGGTCAGTTGTGGGTGTGTCTCTCCAGCGTCATTCTATTACTCTAAGTGAGCATCTGTCCTCATTTAGCCTCCCATCATACCATGGTTTTGATTCTTTTGAGGATATTCTGTTCATTTGTAATGGGGCAATTTTGTCTAGAAGGTTGTTCATGGAATGGAAGTAGTGATTTGTCAGCCCCTGTACATCGGTTAGGTCTTCCAGGGGAAAAAAAGGGTTTGAGTTAGCTAAGGCTATAAGGTCAGATCTGACTTTTTTCAGGTTTCTCTTCCAGCTCATTGTTCTAAGGGGTTGTGTAGAGAGTCGTTTAAAGGTTTCCAGGACTTGGAAAGTAATGATATGATGGTCAGACCAGTCTCAAGGGTGTATCGAGTCCAGCTGTTTGGAGTCCGCTTTTGAGATAACTAGTGTACGTTATAAAAGGGGTTTGCCCTTGGATACAACGGACCTGGGTCCTTGGATAGGTACAAAAGAGAAACTGGTCCGTGTGAAAACACGTTATTTGGTGTTGCTACATACCAATGTACACCACATACTGTTAGATGTAATAAAGTAAAATTAAAGTCATAATATTCAAATACAAATTGCTTTTAGTCAGGCAAAGGTTTACTCATGTAAGTTTCCGACAGTACATTTGTCATAGATTATCGACATTCATTCAATGTAATTGTTCAGTCATTACATTAAAGAGTGCTCTCAGTGCGAGAAGGAGGGGAAGTGAAAAGGTTGTGAGGGACTGGGTAAAGGTGGTGTGACATTTATAACATCACAGTAAAATCAATACGCCTTTACAATCAAGGTAGTGTTAATGTTCCCAAATTACATCACACATAGGTTAGAAACATTCATTGTATTAGTTCCTATGGTGTGTTTGTTTGGCGTAGTCTACGTTTCGACCCCCATGTGTTCGTTGAAGGGTTATTGCCGCCTCATGTTGGGGTCTTCATCAGGACAAGGGTAGAGAGCCTATGAATCAATGCAAACGCTAGCATTAATGGTTTAAGTGGTGAATTGGCTTGATAAATTGAAGATATGTAGGGGGTACCTACATGGAACTGACGGTCAGTGGCTGTGCCGTCGTTGGGTGGGCCTTTGGGGTGCTCCTACTGATTCTGGAATACATTAAAATGAGAGAAATCCTTAATGGACCAAACTGGCTGGGGAGCCCTGTGCCAGTAACTAGTGTGGCGGGGGAGACACTTACTTGGGCAGTAGTCCTCATACGTTGCCATAAAAAAGCTCATCCGGAATGTGATTAATTTGGAATGGCCGCCAAACTCATCTGGCACCGTTCTAAAAAATCATAAAAGTGCACGTCGTGAGACTCACAAATGGAGAAAGAATCCAGATTACTCAAAGTTGTATAGAGATGGGAACTAGGGCTGTTAAACAGGGACAGGCTTGGAAAACTAGGAAATTAATCTTAATTCCAGGGTCGTGGGTGGGCTAGCGAGTCAGTGGCTCGAGCTAGCCCCTTTGCTTTGCATGGTATTGGTCGAGGGCGGGTAGCGAGTCAGTGATTCAAGCTGTGCCCGTCGTTCAGTGGTTAAATTGAATAAAAGACAGGCCGGGTGGTGAGTCCGTCATACAATCGTGGGGTAAATGCTGTAATCTACTCTGGGACTGTGCACAGTTAAATACCTTCTCAGCGTGAGGATGGCGCCGACCGCATCGCTCGGTTCCTCGGTGACTTCTGAGGATAATCGCGGTGCCGCCGCTCAATGCTAGGTGTAGAGGGGCTCGTCCCTGTTGAGCCAATCACAGGGTAGCTCTACGTAGGGCCGCGTCAGCGAGGGAATGGACCCGGAGGGAGCGTGTGTAAAGATCTCAAATGTTTGTGTGGAATAGTGAATATTCCGGTGGGGTGTAGTCATCAAAAACTGCTTGGCTCGCGTGTTTACTGTGTATGACGAATAGATTGAATGCCGGAGGGTCTGGCAAAAGTTAGACAATCATAAGATAACATTCAGGGCAAAGCACTGGCCCAAGAAATAATCATTGTATTTATACAACATGTATAAAAGGACGAATTACCAGATCTAATTGGTGGACTATGCCTTTGATCAGTAAAACATATGTACACATGTGTGTGGGCCAAACATAGCCCTTGCATATTATATAAATGATATGAAATTACAGGGGACAACATCCCCGATTTCTAATTGTATTTCTAATTAGAAATACAATTAGAAAATAATGGAACACTACTATACCTTACATGTCACCGTATAAATGTCTCTTTATCAATAGTACCAGTCAAGAATACCAAGAGACCTCCACAATTCGATACCAATCGGGGATGTTGTCCCCTGTAATTTCATATGATTTATATAATATGCAAGGGCTATGTTTGGCCCACACACATGTGTACATATGTTTTACTGATCAAAGGCATAGTCCACCAATTAGATCTGGTAATTCGTCCTTTTATACATGTTGTATAAATACAATGATTATTTCTTGGGCCAGTGCTTTGCCCTGAATGTTATCTTATGATTGTCTAACTTTTGCCAGACCCTCCGGCATTCAATCTATTCGTCATACACAGTAAACACGCGAGCCAAGCAGTTTTTGATGAATACACCCCACCGGAATATTCACTATTCCACACAAACATTTGAGATCTTTACACACGCTCCCTCCGGGTCCATTCCCTCGCTGACGCGGCCCTACGGAGAGCTACCCTGTGATTGGCTCAACAGGGACGAGCCCCTCTACACCTAGCATTGAGCGGCGGCACCGCGATTATCCTCAGAAGTCACAGAGGAACCGAGCGATGCGGTCGGCGCCATCCTCACGCCGAGAAGGTATTTAACTGTGCACAGTCCCAGAGTAGATTACAGCATTTACCCCACGATTGTATGACGGACTCACCACCCGGCCTGTCTTTTATTCAATTTAACCACTGAACGACGGGCACAGCTTGAATCACTGACTCGCTACCCGCCCTCGACCAATACCATGCAAAGCAAAGGGGCTAGCTCGAGCCACTGACTCGCTAGCCCACCCACGACCCTGGAATTAAGATTAATTTCCTAGTTTTCCAAGCCTGTCCCTGTTTAACAGCCCTAGTTCCCATCTCTATACAACTTTGAGTAATCTGGATTCTTTCTCCATTTGTGAGTCTCACGACGTGCACTTTTATGATTTTTTAGAACGGTGCCAGATGAGTTCGGCGGCCATTCCAAATTAATCACATTCCGGATGAGCTTTTTTATGGCAACGTATGAGGACTACTGCCCAAGTAAATGTCTCCCCCGCCACACTAGTTACTGGCACAGGGCTCCCCAGCCAGTTTGGTCCATTAAGGACTTCTCTCATTTTAATGTATTCCAGAATCAGTAGGAGCACCCCAAAGGCCCACCCAACGACGGCGCAGCCACTGACCGTCAGTTCCATGTAGGTACCCCCTACATATCTTCAATTTATCAAGCCAATTCACCACTTAAACCATTAATGCTAGCGTTTGCATTGATTCATAGGCTCTCTACCCTTGTCCTGATGAAGACCCCAACATGAGGCGGCAATAACCCTTCAACGAACACATGGGGGTCGAAACGTAGACTACGCCAACCAAACACACCATAGGAACTAATACAATGAATGTTTCTAACCTATGTGTGATGTAATTTGGGAACATTAACACTACCTTGATTGTAAAGGCGTATTGATTTTACTGTGATGTTATAAATGTCACACCACCTTTACCCAGTCCCTCACAACCTTTTCACTTCCCCTCCTTCTCGCACTAAGAGCACTCTTTAATGTAATGACTGAACAATTACATTGAATGAATGTCGATAATCTATGACAAATGTACTGTCGGAAACTTACATGAGTAAACCTTTGCCTGACTAAAAGCAATTTGTATTTGAATATTATGACTTTAATTTTACTTTATTACATCTAACAGTATGTGGTGTACATTGGTATGTAGCAACACCAAATAACGTGTTTTCACACGGACCAGTTTCTCTTTTGGAGATAACTAGGTCAAGAGTTGCACCCTTGTCATGTGTAGGGCTGTTGCATATTTGTTTGAGGTTGAGGTATGTGAGGAAGGCTTTGAGGCTGTTTACCCCCGGTGTTCAAGTCGTCCCAGTGAAGGTTGAAGTCCCCTAAGAAAATTTGCTTGATATGTTGGTTGTCATTTAATGCTAGAATGCCCATGAAATGTTCTACGAAAGTGAGGTTATCTCCCGGCGGATGGTAGAAGGTTTATAAAGAGCATATTTGTTTGTTATTGTTGGTGTTGTTTAAGCAAAGGTATTCGCAAGAAGATATAGCGGGAGCATTGGGGTTGGTCACTGTTAGGCTGATTTGATGTATGCAGGCTATCTCACCGCTGGGCCTGTCGGTTCTGTCTAGTCTGTTGATGTCATAGTTAGGGGGTAACAAGATGTCCATGATGGGAGAAGATGTTTCATTTAGCCAAGCTTCTGTCAGGATCATAATGTCCGGTTTGTTCGAGATAAGTAGGTCAGCAATATCAGCTGCATGTCTGGAGCCGACCTGCAGCTTAGGAGTATACATCTTAGACGTGGTTGGGTGATAACTGTGGTGGGTTCGATTGTGATGGGGATTCTAGTGAGGTTATTTTCCACAATGCCTCTGGAATTGAGTCTGGTGGCTTTGTGTGTGTTGTTCGGAATAGAATGAATACAGGAGTCTGATTGAAGGCTATCTGGAAGTTCCGCTTTATGTGGAGGGTAAGGTAACTCATAAGATCGGAGGAGGGCCCCTAGTTCTCAGTCAGATAGAAGGTTTAACCCCCTGATAGGTCGGTATATGGCATTAGGGTGAGAGACTGGGCTCCAACGTGGAGCCCCATGAGCTTGGGCGTTTTCAGGGAGACGTTGGATGCAGCTATAGAGCTTGGGGTTTTGAGGCGGACTGTAATCCTGTTTAGTGCAAGTGGACTTGATTTGTTGTGAGATAAGTTTGTGAAGGGTTCGGATATCTGATTTGAATTGTTGAAGGGCTGATAATATCAGGTCAAGTCTGGTGTCAGTCGAGAATGTTTCGTTATTGGATGGGTGGACAGAGGGAGTGGACGGTGAGGTAGTTTCTATAGATATGGCTGTGTCAGGAGCCGTGGGTGTAAGTGTGGGGTTGATGGGCCCATGGGAGGAGCTGTATGTAATGTATCTGGGGAGGGTGAGATATGGAGAGCAGGGTGAGTGTTTTGGAGGGTGAGCGGGGTGATAATGCTGGCATCCGCTGGGGTTAGAGTGGGACTGTTAAGCTGAACGGAGGCGCTGGGATTAGAGGAGAGGGGAGAGGGTGGGATTTGAAGAGCAGGGTGAGTGGATTGTGGGGTGTCAGTGCTGGGATCCGCAGGGGTATTGGTGGGGCTGATATGCAGACGGGAGGTGCTGGGAGTAACGGGGGGTGGGAAGGGGAGAAGGTACAGGATGAGGAGGGATGGTGAGTGAATTGGCGAACTTACGGAGTGGGTTGGTTGTGAGGTGGAATGTGTTGTTGTGTGGGTTGTCGTTGCAGTCTAGAGGCACTGTCGTAGTGGATGGGGTCATCTGGGAGTTCTGACTTACTTCTAGAGCCGGATGGGAATTGAGGATGTCAGAGTGAGTAGCAGGGGAGGAGGGGTGAGTAAGATTGACTCTCTCCTTAATGAGTGGGAAAATATGATCAATCAGATTGAGGTTGTGGTTGGTGGATTGGATAAGGATGATACCATTATGATATATATTGACGGTGGCAGCCGCATTGAAGAATAGGGAGGGGAGGATAGATAATGCAGAAGCCATGCACTGTTTTCTTCAAATTAGAGACCTTAAAGAGAGAGCGAAAGGCTTTTATCCATTGAGCTCTTCTTTTAGTGTAGAATATGATGTTGTTCTTAATGAGCCCTTTGTTCATTGAGAAGTAAGGATCAGAGAAAGGAGTTTCCGGATGCGATTTAAAAAAATTGTGTTTGAAGCCTTTGGCTGCTTTTTTAGTGAGGTTAGGAGGGTATGTGGTGGAGTAGGTGCATTTTCCGGTGCGCTCCATAGTGTAGGTGTCACTAGATAGGGGGCGGTTAGGCCTATGGGCAGAGCTCTAGGCAAGATGTTGTCCTAAGGGGCCAATTAAACAGGGTTAATAGAGAAACTGACCTTTATGGGGGGATGGGAGACAGTGTAGTGAGGGATGCTGCCCTAACCGGGAGGCGAGTATTGAGGCTGAGAGAGAAGCTGCGCTCAGCGAGGAGAATGTAATGGGTTGTGATAGATGTAAAATAGTCAGAGAAGGCTATATATTTGATTGGCTAAAGTAGAGCTAGTAATGTAGTCCTTTGTCAATATCAGTTATCGAGTCTCAGAATGGCAGTCCTTTTTCTATATTACTATGTAAAGACCAGGAGGGTTATATAGTTAACTGGCTAGCGAAGAGCTAGTAATGTAGATCTTTTTCGGTTTTAGATTAAGGAATCTCAGAATGAAGACCCTTTTCTATTTCAGTTAGAGGAAACTCAGGCTGGCAGTCCTATTTCTATGTTAAGTTGCTGTGGCCATTTTGAGAGCTCTGTGTAGGATGTAGGGAGTCTCAGAATGTAGTCCTTTTTCTATTTTTGCTTAAATAGGCACAGAGTGGCAGTCCATTGTCTATGTTAGTTTGCTGCGGCCATTTTGAGAGTTCAGTGTAGGATGCAGGGAGGTCACCTTTCTATTTCCGATGAGCAGTAAGCCATTTGTGGGAATTTTAATAACTAATATCTGGAGAAGAAAATAATGTTATTTTCCAGGCTTAAGCCCATGCCACGGGCGAGATCCCCAGAGATAAAGCCAATCTGTGAAGTGCAAAATCCCACCAAAACTCATTCATCTCAGCCCCCACCCTGAAACTGGCATCTAACCTCCAATGCCTGATTACAGGTACATGTTGTCATCTAACAACTAGCGCTACAAATAATTTCTGTGAAGCCTCTTTGTTGATTACTCTGCCATGGCAGATGTTACATCTGAGCATGAACTGTCCATTGTCATCTCATGCATACCTTTGTCATGCCAAGTGCATATCTGAAATTGTACTAGCAACCATCATGTGGTCTTTGCTGCTCTTGCCCCATGGCACTTTCACATGGCATTCAGTGCTGTGCATGATTGGGCACAGTCTTTCTTCTACATGTGAATTGGTGTGTCACACTTTGGTTGCTGTGGCAGTTTAATTTGCTTAGATGTCTGCACACTGTGAGTGGCAATAGTATAGGGGTGTATATTTGTGCAATGAGAGGGCTGTTGTTGTCACATGGCACCATGCTTTTTGAGAGGAATGGCTGGGTGCATGTACTGGCTACTTACCTATTATGTTTTCACATTTGCCTTGGCTTTGTGACACATCTGTATGTGTGTGTGTGTGTGTGTGTGGTGGATGCTTCCACCCTGCTCAGGTGTGGGACAGGGGGCATGGTGGGAGTAGTAGTGCATGCCCCCGCCCCCAAACAGCCCTCCCAGGGGAAGATGGGTTCCTACCTGTAAGTTTGTTTTTAGTGATACAAAGGCTTCCAACTGCTCATGGGTGTGGGAATGCTTCATCTTGTTAAGGTGTGGGACAGGGGTCATGGTGGATGTAGTAGTGCAGGCCTCCCTCCCCCACACATCCCTCCCAGGGAAGATGGCTACATACCCGTTAGGTGAGGGCAGCAAAGAGGAACAACAATTGCGGGGGGAGGCCTAAATACCCCTCCCCATCCCCCAGCGCGCCGGACATTACGTGTCCAGCGCGCCCTGTAAGGGGACTCCTCCTGGAGTCCCGCAAAAGCGAGTGGGTGTGGGATGGCGTCTAAATGCCACTAAGGGTTGGCTGCCCACCAAGGTGGCCCCCTTCAGGGACCGTGGACAGCCGCATAGTTACATTATTGGCGGAAGATCCCCACCCACCCCAAAGTAGAAAAGGCATGCATGAATAAATACAGAACACAAATTTTTTGTTTGGAGAAAATATGACTGCAGGTTTATTCCATACAAAAGTATGCAAATTATGGTGGGTTATCTCACGGGCAATCCAAGGGCAGGTACCCGTACTAACCTATGCTACCCTGCCTGCCTGATGAGCCTAGCACTGTGGAAACCCAATCAGCGCTACTGTTATAGGGGTGATCCCCTTACTGGATCACGTGACACATTGGTCCCTTATTGCTCACGCCCCTTTCAGGGCGGAGTATAGCAAGGCAAGCCCCCGGTTGTTCAGGCTCACAACCACCCTAAAGAACTAACGGGGTGCCAACGTCATTGTTCCAGGACCCTCTCCTGAGGCTCCTGTGATTTGGCTCTGGCACCCCTATTGTGCACTTGCAGAGGAATCCTTCGGTACCCAGGTTGCTTCCGGATCACCCTGTAACTCCGCCACAGCTCTGGAGGCAGCCCCTGTCGCCTACTGAGCCCCCCACCAACCAAACAGAACTTAAATCTCTTGCAACCGGCTCCTTCCAGTCCCAAGAGGATCAGGTCCATTCCAACCTGTGACAAGTGAACCATATCGGCATCATAATAGCCTCTCACCTTCATTCGGATCAGCTTATGTCTGATAAACCCAAAACCTCTTTGGTCTGTGAACATGCACATAGCACTATTCACCCTTTGAGGGAAGGCTCCACTGCTTCATTAGACTTGGCCCTGTGCCAAGACGGGGGTAGCCCATGCCTGCTGAAGCCAAAGCCCCTTGCTCAGTGGACTTGCGCTTGGAGCAGGTTATTTTTCTCTGGGAATGTACCAGTGCCTCACATGACCTGCAAGACGGTGATGGCTTCCCAGGAGGGGGCTCTCTCTTACACATTGCTATGTTACCCTGAAAGCTGATGTGGCTCCTACCTCCTGCAACCTGTAGTTGCAGCCCTTCTAGCATTTTGAGCTCCCTGACGCCTGTTTCCCCCAATTCATGTAACAGCAGCACACTTGCTAAGAATACCGCTTCCACAACCAGCCTATATACTCTGGCTATGCAGACAAGGCATGCCATGCATCACTCAAGCACCAGTAGACCGCCCTGGGAGCAGAGTGCACCTACTTTGTTGGGGTTGACCAGACATGTGCACAAACCTTTGCAATTAATAAACCATGGTGAACAAGACTGTTCGCATAGCGCACACTATAGCAGTTACAGCAACCATGTGGAGTGACAACTTACGCCAACTACCAGGCTTGCTTAACTAATGCTCGATCACAGATACCTACATACCTGCTAACCAGCTGTGACCCTTGATTTTCTATAGGTCTTGCCCCCACTCTAATTATGCAGCTTCCTCCAATGTACCCTTCTGCCCCTGTATGGGCTGGAAAATACCTGTAACATTGCAAATCCCACTGCACTCACATTCTCAAGCAGTCCGGTGGTGGTCCTTAGCCTTGATTCTGCTGCATTGCCCGGCCTCCTAGCCTGCAGGCACCCTCGTCTGACAGCAGCCTATCTGCTGTGTTGCCCGCGCAATGACCACACCCTGGCGCAAGACGTCCCGTTCTACACCTCTGCTAACAGACTACCTTCCGTGAGGCTGGAGTGAACGGTTGTATGTTGTGGATCTGACCCTAAGAATTTTTAGTTTGCTTTGGCAGGGATCACATTGTTGCACCTGTCCCACTCATAATAGCGCAATGTGCACATATTTTGCATTCTACACTTCCGAGTGGGACTACATACCCCACGAGACCACTGAGTCAAGTATATGTTACCAATGATACTATTAGAATCCAAGGTTCCCAGTGTCAATTGGTGACTATCCTGCCATGGAGTATGTGACTCAAGCAAGGGATTCTTCGTGCACTTGCCATTATCCCCCGTCGTACGGTAATTTTGGCTTTACAGTTTAATCTGTAGTATTTACCCTCAGATTTCCCAGGCTGCGTACTGCTGGCCACGTGTGCAGCTGCTGGCGTAATTAAGGAATCTCCAATTGCAACTTGCAATAAAACGCCCGCTTGAATGTGCTACGTTGTACGCAAATAAGTCCCTACCATATCTCTTCCCCTCGAAAAGATACCACAAACCACACTGTTCAATAGAGGACATGTGCACAGACCTATGCAGTTAATAAACCATGGCAAACAGGTCTGTCCGCATTGTGCATCCTCTTGTAGTCACAGCAATCATATGAAGTGACAACTTATGCCACTTACCAGGCTTGCTTAACTAAAGCCAATCACAGATACACACATACCTGCCAACCGGCTGTGACCCTTGATGCCCAATCCAGCTATTGAACTAGTACTTTGTTATCCCAGGAACATTGCCCTCTACGAGATCAAGCCGTCTCAGAGCATATTGCCTACACCCACTTGAATCGGGTGCCGTGTGCTCTGGAATTGTCAGTGATGGTGCTCCAAACATATATTTCTAGACACTTTGGAGTTGCGGCACACCTTCTGGCCTGACCAACTGACAAAGGCCACCTGTCTGACTGCGAGATTTTGATTTTAACACTCGTGGTTACCAGTGAACATCGTCTATAATGCTTACCCCCACTCCATTATCGCAGATTGCTGCAACATACACTTCTGCCCCTATATGGTCAAGTAAAATACCTGTAGCTTTGCACATGGCACTGCCCTCACATTCTCGGGTAGTCCGGAGGGGGAGGGGGGTCCTTAGCATTGGTTGTGCTAACTTGCCTGGCCTCCTAACCTACAGATCACCTTCTTCTGACAGCAGACTATCTACTGTATGGCCTGTGCACTGTCCGCACCCTGGCAGAAGACATCCCGTTCTATGCTTCTGCTAACGGACTAGTGAGGCTGGAGTGAATAGTTGTATGTTGTGCATCTGACAGTGATAACCTTGGTTTGCTTTGGTTATGATTATATTGTTGCATCTGTCACACTCAAAATAGTGGCCATGTGTAGTTCTTTTGCATTCTACACTGCAGAGCGTGCCTGGTGCGATCCTAGACATCCCCTGCGTGCAAACCCACTTTGACCCAAGATTCATGGCACTAAAGACGGTACCTTGGTTACCCTGGACTATGTGTAGGGTAGCTGGTCCCAGATTTACATCCTATTAGTATATGTGTTATGACATACTCCTTTTTTCCATGCAGTTAAACCGCTCTGGTCGCAAGTCCAGCATAACCTGCATATGGAATTTAAGTTCTCCTAACAACTGCACTGAGGGCCAGTCACCCTCAATGCTACTGGACTCTGACTAAACAGCCCTTGGAGGCCGTCGTAATACTGTCCGGTCAGCCAGTACGCCCACTGTACAGTTGTAATGTAATAACGCAAGGCGCTGACAGCCGCAGAAGCCTAATGTGTGTATGCAGCCCAGGAACCTAAACAAACGCTTGGTGAGGATGGGTTGTTACACTGCCTGGCAAGAAGTGGAATGCCTTGACAAACCTCTCCTGACCAGCATCTGTATCATATCTTAACATATTACTGGTTTTCCCACGTGGCACCCCTATGGTTAATGCTATGGAACCTCCTACTTGTATTGCTGTCACACCGCCTGTGTCCCTAGAATCACCCTCCATCTTCATGTGCAATAGTGAAACTGCTAAGTAGGCAATCCATTCCACATCCCTCTTACCCTGCCAGACTATTGCCTGTTCAGTTAAATCTGTAGTTACTGCACCCAGACTTCCCAGGCAGCTTTTGTTGCTGGCAATGTGAGGAGTTGCTGACATTGAGGAAATCTCGCTCTTGCAACCTTCAACTACAACTATTATTTAAATTAATACGATACAGAGTATCTGACTGAACTAAGCACAGGTAGTTGACACACTTGGACTAGTCTACAGCTGCCACATGCCTTAGTGCATAAACACCCGTTGATCGCACTAGTCAATACAGCGATTAGTTAACTTAATAATGTTGCGCATATGAATAAAACTACGCATAGGCAGCTCCAAATTTTACGTGTCAGCAAACGTGAAACATTTTGGATTTGTCCACTCAATTCCTCCAGTCCCCACACTAGGTGAATTCTTGCCCTCCCAAACTTCTGCCGGTATACAAGGGCTCAAAACAAGGAGGTGGGCCTAGGCGGGGTACCACAGGTATCAATACCTACCCCCTCCTGAATACAACAAATCCAAATGTTCTTTAATGCATTGTAGCCTATTTGTGTTTTGACTTACTGCTCCGACCGAGTTTGACCCCAACTTTGGGACAGCTGTAGTAGGAAGATGCCCTTAATGGTATGTGACATTGTACAAGCACCGCACAGAAAGACACAGACACCTTGGAGGAATGCTAACCTGCCCCACAATCTGCCTCTCCTTGTGCCGGACAAGGAGAAATCTGCATAGCAGTACCAACCCCTCAGCCTGTGACCTCAATGTGATATCAGCTGGCTGAAGCTGCAACTGAGTTTAATTACAATTGCTTGCCCAAGCCTGCAAAAGTAACTTTATTCCAATATTCAGAGCCTGGGTGACGATGAGGGCAGTTGGGAAGGCTCATACCTGCCTTTGGAAACAGACTTGTCACTTATCCACTTATTTAAGGCACAGGACACAGGAAATGCCCCTTCCAATCAATGCTTCCAGCCAACTGAATGATAAACCCATGGAATTGCCTGGTCAATGACAGATGCAAATGCACATGCTTCAGGGATCTGAACCCTTGAGTTGGAGGGGGCCCATTGGCACCAGGTGCGTCTGGCTTCTTTTCTGCCAGTGTAAGACTCACCGACAGCACCCAACAGGGCACCAGCCACTAACTTATGAAACCATATAGAGCATTACCTGGAATCTGCAGCTAATGGCTTTCTAGGTTAACCCATATGGCACAATGATAATCTGGATTTCCATTATCGTCATCAAATGGGATAGCTGCTTTGATAGCCATGCTAGGGTGTGACTGGGGAATTGCTGTGACCTGCCCTGCCATTCCTGGTCAACGGTTCCCTTAGGCATACCTAGAATGCCACCACACTGGCTGCACGCCGGATGCTGATTCAAAGTGGCACCCTAGGGTGAAAATTACGGATAACTCCTTAGCTAAATGAGAATGCTTCAAAAAGTTGGCTTCATGTGTGATATCGGTGCTTTGTAGTATCACCAGTGATTTGAAGTGTGTGGTAAATAAATAAATAATACCCTATTTTTGACTAGGCATATAGCATAACAGATAGCTCAATAAATAAGAGTCAAGATTCGAGGTAGTAGGAGCTTTGCAGGTTTATTACAGCATAAGGACAGGATCAGGACAACCTGCATAGGATGACCCAGCAGCTGCTGGGACCGGGTCTGGGATGAGCGCGCTAACTTTTAATAACAATACATCAACTTATATACATAACGCAAACACATAGCATTACATTGCAGTAGGCGTAGCAGTGGGTGGAGCAGAAGGCGTGACGCGTAGCAGTCGCGAAAGATAACAGTGAAAGTAGGTGTAACTGGGCGTATACATAGACATGTGGTGCAAACGTAACAGAATATGTCATGAATGGGGCGGAAACATTGGAGGGGGCTACCTAAGGAGCCGGGACCTCTAACCTGGTGGTGCGCGAAAACTGGCAATGACGTGTTACTAGGAGAAGCTGGGGGCTATGAACTCTGTGCTAGGAGCAGAGACTAGAGTCTGGAGGGTCGGAGCGACATGTACCTAAACCCTATCTGGTATCTAATGTTTAGAGAACATGTTGATATAAACTAGGAGTCATGAGGGGAAAAGCTAACTTGATTCTAAGACTGGACCATACATTATTCTACATGTAGTGCGTGATGAGGAATATTAAATGACCAGTAAATGCAGTATTTCTCTAACATGGAGACGAGAAGGCTAGACAATGACGGAAACTATTGATGCAGTTCAGTAGCTTAGGAATGTAGAGAAGGAGGACTGAACTGATAACTGGAACTATGACATACTTTTGGCAGACTCAGAGGCAGAGCCAAGCTGCACCGGGCACTGCGAGGCAGGGAGTAAGTGAAAGGTCGAGGATACAGGTGGGGGCTGTATCGCTCCTTAGCGAGGCTTTTCAGGAGACAGGAGCTGAATCTGATGTCCGGGCCCTTTTGAGGCCTAGAAACGGGGACTTTATAATGGAATAACGTGCACACTGAGAAACGTGGCAACATAACTTTACATAGGCCTGATATTCGTAGTATTCACGAGGACTGGACGAGGACTGGAAACTGGCATACTAGAGGTGGACACAACTGTAATTGCGTCATTAATCAGACATGAGGAGTACATATGCATATTGGTCATGCACACATAACATATGTTGGATGAGGCGTAGGGACACAGAACATGGCAAAATTTACTTTTCCACAAGTGAACCGCTCGCACCTAACAAAACGAACACCTGGACCCCGGAACAAACTGCTCAAGGTGCGCAGCACCAACAGCGTCACCCCATGCCTACTCGTGTTCAGGGACCTCTGTTCAGGACAACTGAACAGATTTAATTGGCAATCCCAGTTTCACAGAACATGGCAAAATTTACTTTTCCACATTCCCTCCTTGTCACTACGTTTCCATCAGGAAACATCAATTTTCATGATACCATCTATCATTTCATACAGTATCATCTGCTCGTCTCGAATTGTCTTGGAACTGGATTTAGAACGGGGCTTGGGACTAGGAATACAAGAGGTAGCACAAATGCCGCAAATCGCAGGGCCACATTGTATACAGAGGCAGCAGCTAAATATGATCGCTACTGCAATACCTAGAAAGGACAGGACTTTCCATCCCCATGCGGAAATTATATTCCAGAACCAACCGGACCATGTCCAGGTGCCTGGATCTTGGTGTAACAGATGGGCAATTTTATGGAGTCTGGTTATAGCTGAATAAACAGACGGCGCGTTATTTGGAATGAAAATGCAGCAACTAGATCCGATGACTCTACAGGCCCCGCCCCTATCGGCCAGTATGACGTCAAGGACGAGACGATTTTGCAAAACGACAAATCTCATAGCAGATTGTTCTTCGGTTAAGTTACCTAGAGCAGAGGCAGTCTCATTTACTACAGCTTCAAGGGTTCTTGTTAACCTACGGATCAGTTTACTATTCTGGACAGGTCCTACGAAGAAGAAGAAACCTTTATTGAAATCTGTATACTGTTCTAGAGTAGTTTCAGTATAATCGACAATTGGGGACTCCCTTCTATGTCTAATGTGTACTAGATGTGTGTTTCTGTGATAATCAGATGGGGCTAGGAAAACAGGTGGCAGTAGGAAGGCAATGTAACAGGTTCCCTCCCAATCGAGGGGCAGACGAACATATGCAGTTTGACCACAAATAAAATAAGAATGGCGTGAAGCTTTAAAAATAGATTTCCTACTGTCACTATACTTGACAACAGTAGTACATTCACTATGTCCTACATGTACAGAACCATAATTACGGACACATAATTTACCTTTGACTGGTAGTACTGAAATAGCAGGTAAGTCTGGAGTAGTATCAGACTGAACATTCAGGACCATGAAATTCGACGAATAATTACCTAAATTATACACCTCATTTTCTAGATCTAAACCTGTTCTGTGGGGGAGACCTTGCTTGTCTGGGAAACATGTACTGTTAAGAAAAGACATATCTGTTGAGGATGACGTCAACGTGGACCACGCTCCACACGAACCATTATGTGAGAATGGATAAGGAAAAAGTGGCAGAACTCCCTTCGGTGTCTGGAAAGGGGGGAGTCGACCACACACCCAACAATTAGTGGCATTGCTGGTCTGGTGTGAGTAATGTAACATACGGATGAAAGAATTGTTGCGCATAGCGAGGCGGTATGAATATTCGTGAGGAGGCAGATCACTAAACGTGTGCTCTACTGTAGCATTAGCAGACATATTTACATGAGGAACTGGAAAATACAGATAGAACGCATAGCTGGTGCAGGAAATCATAATGCTGATGAACAATATGAAACTCAGAAAAACGATACATCGGTTTGAGTTTAAACTGACTCTCTCACTATGGGGGTCTATTTTATACATGTCAGAAACAGTCTAACCGTTTCACCTAGGGGAGGACTTATACAATCAAACTGACTGACTTATTTTACTAGACCGTAGTTTTAGCTTATACTCCTGCTGCGGAGTTTTCTCTACCAAGGGAGGGGTTGTAACAATGTCTTTTGCGGGACAGTCCTTAAGAGAAATATTTTGGCAGTCTTTAAAATCCTGGGAAATGTTTTTAGAAACGGGTTTCAATCCTTTAAAAAGTTTAACATGAGAAAGGTGTAGCCATCCTTTTCTGCCTTCCAACTTCACGGCGGTACGGGTGGTGAGGAGGACCTGACGGGGCTCCTTCCATCGGGGCTCCAGCGGACTTGATCTGTCAAAATTCCGGATCATCACAAGGGAACCTGGAACGATTTCATGCGGTGCCACCTCGGTATTGTCTGGAAATGCGGCGGCAACCTGTGAACGACATGAGTTGAGGGCAGACATCAAGGAAGCTAGGTAATCTGTCAGCATATTACATGAAACATCGGTAATACTTCGGGGTCTAGGAGTACCCCACATGTTAGGGGGGCGGCCGAATACGACCTCATACGGGGACAGACCTGATCTGGAATGTGCAACCATGCGCATATAAAACAAAGCGACTGGCAGAGCTACTAGCCAGTCCACACCTTTTTCTTGACAGACTTTTGCAATGCGGATTTTCAGAGTCTGATTATGTCTCTCGACCAGACCGGCTGCTTCAGGATGGCGTACACAATGGAACTTCCACTGGTACCCTAACAACAGGGAAACGTGCTTCATGAGTTCAGATGAGAATGGCTGACCGTTATCAGAATATACGACTCTAGGGAGTCCATATCTAGGGAAAAACTCACGAACCAACTGCTTGGCAGTGGTCGCGGCTGTGTAATCTGGGACTGGATATGCTTCTGTCCACCTGGACAAAGCGCATACAACTACAAGGACATACTTGAAACCTCGACATCGCTCCATCTGAATATAATCCATCTGGAGGACCTCAAAAGGGTGGTCAGGAGGCTGGAAACCACCTTGTTCCACCGGGACAGTTTTACCTGGATTAAACTGACAACATATCATACAGGTACGGACTTTCTGCTTGGCTGCAGCTCGTAAATGCTTGTTGAACCAAATATTCTGGATACTGTCTAACATAGCTTTTTCTCCTAAATGTGCTGGACTATGTGCGGTATTGATAATGACTTGAACCATAGAGTCGGGGAGAAACCATGTGGCTCTACCCTTCGTTAACCATCCTTGATCTGTCTGGACCCCTCCTTGTTCAGACCATTTCTTGATTTCATCGGGAGTAGCATGTAACTGGATATCTATGACATCTTGTGTAGGGTCCTTAACTGTCATGCATGTAGTCAGATCTGGAGTATGTGTCATGTTAACTGGAACGTCTGGAGTCTGTGCTGTAAGCTTGGCTGTGCGATCTGCTAGATCATTACCTTGGGAAATAATGTCAGTGACTTTCGTATGTGCTTTGCACTTCATGATAGCGATAGATGTCGGTAAATGTATGGCATCTAACAGAGCTTGAATAAGGAGACCATGCTGAATCTTGGTTCCATGAGAAGTCATGAAACCTCTCTCCTGCCAGAGCACTCCGAAGTCGTGTACAACTCCGAATGCGTAACGTGAATCTGTGTAAACATTAACTTTCAGGTTCTTGGCGTGTATACAGGCTTGTGTCAGAGCGACTAGCTCTGCTGCTTGAGCGGACAGAGTATCAATACGGCGTGTTTCAATAACTTCGGTGTCAGTAGTCACTGCATACGCGGTGACTAGTTCTCCTGTACTTGTTCTCATACATGAACCATCCACATAAAGTGTCAGGTCGGGATCTGGTAATGGAATGTCTGTCAGGTCTTGTCTTGGCTTTGTCGTAATGTTAACTACTTCCACACAGTCATGTGTGTCTGGATTTGAATTAACTGATGGTAACAGTGTAGCAGGATTCAGGACGTTGCAGCGTCTAATATCTATGTGTGGCTGGAACAGTGTCAATTCATAACCTGTTAAACGTGCAATTGTCAAGTGCTGAGTTTGTGTTCGGTTTAAAAGAACTTCTACTGAATGTGGAACTTGTACTGTCAGGGAGTGTCCCAAAACTATGGAATCACTTTGTCTGATAGCTAGTGCTGTGGCTGCAACTGACTTGAGGCACGCAGGCAACGCCTGGGCGACTGGATCTAATGTGCTCGAAAAATAAGCACAGGGCTTGTATTGTCCTGCTTGATCTTGTGTGAGAACAGATAATGCTGTACCTTCGCGTTCAGTAACGAAAAGTGTAAAAGGCTTACTGTAGTTCGGTGTAGCTAGAACTGGAGCTTGACATAGGGCTTTCTTTAACTCATTGAAACTAAGTGTATGTTCAGATGTCCAAGGGAGGACAGTCGGTACGGCTGCCTCCTGTGTCGTTAACTGTATCAGTGGCTTGGCTAGAAATGCATACTGGGGAATCCATTGTCTACAATAAGAAGTAAGGCCGATAAAGGCACGTACCTCCTTCTGGGTTCTGGGCTGGGGAAGACTCGCTATTAACTGGATACGGTCTGGTGTCAACTGCCTACCCCTCTTGGACAGTAAGTGTCCTAAGTAGACCACTTGCTGGACACAGAATTGAAGCTTCGAAGGGGACACCTTGTGCCCCATCTCGGCTAGAAAATACAGGACTGTAAGGGATGCTCGCTCGCAGGCATGTTCAGAACGGGCTGTGATCAGTAGATCATCGACATACTGGAGCAGGGCAGTGTCAGTTGGCATGTGAATATTGTCCAGTTGTCTCTTAAGTGCTTGACTGTAAATACTAGGGCTTTCTGTGAAACCTTGAGGAGCGCGTGTGAACATATAGCTCCTTCCATTTAAACAAAATCCGAAAAGAAACTGGCTGTCTGGATGAATTGGAACACTAAAAAATGCATTCTTGAGGTCAATGACAGTGAAGAACATGGCTTCGGAATCAATGGCTGTTAATAGGGAAGAGATGTCTGGGACAACTGGGTACTGCGGAATAATACATTTATTAAGCTCTCGTAAATCAATCACTAATCGATATACTGGGGGTGCATTTGGATCAGTACGTTTCATGACTGGAATGATCGGAGAATTACATACATTGGAGTCAGTTTCTACAACTACTCCTTGAGCAATGAGCTCGTCAATAATTTTGGATAAGGCTGCTACAGCCTCGGGTGGCAATCTGTACTGCCTGATTCGTGGTAACACTACACCTGGTTTGAGAGTCACACGATGTGGTGTGATTTGCATGTAACCTACATCGGTTGGACCTTGCGCCCATAAATGCTGCGGAACATTAGACAATCTGGAATCAAAATCTCGTAATTCATAGTGACCCTTAAAGTCACGTAGGAACAGACGTATTCCCTCTGGGGAACAGCATATGACTGCACCCAATTCTTTCAGTGTCTTAATGCCTAACAGATTTTCTGGACATGACTTAGTAAGTAACAGATCAGTAGTACGGGACAATGGACCTACTTCTAGAGTGACTGGCTTTGATATCTCATTAACTATTGGCTTTCCTGAAAATCCAAGGGAAACATTTCTTGAGCCTGAGAGCGGAGCCCCTGGAACTTCGGCATGACTAATTGTGGTCCTACTTGCCCCTGTGTCGATCAAAAACTTTCTGTCTTTCCCTAATACTTGACTGTGAACATAGGGACCTTCTTGATCTACAGGTATCTCGATGAGAGGCAAGCCTACCTCCCTCTCTAGGCTGTTTCATGAATATGGCTGATACTCTGGATACTCTGTCTGAGCATACTGGTACATCTGCGATGTGACATGCTGTGTTGCAGCAATAGGCTGCGGAGCTGTAACTGTCTGTTGTGCATTCTGTGGCTGAGGAATCTGTGAAACTTGTTCTTGTCTAGGCGGACGTGGTCTTTCTTTAGTCTTACCAGTAGCTATGTTGTGTTTCAGAACTGCACACTCGTTTATAAAATGACCTGGCTGTTTACAATAATTGCAATTCCCTTTAACGGGAGCTGCAGGATGACTGGCTTGATTGACTTGATTTGGACCCCTCTTCTGACTGTCTTGAGGAACAGATTGTGCAACTAGTACTTTCATTTTCGTGTCTTTCATACGTTTTCTCTCATGTTCTTGCTCTTCCCTGATTCTATTCTGGTGGTACTGGAGCATCTGGAGCATCTGGGACGGAGTATTTGCTTGCCAGGTGCTTTCGACTTTCAAAACTCGATTTTTAATTTGTGGACTTGAATTCTCGACTAATTTAGTAACAAAGAGGTGAGGGTATGACTCACTACTTGTCTTGAGACCACTGTTGATACTGAAACATTTTTCAAATCTAGAATAAAAATCACTAATATCTTCATCTTGTTTCTGTTTACAGGCTGAGATTGCATCCCAGTCTTCTTTTCTCGTTGTCAATAATCTGGGTAAAACTTGAATCAATAATTCTGGTAATTCTTTACATTTATCTCCAAGACCGGTACCTGGTACTCGTGCCTTGTCTTCAGCTTCTAGAGCTGCCCAATCGATCTTTTTCTCTCCCACCTCCCATTCTTTTTCCTTTAACTTTTCATACACCCCTGCGGGTAACAGGACCTTTAACATTTTAATGATATCTGGGTAAGTGTATTCTCCCATACGGAGCATGTCTTTTAATTCTCTATGGAACCCTGCTGGATCTTTGTCATGACAGGGAATTAATTTCTTCATCTCAAGAAGTTCCATCTTTGAAATCGGAGTGTATACAAACACTCGTTGCATTTCGCCACCCGCCCCTTGGACTGGGTGGACTTCTCGTAACGGATTCTGTCTGTCTATGTAGAATGATTTACTTTCTGGGGGTGAGACATGAACAAAATGCGGGTTCAGGAACGTTCTATATTTGTGGCGCTGTTCTAGAATGACACTAATTAAATCGGTACCTAGACCTCTCCATCTATACTGGAGTAACTCGTTCAGGACATCGTGTAACGGGCCTGGATCAGAATGTTGACCCTCATACAATGTAATGAGGTGCTGGATCATATACATACCCACCAGTCTTTGCTCGACTGGGGGCAATTTCAGAAACATTTGTGCCACTATTTCGTCTGGAAAAGTGGTAGAATCAGTAATCCATCGGACTGCTGATCGGACTAGTTCTTGTTCATGCATAGTACTTAATTCGCTATAACCGATTCGTGATTTCAGAATGTGATCGGTAGCTTGAAATACTTGTTCTAGGGAACCTTGTTCTGGTGCTGAATGATGAAAAATAGACTTGGGTTCTAGACGTAAATGGCGATCTGGAAATCTAGATTTTCCTACATACGCTATTCTGGCGGGATTCTCGTCGTCTTCCTCTTCAGGTTCAGAGGTACTTTCTTTCTCGCTTACTTGTGCTGCTTTACGCTGTTCGTGTATCTTTATTATCTCTTTACGGATTTTCTTGTACATACTCTCCATAGCACCGACGGTCTTGTGCTTACCCTCGGCTATATTATCACTCCACCTTGTCAGGATTCTCATTTCGGCCGGATCTTTAGACGGGTAATCTTGTTCTCTTATTAGGCAATTGATCAGGAACTTTAATATCATGAGCTGGATCTCGGCTTTCCTTTGAGACATGGCATCACTAATACTTTCTGGATCATCCCCTGTACGGATGAAACGATATATTCTGTCTAGATATTCTTTCATATTCGGCAAGGTGACTAGATACTCGGTCACTCTCCTTATACGTAATGAATATAAAACCATATTATATTCGCCTGGAACTGGATCATAGACACATTCGGTAAGGGTTTGCCTGATCTCTGTGACAGACTGATGTTTGGGCGTACGCTGTAATGCTTGAGCATGTAATTCGAGTAATGTTAAACGTTTGTGTGGCGGCGGGGTTTGAGGAAGACCTCCTCCCGCGGCCCCTAAACCAGTATCATCAACTGATGCTTTCCGACCTGGCAGGGTCGGTAATTGTAACGTGGGCTGGACTTGTATGGCGGGCTGACCCGGGGGAGCTGTTAAGGGCACCCCGGTGTCTGGAGGAGCAGGAACTACCTGATTTACAGGGACTGGCAGAGCGCGAACAGGATTTGCATATTCGGGGACTGTGTCGTCCAGATAGGACGAAATAAAAATATCAGCTGCGGTCGGTTTGTGACGTAGCTTGGTCGGAACTAATGGTGACGGGAAATTACTGGATGCCTCTGGGGTCGCTTTTGGCAAGCCCTCGGCAAGAAGAGGATACATACCCTTAATAAGGGCATGCCTCTGTCTGTCTGACTGTTCGGCTTTGACTCGTTCACCTATCTCGATTAATTCTCTTTCTTGGGCTCGTTCTTGGGATTCTCTACTTAACTCTGACTTTCTGACTTCCTTTTCCGTTCTTTTATGAGCTTCTTTACGCCATAACTCGATGGCATCTTTCTGTGACTGTCTGGCTTTCTTTTTCCATAATGCTTCTTCTACTCGCATGATACATTCGGGATCCCATGTACCCGATACGGGCCATCTATACTTTTCTTCTAACTGTTTGGTATAATCTACCCATAAATCTAGATATAATATGGCGCTTATGCCATGTTTCTGATACATAAAGTGACCTGGACTGTCCCTAGGCGGGACAGGAACTGCTTCTTCTAATAAACCCTTTCTAGTTTTTAGCTGACGTAATCTTGAAAAGAGCGGCATTGTAAACTTGAATCGGAACACAATACAATACACGAAGAACAATAACAATTGGGAAAACAATTCAGGCATACCACGACATTGGAAATACATTAAACAATATCATAACATAACAGTTCGAACAGAATATTACCTGAAAATACTGAGAACAGAAACAGAACAGATTTTCTCGAGAACGGAACAGACTACAGTTACTGGATGCACTGCTGTAACAGTACGGAACATACCGGTCCCATAAAGGGACGCATCAAGACCCGTATCCACCTAGGTGAACACTTCGTTTGTGGGCTTGGGTACCACCAACCCACGGACCAGAGTCAATTTAGACTGACCCTGTCTAGATACTACCCCAGTAATGGTACTCACCGGGCAGCAAGAACGGAAGGCCTCGGACTGGACTGGACGGACGACGAACTTCTGACTTCAGTTACGGGTGGGCCTCCGGATACCTCGGACCTTGGACTCTTGGCTTGGGCTCTGGTCGGGACTCGCCGCGTTCCTCCACCGTCTCGTTCGGATGCTGGACCGCCTCCTCCGTCTCCTCCGTGGGCCTGAGGGATACTTGAGCAGAAATATCTGCCACTGCGCAGAAGAGTTCCGTCACGACTGCAGAGGGTCAGGGGGTCGGCGTGGCTTCACCGACGCGTGGGGAAAGGGCAAGTCCCTGTTCGGGCGCCATTATGTGGTAAATAAATAAATAATACCCTATTTTTGACTAGGCATATAGCATAACAGATAGCTCAATAAATAAGAGTCAAGATTCGAGGTAGTAGGAGCTTTGCAGGTTTATTACAGCATAAGGACAGGATCAGGACAACCTGCATAGGATGACCCAGCAGCTGCTGGGACCGGGTCTGGGATGAGCGCGCTAACTTTTAATAACAATACATCAACTTATATACATAACGCAAACACATAGCATTACATTGCAGTAGGCGTAGCAGTGGGTGGAGCAGAAGGCGTGACGCGTAGCAGTCGCGAAAGATAACAGTGAAAGTAGGTGTAACTGGGCGTATACATAGACATGTGGTGCAAGCGTAACAGAATATGTCATGAATGGGGCGGAAACATTGGAGGGGGCTACCTAAGGAGCCGGGACCTCTAACCTGGTGGTGCGCGAAAACTGGCAATGACGTGTTACTAGGAGAAGCTGGGGGCTATGAACTCTGTGCTAGGAGCAGAGACTAGAGTCTGGAGGGTCGGAGCGACATGTACCTAAACCCTATCTGGTATCTAATGTTTAGAGAACATGTTGATATAAACTAGGAGTCATGAGGGGAAAAGCTAACTTGATTCTAAGACTGGACCATACATTATTCTACATGTAGTGCGTGATGAGGAATATTAAATGACCAGTAAATGCAGTATTTCTCTAACATGGAGACGAGAAGGCTAGACAATGACGAAAACTATTGATGCAGTTCAGTAGCTTAGGAATGTAGAGAAGGAGGACTGAACTGATAACTGGAACTATAACATACTTTTGGCAGACTCAGAGGCAGAGCCAAGCTGCACCGGGCACTGCGAGGCAGGGAGTAAGTGAAAGGTCGAGGATACAGGTGGGGGCTGTATCGCTCCTTAGCGAGGCTTTTCAGGAGACAGGAGCTGAATCTGATGTCCGGGCCCTTTTGAGGCCTAGAAACGGGGACTTTATAATGGAATAACGTGCACACTGAGAAACGTGGCAACATAACTTTACATAGGCCTGATATTCGTAGTATTCACGAGGACTGGACGAGGACTGGAAACTGGCATACTAGAGGTGGACACAACTGTAATTGCGTCATTAATCAGACATGAGGAGTACATATGCATATTGGTCATGCACACATAACATATGTTGGATGAGGCGTAGGGACACAGAACATGGCAAAATTTACTTTTCCACAAGTGAACCGCTCGCACCTAACAAAACGAACACCTGGACCCCGGAACAAACTGCTCAAGGTGCGCAGCACCAACAGCGTCACCCCATGCCTACTCGTGTTCAGGGACCTCTGTTCAGGACAACTGAACAGATTTAATTGGCAATCCCAGTTTCAATATCTCCCACAACCCACCTTATTGACGCTCTAATTAGTATAACTTAGAGGACTGGTGAAGTTTGTGGCTCGCTTGGCAGAGTAGGTGGCATTATCCTCCTATCCCCCCTTTCTAGTTCAGGAATCGGGGCAGTCCATCCCCATGTTGCTTAGCCTGACCACCAAATTGCTAGATGCCTTGGTAACGGAGTCTTTTCATTCAATTACAGCCGAGGAGGGCTCTCTACATGTTATGCTCTGGCAAGAAAGCACACTAAACCCACTTTGCTGCACCCTACAGCTGATTGTGCATCTATATAGTGAAAGCATAATATAGCAATCAGAGGGGCTAAAGACAATCACCTTAATGCCTTATGTGCAAGGCCTTTAAATCTGAGGGTAAGTGTACAGCCATGCTTTTACAACATTGCTCTCCTAGCTGACCAGAGGAAGTTGGCAAGATCATGCCAGACATTCCTGACTTACTAGCACCGCTCAATAAAGGGGGGGGGAGGAGACACTGCTGAAATTGACTGATACGGTTTGATATCCAGAGTTATTTTTAATACACAATTTCAACAGCCATCGGGAGTGAGTTCAGACACTATGACCAGCCAGAGTCCTACTGCCACGTTCTGCTAAGTGTATAGGTGGTGCATGGTAACAAACGTCACCCCCTCTGCCCAGACGTCAGCCTTGGGAATTCCCGCTATAGAAATCCATAGAACTACTTATTAACAGACCCTGGTGACCATAACTAAAACCAACTGGGCCCAAGACGCATCGACCTCACTGCCGGTCTACTACCATGTAGAGAGAAAAGACTTTGGTAGCTGGCTCAGCAAACTGGGGAGTGGTCATGGCGCACCCGCAATTATGTGATAAACATTCAGACTGCAATCACATTTGAACCATGGACCCTCATTCACTTCTGCTTCCGGGCCCCATTCAGACCGCAATTAAGCAGTCCGAGAGTCTGAACCTGATTCGGGAACCTCGCCCCAACCTGCACAGGACAACCAAACCGTCAGAGTGGCGCTGACGTATCCCCGTGTGAGCGTGCATTGGAGGGAACGAGCCACCTTAGTCTTAACCTGGACAGGCGATCCTGTGACCTTAAAAGGAAAATGCTTAAACAAGGTGTCGCCCCTTACCCCAATAACGACGCGAGCCAGAGGAGGTACAGTAAACACGTCTTTATTCTTGCGTGTACACCTCCTTTTTGTCTTGTTGCCGCCTACTTCCTTTCCTCCCCACGCCCTTCCTGTGCTGCCTGTCCTGTCACACATACAGGGTCAGGCAGCCACATTACGACATCTCCCCCTTTTGTATAAAGTCTTACTGCATCCTTAGATTACTTCAATGAGGCGTTCCGGCCGTCGAACTTGTCGTCGGGGTCTCGCTGATCTGTCTGAGGTATGTCGATGACGTACAGGGTGATCCTGTCTGGCTGGGCTGGATGATCCACAGTCGCTGCTTCTACTCTTACTTTCAGATTCGGTAGATGATTCCCACTGGTGTTGGTCATTTGTTCCAGGTGGGTTGCATTTCTTGAAGTGTGATATGTTACGTGTTATTTTCTTGTGATCTCCTTGGGCCGTAATCATTGTCCCTTTCCGACGGCTGACCTTTAGTGGGTGTGCCAGGTAGCGACTGTCTGCTTTGGTTCCTCGATCTCTCCGAACTGTCACCCAATCTCCTTCTCTGATGTCCGAGTGCTTTGCATGTCTCCTCTGATCAGCATACGTCTTCATTTTCAGTTTCTTGTCGTGATCAATATTGACTAGTGTTTCATGGTCAGTGTTTGTTGGTCTTGACTGACTCGCACTGGCTATGGTTGGTAGCCGGGTGCGTGGAACTCTCCCTAACATAAGGGTGGCTGGACATTGATCTGTGGTGCTGTGAGGCGTGGTGCGATATGCTCTTAGCACTTCATTCAGTGCTTGTTGAATGTCTTTGTGGGCCAGCTCCGCTTGTTGCACAGCTTTCTTTAATGTTCCCATAAATCTTTCCACCATGCCATTGGCTTGTGGCCACAGTGGTGTGATTCGCTGATGTTTGAAGTCCAAGTGTGTCGCGAAGTTGGCAAACTCGTGACTGTTGAATGGAGGCCCATTATCGGATTTGACACGTAGAGGAATGCCCCATGCTGCAAACGTTTCATCAAGCATTGGAATTACTGCAGTTGCTCGGGTGGATGGTATGAGTTGGGCGAACGGGAATCTGGAATATTCGTCCATAATGACGAGGATGTACTGTCCTGACTTCAGGGGTCCAAAGAAGTCTACCGCCACTTGCTGCCACACTCCTTCGGGCAGTTCGGACATCTGTAGTGGAGCTGGCGGGTCGTCTCGACTTACTAGCTGACATGATGTGCAGTCCTTGAGAGTGTCTTCCACCATTTGATCCAGTGTCGGAAACCAAACCCGTTCTCTTAGCGCTTTCTTGGTGGCACTTGTTCCACGATGGCCTTCATGGGCAAGGTTGATGACTCCTTGTCTCAGTTTCTGAGGAATGACAATCCTCCCCCCTCTCAAGATGAGACCGTCACTGCTGATTGAGAGTTCATCTTGGACATGACGGAATGCAAGAAGCTCCCTAGAGAGAGAGCTGTGGTCGTCCGGCACGTGACGCCATGAACAATTGCGGATGCGTTCAGAAACAGCCTGGACAACTGGGTCATGAGCCGATGCTTCCTGAATGGCGGTCAGCGGGACTGTGGGAGGACACGCTGCATCAATGACGAAGTGTAGATATTCCTCGGCAATGGAAGGCGGAGGAGTGGCAGAGACTGTCGGGTGGCGTGACATATAGTCAGCAGGGTTGTCCGATTTTCCAGGCTTGTGGACAATAGTATAGATGTAGTCCTGCAGACGGAGGCCCCAGCGCTCTATGCGTGGAGGCATCTTGGCCTTGGGATTGCCGAAGATTGTGATGAGGGCCTGATGGTCTGTGACAATGGTAAAATGCTTGCCGTAGACAAAGAGGTGGAAATGTTCACACGCCCAGACCACCGCTAGGCTTTCTTTCTCCGGTTGGGAGTACCGAGTCTCGGTGTCAGTGAGACTACGGCTGGCGTACGCAATGATGTGACGTTGGTCAGAGTCCTCCGTGTATTGGGCAAGGATGGCACCGAGGCCAACCGGACTGGCATCCACCGTGAGTTCCGTCCGCTTCTTTGCGTCAAAGTAGGCCAGATTGATCGCCGAGCTGACAGCCTTCTTGATTTTCTTGAAGGAGTGATGGCAGGCGTCAGTCCACTCGAATGGCTGACCTTGACGGGTGAGTTCCCGCAGTGGATGACTGAGAGTTGCAAAGTCCTGTATGTATCGAGAGCAGTAGCTTGCCATACCGAGGAATGAGCGAAGGTCACTCACATCATGAGGTGTTGGCGTGTCTGCTAAGGCTGACACCTTTTCGGGATCTGGTGTCATACCATCTTTGGAAAAGATGTGTCCATAGAACTTCAGGTGTGATTTGTGAAACTCACATTTGGCTGAGTTCAGGGTGAGGTTTGCATTAAGGAGCGCATGACACACTCGGTCAAGGGCCGTGTCATGTTCCGTCTGATCCTTGCCATACACCAGGAGATCATCGCTATAGTTGAAGGAATTCGGTATGCCTTGTATTACCCGTCTGATGGTTTCTTGGAAAATTTCAGCGGCCGATGATATGCCAAAGTTCAGGCGTTTATAGCGGAAGAGGCCTTGGTGTGTTGTGAATGTGGTGATGTAGCGGGAGCGTTCATGGAGTTCAAGCTGGTGATAACCTTTGTTGAGGTCTAGCTTTGAAAAGACGGTGGCTCCATTGAGACGGGCAATCATGTCACTGATGTGTGGCCCAGGGTGACGTTCACGTTCAATGGCCACATTGGCTGCACGCATGTCTACACAGAGACGCACTTTGTTGTTTTGTCCCTTTTTGGGGACGACAACCACGGGTGATATCCATGGCGTAGGGCCGGAAGTGCGTTCAATGATGTCGGCTTTAAGTAGTTCCTGTAGTTCATCATCTACTGCCTGTTGCAGATGAAATGGCACTTTCCGATGGTGTTGTGCTACTGGTGTGACACGGTCGTCTATGTGTAGTTTGACCTTAAAGTGGTTTAGTTTTCCCAGTCCTTTAAATAAGTTGGGGAATTTTGCCACAATGTCTGGTGCATCTTCAGTCATGTAGAGAAGTTCTACCAATTTGAGTCGTTCCGCTGTTGGCAAGCTGAGTAGACAGTCAGCTATGTCTGGGCCTTCTACCACATGGATGTATGCTGGAATTGTTCGATCTCGAAAGGTTAGGGTAGTGTGAAACCGGCCTAGGCATGTTAGTGGCTTCCTGGACATCCATGTGAAGATCCGCACAGCTGCTGGTTCTAGCACCGGACGTGGCTTCATACTCTGATGTTCTAGCGCGCAGATATAATTTAGGGAGGCTCCTGAGTCTAGGACAAATTTGGCTGGGTGACTTCCAATTCGAATGTCTAGTTTCTTATATTTTCGCAGCCGGTCCGGATCTGAGACCATGCAGATGTATTCGTCACTATCTTGAGACACAGGTGTGCGTGTCGCGGAGTCACTGGATGTTGACCTCGACCGACGAGACTGGCGTGATTCGAGGGAGTGATCACTGGACCGTGAAGAGCTGGTGGAGTGTCTTTCCTGTTCCTTGACAGCACGTGCATGATGATGTTTTGAGGATTGGTTCCTGGAGGATCGCTGTCTTGAGCGTGATGATCTTTGTCTTGACGACTTAGCTTGGCATACACTTTCAAAGTGATTGTCTCTGCCACAGTGGTGACATCGTTGCCCCATGGCTGGGCATTGACCTGAATGTGGATAGTCCTGTCCGCATCGATAACAGCTGGAGCGTGACTTGGTGGATTTGGTAGAGCGTGACTCCCTCGATCTGTGATTCGCCCTGGATCTGTGAGAAGAGTGATGATGTGTCGATTTTCTTGATTTCCCTCGATCAGTCTGGTGTGAACGACTCTTGTGGCTTCTTGCTTGAAGACGAAATGCCTGTTCTTTCTTGTCTGATTTGTTCCCTTCCATTTTCTTGGCATGGTCTTCTGCCTGGTCGTTTATACGTGTCATTTCTTCGATTTCCGCTAGTGAGTAATGTTTCTTTAACAGGCGTCGCCTTAGTGACTCGGATTGACATCCTTCAATAATGCGTAGTCGCAGTGCATCTTCAGTGTTAAAGTCATCAAAATTGCAGTGTCGAGCTAGTCGTCGAATGCGTAATATGAAGTCACCCATTCGTTCTTCTTTTTCTTGTGTAGCTAGGTTAAACGTGTATCGTTCGTAGTCAAGATTGTATTTGTGTAAGAATTGCCTGTCGAGGATTCCTTTGACGTCATCATATGAAGCAGTGGCTGCATTAGGCAATTCTTTGATGAGTTGAGCAATGTCTTTTCCTACTAGATTACGTAGGGCAACTAGTTTCTGTTTGGGGTCCTGGACTTGTGCACCTGTCATATAGTCCTCAAAATCTTCAGACCACGTCTTCCATTTAGGGCCCATACTGCTGCCAGAGGTGAGTTCCAATGGCTCTGGTGGCCGGAGGTATGATAATCCCATGATTGGTTGGGGCCCTGTGTGGTTCATGATGGCAGCGTTTGTAGGTGGAGCTTGTGTTCCTGGTGTCGCAGGTGCAGCTGTTGCTGGCGTTCCTCCTGTATCACTGGAGGAGCTAGATACCAATGACATGCTCGGAAAGGAGCTTAGTGTGATTTGGGGCCACTTTATGGAAGTATTTCAAAATGCCTGACTCTAAAATGGCCGCTCCAGTAAATGTGCATGAAAGTCAATGGGCCACGCCTGACCTCAAAATGGCCGCCGTCGGTGACACGTGGTATGGCTTGAAACAGTTAGATTCTGTGTGGAAGCACGTTTTATTTAGGCAGTTTGGGCAGTCGCTTCGTTTTCTGGACTCACCCAGCTTGGTTGT
The DNA here is from genome assembly GCF_964261635.1 of Lissotriton helveticus. Taxonomy (NCBI): domain Eukaryota; kingdom Metazoa; phylum Chordata; class Amphibia; order Caudata; family Salamandridae; genus Lissotriton; species Lissotriton helveticus. The sequence goes on along the minus strand of NC_136059.1, from coordinate 745,245,769 downwards.
GCCCACCACGTGTCTCTCTCTCGCTTCAGTGCGGCCGCAGCGTCTTGCAGCGTCTTTCGCGCTCTTTTCTTTCAGACGGGTGTCTGCAGCGTCTTGCACGCTTTCTCTCTGTGGGTGGCTGCAGCGTGGTTGGACACCGGGACGTCCCTCCGTCTTTCTTCCCGCAGCGGTTCCTTTTCTACCGCGCTGCTGTGGGGACAGAAGGCAGGAGGCAGGAGGCAGCCCGTCAGCGCTTGAGCGCGGTTTGTTTTCCGGGCGCCCAGGCGCCGCTCTGGCAGGGGCTGCAGGCTCGAGCGTTCGGCTGCTCACAAGCAGCGGGGTGTTGAAGCGACGTGGGATCTATTGCAGGAATCCCACCCTCGTCGCCATTGTTGCCCCTTACCCCAATAACGACGCGAGCCAGAGGAGGTACAGTAAACACGTCTTTATTCTTGCGTGTACACCTCCTTTTTGTCTTGTTGCCGCCTACTTCCTTTCCTCCCCACGCCCTTCCTGTGCTGCCTGTCCTGTCACACATACAGGGTCAGGCAGCCACATTACGACACAAGGGAGTCTGTTTAGCAGACCCCTGGCCCACGACTGGCTTGCGGGCCTGTTCAATAGAGTTATCCAGTAAAACTGAAACGTACACCGATGCAGCAGAAGGCGCGGTGTGCCCCTGTGGCGCTGGCACCCTTGTCTAGAGGAACAGTCCTGATGCCCATTGCACGCGCCAATAACTGCCTGCAGGTCCCAACTGCCAGCACCACCTTTGGGCACAGTGTAGCAGGAGCACCCATCGGGGTTGCCGATGAACACCTCCTCTACACTTCATTGGTCAAAGTAAGGGACAATGGCTGAAATATTTCAAGAACTCACTGCCATGAAACACCATAGTGCGGGCACCAAATGCGTGTGCGAGTGTAGTAAACATATGTTAGGGGTGGGAGCAAGTGACCTCACTACTGTGCCACTAGGGGCAAGGAACATCCCAAGGGGGGGGGGAGGACAGCCTTCTTTACCACCAGACACCAGAAAAGGGGGTATCCGGTCGAGGGTAACACAGGCCCCTGCTTCACCTGTGCTGAATGAAGGGCCACCGCATTTCAGCCCCGAGGCCTTTGCATCTGCCCGCTATTGTAGAAGCAGCGGAAACTGGCATCAAATGCAAGCCCCAAGGCAATTATTTCCCTTTTAATATATTGGAGTGGGCATGATTGAGTGTAAACAAAGGCCCAGCGCGAGTGTAGTTTGTTCCAACCACTCTGCGCCCAAGTGTCACCGACAACGGGGCAGTCACAAGTACCCTGGCGAAACTTAGGCAGGAATTCCCTGCTCTGGCCAGAAAACAAGAGAGGTGCTAAGGTTATTAGGCTGCATTCTAACAACCATAATTGTAACATTACAAGCCCTAATTAACAGCAAAATAGATATTAATTCTTACTGCTTGTGCTGCTGTTGACAAACATTGTTACGCTAACCGGTTTGCTTGTTGGTGGGTATGTTTATTGCTGTATGTCTGTCTGTCGTAATGGAATACTCACACATGCTAGTTGTTTATTTAATTCAATCCCAATGAGGGGTCTTCCGAGGTATAACCCATTAATTAATCCAGCACGGATTGCGCTCCAAATTGCTTGGAGGAGCAACCTCTGCTAAACCCGACCCTGCATCCGCAACGAGACACCTCACATCCTGCGCAGCAACGCACCAGCGGATCATCGAGCATTGGGAGAACCTCTGTGTAATTGCTTTCTGAATATGGACCCAAAGAGCCCAGAACGAGGGGTCAGGGACGCTGACTGCTGGCATTCAAACGGTGCCATAGTTGCCGTTAGTGATGCCAAGGTTAGTTTGGCTGGGACACTAATAATGCGGGCCGCATCACCGTTACCCCTCACTCTCCACCACACGCCGATCCCCCCGCCACGCTGAGTGCCATCCTCCCACATGAGCAAAAGGAGAGTGATGACGAAGAGCTCCATAACATTATTGAAAGAGGCCATCCTCAATTCTGCCGGCACTGGGCAGGAAGCGCCCCCTCCTTTCCCTCCGCATGGCCTCAGCCCCACATTAAGGAAATCAATAAAGTGCTTAAGCATCGCTCTATATACCACGTATAGTTTATTTATTAATTTTAGTTTTGTGCAAACTGCTGTAAATAACCAGGTGCCAGTCACAGACCTTGAGTAATCGAACTCTTGACCTTCCCAGCTACTGCACGTTCCACCTAGAGCGTTCAACTCACTGAGCCATTGTGGGTTCCCCGCAAGATACCCTCTTTAGTGACACTATGCTAAGGGAAATAAAAAGTAGCAGCTGGGGCTTGCTGACAGACCTCCTGTTTACTGGATGGGATATTTGACCAACTAAGCCACCGCACCTATTTCGCGGAGCGAGCACCCGGTGGAGTTCCGGTGTGGGCAGGGATGCTCGGGTTCCGAGAGGGAGAAATCCCATATGGTGCCCCGCAGACATGCCGCTTCTAGGCAAAAGGCCTTATTTGTTAGCATCCCCAGGTCAAGGGATACACAGTGATGCGCTGCCCCGTGGGTGATGAAGCCAATTCGCGGGGGCAAGGGCTGCGTTTAATCGCGGCGACCCGCCCTTCAATTCAATGCGCAACAAAAGGGGCTTAGGACATATGGCCATAATGGTTGGAAGCAGATCCTGTCTTTTTGGCGCCCAGACACGCCTGAAGAGTCTCTGAAGTAAAGGCCCTGAGAGTGGGAAACAAAGAGTGCAGATTCCCATCAAGGGCATCTTTCCTCTCAGGGTAAATGCTCATCGCGCTGTGAGGCCCCTGCTCTACGAGCTTATCAGCAGCCGTGCTCACTGCTCCACATGCTGCCCCTGCAGCATCGCCTCCCTAGCCTGTGGGTGCCGATGCAGGGACCGTGCCTGATGGTACCGAGAGGAGCTAAAACAGACTCCTCGGTTTGCGGGACAGGGCTGCGTGGCGAGATGCCGTGTAGCATAAGCCCCGCCTCCCCTAAATTGCCCTTGTCCCAATTCCTCACAACGACCCCACGGGCCGTGTCTGGGAAATTGCTACAGAGACGGGATCCCACACGAGCAAAGGCCTGCGTGTTGAGACCCGAAGGGGTGGCAGTCACCTTGCCTCTAACGCACCGGAGCACGATCTCAGATGCCAAATCCCGAAGCCACCCACAGCACGACCAACGAACGGCGTTCTTGCACAAATCCTACCATTTGCTGGGAGAAAGCAGTGATGCCCGGTGGAGCTACCCCAATAGCTATTGGAGAGAAGGGCTGTGGATTCCCTCCTCTGCAGTCTCCTGGCACCCGGTGGAGCTACCAGATAGCTAAAGAGGAGATCGGATGTGGACTCCCTCCCTCCCCCACTACCGTCACCTACCCAGCCGGACCTTTGGCAGATTTTCTCCTCATCTCTACGTCTTATCTTCCTCCTACCTCTTTACCCTATCCCCTTACCCTTCTTTGCTCCATTCACCTTGTCCCCTATGTTCTTTAAATGCTTTTCTTGCTACTTATGTAACTTTCAACTGATGTTAATTGCAACATTATTGTTCCTCATGTAAAGCACTCTGATTCCTTTGGGTCTAGCCAGAGCTATATAATAACTCATTAATTCAATATGTTCCCATTTAGTACTCTTTCTCTCTTTGTCTACTTCCCTAGCTCCTATCCCCTCTCCTCTGAATCCTTCCCCTTGCCTGCTACTCTGCCCAGCCCCCTGTCCTTTGTGCCCTTTGACTGAGCACTCCTTCTCCCTTTGTTGGGGAAAGATCCAATATTTATACTCTGGAGTCTCAGCAAATACGCTGAGAGAGCCCACTGCGCTAAGGGGGGCCACTCACAGCTGAGGTATGGTATGGCACCCCTTGCCAAAGCACTCCCTCTCCCCTTTTTGGGGAAGGATCCAGTATGTAGGCCTTGGAGTCTCAGAGACTCCTTTGAGAGAGTCCACTGCGTAAAGGGAGACTCTCGCAACAGAGATAGGGATGTGATACCACTTCCCCTGGGATCACAGCTTACTGGACTTTGGACATTCAGGGCTCGAAAAATCCACTCAACCGCTCACATTTGCGAGCCATTTTTAGGCCCTACTCGCCCTTTCTGGCGAGTAGGAAGATAAAATAACTTTTGTCCTCTGTCTCTGAAGGGTTGAGCAAATGTGACAGGATGGCTGGATTTAAAGGCATTTTTATGGCTCACAAAGTGATTGAGCAATGGAGAGGCCTTTGGGTCTTATTGTCTTGTTGTGTTTGCTCTGCTTTCAGAGACGGAGGTCAAGTAAATTGTAGTTCCGTTGAGGACGTTTGTTAAGGTACTAAACCTGCATGACTAGTACCATTTTTTGGATTTTTCGAGCCCTGACGTTGCTTTGACTCGTCTACCGGTTTGTGTCCCCGTCGCCCTTCCCCTCCTCTTTCCATGCGGTGTCTCTCACCCTCCCCTCCTCTTTCCCGCCTTCATTATCTGTCTACTTCCCCCGCTCCTACACCCCTCCCCTAAATCTCTCCCCTTTCCTGCTTTTCCCCTTACGTATTTGTGCTTATTGTTTATCTCAACCTTACAAATAACTATGTTTCCATGCTCTAATAACTGTGTAACCTTTGTAACGATGTAACCTGTAACTATGATCTGATACTCATGTAAAGCGATCTGATACCTCCGGGTCTAGCCAGCGCTATATAAAACCTTTAAAATAAATAAATAAATAAATAAATAGAAAACCATACAATGGCTGCAAACTGCTTCTGGGTTGATGTGGGACAGGGGGCATGATGGGAGTAGTAGTGCAGGCCTCCCACCCCCAAACAGCCCTCCCAGGGAAGATGGCTACCTACCTGTTAGGTGAGGGTTAACCACACAATGGCTGAAAACTGCTTCTGGGTTGGTGTTGAGTGCTACAGCCTTCTCAGGGGTGGGACAGGGGGCACGGTAGGAGTTGTAGTGCAGGCCTCCCATGGAAGATGGTTACTTACCTGTATATATTGTTTGTGGTAATACAATGGCTTCCAACTGCTCCTGGGTGGGGGAGTGCTCCATCTTGCTCAGGGGAGGGACAGGGGGCATGGTGGGAGTTTTACCGCTGTTTGCCTGGACACATACAACCCTGTAAATGTTGGTTACCTTTGGGGTGATTCAGATGGAGTGAATGTTACATCTGTGGGACATGTATTGGATATTGTGGTGCATATTGATATACTTGTACCTCTGTGATGTAGCTTTGTAGTTGTGCTGGACAGTACATAGCAGTGTAATTGTCTACATGTGTTTGTACTTACCAGCCTCTACTCCTACGGTTATTCCTGTGAGACTCTCTGGATGCAGTATGGCAAGCACCTTCTCCTCCCATGCAGTGAATGTTCCTGGTGGAATGGGAGGGTCACCACCAGTCCTCTGAGCCAGCTCACAGTTCTTGCTCCTCTTCTTTTTGACAACACTCTTCAGGTCATGCCACCACTTCATGATTTCCTGTCTGTTGTGCGGGGCGGTCCCTACTGCATTGACCTTGTCGACTATCCTTACCCACATTTGATTTCTTGTGGCTAATGGTGTCTGTTGAACCAGGTTATCAAACAGTTGTGGTTCTACTCTGATTATCTCATCTACCATGCATGTCAACTCATTCTGTGAATTTAGGCATTTTCTGTGGTGCTCTGGTGTTGGGCCCTTCAGTTGTGGAGTATTGGAACGGATTCGGGTCAGGGAAGAGGCTGGTTTTATACTCAGCTATGTGGGTGTGTCCAAATGAGGTATTGCTGTCAGGTGTGTTGTGTGGGTTGTTCTGGAATTTGTATTTTTGTAGTTGCCATGTGTTTGTGTCTTTGGGGTGTGTTCTGTGTTTTTGCTGTTTGCTGTGTGCACTTTGTGTTCTTGTTGTGATTTTTTTCTGTTGACCGCCATATTTGTCACGGAGAGTCAGCAGCTCTGGCTATGCTACAGCTCTTTCACCGGCTCTCCCATTCATCACTGTTTGTGACCGCGGTCACATCAGGGATATCTAAATTTTCTGTGCGTTGTCTCTGCTGTTATGGCAGCGGTTTGGTCATTTTCCGCCGCAAACGCAACCGCCGTGGATGGATTTTTGCATTTTCCTCCTGCTACGGGTGGTATTTCGTTGCCTCGTTTCGCCATTGTCGGATTTTTGGGGCGGTTGATCATAATTGTACCGCTGGTTTTTCCACGGTACAGGTGGGCAGTTGATTTTCGCTACCATAGCGGTCAGGGTGGTTTTCCAACCTCCATCCTAATGGGACCCATAGTTTGAAAGGCACCAAGAACTGCTGATGCTGCGGTGTACCAATACCTGGGGTACCAGATCCCCAACAGTAAAAACTGAGGAGAAAAGTCCACGTCTGAGCTCCCAAAGCACCAGAAGCAAGCACTCATTGAGGGATGTTAAGACACCTGAGACCCACTTCCTGAGTGGCCCAGATGCCTCAAGATCGCCTCTCCAAGTTGCCTGCTCCTGACCGCGAGGACCCTAAAGATGCATGAAGCCTCGCTGACCTGTTTGCTGTGCACCCATCCCCACCTGGCCCAGTACGGACTTACCAGCTCTGCTCCAGTTCCCCCAAGAGCTTGCAACCTCCTTTCTCCAAGGAGACCCATTAGACTTACCTCTAAGCCCACCTGTTCAGTGCATTTTCAAGTGGTCCCCTTCGTCTTTGCTCACCAGTTTCCAAGACCTTCAGCACTCTGGTCTACCCCGATCCGGGATGCTCTCGAATGTCTCCTGCTGGAATTTTTGACCTGGTCCAGACATTGACCTAAAATGCAAAGGTGTACTTTGTGAAAGTATTGCCTTATTTTATATGCATTTTTCTTCATTATTCCCCAGTATTCCCTATGGTGAATAATTGCATATAAAACTGATATATTTTCTGGACTTTGAAAAATCGTAAATCCAAAAGTACTTACCTCAGAACTGTGTTCTTGGTCTGAAAAATATATAAAAATCAACTTTATTTTACAAAATGGTTTGGATTTATTCTAGAGTATGTAGCTCATTTATTGCCTCTGTCTGTACAACAAATGCTTAGCACTACCCTCTGATAAGCCTAACTGCTCACCCACACTACTTCAAAAAAGAGCATTAGAGTTATCTGCTTTTACCTCTGTGCACCATTTGGGGATTATCCAGACTCCTGTGCACAGTGTACTTCTTTTTAGAACACTATATAGAAAGCCATCTCCTCCCAAGAACTCTGCAACACCCTCTCCAACTACTTCCACAGAAAGATCACTAACATCTATATCAATTTCAACCTCCTACGTGCCATCCTTTATACAAACTACCTCAACCAACCAGGGAACATCAGCCAAACCATTACTATCTGGTCCCCGCTCACCGCCCTGACCAGCTCAGCCATCATGTCCTCCGTTCACTCCGGGACACCCACTGTCCCCTGCCACCACCACCTCTACAACCTCACAATGAACCCAATAAGCATGCAACTCACCAACATCCTCAATATCTCCATCTCCACAGCAATCGTTCCAGACAGATGGAAACATGCAGACATCAGACCTGTCTCAATAAAGCCATCAACCAGCAGTTCACTATATTCATGGAACAAAAATCCACTACTGGATGCCTCACAATCAGGATTCCATGGCAACCAATGCACTGAGACCGTGCTTATTTCGCCACACACGGCATCAGAACACTCTGCGATCACAGAGAAACTGTGGTCCTGATCCTCCTCGACTTCTGCCATGTTCAACACTGTCTCCCAAAACACTCTCATCAACAGACTCCACAACATAGGCATACAACAAGACGCCATCAAGTGGATCTCCTCCTTCTTTACAGGATGCACACAGAGCATCCGACAGCCTCCTTTCATCTCCGCAGCCAAAGACATCATAAGGGGCTTGCCACAAGGGCCAACCCTCAGCCTTACCCTGTTCCACATCTACAATGCCCCCTCACAGACATAGTCAGATCCCACGGACTCAACATATTTTCCTATGCAGATGACACCCAACTGATCCCCTCGCTCACCGAGGAACCCTCCAATGCCAAAACTAACTTCTGCAATGTCATGACTAACGTGGACAAATGGATCAGAGACAACTGTCTCCAACTCAACTCTGACAACACTCATACTGACCGACCATGTATGCATCATTGGCATATATCCTCGACAGCCAACTCAACATGAAACTACAAGTCAGCACATTTGCATCCTCCTGCTTCCACACACTTCGCATGTGCCACTGAATCTTCAGAGGGATCCCAACCAATACCGAAAGACCGTCACCCAGGCCCTCATTCCCTGCTACCTTGACTATGGCAAAGCCCTCTACAACGGCATCTCCACAAAGACTCCAGATCATAGGGAAAGCTGCAGCCAGACCCATCCTATACCTCACCAAACAAACCAACATCACCCCCAACCTGAGATACCTCCACTGGTTCCTCATCCAGAAGAGATGCCATTCGAAGATTCTCATGCACGCCTATAATTCCCTCCGCGACCTAAGACCTGCCTACAGCAACTATCATTTAAACTCCCACCAACTCATTAGACACCTGCACTCCTCTTCACTCGCCCTCACACACAAACCCTCACCTCTCACATCTTCAGAAGTGGATGCTCCTTCTTCTATATCATTGTCAAGACTTGGAACAACCTTTTTTCCAGCTCTGTACAGCCTCCTCACTGGCATACTTCAGAAAGAGACTCAAAACTTCTTCGATGGAGACACAGAGCCAAGATACCACTATGGGTGACAGTGTTGCACTTTACAAATGCTGTTTGATTTGATGGCTTACCAGAGAAACAGGTAAGTTTCTCAAATCCAAATTTAACTCGCCTTTCACTGCTTCGTTTCTATTCCCATAGGCTACAATCTGCCTCTGAGTGTCAGGGTATAAGCATTATGTTGCTTGAATACATTGTGTGGCCCCTACATAGGGCACACATGTAATGGAGTATGGGGCCCTGGACTTTGCAGAGATAAGGCCACCATTGGAATGTATTATAATGGTGATTTCTACTTGTGTCACATGCATATCTCTATGCAAGGCTCAAGGTCATACTACCTACAATTCGTTCTCAAATCTAATCATGCTATATTTGCATTGTTATGTATAGACTTCATACCATGAGCCATGTCTGTATACTTTTATAATCATTTGAGGATAATGTTAGCCAAGTGTACATCCCACTGATCACTCAGCCACCATCTGTTGTCTGGGATCTAGCTATACCTAACAGACCATTTCAGAGTGCCACACAACCGTGTGTCCACAAATGAAATGGGTAGATGTTTCACATTTCTGAACTGAATTATTGTAAATGTGAGGTTAATGTGGGATAGGTAGTCTAAGCTTTCAGAGAGCAAGGCCTGGCATTGATATGTGGGCAGTCTGGGCCATGGCCCAGCCTGGACCAGAGAGTCTGTGGCAAGAGAACTGATGCACAGAGTAATGTCCCTGTAAACCTGCTGATCCATCGATGTTCCCAGAAAGAGTTATCTGTCCAAAGAGTAGCCCTGATAGCTGTTGCACGGTTAACATGAGTCATGATGACTGAGTTGATCCACTGAGCTGATATTTCTTTCCATTGACCGACCTTGTCAATGTGTCTGTCATTAATAACTTTCCCCTTACTGACACAGGTCTGTTGACACTTTTCCAATAGTGTTGATTCCACTGTTCAGGCCTATGGCACACCTGAGACATGAGTCTAGTGGGATATGTATGAATAGATCCATCTGCTTGGCTATACAATTGTATGTTGAAGGTCATCCCTGTTACTGTGCCCCATATGGCAAAAGGGGTGCCTGTGACGGCACTACAAACAACACAATCTTATTATGACTTACTAGAATTCAAATAAGTAGTCCACATGTCCACACAGCCCCTATAGAGGTAGATTTCATTGCCATACGTACTAGCCCTTAGCTGGTGAACTTTGTATTAGGATGTTGTGTATACTATGGTACTCGTCTCTTTGGACCATAGGCATCAATGCAATGGGCCTGGCAGAAAAGGTGTCTGAACTAAGCATGGGCGGATTTTGCGAATTGGCAATCCGCGAACTTGCGTATTTACGGATTCGCAAGGGTTTCTGCCAGTTCGCGAGGGTTGTGTACCAGTTCGCAATTGCGAACTTACTTGTCGGCTCGCAACGGCCACGACTATGTTGTTTCTACGTCTGGTTCATCATCACAGGTTCACAGCACCCTCTGTTTCACCACTGCCACCCTCTGGTACACCCATGCCACCCTCTGGTACACCCATGCCACCCTCTGGTACATCACTGCCACCCTCTGGTTGGTTTATCACTGTAGAATATGGGGGTGAAAAAAAGCAAGCACACCTGCCCTGCTTCAACTGACATGAATTAATTTGGGGTTGATTAATGTGTCACTGAATTTAAACTTCCAGTCTGGCTGGCACCTGCTTCCTTATCTGTAATTTGCTTTCTGTTGCAGTGCAATTTTTTCACAGGACCTTTGTGGTCTACTTGTAGCTATTCTCTGAGCCTGCTGTGAGGGTCAGAGCAGGGTCATAAAATAGTTGCAAGTAGGCAACTGAACTCTGAAGGGGCCCCTCAGGAAGCACTACAGGGAATGTTTACTAATGATAAGATTGAACTTTTGCACCTGCTGAGTGCTTTCAGTTTTGTCTGTAATTGCTTTCTGTTGCAGTGTCATTTTTTTAACAGGACCTTTGTTGTATACTTGTAGCTATTCTCTGAGCCTGCTGTGAGGGTCAGAGCAGGGTCATAGAATAGTTGCAAGTAGGCAAATGAACTCTGAAGGGGCCCCTCAGGAAGCACTACAGGGAAAGGTTACTAATGATAAGATTGAACTTTTGCACCTGCTGAGTGCTTTCAGTTTTGCAAAAATCCAAATATCCAGCAGCATCCACAAAAAGTAACCCTTCCAGGTCAAGATCCAAATCAAAGTGACCAGCACATGAAGAAAGCACTGGGAGGAGCCTGCTGGACAGGAACAGGAAGTTGGAGACTGTGGGGCACTTCCTTCCTCCCACCCCCCCCCCCCCAAAATGGACTCCTTGCAAAGAAAAAGTGCAGGCAAATGTCAACCTGAGGAGTTATTCTGATAAAAATCATAATTTTCAAGGTTTATGCTGCCTGCTGGTGGATTTCTTGTGCGAAATTGCAAATTTTGCAATCTCGCAATTGCGAGATTGTCGCTGCCCGCCGCATCTACGTGTTCGCAAGTGTTTACTCCTGCGAAATTGTATAGTATTCTAGTTGGCAAGTGCGACCAAGCAAAAAATCCGCTTCGCACGGATTTTACGAATTTTCGGCAAGTTCGCGGATTGCGAATTTGCCGAAAATCCGCAAAATCCGCGAGCGGAACGGATTTTACGCCCATGCTTAGTCTGAACAGTCATGCACATTTAGTTTACCCTTCAGAAGGTAAAAATGGTGTGTTGTGTGTCATGGTACCTAACATCATATTCCATGTAGGATGGGCCTGGCCTACATGATGTTAGCGGGCTGGCTCACTCAGTCAGTTTCGGTCATGACCAGAGTTGGGGTTAGTCATCAGATGACCATAAAAGTGTTTATCCATGCTTTAGTTGTGCTTAGCAGGTGACATGGACACATGTAATATGTTAAATCTTGATGAAGTTAGATGTCAACATAATATATACCAAGCTAACAGTTATCCTTAAACTTACAGTTACAATCTGTTTCTACTTCTATTTTATTCATACAGGTCAACACTCATCAGAAGAAGGTCATTTGGAGATCCATCATCTGCAAGGTGCAGACCCTTGTGGTCTTCAACTAGTGTAATGTAAAGAGGTAGGAGGACCTGCGTTGCTGTACTCGGAAGATCACAGAGGTCCAGCTGTGAAAGTTGCCCTCCACGTTGAAGGTGTGCATGCCTGACCCTGACACCCCGATGACCAGCATACTGGAATGGAATGTTTTTCTTTTATTATTACTTGCTTTATGCACTGTTAGTTGATGGTTATAGTCAGTGTGTTTGTACGGGGTTTATGAGGTCCAAGTACATTTAAAAAAATTAAAACTATTGTAGTACATCGTACAATACTTCCTTAGTGAGTCTTTGGTCATGCACACTCGCTCTTTTCTTCCCATGTAAACATTTATCTGTGAACAGGCCCTCTCAACATTGGCACTTGACATGGGCAACGCCAAAACAGCCAGTACACAATTTGCTAACTCTGACATAGCTTTCTCCATGCCAATACTTGTGCACTTGAAGATTGTGATTCTCTGGGACAGGTTCCGCAACATATGCATTGTACTGGCTGCATATGCCCTCAGTCATTGGAGTGGCCAAAAATTAAGCAGTATTTTTGTAGAAAATGTCCCCTTTATAGAAGGGATCTAGAAAGTGAGGCTTAATTGACTTCAAATGCCATGGTTGGTGAAGGGACATTTTTATGAATCATTGCAAACCATTTCTCATGCATTGTAAATTAAAATTTCCCAAATTGCTTCTCAACATTTCTTTGCTTACCAAGTGGCAAGAATTCTAACATGGAACATGTAACAGTGCCAAAAGTCATTAAACGTGTTGCTCAGCCTACTCTCAATGAGACATCTACACCAATTACACTGTACACTTAGGGCCTGATTCTGATGCAGTTAGGAAATCTTCCCGATCGAATCGGTTTGGAAATGGTTTCCAACCGACTCGGATCGGGGGAGTCTCACCGACAGAGTATGATGCATCCAGATGCTTCCAGATACGATTTGGTAGGACTCGCATTGACACATATGGGAGCCTTTGTTCCTAACTGCATCGCAATCTGGCCCTCACTCAGGAAGACACATTCCTTATCGATTCGGAAGGAGGAAATGCCGTTAGGAGGCCTTCCTAACTGCATCGTAATCGGGCCCTAGGTGGGAATGCTTTCCTAGCCGCATCAGAATCGGGCCCTTAGTAGATAAGAGTGTTTTCAGACTCTAGTTTTTTGATTATGTCTACTATAGCAGTCATGTTTTCCTGTAAAAGTCTCGGAATGCAGTAGAGTGTACTTTTTTTCACATCACTATTAATATGCAACCAAAGATCCTATATCAGAGAAGGAATCAAAAGTAGCCAAAATATCAAATATGATTTTGATATTTCCTTATTCTCTACAGTTTCTAAAATAATTAAATAAAACCTAAAACGTGCATCTTTGAGCCGAAGATCCCAAAACAAAAAAATGTAAAAGGAAGATTAAACATTATTTTAGTGACATTCTTAAACAAGAAAACTCAAGCAGAATAATGTTAACCTAGTTGTTCTTGCTGTTGTGTTGTATAACAAAGTTACACTGTATTCAGGAAGAAACAATAATAACTCTTTCACTCACCTTTTCCTATCTTTAAATGGCATTGAGGTTGTGGCTGTGAAGGTGTTTTTCAGTGTTTATATGTGTACCCTGATGAGGGCTATTTCCCTTTTGGTGGGGTTTTAACAGTTATTAAAACAGGATGGCCTACACATAGGCAACTGGTTCTCCTATTGTGAGGAGTGTTGTACCCTCACTACTGTCTCTCATGTGATGGTGGCCCTATTGCATGTGACATGGCATAGCGTTCACAGTACATACAGTGACTGTGCAATGGGTCTCATTTGTAATTACCAGTTATACATTGAAATGAGAGTGTAAAAATCACTGGTGCTATCATCATTAGTGCCTACATGTTGGCCAGTGTGCATTTGCCAGTTGATGGTTAATCTGTGATGGTCTTTCAATATACTCATTCACTGACTGGTGAAATGCATGGAATATAGTGGTAGTACTGTGGGGATCATATGTGAGTGTCTAGACTGATCATTACAAGGCAATAAGAGTATCCAATAGCAAAGAGAGGTGTGATGTGCCTGCCCATTAGGACTCTAGTGATCCACATCTTCATGTCATAGATGTTCAGGGACACCTAAAACCTTTAAAGGTGTTTCGGCTTATGGATAAACAATCTGTGACTGGTGTCATCACCTGTACCAAGCAGGATAGGGGATGTTCATATGGCTATATGAAGTGTTGTGCTGTGTGAATTCAGAACATTTATCTTCAAAATGTTTGGACATTCTAATATATGGTGGACCAGCATTAACATGCAGAGAGATTTTGGAGAACGTTTTGTTGACTGTGTAGGTAAAAAGTTTAACAGTGGAAAAATCTAGGTTTAGCTGGTCAGAAATAGAATTTTTGGGAAATACGTTTTCTTCTTGGGGAGGAAGGCCCAAACAAAGCCATTCTAGTGACTTTGATACCGGAGTCTAAAAAAAAAGTTATGTTGATTGCCAGCCTAACAGACTTTCACTCAAAGTTTGTGAATGTGTGTGCCACAATTATAGAGTAGTTTATTGAAGAAAATTGTGAAATTTGTCTTGTTTGTGGTGAGACTGAGAAAATGTTTGGCATTGTCAGACTCCAAGTTTAAAGTTCTCCTGTGTTGGAAAGGAATGCCGAGCAGCTGCTGATGCCAGTACCAAGGGTACCTGGGCCATGTTTCAACAGGAGAGTGAGTAGTGGCTTATGGATCAAGAATATTACGGGGATCTGAGGGACAATATATAAATGATTAAATGTATTAATGTCACTTTCTAACGTGCTACTTCTACCAATAGTGCATCTTGGCACTACTCCGAAATGAGCGAAGCCTAGACCTTGCTGGAGAACATCCTTGTTATGATATTTTTCCAGAATGAAAGATGATTTTGAATTTTAGGTAGTGGGAGTAAGTTCCACAATTTTGCTGATGAAAAAGAGAAAGATTAGCCTCTTAGTTAGCAGAGAAAGGTTCGCAGGGTGAAGCTGTCTGTAGACAGGACTGAAATTGTAAAAAGCATGATGTGTGAATCAAAAGATGTGAAACAAAATCAGTTTCCACATCAGCAGCTAGTGCAGTTCCTTGAAGGGTGCTTTTACTAATGAATGCCTAGGGAGATTGAGATCAAGTAGTATGTTAAGAAAATATAAGTTGGTTGTCAAAAGGACTCTTTGGTACTTAATTGAATATACTGGTATAGGCAATGCACGTAGATCCTTAGGCTGTCAGGGTAGGGGACCCAAAAGAGAGGATTGTTTAAAAAAAGTAAGATTTCGGATTCGTTTTGCATGTACTAGTGAAATCTAGATGTTCAAACATAAAGACAATTAATTATGTATCCTCATCATAAAAGACGAGCATAACTCTGAGGGATCATAGTATGGTTGCCAAAGGAGACATATAGATGTTCAATAATGTTAGGTTGAGGAACGAGCCCAGTGGAACACCACATTTGATTGAGAAAGTCAAGGAGCAAAAAGGAGCACAAGTTGAAGTCTGAGATCTCTAGGCTAGAAACCAAAAACAAACTCAGAGCTCTTTTGCAGATACCAAAATACGTTAATGTATCTATAATGACTGGATAAGAGTAAATGCCAATGGCTCCTGAAAGGTCCAAGAGGACCAAGGCAGTTGAACCACCCTGAACTATAATAACTCTGTCATTGGTTGTGGCCACATGTGCTGACTTTGAGCTATGGGGTGACAAGAAATCTGATTGTGTGACATCCAGGAGCACATGCTTCTCTCAGAACGAAGAAAGCTGTGCATTAAAGGCCATTTTGAGGATCTTCGGAGGAAGAGACAGTAAAGAAGTCTATTGTTAGAGAAAAGTTGGGTCAACTATAAGGCTTTTTTAGAAGTGGCAAGATTGTTGCTGTTTTCCAGCTAGTAAGTACTGAGGAGTTTCTAAAGAGTGAATAAGGAAAACTGTGAAAGTGGGTCCAACTTCATTCGCCTACAAGCTGAAAGATATACAGGAGACACAGATCCTCAGGGAAGCGAGATTTTTCTGCACGAAAATGAGAAATTATGAACTGTTAGGCAAAGGGTGTACATTTCTAGTGGTTGGAACCTGAGTGGGAGTAGAAGACGAAATGCTCTGTCAGGTCAGAATGACTGATCATGTAAAAGTCCAAATAAATATTTTCTACCTTTGCGTTAAAGAAGAGCCCCACGTTGTTGCATAACGATTGCAAAAGGATAGCATTCATCTACTTTGTCTATTGACTTCAAAGGCTGATTGCAATGAAAACAATGTTTTTTTTCAGTGTTTTTGGATTTGCTAATAGCACTTGCATAGTGATTTACTTTATGTATTTTAATAAGAAACTAACATTAGTAATAGTGTCCCCATAGAGATTTTGGCTACCGTATTGTATTATGCTCTCCATCTGCATTTAGGTGTTTTTGGCTTCATGGAGGTCTGTGAGTGTTGTCTTGTGGGCATTGCTTGGTGTTTAGGTGCACGGTATTCACGGTCTTTGTCATCCAATTGTTCAAATCTGCTTTGCCTAGGGAATTCATTGCAGTTGAACGAACAACAGGGCCAGCTTTCGTAGTTTTAAGATTGTCAGGTTTTACTTTGGGTCAGGAGTGCAGATAGAGGGCAGAGTAGGATTTAGTGCAGTTATTTCTCACAGCAAAATGGATGGAAATAGAAGTGTGATCAGACCAGGTCAGCAGTAAGTGACTCCTGATTGTAAAATCATTGTGACTTAAAAAGATGGCATTACATGTGTGTTCAGCTCGCTGAGCGGTGGCCCTAACAAGTTGCTGAAAAGCTTGAGCTGACATAGGACCTAGAAGTTTAATAGTTCCTGAGATTTTCCAATTCTCCATGCAGAAGTTAAAGTCTCCTAGTATTATCAAGTTTGTGTACTAAATAGTTTAAGGTGCTAGAAAGCAACACATGGTATAAGTGAAGTTGGATCTGCAACATGGGGGCGACAATATAATTTGGCTCCAGAGAAGCACACAATGAATCACTTGTAACAGAGAAAATCATTGTCTCAGAAGAGAGGTATCCCTCTTCCAATCATGTGAAAATTAGGGGTCTGAATAGATAATGGTGATGCTGTCACCCATTCTACTCAGATGGTCTGTACTCTTGATTGAATTATCAGTTGGGATAGTGGCTAGGATATCTGGGCCAGGAATTTCTGTGAACAGTATTTCTATGGTGAACAGAATATCTGGCCTACAGGATTCCAATAACATTTTAGTTGCTTAGCTTGTATTTTTCAAACAAAGGTTTGGGGGGTTAATAAGACAACTAAATAAGTTATTGGCAGACAGCAGTGTGACTATGGGTCTAGGTAGACCATAACTAAGTGTAGGAGTGAAATGAGAGTCGCATGTTGCACATCTTATAAAGGTGGCAAGAAGATAGTCAGCTTTGAGACAATCTGGTTTAAACACACCCTTAAGCTTGAGGCAGCAGAGCTGCGTGCTTGAATAATTTAGACATGCTTATTGACGGTGGTGTCGAAAACCAGCGTTTCCAGCACTGAGTGCATTCAAGGAGCAGATGGGCGCAGACAAGTATGCCTTCAGCATGCCAGCTTCCCAAAATTAAAGCCCGTCAAAATGGGAGTCCATGGCTAGCAGTTTATGTGATTGATTCAGCAAAGCAAGATAGGAAAAAAGTACAAACTTGCTGGAGCCCAGCCAGACAAGTTTCGTCTAGGTTTTTGCCGTCAAGCAGGGCTCACTTGGAAAAGAACAGAAACTAAATTAGCAGTTTGAAATTGAAAACATAAAGGCAAGATTAAAAAATGTTTGGTGCTCCAAGATTGCAAACTGTTATTTGAAGTAGAGGCAGGCACCTCCACCAAACAGTTGTTGAAGTACTCCTTTAATGAAAACAAACCACCCCTAGGACAATGCTGGCAGAACTTCTCTGAAGAGCTGGTCATCTCAAAGTGATGCACGTATCTATTGCAGATGTGCTAGCCGTTCAGAATCAAATCCTACCATATCAGGGAAGCAAGAATAGTGACTGACCTGATCAGATCAGGAAAGTAAAACAAGAGGGTAAAAAATGTAAAACCTAACTGGAGCCCAGCTGCTCCAGTCTTAACTAGGAGTTTTCACTTCCAGCACAACCTAGTTGAAAAAGAATAGAAATTAAAATGACAGTATGATATTAAAAGCATATAAAAGAAATATTTGCTGCTTCAAGATACTGGCTAATGTTTTTGCAGTTTAGCCAGGTACTTTTCACTAAAGAGCTGCTTAAGCATTCCTACAAGGAAAATAAACGATAATTTGAGCAATGTAAGCAGAACTTCTCTTGAGTGCCAATAATCCCTAAGTGAAGTATTCTTCAACTGATTAAAATGTTTAAGAGTGGTTATGAGCAGCTGAGCACTATTGCATGTTTAATAATATGTTATTACCAGTGCAGAGACAGAATATTGAGTACGAAATATCGAGTTGCACAAATATAGAGTTGTTAATATCGTGAATCAGAAATATCAACAGCAAGAATAACGTGGTCAAGAATATAGACTTAAGGTAAGTAATATCGAGTGTTGAATATCGTTTGCAAAAATATAGTTGTTACAAATATAATTTTTTATTATTGTTATGTATTTTAGTATGTTTTTTATATGTATGTGGTGTATGTTTTTTTGTATAGGAATTGTTTGTATTTTTAATATATGTGTTACATTTTTAATAATTATTTTTAAAAAGATGTTTGAATTTTGCACTTTTAGTTCCGTAGCGGGTTGTGGGTTTGCAGGGGAATAGGGTGGGAAATAATTTAATTAGATTAAATGTATAAAAATACTTTGTATTTGAATTTTGAGTTTTTAGTTCAGTAGCGGGTTGTGGGTATGGAGGGGAATAGGGTGGGAAGTAAGTTAATTATTTACAATGTATTGATTCATTCATAATTATTAATATTTTATTATTTGAAATCTTATAGTGTTAAAAGTGTAAAGTAATTTATTTAAATTAATTAATAATTGGTTATTAATTTATTTTAATTAATTAGTTATTATGGTAAAATTGTAATTATTTTTTATATGTGTGTTGAGGTGTTTATAGGAGTAAAGAGTAGGAAGTATTTTGTGTTTACTTCATTATATATGGTTGTTAATTAATGTCAATTAAGTGGTTTTTTGTTGTTGTGTGTGTGTTGTTTTTACTATTAAAGAGGTAAAGGTTGGGTATTAAATACATGTTAATTATTTAAATATTAGTTGTTAATAGTAATAGTTTTTAATTTTAAAATAAGTTTTAATTTTTTTATTATTGTATAGTTTAATTTAGGTGTGTGTTGTGGACATGAATGTGTTAAAGTGTGTGTAGTCATTTAATGTTTATTATTTGTTATTAATAAAAAAAAAAAATCATTATTATGTTAATGATGTAAATAAATGTAATTACAAATGTTGAAGTGTTCTGTTATTGGTGTGGTGTTATAGGGTAGGAAATAAAATCAATACTTTGATGTTTTAATATTTTTTTTTATTTGTAAATATTTTCTAGTTTAAAATAATTATTTTTTAGTATTCATTATTTTATTGTTTATATTATGTGTAGGTTATTGCTATATGTAATTAGTATTATAATATGTGTTATTTTTATATGTTGGATATCTTTTTTTGGATTTTGCTTAATAATTTATTTTAATTTTATTTTTTATATATTTTCTATGTGTTTGAGTGTGACTAGTAATGTATTTGTCTCTGCTATACAATACTTTCCCTACTGTTGCATTCAAAGGAGTGGGAACAGTCATTTTTACCCCTCCACTACTCAGCACTTTCCCTACTGTTGCATTCACTGGAGTTGGAATAGTAATTTTTACTCCTCTGCTATCCTGCACTTTTCCTACTTTTGCACTCACTGGAGTTGGAATAGTGATTTTTACCTCTCTGCTATCCAATATTTTGCCTACTGTTGCACTCTCAGGAGTGGGACTAGTCATTTTTACCCCTCCCCTGTCCAACATGTTCCCCCCTGTTGCTCTCACAGCAGTGGTATTAGTACGTTTTACCCCTCTGCTAACCAATACTTTCCCTACTGTTGCACTCCCTACAGTTCGAATAATAATGTTTACCTCTCCGCTATCCAGCACTTTCCCTACTGTTGCACTTGTGGAGTGGGAATAGTAATGTTTACCCATCCTCTATCCAATACTTTCCTTACTGTTGCACCCAGTGGAATTGGAATAGTAATTTGTACCCCTCTGCTATCCAACACTTTCCCTACTGTTGCTCCTACTGGAGTGGGATAGTACTTTATACCTCTTTGCTACCCAACACTTTCCCTACTGTTGCACTCACTGGAGTGGGAATAGTAATTTTTTTCCCTTTGCTATCTAACAATTTCCTTACTGTTGCTCTCACTGGAGTTGGAAGAGTAATTTTTAGCCCTCTGCTATCCCACACTTTCCCTACAGCTGCTCTCACTTGAGTGTGAAAAGTAATTTTTACCCCTCCGCTGTCCCTCACTTTCCCTACTGTTGCACTGTTTGGATTGGGAATAGTAATTTTTACCCCTCCGCTATCCAGCACTTTCCTTACTGTTGCACTCGTGGAGTGGGAATAGTAATTTTTAACCCTCAGCTATCCAATACCTTCCTTACTGTTGAACCCACTGGAGTGGGAATAGTAATATTTTCCCCTCCGCTATCCAACACTTTCCCTACTGTTGCTCTCACTGGAGTGGAAAAGTATTTTTTCCCCTCCGCTATCCAAAACTTTCCCTACTGCTGCTCTCACTGGAGTGGGAAAAGTAATTGTTAGCCCTCCGCTATCCCACACTTTCCCTACTGTTGCACTGCTTGGATTGTGAATAGTAATTTTTACCCTCTCCACTATCCAACACTTTCCCTAATGTTGCTCTCACTGGAGTGTGAAAAGTAGTTTTTACCCCTCCGCAGTCCCCTACTTCCCCTACTGTTGCCCTCACTGGAGTGGGAAAAGTAATTTTTACCCCTCCACTATCCCACACTTTCCGTTCTGTTGCACTGTTTGGATTGGGAATAGTAATTTTTACCCCTCCGCTAATCAACACTTTCCTTACTGTTGCACTCACTGGAGTTAGAATAGTAAATGTATTTATTTTGCTGTCCAACACTTGTCCTACTGTTGCACTGATTGTATTAGGCAATTTAAGTGTAAATATTTATTCATAGTTTAATGTTTTAATTTATTCTAGATTTTTTTGAAATATTTTAAATTATTTATGTATATGTTTTTTGATATAATTTTAAAGTTTGAAAAATAAATTAAAGATAATAGTTTATTAATTATTTTAATGGAAATATATATGTATACATCATTATGTGTGTGTGTTTCTTTTTTTACGTTTATTTGTAATATTTTGTTAAAATGTATATTACATGTAATTTATTTTGTTAAAATTAATAATATTTAATATAAAATATTTTATTGTATATATCTATTTAAATCGATATTTTTCACATCTATATTTTTTACATCAATATTTTCGGTTCAATTTTTTTGTAAGTACCTGTTTAAGTATAGTAGTCAATATTTTTGTTGGCTATATTTTTTACATTTGTATTTTTTACATCGATGTTGTGTCACTGAGCCATTATTACAATTCCCTCCAGATAGCCAAACCCCCACTGTGCATGGCCTTTGATTGCTGGGCTGATGCCAATTCCAGTGGGTGCCTAACCTTCCATCATATGTAGCATGAGGTCAACCGCAGGGTCTGGCCTCCTCCAATGAACACCTACTTTACTTAGGGGTCCATTAGGATGGTGGGCGGACTTTAGTTCACCCGCCACCCTAGCGGCGCTGGGACCGGCCGCCAGCGGTGCGGTGGTCCCAAACCGGCAATTATGACGCGACCGCCACCGCGGGGTCGCATTTCGCATCTTTGACATTGCGGCACCCGCCTCAATGCCTAAGAGGCATGTTATGCTTTGCCCTGCACATCGTGGCAGGCACAGTGCGGTGCGTGCCACCTTGTGCATGGCAATGAAGGGGGATACCATAGGTACCCCCAAGTGCAGCTCCCAACCCCCCCCCCCCCCGGAGGCCCACAACGGGCCACAACAGCATTCCCCTGCCGGCCTTTCCATGGCGCAAAGCCGCCATGGAAAGGCCTTTTGAACCCTGCATTATATTATGGATGGCGGTGCCTTCTAGGCACCACCACCATATCATGGGATGATTGCCAACCGGCAGAAAAGCAGTGGACTTTCCCTCTGCCGTGGTTTTCCCTGCCATGATATTGTGGAGCGGGTAAATACAGTTGGGGTGGCGGGCGGATCGCCGGCCTGGTGGTGGAAATCTGCCCATCATTGTAATCACCCCCTTATTTTTTTTTTACTTGGAGTAATCTTGCAGGACTAAGGGATAGATCGTACTGGCTCTTACAAGAGTCCATTGGGATGATGACAGCCCAAAAATATTTCCTTTTACATTTGGCATGCTTTCTGGGTAAAAATCAAGCTTTCATCAAATTGGGTGTAAGTCAGTTCACTCATTTTAGGTGTAACATTGTTCAAAAATTCCTATGCAAATGGCATATTATTTATATTTATATATACATTCACTGAAGAAGCAAAAGGTTAAAGGGGCATTATTGTTAGTTAACACGCCTCGCCCTGTACACTGTTGTTATTAATTATGTAATCTCAGATGTTATTAATGCAGTCATAGAACATGTCATGAGTGATATAATGTGTGAGGGCACATGCATTGCATGGCGAGGTCGTGAGATTTAGTTACTTTTTGTCACAATTTTGTTGTGTCAACGATTTGAAGATGATTCACCAGGGCACCACGCTGTGGCTCGCAGTAGGGCAGTAATCAATCAATCAATCACAAATAACTTTATTCTATTTAAAATGTAAATCATAAAATCACAGTTGATAACATTCGATTACATACAATTACAAGCAACCAGACATAAGAGAATAAAAGGGTTAAAAAGATTTTCAATCAAGTTTAAAAACTAGGACTCATGTTTCACCTTGTTTTCCTTGAGTTAATAACACATTTCAAGTATGTAACCTCGGAAGTTGTAAACATTTCATTTTCTAAAAGCTGTAAGGCCAAAAATGCTAAGCGACATTATGTCAAGCCCAAAGTTTTTAAAATTTGGCACAATCAATCTTTTTTTTGGTGGGAAAAAAACGTAGAAAATAAAAGGATGTGCATCATAGACTGTTGTGATAAGTACTCGCATGGGCAAGCATCCAGATGTTTGGACTAGTTGTTTGTGATTGGGAAGCTTGTAAGTCTACGAAAAGACCCCAGGCAGAAACGAGTCAGCAACATCCTATCATAACTCCCAAATACATACACAAGGTAGGGTTGAAGACCGTGACATGACATCAACAACTGAATTTCCAGGACCGCAGTTTTAACAATTTCTTGTGAAAGTCTAATTGACTGTATATGAGCTAAACTGTCTGCTTTTAATGTTTTTCTCGAAATTGATTCAGTACTATCCAGCCTAGCAAAATATTCAGGATGGCCAATATCACTCATACATTTTCTGATGTAGTTTAGCCAGGGGATAGAAGATACCCTATGCAGCCTTAAAAAGGCATGAATGATGTCACTATTAAAACTAGTATGTATTGTCACCAATTTCGGGTGCCATAACCGACTTGGTTCAATTTTATTGAAATAGGAAATATGAGAAATCCCAAGCTCAGAGTGACAAAAAACATTAGCGGTGCTGTTGGGGACCGCCAATTAATATCTTGTGAATACGTTCTAAAATAATTGTAGGGGCTGGGCGTATGTCCCCAAATGCCTGCTCCATACATAGCTGTAGTAATACACTTGCTTTATACATTTTTATTAGATCCGGCACTGGTCTTCTGCCCAATCTTCTAGCTAAGTTGACCAGAGCACAGGTAGCTTTAGAGAACAGCAATTTTCGGGCTAAAACTGCAAAAGACCACATGTCCCTCTAAAGTCAAAGTGGATGCCCAAATACGGAGTGCCCCTTCCCGCACAAAAAATCCTCCTTACAAAGCAGGCACCCTTGCACCATAATGGCACTAGTCAGCCTAACAGGTGCAGGGAAAAAGGCAGGAATGTGCCCTATTGACTTAAATATAGCACATTCCTACCCATTCCCTGTCCTTACTGTTACAAGCCCAGTGCTCCAACATTCCAATGTCTTTCAAAATGTAGCACAATTTTTCCCTTAGTGACTGGAGTGTTCTAATAGCCACAGAGCCTTCTGCTTCAGACTATACCGGTTTCTAAAGGCCCTCTCTCTGCTATAGGCCCTCGCCTGGGACGTGGGCCCACAACTCGGGTTCAGGGACTTTAACAAACGTAATATTCTGAGGCATTGGGCTAAAAAGCTCTATATTCCACGCCTATTACAAAGTCTGTAATTAAATAATCTTATGAGTGTCAATCAATAACGTAACTCAGATAGAGGCTGGTTATATTTGTTTGAGATTACTTTTTGAAAATAATCCTACAAGTATTATGATCCATTGACAGAGCGTATTCATTTAACTTATTCTGACATCTGGAACGTTAACTTTGTTGCTCCATACTTATGTGTTGTCACGTTCATTAATATCATACTTTATTTCTTTGCAATCTTCCCGGGGTACGCTCCAACCAATCCTTAATTTTCCCAATTACATTGCCTTTGATTTCCATGTTTGCATTTTTCGCTCTTATACTTTCTAGTTCCAATTTCACCCATTTAGATTTCTCCCTTTCATTTATTTCAGGAATGATTCCCATTTGAACTAATACCTAGAATCCCCAGTAATTGCTACTGTTTTGCGAACCATATCTGTCATGGATGGTTTGAAACTGATGTCCGTGTAAAGAAAACAAGTTTTCCCATTGCAATCCTGCACAACCTACGCTGAAGCTTCGATTCTTTCTGTTCCTTTGTTCACAAATGGGTGCAGATAACTCCCAGAGAGCTACATGGGTGCACATAACTCCCAGAGAGCTACGCTTCTTTATGTTCCTTTGTTCACAAATGGCTGCACATAACTCCCAGAGAGCTATAGAATGCTCAAGAAAAAGGCCCGATAGAGCATCCTGTTGACCCCTGCGCTGGTGTCAAGAAACTTGAAGAACCTCACTGCAATGTTATTTTTTAAGAATATAAACCGATGTTACATATTTCTATTTCAGCCACTTAAAAGTCGCCGCTTTCTGTGCTTTTTTATCAACATGGAATATATTGTGGCATCTATACTCTCATGGCTCTTTATCATTCTCAAAGGAAGCGAGGTTTATCTATTGCTTTGTGCACTTTGATATAGTTTTATTGATAGACATTTGTGAAGTGCGTGTAAAGTGTTAAAGCTTATGTTGGCCTTTGAAAACTCTTCTTGCTTGAAAGGTGAGCAGTGACAGATAACCCTTTCAACATTTCAAGCAGATTTTCATTCAGCAAGTCTTCAATTCCCCTTCACATGCATCAAACTCAGCAGAGTCCAGAAAAAACAGCAGAACACATTTGATGAAACTGAAAGACAAGTAGAGGGTGAGAAAAGGTCATGAGAAAAACAACTGAATATAGAAAACCCGACCAAGATTGTGTGCAAATATTATCACTTTGATTGACAATGTTACATTAGAGTGAAAAACAGATAGAAAAAGCGACAATGTGAGTTACCTTGTCAAGGTGCCAAATTGGTAAACTGACCCTATGAAAGAATTTGAGACCTATGAAGCCTTGCTTATTATCATGGATATTTGACATTAAAAAACACTATTGTAAACCGATGCATTTCAATGTTTAAGGAATAATGCTTTGCACGTCAATGAATACCTTCTCCTGCAAATGAAGGCTGTTATATTAATGATTCTTATTTTATTACTGTATTTGCTAATTTTGAGGTTGCAATGTTTATTCGTAGAAATGTGTTAGAAGGGTTGCTGTTTCAAAATACTGCTATTATATTAAATTGCTGCAATATTTTTCTTTCATTCACTTGCCGTGTACCACTCATATGGCTGAAAACGGATCTTTCAGTAAAGAAAATGGACAGAAACTAAATCACAAATAGGATCAATTCATAGAATGGCCCATTTGTATATCTTTGATATTTTATGTAGTGCCAAGATGCATTTCATACTTAGCAAAGCACTTTGAGATCTGAGAGAGCGATAACACTTCTTTAGCCCACATAAGGACTTTAAAGGGCCTGGCTGGTGATGGCCTTTCGAAAAACAAGGGACGTGATGGAGGACACACTGCACACCACGCAGACGTTTAACTCTTGGAATTCCAATCAACATGCGGGCAACAGTAACGTTGTTAAATGTAAAGTTGTAGAGCCAGATGACCAGGCGTATGCAAGTATAGACCAATATAGAGAGTTAGAACCTGATTTAGAGAAAGGTGATAACTGGATTCCTCCCCAAAAAAGGCCCATTGCAATCTTTTGTCCCCTACTGTCCTAGTTCAAGAATGGATTAAGGATGTATTGCTTTTGAAAGAGTAGCCCTCGCCACCACTATTGATAGAATTTATTTAGCAGCTAATATGGCAACTGAAATAGCATTAAGGGGCTGTGCTATTTAGGGGACCATGGTAATAGAGCGAGGTCACAGTGGTGGAGAGAGGAGATGGAGATCAGGGCCAAAGTCATATCCAAGTGTGCAGTGAAATGAGTGGAAGGGTGAAGCAATGCTGAGTCTGCATCTGGCGGGCTACCCTTAGCCTGTTTGTACGATGTTGTGCTCCACCAGTCTAGTGGGTTTTCAGGCAAGCTGCTAACATATATACTAGGCTCTTAGCAACAGAGACGCTGGCCCTATAGGGAGAGGCCAGATCTACATTTACAAATTTACATTCAACCGCACAGGCAGACACGCACTTCTTCACCTCCAGACACCTCCACACACATGCAACATAAACATGTACCTATGGCCTGAAACCCCACCTTTTTCTTTCACATACCTGACTGCTATTCACAGAGATAGTATTCTAATGAATGATGTTGCAATAGCAAATTTCTTCATTTGTAAACAAAACCAAATGTTTTAATTAATGTGCAAAAGTCTATTCTTAAATAAGACGCATAAAATAAATGTACACTTTGTTGTAGGTAATCATACTTAGGGCCCGATTACGATCTTGTCAGGAAGGCCATCCCAGAGCTGTTCGGAGTCGGACCTTCCAACCGACTCGTACCGGGATTTGGTTTTACCACACGACGCAATACAATGCCAAAAACCTTTTACTGACTGAACAACTTGATCACTCTGAATCCGTCTTCATTTTCCTAACGAGAAATATCCAGAAACTCAGAATGGAGTCATCCAGAGGTACTCCACATGCCGAATCTGACCTAACAAGTACAGTATGTACTTCATATGCGCTGAATCGGTAGCAACAACCAATACATCAGAGAATCCCGAAGAAGAGCATTTCAGCTTTGATTTGCACCGCAACATGATTCCTACGAGTGAGACTGTGCAGCCATCTATCCCATCATGCACATCATCCCTATCCTCTACATCTACAATGAATACTTCAAATTCAAAAGACGTGTTCGTCGCCGACAGTAAATTAGACACCTACCCCTACACAATAACGATGGGGTGAAAAAATGCAGGAATGCAGAGGAAATTTTAGGGGGACTAATACTTCCAGCAATTCAGACCTAAAGGGGGAACTGGGGGGCTAATACACCCAGCAATGTCCAGCCAAAATTGAGAGGTGGAGGTTTAACACTCCCAACAATGTAAAGGCAAATCTGCGGTTGTGGGGGCTAGTACCCCCAGCAATATAAAGGCAAATCTGGGGTTGGAGGGCTAATACCCCCAGCAATGTAGAGGCAAATCTGGGGTTGGGTGTCTAATACACCCAGCAATGTAGAGGCAAATCTGGGGTTGGGGGGCTGATCACCCCAGTAATGTAGAGGCAAATTTAGGGTTGGGGGCTAATACTCCCAGCAATGTAGAGGCAAATCTGGGGCTGGGGGCTAATACCACTAGCAATGCAGAGGCAAATCAGGGGTTGGGGGCCAATACTCGCAGCAATGTAGAGACAAATCTGTTGTTGGGGGGGCTAATACTCCCAGCAATTTAGAGACAAATCTGCGGTTGGGGGGCTAATACTCCCAGCAATGTATAGGCAAATCAGGGGTTGGGGGGTAATACTCCAAGCAATGTAGAGGAAAATCTGGCATTGGGTGGGTTAATACTCCCAGCAATTTAGAGGCAAATCTGCGGTTGGGGGGCTAATACACCCAGCAATTTAGAGGTAAATCTGGGTTGGAGGGCTAATACTCTCAGCAATGTAGAGACAAATCTGGGGTTGGGGGGCTGATCCCCTCAGCAATGTAGAGGTAAATCTGCCATTGGTGGGCTAATACTCCCAGCAATGTAGAGGCAAATCTGGGGTTGGGGGGCTAATACTATCAGTAATGTAGCGGCAAATCTGGTGGTGGGGGCTAATACTCCCAGCAATGTAGAGGCAAATCTGGGGTCAGGAGTCTAATACTCCAAGCAATGTAGAGGCAAATCTGGGGTGTGGGGGATAATACCCCGAGAAATGTGTACTTGAACAATGTAACTGTTGCTCATGCAAAGTGCCTCAATACCTACAGGTGAAGTACATGCAGCAGGAATTTTTGAAATGTCAACCTCAAAGATAATTTTGCAGGTAATGCATTCCCACACTGTGGCAGCAAAAGTAACTGGCAACTTTGAGTAATGGGCAGAGGGAGATGCTGGTGCTCTAGGGGCTGTTGAAAAACCAATAAAGTCTCATCATCTACTAAATGGTCCCTTACAGACATGTGAAATACTCAGGTGCTGATTCAGAAACATGACAGACCAGCCGCAAACAGAAGTTCAAGGACTGTACGTGTGTGTGTGTAAGCTGTCTCAGCCTGGGCTGACACACGACAGTGTGGACTTTGATCAGAAAGTGTTCTACATAGGCCTGGATTGGCTATGTGTGAAATTGGACATTAGTCTATGGACATTAGTCAATGGGCGGGGGCTTCAGGGTCACCTTTAGGCCACAGTTTTAGGGTATCTGTAAAACACACCAAGAGACTGACTTACTTCACCAATCTCCACCAGGCCACTGTAATATGCAAGTATGTGCTGTAAATTGAGGCTGGGGGACAGCCTTTGGGGCATATTCACCTTTGGGCACTGGCTTGTGTGTCTTGACAGAAGCAGCGTCATCTCTCCCATACACCTATCACTTTCAGGTCATGGCAGGTACAGGGAGGTTACGTTGTATGGAGGGGCCTTGCAGGGAGGCAAGTCTAATTTGGAAAGTACAACCTGCACACCACCCTCTTGATCAGTGTGCCTTTCTGAAACCTCACTGGACAGGTCAAAGCACAGAGGCTACAATGAAAGAGATGATCACAGAATGTTTGCCAATTACTTTCAGAGTGCCAAAGTATTATTCTGATCCCAATCTGACCACGGATCCCTAGCATGTTGTGCATGTCCAATGAGGGAATGTCATCATCAGGTAGGTACACTTAGCCCACCAAATACTATTCGAAAGACGCTTTTGACGGTGGAACAGGAATCGTCATGCCACAACACACACTGAAACATTGCAGGGCAACAGATCTCCAATGTACTCACAAAAGTATGACACTGTGATGCCTCTGTGTACATTAATGCACAGAGGATATTGGCCCAGACAACACACTACTTCAAAGACCCATCCACTCTGTACTGATTGCAGTGCCTCCCAATACAACAACGTAGAAGTGGTTGTGTCACATTCATCATTGAATTATTTGTAGCCAAAATCCATCTTGGTTTTGAAAGAAGCATGGGGTAACAACAAGGTAGGATACAGTCAGCATTTGTGTACTGTGGGCGCTGCACACAACTCCCAATATGTATATTTACACTGTCATCATATGAGAGGATCACTGAAATAATATTGATGACACAAATATAGAACTACCATAATATCGAGGACAAAATATAGAATGCAAAAATATCGAATTCCTATCTCCAAACAGGTAAGTACAAAAATATCGAGTCAAAAATATCATTGTAAAAAATATAGTTAGCCAAAATATCGATTTTTTTTAAATGTCTTAAAAGTAATTAAAAATTAATGAAATCATAAATATAATTAACTTAATCATACTTAAAATACTTAACCTTAAAATTAATAAATAATTAATGTAAGTCAAAAATAAAAAAAATTGCTAATACATATATATATATATATATATATATATGAACGTAACTCGTCACAAAGACCAGGCAACCGCCAAAGTTCTTTCCACAAACGACAAAAGCAGACCAGAATTCTGTGCTAATTCAAGGTGGTTTTATTTCTCCAGCCAGCCAGCCGCCATTACGCGTTTCGCTTCCAACGAAGCTTGATCACAGGGCAAGTTGCGGTAAGCAGTGACCAGTATTTAAAGTGCCAGTGCATGGGTAATACAGAGTATCAAGTGAACAACATGGAAAAAATACTATTCAATGGCTGTGCACATAATCGATGCAAATTCCACATTTGAATAATTTTAAGATGAATAAATATGGTAAACTCATATAAAATTCCTAATATCATGTTACAAATGATTACTATTTTCTTTAAAAAAAACTCATTTACGATTTTCAAAAAGATTCCTCCTCGTACATTATTACGACTGCAGAAATAAATTCATTGCTAATACATATTTTAATTCTTAGCTGCAGAGGAAATGATTGTAGATCTCTCCATTCAACTCTATAGCCATTTATGTCAATAGTTAATATTGCCCAAGTGGGCTCAAATCCAATTAGTTGTCCAACTCTGACCACAAATCACATAAATGTTCTACTGGTCCCTAAGAGTCATATTCAGTTTAAATAACTAGAAAAGTGCTTGTGCTAGTGCAAAGAAAAGGTTTAAGTACCAAGAACCGTCCCGGTTTGACCCACCACCAATTAAAAACTCAATCATTTAGGGCCCGAAACTCATCATTAACAAATTGATTCAGCAAAACATTACTATACAGTACAGGCGATTCTTAAAAACAACATATCAGAATTTTGTAAAACTAGCAATAACGTGACCCAAAGTAAACAACTTTAAGACATGGATGTGTATTTCCATTGTTAAGGCCTAGTTATTGTAAACAAGTGTGCAAATCTTCAGTGGCATTCAAACCATTTGGTTGTTTACTGTCTAACTCCAGAATATATCTCGTTTCGAGGAGTCGAAGCCTCGCTTCTCTGTCACCTCCTCTTTTCAGAGGCCACACTGAATCAATGACCTAATACTGGAGCTCAGATGGATTTGACTTGTGTGATTCCTCGAATTGCCTGGCTACCGGATAGGCCTGATCTTTACCGATAATAGCCCTTATATGCTGGAGTATTCGTTTGTGAGCCGGTAATTTGGTACTTCCCACGTACCTAAGCCCACACGAACACTCCAGCACATGAACCGCATAATCTGTTTTACATGTTAACCGTTTTGTAATCTCTCGCGGACATTGTGCAAATGGGCTAATGTAATTGCTCTTGTTACATCCATACCGGCAGGCCTTACACTGAATACATTTTCTAAAGCTTTTACTGAGAGCCCCCCAAGTGTTAGACATCTGTGGTTCCAAAGATTTAGCCATTGAGGTACATCTTCTAAACGTAAGCATAGGTTTTTTCGGAACTCTCTGACCTATCACTGGATCCTCTTTCACGAGGTTCCAATTCTGATACAAGATTTTTATTATGTCAGAGTGTTGCCTGCTCTATGTCACAATCATGCGTGATTGTATCTTGTCATCTTGTGAGGCAATAGCTACAACCCGTGGTTTGGGAATTAAAGCCTCGTCACGGGACATCTGTTGAGTCCTCCTTAGTGCTGACTCAACTATGTTCTTCGAGTAACCCCTTTCTAGGAATCTTTGTTTGCTAGCCTCTTGCGGAACCACACATTCATACTCAATGCTGCATAAACGTTTGATCCGCAGCATTTCCCCATAAGGGATGCTGCGGATCAGATGACGTGGATGGTAACTCGTAGCGTGTAGAATGGTGTTGCCAGCTGTTGACTTTCTGTAAAGTTTAGTCGCTAAGGTGTTGTTATGCACATAAACTTGCATATCCAGAAAGCAGATGGAAGTCGCATGAATGTGAGATGTAAATCTAAGGTTCAAGCCAATGATATTCAACTCATTGACAAATTCACTAGCTGCTTTCTCCATACCCCGCCAAACAAAAAACAAATCATCAATGTAGCGGAGATACAACACAATATTTTGTGCCATGATGTCCCGGAGCTGTCCTGACAGGACCAGTTCCTCCCACAGTCCCATGTGTAAACATGCATAACTAGGGGAGAAACAGGCCCCCATCGCGGCCCCCCTGGTTTGTTGATAAATCTGGTTATTGAAAACAAAGTAATTTTGCTCTAAACACATCTTTATCATTGAAAGCAACATTCTATTGTGAACTGCACAATGCATCGGGCGTTTGTTCCAAAAAATATTCCACCGCCTTCAAACCATCAAGATGACCAATAGAGGTATACAGGGAGGACACATTTAAAGTCATTAAAAACATATCTGGACACCACTGAACACCTTCAATTTTACGGATAAAGTCAGAAGAATTCTGAACATAGGACCTCAGTCCCTTGACCCATATATATATATATATATATAAATGTAATATTAATAAAAAATATACAATATTTTTAACGTAGGATAGCGGAAAGGGTAACATTTACTAACATCACTCCAGAGAGTGCAACAGTAGGGAAAGCGTTGGATAGCGTAGGGGTGAAAATTACTATTATAACTCCAGAGAGTGCAACAGTAGGGAAAGCGTTGGCTAGTGGGAGGGTAAAAATTACTATTCCCACTCCAGAGAATGCAACAGTAGGAAAAGCGTTGGATAGCGTAGGGGTAAAATGACTATTCACACTCCAGTAAGTGCAACAGTAGGGAAAGCGTTGGATAGCGTAGGGGTAAAAATTACTATTCCCTCTCCAGAGAGTGCAACAGTAATTAATACAATTAACAATTATAATTGGTCATGACTTTTTATTAATTGCTTGATTATCAATTATGTTAATTTTATTAATTTGTTTTCTGTAGCGGGTTGTGGGTTTATAGGGGATTAGGGTGGGAAGTAATGTAATTATAATTGATTAAATGTTTTAATTTATTTATTGGTATTTATCTTGAATTAATTGTTAATTAATATTTAATTGGTAATTAATTAAATTATAATTGGTAATTAATTTGTATTAATTGATTAATTGATAATTATGTTAATTTTATTAATTTATTTTCTGTAGCGGGTTGTGGGTTTAGACGGGAATAGGGTGGGAAGTAATTTAATTGTAAGTAATACATTTTTTAAATGAATGTATTAGTATTTATTTTTAATTAATTGTTAATTACTTTTTCAATTGCTAATAATTAATTGGTAATTGGTATTTAATTGGTATTAATAGGTAATGATTTTAATAAATATTTTTTTTAAAATATTTTTTATTGATTAATTATTATATTATATTAAATTTGTATTCCCCAGCAGGTGATAGCTGACTCCTGTCCAGTTCTTGCAGGAGACCGGAGCAAGCACGTGACCGTCAGCGGTAGAGACGGCGGCGGAGCGGAGTGGTGCAGCGGGAGGCCAGCGGCTAGCAGCCTGGAGAAACAAAACCTGAAACCCGAAACCCGAAAACAGATGTCGAGAAGAACTGTACCAGCTTGCCACTAACCGGGTGCCGTCTATCTGTGCTAATCCGCGAAAGCCGTGAGCTTCCAGCTACGGGCTGCACAAGTGCAATAGGAGGCGCGAACAAAGCGCAGCAGGAAGTTACACTGTGTGCACAACTGAGAGACTCTAACCAAAGAGCCGCGGCGTAGGACATAGAGCCGTGGTGCCGTTGGTGCTGCGGGGGCTGCGCCATTGCCACGAGTGCTCTGGGAGTGCTCCGAGTGGGCTGCGAGTGCTGCGGGAACTACAAACGGACTGACACACGAAGCAGCAAAGGAACTCCAAGACTGCAGAGTAGAAAGCAGACTTTGCTGCGGCCGCCAGAGAGCACCGATGAGCCGAGAGGCGAGATCGGCAGAACGCCAGACTGAGCTGAGCTGAACGCACAGGCCACCGCAGGAAAACGGGCTACAGGGCCACGGGGGCTGTGAGGCCACTGGCGGTCGGGGGTACGGCTGCCGTGAGACACGATTTGCCCTGTCTAGCCCTGAGAAAATACCGTACTGCTGGAGGACCGCGGAATTCACTTGCTGGATACTGCCCGCCGACATCCACCCGCTGACACTATCGAAGCTACGGAAGCTGAAGCTGCGGACCTCGCCATAACATCTCCCCCTCAACCGTAGCTTCTGGGCTATACCTCCGCCGCCCTTGCCCAGGCCCCAGGCTCCTGGACCTGGCTACTGCAGGGGGGCTTTTGGATCACCATCGGACAATTCCTCTGTCTGCTGGACTCTACAACCGCTACAACAGCAACAGTAGTAGCGTTTCCGCTAACCTGGCCAGACCTCTATTTTTCACGGTTAACCACAGCTGAGCTCGGCTGACCTGTCCTGGACCTGTCCCACCTCATTTCAGAGCCGCGGATAGTGGTGCCTGACACCAGGTCGAGGCAGGAAAAGGAGAGCCCGGGAGTGCTGCGGTGCCGTGCTGCAGTGCCGTGGGAAGCAGCTGACAACTACGGGGGTTTCAGCGGTTTAAAGTGCTACCTGTGTGCAGGACGTACCGGAAGGGCAAGACCCGGCGTTAAGGGGAGACGCCACACCGCCACCAAGCCATCGTCAAGTTCGAGGGGGTTTGAAGGGGGACCACCAGCTAACAGATGAGAAGCCCTGCCCTGGTCCCTGTTGTCTGGCTCTCTTCCTCCGCCTCTGTGCACTTACCACTGTTGACAGGTCAGGAGGAGGGTAGCCCCCCCCCTGCTAAACCGGCGATTAATACCTCGCGGGCCCGCCATGGAAAACTCCAAGCAACTTAGAAGACTCCCACGGAGGAAAGGTACTACCCTCCGCTCCGCCTCCCCCGGCGGGGCTCAACAGGAGTCGCCACCACCTCAAGACAAAATGTCAAACACAGGAGGCCTATCATTGCAATTGCAATCGCAACCTCGGATTAGCGACTTCTTAATTAAAACCCCTGTCCAAAAGGGCTTCTCCACTACCCAACCATCTCAGCAGGATAAAGACTTAAAAGCTGACGTCCAGACTGATAACCACTGCTCCCCTGGTCTTGCCTATGTTAAAAACTCAACCCCGGAGAAACCCTCTCTATCCTCACTCGATTCTTCCATCACTCACGAGATACTCCATGAGTCACTTCATAAGACACATCAGCTGCTCACACTCTCTCAGGAGGTTTGCGTCACGACTCATGACAGTTCTCTTCTCTCACTGAGCGCCTTCACTGCAGCTCCAGGTAATCCATCCTCACCAGCCTTCAGCTCAGACTCTACAAAAATCATGATTTTAAACAACGCGACTAAGCTAGAAGTCCAAGCCCAAGTCTATGGCAGAGTTCCGTTAACACTGTCCGAATACACTGATAACTGCTACATTGCAGATCTAACACCGAAGGCTCTATTAGAACCCAGCCCAAGTGCATGCTCAGGGGCCCCCTCAACTAGCCGGAACTACCCCCTACCTTCAAACAAGAACCTAAAAAATGATCGCCCCTCATTATCCCACAAACTATCCAGCCGATTCCTGGCCTCCTTAGAAAGTCGAATTGAAGAATAACTTGCCCACTCACCGGGCTTTAGCCCTTCCTCAAACTTCTTCAGAATCCCTCCAGAGGACCAGGAATCATCCGTGTTCATTTTGGCGGATCCCATAAACTCTATTTTGGGCTCACTGACATCCCTCCATGCCAAACAAGACGCGATTGCCAAGGCTACGCTATGGCAGTCGCAGAAAATGGAGCTGCAGATCGATCTAATGCAAACTCTGGCCTCAGCACTGTCGGACTTGGGCTCCAGGTTATGCACCCTCGAAGGCTTGGCGGGGACAATGGGCAATCGCAATTCTTGCTCCTGCAGCCCAATAATCAACAAACTCTCGTCCCTCCCCAAAATCCTGGGCGCAATATTGAACAGCGTAGAGTGCCACAGCATCAGACTAGGAACATCTCAGCCCACGCCCATGCAAGAGTTTCAACCACCATCTATCCTTGAATACCCTTTACTCTCCGCTCACTAGCCGGCCCTTGCTCTGTGAGAAAAAACACACTGCCTCGCGCCGACCAAGTTCCCAAAAGTTTGGCCAGCCTTTCATCAGGGACCAGCCGGTCATCTCGCTCATAGCGGGCTTGGAACTCACTGAAACCACATTGACGCAAGTATCAACCATGCGATCCGATCGCTCCGACAGTACCCACACGGGCCCAACTCATTGCGTTTCCAAGCCTCCAATGAAAACTTCACTGTCAAGGAGGGAGAGAAAAAAACTTAAAAAACAATCTAAAAAACAACGCTTACTGAAAAGAAGAGCTGGGCTTGAAGGGTTAGTGGCACCCAGTCTACCAGTTAATAAATTGGGGGGGTCTACCCTACTTTCCCATTTTCAACCCACCTGTAAAACCCGAAATAAAAAACATCGAGAAAAGTACGACCCCCACTTGCTCAATGGTCACCAGCGAACAGCCCGGGTCATCAACCATGGGCAGTCCCGGGATCACAAAAGCCTCAGAAGCGCACATCACAACTACAGTAAACGTAATACTGCCAAACAAATCTACAGGAATAAATACCAAAGATTAGAGCGCTGGGAACCAGAATAACCTTGTACAGATCACTGAAGCAATAGTGGAAGTCCGGAATAGTCCACCTAAATTTCAGGGAATGGCAGAAACCACAAACACGGATCTTCACAGCTCAACCGTGGGCAATGCAACAGACCGCGGTGCGTCCTATCGATTAGAAGACCCAACTAAAGCCTGTTGGGACTTCCATATGCAGCCGCAGAGGCATTTTTTGCCTCAAGTGCCACAAGTCTCTGGAATGAAAAGTCACTCGGGGGGACTATTTATTCACCTGAAGCACGCTCTCAACTCCCGGCGGTGACAGCTTCTTTACCTGGAACAGCTAGGAGTCAGGATCACTATAGCCTGGAAAAGAGAGCAGAACTAGTCTTTTATCCACACTACGAGCACAAGGGCCCACATGACACTCTTAACAGACGCAACCTCCTCCGCTTATTCAACTGCATTCCAGCACTGGCCGGGGTCACCTCCTCAGACCTTACATCAGTCAAGTTCTCCACAATACCAGGGAAAGGGGGCTCAGAGGCCACCATTACAATGTGGTCCCAGGAATCCATTAGGAATGCAATTTTTAAGGAAGCCAATCATTTTGAAGACTGGGGCATTGAAATGTGGGTTCCCATTCAACAAAAATACCCCCACATTCTTCTCCCACAGGCCCCTGCGAAACAGCTCACCAGCGTACTGAAGGGGTCCCGGGGCGCAACCCATGCCTGGGTTCCAGAAGCGCCGAAAGCTGACAATCTCCTAAACATTGCATGCTACAAAAATCAACGTATGATAAGCTGCACATTTAATTGCCCTGTCACCCATGCCAACGACATGCGCCACGGAGACTTCGTCCAAGAGCCGTCAATCAACTTCGCTCAGCAACAGCGATCCTCCTAACAAGAACACCAACTGGCCCGATTCCAAACTAACTATCACATCTTGGAACACGAGTGGGCTAAAGTCAACCCTTGCTTCAAAATCAGCAGTTGAATTCCTGAACAAAGCGACATAATTTGTTTTCAGGAAACCTGGTCTCTATCTCCATCGCCTCTGCTTGGCTACTATGAACTGTTTCAACCGGCCGCTAAGGTCAATTCTTATGGAAGACCCTCAGGGGGCCTCTCCATTTTTATCAGTCACAGGTGTAAGATAACGGTCACACCTATCCCTCGGAACCTGACTGCAGGGCAGACGGTCCTGATTACCGGTCTGTCATTTTCAAGCAGGGCACGCTCTATCCTCCTAATTAAATTTATCACAATACAGCAAAAACCGCAAAATCAACTGCAACGGATCTAATGATAAAACAACTGGAAGACCTTTTAGCGGAATTTGCATCTACGGAGGTACTGCTACTAGGAGACTTTAACCTCAAAGACCTCGCAACCAGCAGCCTCTTAGCAAGGAAAAACAAAGAGCAAGAAGCAATGATCACTTTTCTAACAACCCATAACTTCCGCTCGGCTCAGCAAATTTCGTTGGAACTGCACCCGGACGCTCATTTCTTGCCATCATTCAGGAGAATCTCAACTATCGATTACATTTTTCTGGGCAATCGCCTTGCCAGGATGGAAATTCCCTATCGTTTGGAGAGTGACCATAACCCCATAATGGCCACACTGGACCTGCGAGTGCAAGTCGCCATCGAAACGACAGACATGGGGCATTCAACGCGGGCTGAATTGCACACCATGGTTAGAAGAATTAAATGGGACTCATGGGGATCTGCCAAGGTGGGAACCTGGCTCAAGGGCGAAACACTTAACTTCAGACACAGTGCCCCGACAGAATCACACTACCGGTGGGATAACGCCATTGCTAAGCTACAGGATCTTCTGGCAAGGCCCGCGGTTCATCATAGAACACTTGGGCCACATCCGAAGCAAACCCATGACCCATTGTTAGCCTCCCAACGAAAGACCCTCAGGAAGGCCGTCCGCCAGCACAAACTAATTGGAACCGTACACACTGCCAAAAAGGTGGCATTGCGGCGGACGACCTACAAGAAATCCTTATGGGAGACCAAGAGACTCAAAGAACAGTCCGAGTGGGTAAAAATGTTCGCCCTTCTCAAGGGCAAAAATCAGTACCAGTTATGGAATCATATGAACAAACCCGCTCCACCAACAAGACGAGAGGAAATGCAATCTGTGAAGAAGCCTGGGCCCTGCATGTGTCCTATCTTTATCGCAGTGATTCTGGGGACCCCGCGGTGATAGAATTAAGATATCGTGCTGCTTCCAATCAAATAGAAACTTTTGAACTGACTACTGCAGCCGAGGTCGCCAAGTATCTGCGAGCCATGAAAAAAGACGGAGCTCCAGGGCCCAACGGACTCCCTGCCGGGATATTTAAAAGTGCCACGGAAGAGTGGGCGGTCCTTCTGACTCCTGTATTCAACAACGTGTTCGCGACAGGCCAGCTACCAGACTCTTGGTTAGGTTCGACTCTATGCCCCATATTCAAAAAAGGAGACCCTGCGTCACCGGCTAACTACCGCCTCATTGCCCTATTAGATCTGGAGGCAAAGGCATATGCTCGGTGTCTTCTTCGGTTGCTTGAAAAATGGGTCGAAGAAAACAACATAATCCCTTACTACCAAACTGGGTTCAGGGCATCGGCCTCCACAATAGATAACATCATTACTCTAGCCACTCTGAGTCAAAAAGCAGTACAAAATAACCATCTTCCACTCTATTGCTGCTTCATAGACTACAGCGCGGCTTTTGACAAAGTGTCTCGGAACATCTTGCGGAGGAAGCTGAACAAATGAGGGATTCCGCATGACCTACTAGGAGCACTAATTTCCTTGCATAAGAACACGTGGGTGCGAATTAAAACCGGACCAAAGACACTTTCTTCAAGAATTGCTGTCGAAGATGGGCTAAAACAAGGCTTTGTTCTTGCCCCGCAGTTGTTCAATCTCTACACAGCTGATCTCGGTACATTCTTGGAGAATAGTAATATTCTCCTGCCAAAACTGGGACCCGCTAAAAAGCCTCTTCACATATTACAATATGCAGATGATATTGTTATAATGGACCAAGCAAAATCAGGTCTTCAACGGGCATTAAGTATGCTTCATACATATAACACCGCCAACGCCCTGAAAATCAACCAGGCAAAGACGAAGGTACTGGTATTTGGCAGATGCAAGAACAAGAAAAGGCTGGCATGGAACATCGGGCCCACCAGGATTAACACAATAGTAAAATATAATTACTTGGGAGTCTGGTTCAACGAGCCGTCAAGGCCCACAGCTCACCTAGCCGCCTTGCAAAAGAGAGCAGGTGCAATTACATTCTCCCTGACCCGGCTGAACCAAACTCTGAGCAGCCCCTCTGCAGAAGCCATCCTGAAGGTGACTAAAGCTATTCTACTTCCTGTGTTAACCTATGGACACCAGGCCTTTCCTGGTGCATGCTCTTCGAGTCTTGAGCTCGCCCAAATCTCCACCTATAAAAAACTTTTCCACCTGCCAAGTTTGATTCAGCGGGCAAGACTTCGATTGGAGCTGGGTCTACAAAGACAATCTCTTTACTGCGAGGCCGACATCCTGAAATACTTTATTAGGACCCTAAAAGCAGGTGATAACACTCTTAAATCCCAGCTAAAAGGAATCCTGTCTAGTGCTGGCAATCCCTGGAACACCCAGATTGTAAAGGACAAGTCATCTCTCCTCTCATTCACTATTCCATACTCGGCCTGGAAAAGCACCATCATAAGCAAGTCAAACTTATCTCTCAGTCCATGGATCTGCAGGCGCTAAAGGCATCAACGATTCTGCTCCCCTTGAACTCTTCGTATCTTCCTGGGATTCCACAAGCATATTGCCAGGAAAATATAAGCAAAGTGGCTCGGACGAACATAATGTTTATGCGACTTCTAGGCCTGCGCTCGACGGCCTTCAACAAATGGTACCCAACAAGCGATGGTGGGGCTTGCAGGCTGTGCAAATACCACTCTGAATCATGGCTGCATCTCCTGTGCTGCTGCCCGGCACTAGCAGCCCCCAGAAGGTCTCTTTTGAAACCAGTGTTCTTAAAACGGGCGCTAGGACGTGCTGGGAGGCCTCGGCCTTGTGCTTTACATCTACTGACATTCAAGTGCTCGCAAGGTTTGGAAAATTTGTGAGACTTTTGGACAATCTTCTATTACCTCCCTTGGCTGCCATGCTTCTTCCTCCCCCCCTCAAAGACTCATTACAGACTTTTTCCGTCCTTCGGCCCAGTACTCTCTGTCTTAACTGTTTTTATCTGGCCAAGCACAGAAAAACGCTCACACAGGCCACTATAATGCTGTGCCTCAATAAGCATATCGGTCTCCAAGCCTGGGAAATTGCTTTTTAGGCTTGTTTTTATTCGATAAATGTGCTAAAAGCTAAATTTTATAACTGTGCTAAAGTAGATTTTGTATAGCAATGGTTTTAAGTAAATGTGCTAAATTAATAAAACTTGAAACTTGAATATTAAATTTGTAATTATTTTTAATTAATGTATTGTTGGTATTATTATGTAATTTATTTTAATTAATATATGAAGTATTTACTTTCATACTGTTGCACTCACTGGAGTGGGAATAGTAACTTTTACCCCTATGCTATCCAAAGCTTTCCCTACTGTTGCACTCTCTGGAGTGGGAATAGTAATTTTTACCCATATGCTATCCAACGCTTTCCCCACTGTTGCACTCACTGGAGTGGGAATAGTAATTTTTACCCATACGCTATCCAACGCTTTCCCTACTGTTGCACTCACTGGAGTGGGAATAGTAATTTTTACCTCTACGCTATCCAATGCTTTCCCTACTATTGCACTCTCTGGAGTGAGAATAGTAATTTTTAGTCCTACGCTATCCAACGCTTTCCCTACTGTTGCACTCACTGGAGTGGGAATAGTAATTTTTACCTCTATACTATCCAATGCTTTCCCTACTGTTGCACTCTCTGGAGTGAAAATAGTAATTTTTACCCCTACACTATCCAACGCTTTCCCTACTGTTGCACTCACTGGAGTAGGAATAGTAATTTTTACTCCTACGCTATCCAACACTTTCCCTACTGTTGCACTCTCTGGAGTGGGAATAGTACGTTTTACCCCTAACCTATCCAACGCTTTCCCTACTGTTGCATTCTCTGGAGTGGGAATCGTAATTTTTACCCCTACACTATCCAACGCTTCCTCTACTGTTGCACTCTCTGGAGTGGGAATATTAATTTTTACCCCAACGCTATCCAATGCTTTCCCTACTGTTGCACTCACTGGAGTGGGAATAGTAATTTTTACCCTCGCACTATCCAATGCTTTCCCTACTGTTGCACTCTCTGGAGTTGGAATAGTAATTTTAACCCCTACGCTATCCAACGCTTTCCTTACTGTTGCACTCTCTGGAGTGGTAATAGTACATTTCACCCTTTCCACTATCCTACGGTAAAAATATTGTATATCTTGTATTAATATTACGTATATATATATATATATATATATATATATATATATATATATATATATATATATATATATATATATATATATTAAAAAATCAAATTGTATTTTTTTAATTACCTTACATTAAGTATTTATTAATTTTAAGGTTATTTAAGTATTTTAAGTATGATTAAGTTAATTATATTTATTATTTCATTAATTTTTAATTACTTTTAAGACATTTAAAAAAATTCTATATTTTGACTAACTATATTTTTTACAACGATATTTTTGATTCAATATTTTTGTACTTACCTGTTTGGAGATAGGAATTCGGCATTTCTGCATTCTATATTTTTTCCTCGATATTATGGTAGTTCTCTATTTGTGTCATCGATATTATTTCAGTATTCCACAAAATACACACAATTCATATGCTCAACTGTGATTGGTGTGTGTTCGTAAATATGAAATCAAAGCATGGACAGACAAAAAACACCATACGCGTGAAGCCCCTAAACAAAAGCAGGAAGGCAACACACACCTTGCCTAACATGAATCTATACAGAAAGTGGAGTCCTTGGAGGCAACAAGGTCTGAAGACTGTGAGAATACTGTTCACCTTACACTCACCAAGTGCTCGGGAAATGCATCAGATGAGTACACAACCATGAAGGGAACTTGCCCACAGTGGCATGCCACCTGTGGCAAGGTTGTAATTGCCACTAGTCTACCAGATCTAAAGAAGACACAGACATGGGTCCACCACTATCAAGTCACATACAACTATTGTAACATAATTTTGTGTACGTGGGTTTGTCAAAGTCACTACCGTGTAGTCGTATTTCATATGTACCCAGGTGTATTGATGAGATGACAAGTGTCTTTCTGCACAACACAAACATATGCAGCATGATTCTCTGAAACTGGTGCATTTTGAGACACTTGTACTATGTTGACATATGAAAACATGAGCTATGTGCAATTGTGATGTAAACGAGTAAAGGTTTGTGACTTCATGTCACACTTATAGCCAGAGCTCTTGTGGATGATGACACAGAGCAAATGTAGACACAAAATCTTGACAACATACTGTCAAAGGGAGCATACTCCATGGACCATATACAATCTATGCCATACTAACATCATTGTATACATACACTACTAATTGTGCCAGAATTACAGTTAACTAAAAAACTATTTGGGGGACACAGGAATCAGAAAGAAAAAACTGAGAACATTCTTTATTCTGCATGACTCAGCAGATGAATAACACAAGGCCAATAGCCAGTCCAAAAATGTTCATAGGCTTAATAGGCCCACACATCTTGCCCATCTACTCTTGCCTGCACAAATCCTGCAAGGGGTCACATCCCCTGGGAGAGGCATCTAGAGGGCATGCCAGGCACCAAAGGGACAAAACTAGGGAGGACTGGGTTGAGTTTTGGGTGGGATGGGATCAGAAGGTATGTGCGGGTCGACTGCTGTAGATGGGTCAGATTGAGGGGGCAGTGGGTCCGGACTGAGAAGGGGTGGGCAGCTGTAGTGTGAGTGCTTGAATGAGGGGAGATGGACTTGGGTTGACCATTCTGGGGATGGTGTAATGCTCT
This sequence comes from Lissotriton helveticus, assembly GCF_964261635.1. NCBI lineage: Eukaryota > Metazoa > Chordata > Amphibia > Caudata > Salamandridae > Lissotriton > Lissotriton helveticus. The sequence goes on along the minus strand of NC_136059.1, from coordinate 745,202,282 downwards.
ATGGTGTATACAGGGATAGGGAGGGACTCTTGCTTTTTTGGAGGTTTTTGTTTTGGTGCTTGAGGTACTGGGCTGGGCTGGGCAGGTATAGATTGGTGGAGGGGCTTTGGGCTTAAGAGAACGGGTGGATTTAGGGGGGTGGTTTGTTTTGAATTTTTTTTTCTCAGAGGGGGTTGGGCAGCAGGTTCTGACGCCTGGTCTGGGGGTTGATTGATTCTTCTTCTTTGGGGGGTTTTGGAGGTGTTGGTAGGAAAGAGGTCAAGGCCACAGAGATAGAGTGTCTGGGCAGAGGGGGGAACAGGAGAGGCAATGGTAGGGGGTGTGGAGGCAGAGGGTTCTATCATCTGTGGAGTGTCTGTGGATGCATGTGTGTCATCTGCTGGTCAGTCCCTTGTGTCTGTGTGTTTGTGTGCTGTGTGTGGCTGTTGAGGTGTGTGCATGTATGTGTTTGTGTGTGCTTGGGTCAGGTAGGTTAGTTGGGGCAGTGGATGGAGTAGAGGTAAAAGGGGGGAGGGAATGCTGGAGCTGGGACACTGCTGCTATCAATGTGGAGTCCAGAGCCCGATTGGATCTGTGTAGTGCATACATGTCCGAGTGAATGTCTTCCAGGAATGATACCATGTGTGTCAAATGATTGGTAAGCACCTGGATGACAATCAGCACTGCTGTCTGGCCGACCGAGATCTGCTTCAGGATTACAATGGCCTCAAAACTCAGGGCAGCAGGGGAGACCGAGGCAGGGTGGGAGGTGCCTGGTGCAAAAGAGATTAGTTGTGCACATTGTAAACAGGTCACCATTTTCAGATGTGAAAAATGGTCAACACACTTCCAAGTCTGATGACTGCATCTTCACAATGATTCAGGTAGAACACCATGGCATGTCTGGGTGCATCTTCTGTACAGACTGTTGGTACTGAACCTATATTTTCATGAGTCCAGTCAACACTGTGTACCAATCCTGTCTAGACTGCTGAAGTCACTATTTGTATGGCCCAGGTCTGATTGCCCCTCACTTCGATTAGACATATTGCACACTGTGAATGGCTTACATTGCCCTTATATTCCATTTAAATGTGTTACCTTTTTCCAGAATGATGTACATTTGACATCTCTCAATCTAATACTGGTGCTTCATACACATGGTTTACAAAACCCTCAAGTATGAATAGTCAACAGCCTTTACACACATGTCAACTGTTGGGAATGTGTATCTAACATTATACCTTACAAGTTCAGCTATGTTTCCACCAGTGACCACCTGTGTTGGACACTGAATGGCATTTATTGTGACTGATGCAGAGTCAGACACATGGACTCACTCTTTTGAATGTAGAGAGTGGAATATTCCACATAATCATGCGTAAGGCCAGTGTGACATGTGACCAGATTTAGCATAGCTGTGATTGTCTCATGGGATACGTTTGATTACACTGAGCAGCATGGCTGGGAACAAACATTGGCACACTGACCAAGCAAAAGGGAAAGGGTACTGATGCTGTGATATGTATCCAAGGTCAGCCTTTTAAATTGAAATTTGCATTTCTAATGTTCAGTAGCTTCAGTTGTGTTCACATTTCATTTTCTGTTTGTCTCAATGCATGTTGCTTTGTACATTGTGACCTGACACCAACTGTGTTTTTTACTCTACACATAGGTATCACAGACGACCTCCAGTCTACAGGCCCTTTCCTGACCTGCAGACCATGGAAGAATGTGACATCATCAGGAAATATCGATTCACCACGTCAATAATTGAAGAGTTGTCTGAGGAGTTGTCAGCTCATCTGCAGCCTGGTCGCACGTGTCCAACTGCACTGACGCCCAAAGTGAAGGTTATGGCAGCATTACATTTATTTGCAACCGATGCATTCCAATATACAGTGCCAACATCTGGTGGAATGTCACAAACCATGTTCAGCCATGTTCTTCATGATGCCATTACCTGGACCAGTACATCAAGTTTCAGACACCTGGAGAGTCGTCAGACATCAAGGGTGAATTCTATGCCTTGGGATGGGGACCCCATGTAATTGGCTCTATTGATGGCAACCACGTTGCATTGATCTCACCAGAGGTAAATGAGGTGGTGTATCGCAACAGAATACATTACCATTCCATTAATGTCCAGGTGGTATGTTTGGATAATATGTCCATCTCCCACACCTGTGCACGTTTCCCTGGCTCGGCACATGATGCCCACATCCTGAGGAACAGTTTCATCCTCTATTTGATGTCTTAGCTGCAACTTGACCATTCCTGGCTTGTTGGTCGGTGATGTGGCATGTGTATGTTGTGGTGTGTGTTGATTGTATGTCAGATAATGCTGTGTTATCCGACAACTGAATATTTTTTCTGTGTTAAATGTAGAAGACTCTGGGCACCCCAACCAGCCTTGGTTTCTGACACCACTCCGTAACCTAGTCACCCATGCAGAAGTATGGTTCAATGAGGTCCATGGTACGACCTAGCAAGTTGTGGAGTGGATTTTTTGCCTCCTGAAGACAAGATTCCTCTTTCTGGATCAGACAGGAGGAGCCCTCAAATATGCTCCATTAAAGGTGGGCAAGATCCTCACAGTTTTCTGCATGCTCCACACCCTAGCTCTACGGAAGGAAATACCTCTCATACAGGATGATGGAGACCAGCAGTCACCAGCGAGCAGCCACCAGCGAGGGAAGAATCCTGGACTGGCCTATGATGACAGTGGTGATGATGATATTGGCATGGATTTGAGACAACAGCTTATCCACAACTATTTCACATAAGTGTAAGTATGCAATGAGAGGAGGTGACTACTCCCCAATTGTTTGTTGTTGTGTTGCTAGTGGACAATATGTATGTATGCTTGTGAGTGTCTGATAATTTGCCTGAGTTTTTGGTAAGATGTGTTTTTTTTAATGGACTTGTTAACATATACTGAGTCACCATGAATCCTAGCTAGTTTCCACACTTTAAATCTAGTGTTTCAGTTTACATAGTTTGCAAAATTTAACTACCTTAGGCCTGTGTTCCTGACTCTGTTCTATGTTTTCCTTATTAGGGTACTTTGCCATGTCAACTGCAGAATTGTGACCTTATCAGAACCATGATGCTGTGACATACTCCAACATTGAAGAGTTGTGGAATTTCCTGGTATGCACTTCCTTCTGAACTAATGGTATTTCTTTTTACTTGTGAACATGTTGTTACTGTGTGATGTGATTTGACTGTAGGTTAAGGCTCAAGGTTTTATTTAAAGAATAAACCTTTACTACACATTGAGGTGTGCCTTATCTGTTTTCACACATCCAAAGATTATTCTGAAACAAAACATATTCCATGATGATTTGGTTTGCTGACAATGATTGTTGTCTGTGCTTGCACATGGTGATATCTTTGTCGATATTAGACTTGAATTGAATCACTCCCGTGTACTATGGGTTGTGTGATAACCTTTTTGTGTCAATCTATTATGCTGTGACACGGTACATTTACTTACAGGCCAGTAGTTAACAATTCTGAAGTGATGTCTTACCAATGTTGTTGACACTTTCTTCTTTGTGATTTTGTGCATCATTTCAATCTGTATATTTTGAATTCAAAGTTATAACATGAGCAAGTATTTTATGCTAACTGAATTATTTTAGTGCATGACATAATGATATCAACTGACACAATGGGGGAGTGCTCAACAACAAATAAAAAAGAAAGTGCAGAGAGGAGTTGTTAGTGTTTTTAGATAAAGTCTCCAAAAGTAAATCCACAGTTTTTTTAGTCCAAAGTCCAACTTAGACCCTCCAGCCAATGAATAACAGTTCAATGACACTCAATGAACACTTGGCACACATTGGAGGATATTAGGAGCAGTTTGTCACTTCCTGAGGGTGATGCATAGCCATTTGGCTCTCAAGAATTCTTCTTTGGATGACCCTTTTTATGTTTTTTGTGGGGACCCTCAGGTGCAGGCAGCGGCGGTGCTGGGGGCTCTCCACCCGAGTCCACAAACCTCCCTGTTTCTTGTGCAGATGTTGATGCCATGGATGTTGTGGGCACACAGGGAGGTGTGGACATATTGTTAGCAATCGGAGGAGGCAGGTGACAAATGTCCCTGTGCACCGCAGCCATGTCATCAATTTGGCTCATGAACAGGTTCAGTTGTTCATTTTGGCCTGCATGCTGCTGTTCAATGGTCCCACGGATCCCAACGACCTGGACAAAATCTCGTTGGAAACACTCATAAGCGTGGAGGATCCTGGAGAGGTGTGGGTGCTCCTTATCAGCAGCACTAGCATCATGATGGCCCCAGTCTCAGCGTCCCTTCCCACCACCCCTACCCACCAAGCAAGATCAGTGTTGGTGGCCCAGTCAATACAGAGCCTCCTTCCTTGTTGTCAGGGGTGTTGTTGTCTGCCAACTCCAGAGTGCCATGTGTTGCCATGCTGTTTTTGGTGTCCCGGGCTGCTATGTCTGTGAGGGTAGGGGTCAACTGGGTGATGTGATCTGAGGCAGGAGTGGTCGCAGAGAATCCTGATGTAGCCACTGCTGGTGCTATGGGGTGACTCAAACCTGATGGGCCTGGTCGTTCCTGAAGAATGGGTAAGAGAAATATATGGCAGAGAGCTCCGGGTCAACCAGAGTCTGGGGCTGGCTGTGCTGGTTGGTTCTTGAGGTGTTCCCAACTCAGCCTGTTGGTACAGAAATTACACAATGATTGATGTGAATGTCCACAGCCCCTTACATCACACCCATTAGATAGGCTACTGAACCTAATGATGAGTTTATGTAGGTAGATTGGCATCCTTCATCCATGATGCTGGCCTATGTTTTTTAAGTACAATATATTTCAGACAAGATGTGGATTGAAGGACATGTTCAGCAATGAGCATAAATGGATATGTTGTGTTTAGTTGATATTACTTGTCCAAAGACGTTGACTGGTTTGTGAAACTCAGTGAATGACACAGGTGGGTTGGTGTTGTCCACATCTTTGCTTTCACGTTGTCTCCCAATGTAGGTATTCTTTAGGTCTGTGTACTGGGCTTAGTGCATGTCATTAACAGTCACATTGGTGTGGCTGCCTACACACTTACAGTCTGTTAATTTTCCCAGATATTTCGTGGAATGGTGTGAGACAGGTGCTTCTTGTTGTCATCTCATTATACACATGTGAATGGCTGTGAGTAGCAAAATGTGTGAATGCTTACACACATCATGTATTTTGTACATAGTCAGATGAGTTCACAAACTCTGCTTTTTGCCATTTTGTGGCAATGAACTTTGATAAACTGAGGTTTGAGTGTTTGTGCTCTAATTGTGACACGTACACCCCTCCTCCAACCCAGCCACACCAGGCCACCAGGAAGTGTTTTCCAGACAATGGTGGAAAGTGTACTTACAAGATGATTGTCGCTAGTGGCTGGTGTTTGTAGCACAGAGGCAAATATGTTGTCATAGGTTCAGACATCACTTCTCCAGTGAACTCACTGTGAGGTAGACATCCCCCCTGGTGAAGTGGTTAAGCTATGTGTGTGGAAGAGAATTTACTGTTATTCAGAGTCCCATCAGGTCCAGTCCGATATACACCTTCACACCCAGACCAACCATACAATATTGAAATATGTTTTGCTAACATTGAATGGCAATGTACTTGAAAAGATGTATGACACTGGTGAAAGATGTCTGCCATTAGACCACCTCTATCAGTGTATTGTGTTCCTCACACCAGTCCACAGTGTCAGCCATCTTACCAGTACATTTACACTCACTCTCAGGAGAATGGAATCCCAGGTGGGCTTTTTGAGATGGGTGGCAATGTGTGTGTGGGCCCAGGCATGGTGATAGTTTATTGACGACAAATACTCCTCCTCCCTCCCAGCACCACTAACTCCTCTGTGCCTATGTGTATCTGACAGTGAGGGTGACTGGATTAGCAAGTTAGCTGACACTACTGCATGATTTTGAAATTGAAAGCAACTCACATTAGGTCCTTGTGCTCCAAAAGCCACTCCCCAGTCTCAGGCATTTTGTCGTAACATTTCCACTCACTGTCAGGTAAGCATGCTTCATACTGGAAATGTAGGGCTGTGTGGGAAGAGGAGTGTTTTCAATGGCCAGATCTCCCATCAGGCCCTGTACTACACACACTCATTCCACCGTACACAAACATCACACTGGAAGTATGTTTTCCTAGGAGTGAGTTTATATGCGCTGACAAAGATGGCTGACACTGGTGCCTGGTGTTTGGAGCACAAGTCCCTTTTGGTATTTGTGGAAAAGTCATATATCAGTGCCCATGTCATGCATCCATTTAAGGCAGATGCCAACCACAAATTCGAGAAATTCCACTCCTTCTACAAAAGAAAAAAAGGGGAGGTCCAACACTAACATTTTAGCCATCTTCCCATTGTACTAATGTGCTGTTGGGTGGCTGTGTTCGTACATCTCCTCCAGCCTAAACATGTCCATAATAGTAGCCTGGATTTATTTCTTTTCTGGTGCCAATGACGCAGGCGAATTCTGGAGAGAAGATGAACCAGAAGGTTGTAGACTCAATGAGTGTCTTGTTGGGGCAGTTAATCTATGCTTCTGTGGAGTCTCCAATTGACTCTTGTGCCATCCCAAGATTGTTGAAGTGTGTGATAAATGGTACACTGCTAAAGAGAGAGCTGCTTTGTGTAAAGATGTCACCTTCTTTTTCCTCTTTAGCTTCACATCCCGTCGTGATTGGAGCTGATTCCCCTCTCCCATCACTTTCACCACCACACTTGCAGCAATTTTTTAAGGTATGCCTCCCAGTGGATTGCATGTTTTTCATATTGGTCATTTGGCCTACAGTGCAATATTGTGAACCAGGCTTACCTAGACCAACACTCATGCGGCAAATGGAACATTTTGCAATGTTATTCTTCTGCTTGCTAATCATAATGCAATCCCAAACTGGAGAGGTGAACTTTTTCAGTAGGCCACTGGTGCCACTGTCAATGCCCGAAGAACTGGAGTTAGGTGACCGTGGTGTGTGTCGACAACTGCCTCTCTGCAGTGTGTACTTTTAGTGAGGTAGTGGTGGATGCAGGTCTTAGGGGGGCCTTACAAATATGAAAGTTAGTGCTCTTGATGGCGGTGGTGGTGGTAGCGGTGTGACATCCCTCAGAGCAGGTTGAATAGGCTTGTCATCCTCATCCCCTTCCACAACTGTTAGGCTTTCAGGAACTTTCCTGTTCCCTTGCCTCTCCTGGCATGTTTTGGACTCAGCCGGGGTCCAATCCATGTCCAGATCATCAGAAGGGGGGATTGGAGAAGATGGTGGGATACCTTCATTTTTCTTGATGGAGATCTGGAAGCCAATGTTCCAACAACAGGTACATCTTGCTCAGCAGGAAACCAAACTTCTGTTCTGCTCCTACTTCAGGAAGTTCTACTATTACTGGCTGCAGCCCCATTGTCCACTTTGCTCATTTTCCTACCATGATTTGGTCCTAGTTTGTGGCTTAAACAAATTCAATTCAGACTCACTGTTCCTCCACATGAATGCAGTGGCTGCCTGACAGAAAGACATGGAATTGGGCTTAATTTCAGTGGTGCCATTGATGCAGGAGTGATGCTCCCAGCTTGCTGCCTAGAGGCCGGCGCAACAGGCAAATGTTTCCTGAAAAAGGTTTGGGTCGGCATGCAAGTGATGGAAATATGCTTCTTCTTCTCTTCCTCTCTGGACACTCTCTATGAAGCTCCTTTCTTTGGGGCGATCATGAAGCTGTCAGTTGTCAGTGGCACTTAGTTGCACAAGTGGAAAAGACTGGTGTTGTGATCTATCAAGTCACTTTGTACAGGGCTTCTGTCAGGCTGTACTGGCTGTGGATGATGATATCTCTTGTGCACCGGAAAGCGGCCAAGCAAGAAAAAACTTTAGTCAAACATGTCACTTTTGCAGTTAGAATTATTCATAGTACACACAATGTAATTTAAGTGTGGTTACCTATTTTCCTAAATAACTAACAACAATAGCATATCCATTCCAAAGGCAAACCACACAACCATAACCATTTCAATAAGGATAACAGCATAAGATGCGACTGTTTGTTTTATTTACATCTTAGGCAGACACCTGGGGCAGTCAGGGAGGTGCAGGGGAAAACAGAATAATCCTTAAAAAATTAATGCTGGGGCGGGCACCTATGGCAAGGCAGACGGGTTCAGTAGAAAATGAAATAATTCTTAAAAAAATTAATGCTGGTGTGCAACTGTGCACCTATGCCATGAAATTGTATCTAGGGAGAAATGGAATAATCTTTAAAATGGAAATGCTTGTTTGGACTGTGTGCCTATGGCATGCAAGGGGTCCAGGGGAAAACTGAATAATCCTTAAAAAATTAATGTCAATGTACAGTTATGTGTATATGGCAGGCATGGAGGCCATAGATCCAGGGGAAATAGTAATGACAATCCTTAAAAAAATGAATGTTGTACTGTTGGTGTGTGGCAGTCGCATATGGCAAGCAGCAGGCAAATTAAGAGATAATTGAAAAAACCAATTTTTAAAAATAAAATTCAATTTTTTTAAAATAAATACATTAATCAATTAATTCATCGCTGGTGTACTAGGGGACTACAAGAGACTCATTAGGAGGAAAGGAGGTGCAGGGGCAAAAGGGCTATACAAAATGGTCACCAGCCACATTCTCAAACAACAACAGCAAGCAAGGAGGTATGACCCAAACAAAGAAAACATGCAGGCCTATGGACCCTGACTACACAAATTTGCCCTAGGCCGCATGGCATGGAGAACAAAAACAAACAGTGGCTCATGACAAACAAACACACCCTGGCCAGAAAAAGGAGGCATGGTAACACTGAAGAAAACACTACCAGTAATTCAGCAAAGCCATAAACGACAACCATTAACTGATCTATAATGGTTTTACAACAACACACATCGTCCCTAGGCATTAAATATTATCCCACCTATACACTAGTTGCAGGAAAAAAATGTGAAAGACAACACCCCCACATGTTTTATGTAATCCAACACAATCCTTGCATTAAATAATGTTTTAAAACAACATGTACCACAGAGACTGTTGTTTCATGCACCCATGACTAGTACTGGGCCTACTGACTGGATGGCTCATTGGCAGACTAAGCCACATAGCAAAAAAATATATACTATTGCAAATTTACTAAACATGGATAAAATGTACTGAACAGTGCAGCTTTTCTCCCTTACGAAAGATGAAAAATTAAACGCAAAACAATAACTAGACACCGACTGAACCTGCAGATCACCCACCACTATAAATTAAAAAAACTCGACTAATGGTACAAATAAATGTTGATTCATGCCCTCTATCAAACAAAAAATACTCTTATACATGGGTCTTTAAACTTACTTGTGATATCACAAGAACTAGGGGCCAGATGTAGGTAATTTTAATTTACCACCTCTTAAATACCGATTCATACCGAATCGGTATTTAAGAGGTGGTAAAATAGAGGGGCGGAGATGTAGGTATTTCAAGGTCGGTAAATACCGAATCGTTAAGATTCGGTATTTACCGATTCTGTAAATACCGATTCGGTATTGCCCATTGATTCCTATGGGCCTTGCAGCCCATAGGAATCAATGGGCAATACCGATTCTGTAATTACAGAATTGGTAAATACCGATGTTTGCAAGGGTGCAGGGGGTGTCACTTTGACACCCTCTGGCACCCCAAAAATAGGCATGTGCGCCATGTGGCACACACACATGCCCTAAGGGCATGTCTGTGTGTCACATGCACAGGTGTGCATGCACACATGTGCATGCACACCTGGATTCGGTATTTTACCACCCAATTGGATTGGGTGTTAAAATACCAAATCTGAAAGGCCTGCGGCACTCAAAGATGTGCTACCTACATATGCTTTTACAGACTCTGTATTTTTACCGAGTCTGTATTTACCGATTCGGTAATTTTACCGAATCTGTAAATACAGATTCAGTAAAATACCGATTCTGTAAAGCATGCTCCTACATCTCAAAATCCAATTACCGGTCGGTAACGGACGAATTCGGCCGTTACCGACCGGTAATTGGCCACCTACATCTGGCCCAAAGTCCTTTAACCTAATGGAATATATGCAGCAGACAAAGACAGTGATCCCTCCACCTCAAAATCAAAATGAAAAGTGACCAGGAGATGGACAAAGCACTGGAAGGAGCCTACTGGACAGAAACAGGAAGTTGGATTCTCTGGGGCACTTCCTTCTTGTGGGAAAAAGAAAAATGCTTCCCACACTGAAAAACATCCTGAAAGGTCCACTGGAGTATAATATTAACTCAAAATGTCTTTTTGAGTAGGTTTAGCTGCTTCTCAAGTAGAGATTCTGTTCAAGGTGCAGCTACTTATGCTCACTAGCATCACGAAAAAAGCACTAGAAGGTGCTGTGGAAACGAAAAGCCTCACTAGCAGCCAGAAATCCTTGATGTGCACTCCTTAGAAGTCAGCAAGTCTTGTTGTGCTCACAATTGTGTGCTAAAAGAAGCCTTGTGCTTACCAAACGGAAATATAATGCGGCCACACACTGGATGGTGGAATATAGCAGGAACTCCACGTTACATGGGTAGTGGGAGACCCCCCAAATTTTGCCCAGGCCTTGTTTGAACAAACCATAATTCAAACCATTCTAAAAAAATGCCCCAACACAGCTACCCAAGGCTGTTCCAAAATTTCAATCAAACTATATGGAGACACCTTCAAAAATCAGCACTAAGGGTCTGATTACAATGCTGGTCGGACGATTGTGGCAGTAGCTGGACTGCCCCATTAGCTGTCGGCAGTCCAGCTACCTGTAATATGATATTTTATATTGCAGCATGTGATATGGGCCGCAGTCCAAAAACGACGCTTTTGAATCACTCATATAGCAGAGGACCATGAGGGAAGGGCGGTCCACTTGGGACCCCCAAAGTCACTTTCCTCCTACCTTTTCATGGTGGGTGAACAGCCATGAAAGGGCAGGCAGATATTGTAATCCCTACGGCGGTGCCTGAGCAGGCACGCCACTATTGTGGGGATTGCATTCCCTCCGATGCTCCGACAGCCTCCTTGAGCCCTTCGGATGCATGACGGATGGGCCCTTTGCCAGCCCACCATCCGTCCGCAAACGTGATGCAGTGAACAGACCTGCAGGGGCAGATGGTGGTGGCACTGCCACTGATGGCCTGGCTGTGGCTGTCCCACTGCCATCATAATCAGGCCCTAATTGTGGAATATTCCACCAACAGCTAATTTCCATTTGAAATAAATGCAAATATAGCAGTAACCTATGTCCCATTCACAGATGTAGTTAACCACAACAATTTATTAATTGACAGCTCTTTCTACCAACTATATGAAGGCAAACTTGGTACCCTACTGAACTGTTTCAAAGAAGGGGCAGACTGCATAACTCTAAACACAGAAGCTTACTCAGATTGCAAATACCATGATGGAATGTCAACACCAGCACCTTGGCACAGAAAGCCAAAACAAACAATGCATTGAAAGGTTGGCACAATGCCTTCCAATCCACCCAAGGCAGAACTGTATTGTATTGTATTGTATTGTATGGCGTTTTTGTAAAGCGCGTGGTTACCAGAAGGCATCCCAGCGCTGAGATAGAGTCAGACTCAGGGGGGGGGGGAGGGCGAGGGGAGAGACGGTCATTTGGGAAAGAGGAGGGTTTTCAGTTTTTTCCGGAAGTGAAGATGACCAGGTTCCAACCGTAGATTGAGTGGGAGAGAGTTCCAATGTGAGGCCGCGTTCACCGAGAAGCGGCGGCCTCCGGTGCGTGCTTTCTATGAAGGCAAACTTTCCTATGAAGGCAAACTTGGTACCCTACTGAACTGTTTCAAAGAAGGGGCAGACTGCATAACTCTAAACACAGAAGCTTACTCAGATTGCAAATACCATGATGGAATGTCAACACCAGCACCTTGGCACAGAAAGCCAAAACAAACAATGCATTGAAAGGTTGGCACAATGCCTTCCAATCCACCCAAGGCAGAACTGTATTGTATTGTATTGTATTGTATGGCGTTTTTGTAAAGCGCGTGGTTACCAGAAGGCATCCCAGCGCTGAGATAGAGTCAGACTCGGGGGGGGGGGGCGAGGGGAGAGACGGTCATTTGGGAAAGAGGAGGGTTTTCAGTTTTTTCCGGAAGTGAAGATGACCAGGTTCCAACCGTAGATTGAGTGGGAGAGAGTTCCAATGTGAGGCCGCGTTCACCGAGAAGCGGCGGCCTCCGGTGCGTGCTTTCTTGACTCTAGGCACCGTGACTAGGAACCCTTTGTCTGAGCGCAGGGGTCTATTGGATTTGTAGGGGGTGACTAGGCTTCTCATAATCGGGGGTCCTTTGCCTTGCAGGATTTTGTGGGTGATGCATAAGGATTTGAAGATAATCCTCTCCCGCATGGGGAGCCAATGCAGCGATTTAAGAGCAGGTTTGGCTGATGACCTGAGGGGGGGTACCCATTTGTGGGGTAGGTGGGTCCCCAAGGCAAGCCGGTCAGATGGAAGAGGGCATAGAGGCCGACTTATGACCTAACAGCATGATTTCTGTTTTTGATCCATTTAGCTTGAGTGAGGGGTCACACATCCAGGCATAGATCTTTGTAAGACAACGATGAAAGTTGTCAGGGCAATGGTCGAGTTGGGGGAGTGAGATGACCAATTGAGTATCATCAGCGTAGCCTACTATTTTGATCCCAAAAGGGGCAACCACGTCCTCCAGGGGGGCCATGTACACATTAATCAATGTGGGGCTTAAGGATGAGCCCTGCGGCACCCCACACTGGAGAGGAATTAAGGTGGATCGTGAGTTGCCTTCCCAAACTTGAAAGGTGCGGTTGAAGAGATAGGATGTTAGCCAGGTCAAAGCAGACCCCCGTATTCCTGCTTCGCCGAGGCGCTGGATCAAGATACGGTGGTTCACCGTATCAAAGACCGCACTCAGGTCCAGGAGGATCACTGCCACAGATCCTCCTGAATTCAGAATGCGCCTGGCCTCCTCGATGACGGTGAGGAGGACCGTATCAGTGCTCTGGCCTGGGCGGAATCCGGTTTGGGAGTTGCGCAGCCGATCAATGGACTCCAGAAAGTGGGAAAGTTGGTGGTTCACCACTTTTTCTGTGATCTTACTGAGTCCCGGGAGTAAAGAGATGGGTCTAAAGTTAACAAGCTCTAGGGGGTCGAGATGAGGTTTCTTTAGAAGGGCCTTGACGATGGCTCCTTTCCAACTAGGCGGAACAATGCCCTGGGAGAGAGAAAGGTTGATAAGCTCAGTTACCGGGGTAGCGATGGAGGTGGCTATCTGTTTAAGGAATCGCAGCGGGACTGGGTCGCTGGGGGAGCCGCTTTTGATGTTGGATAGGATTTTGAGGACATCCTCCTCGGAGACTAAATTAAAGGCCTTCAGCTGAGGGTCTGTGTCCAAGAGCAAGTTCTCAGTACACGCAGGACTCTCCGATTGGGGTAGGGTGGATATAATATTTTTAATTTTCTGCTCGAAGTAAGTGGCTAAATCGGTGCACTTGGACCCGGAAGGATCTTGGGGTAAAGGGGGGTCAGGGATCTTCAAAAGTTCTTTAATGATCTTGTAGGTTTCTCTCATAGAGTTAGAGGCGTTTTTGATTCTGTGATCATAAAATATTGTTTTGGCATTTCTGAGGGCGACTTTGTACGCTCTGATCGAATTGCTGTAGGTGTCTTTGTTAACCGTGTCCCAGTTTCTTCTCCAGATGAGCTCAAGCTTCTTACAGCCTTTCCTTAGAATTCTGAGCTCAGGAGTGAACCAGGGGCAGAGCCAGCTCTGACCTGCTTTTTCTGCAGGTTTTTTTTAGGTAGGACTAAGTCCAATGAGCAAGAGAGCCAGTTTTTGAAGTTGGAATCGGCTACCACGGGGTCCAGAGCAGGGGGAGGGGGGAGCGTTCAAGAATGCTAATCCACTTCTCCACCGGGAGTTTCAACCACATTCTGTCATGAGTGGATGTACTGAGCGTTTGTAAAGTTTTAAGCTCGACCTGCCAGGTGAAAATCACAAGAAAATGGTCTGTCCAGGGGAGGGGAGACGGGGGGCTGGCCTGAAGTGACCTGAAATTGGAGAGTATCGGGTCCAGGAGGTGACCTTTATTGTGGGTGGCTCCTGTGTTCATAAGATGGATCTCATAAGATGATCAAGGAGCAGGTTAGTGGCTACTGTGTCTCAGGGTTCATTAAAATGGAGATTCAAATCACCTAAAATGGTGAAATTGGGCGCAGAAGAAGAACTCAACGTGCACTATACAAAATTATAGAAGCATTAAAAAAATTGCCAAGCTACCAAGAACTACCAATGGAGCAATCTGTTAGCCAAATTGTCCCTAAACTTAGCAAACAAATCAGAATAATGTACAACATGCTACAATTTAAAGGTAAACTCTTCATAAATAACATAAGACAACATTACTTAGGCAAAAGCATTTTATAAAATAAATATCAGCCTACCAAAGTACTCGAAATGTACGACAAACTCTAAACCAACTTACAAATCAATTTTGTTTTAAATGATAAAGATGATATTTTTTAGACCAGCCAACAACTATTTAAAATCACAGTATTAATAAAGACTGATATAATGAAAATATAAATACTTGAAAAAATGTATCTATCACCAACTAAAATAGATACAACATAACTTAATCCATCATATAATAATTCAAACAACCACATTAATTTAACATAGACAATATGTCTAAATTACCCACCCAAAATAAATGAAATAAGTAGAACTTACTGTTCTGTAGCTGCAGATCTTTCTCTGACTCCATATGGCAAAAATTATTAATCCACCAAAAATGAGATAAATGAAGCCCAAAATCCCCCAAAACATGTAAACATATAATGGATCCAATCAAAATGCCTAGAAGCAATCCAAAGTATCAAGGTTCCATAAAACTACTTTACAAAAAAAATAATAATAGGGACATCAAAGTGAAAACTATTAGTTAATTAGAAGGAGCAGTCATAGCACTATATCTACAGGGCCTTTTCAGAGACATCCACGGCGCCGGCCCGAGATGGACATTCAGATTGACAGGGCGCATAGAGTGGGCCTACCGAGGCGGGCCTCTGCTCCTCCGCCTGACATCCTCGCCTTTCTGCCTTATTTCCCTCTGAAGGAAAAGATTCTCAAGGAAGCTAGACTGAAACAACCACTACAATACCATGGTCATGAGGTGGCACTCTTCCAAGATCTCTCCGCCATAACCCTCCAGAAAAAAAAGGCGTTCAGGGAGGTCACATCCTTTCTCAGAGACAAAGGAGTTGCATACTCCTGGGGCCATCCCTTCAGACTGATCTTTAAGTGGAACGTCACGCTACACCAGATGAGGTCCCTCCAGGATACCTGCGACCTCTTGGGCCTTGATCACACGGACTCGGGTGGCTCGCCACCCCGGTCCCAGCAAACACGCAAAGGCGGGTGGCAAAAGGTGAGCAGACGAAGATCCTCACCGACGACGAGCATGAAACCCAACTTAGCCACCTTGTCTCAAGAAAGAGAGGCTGTAGTGACGGCGGTACTCAAGGATACATCTCCTGATGCCTGAATGAACTGTTAGCGGGGGACACAGTAGCAGCGAATCATAGCTGACTGGGGGGAAGTGGTCAAGGTTGCACGCACCAGCAGGTACTTTTCCACATGTCTGCGAGGTTGGAAGACAGACATGGGACTTTGATTGAATGTTGGGGTCTTCCAGTTGGGGTTAGGGAGGGGGCTGGGGGAGTTTGGAAGGACTGGGTGGACGGAGGGGGAAGGAAGGGTGGGAGGTGGGTTGTTGGGGCAGAGAAGGGGGGTCAGGGAATAGGATGGGGGAGGGAGAACTTGTGTGTCATCAGGGGGGCCCGCAATGGGGCGTCTTGTGGTGGCTGAGATTCTCTGGATGACGAGGTATTGCCACACCCTGACACTATGTCCATGGAGATAGTTACCCTCAATGTAAAGGGGATCAACAACCCCATCAAGCGTAGAGCCATTCTGTCCTACCTAGAGAATTCGGGGGCTTCCATCTGTCTCATTCAGGAAACACATTTGCTATCTAAGGACTGGCACAGGAAGCATTCCTGCGTCTTTGCGTATCAATATTGTTCCTCCACCGCAGACAAGAAGGCGGGGTAGACATACTTGTTGACAGACATTTCCATGGCTCGGTGGGGGAGAAGGTGGCGGAGGTCAGGGGTAGACTGTTGGCACACAAGGTCACGGTGGGAGGCATGACTATGGTTGTGGGAACTCTTTACGTTCCTAATACAGGGCAGGAATCCTTTCTTAAGGGTGCAGTGTTGGATGTCTTACCACCTCAAGATAAATATGTTCTTATCAGTGGGGACCTCAACCTTGTTATGGACCTGGACTGGGATAGGTCGGGGCACCACTATGTGATGACAGGGGTAATCTCAATGGACGGGAGGGCATGGTTGAGCCAGAGAGGGCTTCTGGATGTCTGGCGGGAGGCCCATCCCCAGAGTACTCAATACACATTTTACTTACAATTACACCACCCATACGCTCGGTTGGACCATTTCCTTAGTTCCTCAGAACTTTACCCGATGGTAGATGAAGTGGAAATAATCCCTGCTGCACTTTCTGACCATGATGCCTTGTCACTATCCCTTACAGTTCCCCGTACACACAAACCTAAGGGCAGATGGAGGTTACGAGAATCTTTATTACATAGGAAAGGGGTTCTTCAGCTGCTTAGTAAATGTATCACTTACTATCTCTCAAACAACGATCAGCCTGGAACGCCCCCCCCCCGCACTGTGGGGGGCTCTGAAAGTGGTGGTGAGGGGGTACTGATAGCACTTTCTGCAGCAGAAAATAGGGAGCGGGCGTAATGAAGAGGACTTCTCACGGCCAAGGTTACGGAACTCGAACGGGTTTATAGCCGTACGGGAGCCCCTAGGGTCTTGCGCCAACTGAAGGCGGCCAGGGCACAACTTGCGGGCCTAGATTTAGACTGTGCAGAATTTGCGTCCCTGCGTCTTAAACACACCTATTATGTGGGGGGCAACAAAACAGGGTGACTCCTGGTGAGCAAACTCAGAGCCCGTACCCAGCAGGCCAAGATTGCTGCCATCCGTGATGCTTGTGGTGCGTCGGTTACAACCGACGACCAGAACGCTTATACCTTTAGGGAGTACTACGCATCCCTATATAGCAGGGACCAGACCATAGACACGGCGGGCGAGATCTACCTTAGCCATGTGGCGACCACTGCTCTCAACGCCTTGGGCGCGTCAGCTCTGGATGCACCTATCTGGATAGAAGAGGCCATCGGAGCGATCTCTATACTAAGACCCTTGAAATCCCCAGGGCCTGATGGTTTATCTGCGGGATTCTACAAATCATTTTGTCCGTTATTGGCGCCAATTTTAACCTGACTCTTTATTTCTTTTCAGGGACCGGGCTCCATTCTACTGGATATGTAAGAAGCGGATATCATTGTGCTGCCTAAACCATGGAAGGACGCTGCCCAATGCTCCGCGTAAAGACCAATTTCCCTACTCAATCTCGACTTAAAATTGTTCACGGGGTTTTAGCTTCCAGACTGGGTTTGTGTCTTCCTGGCATCATCGAGCCTGATCAATCTGGCTTCATTCCGAATCGCCAATGCAGCTACAATACCAAACGCCTCATGCACCTCATTGACAAAACCCACTATAATCAGTTGGACGCCATGCTACTGTCGATAGATGCTGGGAAGGCATTTGATCGGGTGGACTGGGGGTTCCTGTACAAGACGCTAGCACACTTTGGCATAGGTATCGCTATAGGGCCTGGGTTGCGAGCTGCTACGACAGGCTGAGGCGCGTCCATTCGACCTCCAGCGTCCATTCGACCTCCAGCGGTGCACGAGGCAGGGGTGCCTTTTATCCCCCCTCCTATTTGCGTTCTTCATAGAACCCCTTGCCCAGAGAATCCGGGACAACCCTGAAATTCAGGGGGTTTCCTTTGGGGGGAGCAACACACACTCAGTCTATACACGGACGATATCCTGGTGGCACTGGACACACCTATGTGGTCGGTGCCCTCGTTCCAACGCGAGCTAGAGGCCTTTGGGGCGGTGTCGGGTTTTAAAATTAACACGGGGAAATCCATGATTCTCCCCCTGGGTAGTAACGCTTCTGGGCCCGCGTATATTCCCCCGAACTTTTGGGACCTTCAAGCTTAGCCGGAGATCCCATACTTAGGAATTACTCTAACCCCGTCCACAGAGTAGACGGTTTCCTCGAACTATGGACGACTTACTTCTCAAATTCAAGGGGATTTGCGTCGATGGCAACAACACTCACTGTCTTTGTTGGGCCGCATTGTGGCGATAAAAATGTCCATTTTGCCTAAAATCTTATAGATATTCCAAACCATCCCTATTGGCCCACCCCCAGGATCTATCTGTGAGGTACAAGATGCCATCCAAGAGTTCATTTGGGCAGGGAAAAGGCAGCGGATACGCAAGGATCTGTCCCATCGGCCTCTGGATGAGGGAGGGCTGGGGATTCCTAACCTCCTACAATAGTTTCAGGCAGTCCAACTCCGGTATTTGGTGGAATGGAGCCAGCCCGAGTCGGAAAAATGGTGGCTCTTTAAGGACCGCGCCATGACACAATGCTCTGTGGAAGATTCTGTTCCTGAGGTGCACGGACATGCCGAAGTATCTCATTAAATCCCCTGTAACACGCACAATTATGAGGGTATGGGACGCCGTCTCGTCCCGGAGGGAGCTCACTACGTTTCCCTCTCCGCTGACACCTCTGTTTGAGAACCCGGAATTTTAGCCCGGGATGGATAGACTGGCTTTCCCACAGTGGCGCGCATCCGCATGCAAATCAGCTGGCCACTTATTCGATCTCAAAGGCTTTATGCAATTCTCGGACCTCACTCGGTTCTATGACCTTCCAAGCCACGCAGGTACCAGTACTTTCAACTTAGACACTGGGTAATGCATCCGGGGGTATGCCCCCTTGTGGGTCGGAAACTATTGGCTTTCGAGAAATGGCTAGTCACTAAAGAATTGGATCGGAAATTGATCTCGGAGCTCTATTGCATGCATTACCCGGCGATCCTCTGCACCGCGTTCAGCGGGTCAGAAACGGTGGCAATGTGAATTGGGCAGGGCTCTTTCTGATCAGGAATGGCAGGTCATATATTACAGAGCAATCCACACTGCAAGGAACACTGCGACTAGGGAGGCATCGGTCAAAGTAGTCACCTACTGGTATTTGACCCGGGTCCGCTTGAATAGAGGTAATCCGAGTCGGAGTTCTGCTTGCCGGAGGGGTTGTGGAGAGGAGGGTACTCTAACTCACCAGCTTTGGGGTTGTCGAGAGGTGAAGGGATACTGGGTAGAGGTTCTCAATGAAGTTGCCAGACACTTTGACACCGAAATCCCTAGGTTTTCAGCATACACACTACTAGGCCTCCCCAAGAAACTTACTTTCCCTCTGAAATCAATCCGGGGAAAACAGATGGGACTGGTAATGTGGGTGGCAGTGCAACACATACTGTCCCTCTGGGGTACACAGACCCGGCCGACCCATACAGGGTGGCTCCACAGACTTTGGTATACAACAAGCATGGAGCGCATTCAGGCTTCCCTCACCCCGTCCCGTCAACTTTTGCTACTACTTGTCAACCGATGCTCGCACTCCTGTCGTAGCTTTCAGATCCCCAGCAAGGAAAAGGAGGATTAGTCCATCAACTTCTTCTGCAAGCCCTCCTTCTGATGATCTAGGCACCACTTAGATCCCACCACCTCAGTCTAAGCGTGAGACACGCCACAAGACCAGGCTAGGGAAAATGAAGGTTCCAGAAAGCCTTAGATTTATGGAGGTAGATGTAGAAGAATAGAATGACGATAAGCCAGTCATCATCATGGACATTAGTCCTGCCCCAGTGGAGACCCACATTACCGCATCCCAAATTGCTGTGAGGATAAGGCATGCATACCACCAATACCACCAACAAGGATCATACCAGCAAAACCACTTCCAGCTTCCATATTTTGCTGGTAGTCATATACATCCACCCCAAGTACCACCTAAGGAGTAGGTACTGCAGAGAGTTAAACTTCACGCCCACCTTCACCTTCATGCCCACCTACAGCACCGACCCAATGAGGAGAAGGTCCAAATGATGAAGCATGACACCTAGCTTGCTGGGTGTGTGAGGACCCTAGTTCCGATAGAGCGGGAACCCTCTTCATCCTTCTACCCTAAATAGTTCCAGACTGCCATATCATACTCCATGGTAGCGGTGGGTCTGCCATCCGTTTATTTTCTAGGCATCACCGTGTTGAGGAACAGCACATCTTTTTTGAATAAATATGTACAGGGCATCTTTGCTGGACCTTGGTAAAATGCCCCTCAGTCCCTCCTCTTTGCTGAACAAAATGGAAGGTTCCCAGCTGGTCCTATTTCGCCAGAGTTGCTGCTCCAGCACTAAATGACGATATGCTGCAATTGCTTGGACAAGCTTTGCAGCAGAGTGCTGTTCATACTATCAACCTGACATCAGACATGTGGACTAGTTGCCAAGCCACTGATTACATGTGCATCACTGCACACTGGATCTCTTTTGTGGGAGTTAGAGAAAAGATATCAGCAGCAGGTGTTGTTGACACTGCTAAGATTTTTAGTGCCACTCAGAAACATTCAACTGTAGCCATGCTCGCCATGAAGAAATCTCATACTGCTGCAAACATTTTGGAAGACTTTGACAGCAAGGTCTTTGAATGGCTTCCCCCAAGAGGGTTAAACATTGGTTTTGTTGCCACAGACAATGGCAATAAAATAGTTGAGGCCATCTCCGATGGTGGGTATTACAGGGTCCTGTAATATTCGTTTTGTTTTTTCATCTACACTTACAGGCCGACCTTTATTCTCTGCTATACTGGGAAAAACAACTCAGACTTCCTTACCAATCTGAATCCGCCAGGCACCCAAGATTGAAGGAGAGAGCGTCCATGGAAGGAAGGACAAAGAGGAATGCTGACTGCCGAGATGCAACTCCCAATTTGACCATAACATAATTATGGAATCATATTCTTTTCATTTGATTTATTTTTTCTCTTCAATGATTACGACTGTGTGAGTTGTTATTATGTTTGCTTATATTTGACTCCTACAGATATTTTTTCATTTTCTTTTCTAGCTTTGAAAGGAAGCCAGATACAACAGAACATAACGATAAAATGTATGTAATTTGGGTCTCTCTGGGGGGCAACAGGAAAGGCAATTGCATAATAACAATTAATAATATATATTTCTGCCCTTCATCACGGCATCATCATGCATGAATTTCCTTTTCTCCCTTAACTGATTTATGATGGTCATCTGCCAAGATTGTGTGTTGCCCATGTGTAGTGTTTGTGTTTGTCAAACATTTCCCTCAAACACCCCTTCCTAACCATACATCAAACCCTAAGCCTCTTCCCCCGAGCTGTATGATTACTATTGAGGTGTGACTGAATTACATTTACACCAATATTTGATCACACACTTGCTGGGGCGGATGTGGTGAAAGCAACACTAACTGAAGGCAGGGTGAGGATCTTTTTCTGCTTGTCCACCCATGCTCAGTACTCGCAAGTAAGTATTTTTTCCAGAGGAACATAACCCATCATAATTACATGCCGGCATTGATTCATCATCCTTCCAGCACTAAAGGTTACTTTTGTCAACTTCATAGGTCAAGTCAACTCTAGTTTGTAACTTGTACTAGGCAATCCCTGCCACCATTATGGTTTATTTTACTTTAGCATTGCTTATCATCATCATGGTTTCTTGTTTGCCAGTCTTCATGTGTATTGTACTTTTACTACTCGTTCCCGAGTCTCCCTCAGGTGATTTACTGTCTCATTTTCTTTTTTTACTGTCAATGTCTACTACCAACACCACCATTTCATCTTGGGAAACAAAACCATCAGCATCATGCAGCCTTCACTTTGCCCAAGTAAGCATACATAAACATCAATCACATGTAAGAGAAGAAGTTTGGGGGAGGCATAATTAATAATATGGAAATTAATTCATTAATTCACCCACCGACACCCTTCCAAGTCCAGTTACAGACTGCAAAGACTATGAGCAGAGAGTGACAGTACTAGTAGGATAGTCCCAAGTGAGGGTACCACATCTATCTATTGGTGTTTTACAATATCGGCAGATTATTATTTCAAACAAAAACTGGCTGCAGCCCTGCAGAAGCAAAGGAAACCGTGTGAAGCAAAAGTGTAACCCCCCAAAAAATATTTACAGCGTATGTAAAGTTATTATAAATAATGTATTTCCCTAACAAAATAATCTAATGGAAAAACCCACAACACCATAAATATATAAACCCCAACTTTTGCCCAACGCCCCACTACCCAGTTCTAGCAGCAGGCTTGCAGTCGCTGGTTAAACTCCAGGACCTCCTTTACACGCTCCTTTAGGCGCACCATCCGGAAAGGCATGCAGTGCTTGAATGCTCTACAATTGCATCCACAAGGGTAGGCAGCAGTAATCAATGAAGATGAAGTGTGGTGGGCGGCTGCAAGACTGCGGCGCTATACCACTGGGGGTGCCTGGCCGGCATCCGGGCCCTTGAAGGAGGCTGAAACTGCTGCTGCCTCCTCCTAATCCTCTTCCAGAGCTACCAGTCTCCGATATTCTGTGCATATGGAATCCAGCTTCCGGCGCCGGGCCATGGCTGCTAACTCATTCCTGGTTGGTTGGGAAGGAGTAGCTATATCAAGAAAGAAAAAGGACAATTGTAACCAATACTCCTAGCAAAACAGTAACACAAAATTAATTATATACATAGTGGCACAGTAGCACTAGCAAGCACAGTACAAAACATTTGTGGTAGCCTTCCACTTCCTCGCCCTCTAACATTTGTGTGAGTTTCAGGCATTACTACCACTAGGCACTATGGAGTAGACAAGTCTTTCTCTTCTTTCTCTCTTGTTTAGCTAAATTATCTTTGTAGGCATGCCAGCTCAGTCAGCTTGCGCCCTAGACAGACATACTCGTGTCGCAGACTCACGTTATTTTTATTTACTACTGTCTGCCGGTGGGGCAGCTGTAGTCTACAACTACACATTATCTTATTTTTCTATATGGCCATATTGTGTTACATCAATGGCAACTGCTCAAATTCACTTTCATCCTGACTACTACAACAAGGCAGAAGATATCTGATCCAAATGATCATTGATTATATATGTGATGACGTGTAACCATGCAGCTGATAGGCCCCCAATGGCAGGCTAACACAGTCAAAAGTTATATAGGTAGGGACTAAGGAGTGGGCCTCGGAGTTGGAAGGAAGCACTTGATAATGGGTGGGTATGGGTACATACATACACAATATATATGCTGTGAATACAAACTACTGTGATTCAAGGGAGTATTCTGAAATGCAACCTTGAAATAAAAACCTTGAAAAAAATAGTCCTTGTTACTCTTAGCAGCGTTTTTTCCATTCATCATTGATTTGCTCTTCAAACATCTAACAAATTATTTTTTTATACAAATCTCTTATTCTATTCTCCATGGCTTTGCTACTCTGCCACGGATTATTTTTTTTGGACATTATTTTCATCCAGTGACAGTCTCCACCTATGCTTTGATGATTGTACCATCCAGGCATCCATCCATTTAAAGAAAAGCATGGCTATCATTCTGATTAAATAATCTCCCAACAAACCTTTCACCAACAACATACATTTGTAAGATTTTTTTTAACCACCACCCATGCGTCCTTCCTTGCTTGCCTTTGAGTTTGACCCATGAAACACCCCAGAGTATTCTTCCTGACAACCTATACAGTTTTACCCACCCAGGCAGGCATTCTTTCTTTTACCTTCCACATATTCTTCAACCACCCATGCACCCAATTCCTATCAGTCACCTATGCATCACACAAATCCTTCTCTGCCAGTCAGTCAGTCAATGAAACTTTATTTAATAATAATAATAATAATCTTTATTTATATAAAACAATATCTTTAAAAGTTTTTCCCCAAGTCACATTGTGTACAATTTTGTATATAAAATAGTTAAAAATAAAGAACCCGTACGGGCACACAAAAAGGACATAAAATAATAAAAATGTAAACAGTTTTGTATAACATGACCTAGCGTCTCTCATGCGGCTCCCATTATGTTCAAATAATAAAGTCGAACCGTAAGTGTACCCGCCACAGAATTTCAATTTGAGTTGCGGCCCTCATAATCGTAAAAAAAACTGTTACTGTACATTGTTTGATCTAAATAATGGATGGCAAAGCCAAGACAGTTTTCTTTGTATTAAAATTACGATACGCTTGCTGGATAAATTTAGCAAATTTTATGTTTAAAACAGTATTATCCGTAGACAGGGCGGCAATTATGGCATGCCTACAGGTCCGAACTCCCAGCCTATTCCATTCTGACCTGAGCATACACCTGCGTTGAAAGTTGAAGGTGGGGCAAATGCAAACCACATGCATGATTGTTTCTTTTGCTAACCCACACCCTCTGCAGATTGTGACCTCCTCCGTACGACGCCAAGTGGGTAGATTTTGAAGGAAGCGCCAGTCCCCCAATCTTAAGGCTATAAAACTGCGCTTTAAATAGAGTGAAAAAGTGGTGGAAAAATACATCGCGGGGATAGCCGTTTATAAGAGTTGACTACTGCCCAAGAATGGCTGCGTTTCGTAAGGAGAGCTTTGTCGGTGGCGAGAGATGTCAATCTCACACATTTTTTTATTGCCTTTTTAAAGGCTGACTGACTAGGATTAAGTGCCCAGAGGTCAGCAGGTGACATTTGATGGATGTAGTCCTTAAAGAGACAGCCAAATGATCCTCCTGGGTTGCTCTCATTGATTTCTTTCCAGACTAGGGATTCTAGTGTGCCTGGTTCAGCCTGTCTTAAATTGTGGCAAAGCTTAAGGTATGCGCCAACGTTAGAGGCTTCGTAATTAGTTAACCCCAACTCTAATCTGATCTGTGCAGGGGATGCAGAACTTGGCAGATGGAGTACCTTTTTGTATATTTTGGTTGTGTGTTTATTTAAAACAGTGTTCATTTTACCTTTAAAGATCTCTATACCATATGATAGAGTGGGGCCAATCTTTGCTCTTAAAACTTCCAGTAGGGGAGAGAGGGTTGGACCAGAAAGTTTCTTCAACAACTTAGACAGTGATACCACAAGTGCCGTGGCTTTGGCTGTGATCACATTGCTCTGCTTTATGTGGTTGCCTCTGTGATCCAAACAAACACCTAAATATTTGTATGATTGCCGGTGGAAAGGCTTGTTTTGTTAAAAGACCAGCCACCACCGCCGTACCGTTTCTTACCAAACGGGTCTATCAGGGTCTTTTTCATGTTAACTTCTAGTTGGTTGGTGGTCGCGTATTGCATTAATGAGTCAAGCCTTTGTAACCCTACCCTTGTAAGGCTAAACAAGGCCAGATCATCGGCGTATAAAAGATTACATAATGCCGTTCCTCCTACTTTGGGCGGGTGACTATTCACTTTGTTTAGGGTACTTGACAGGTCTGCTATAAAGAGATTGAAGAGAAGGGGGGCCAGCACGCATCCCTGCTTGACACCTCATGAGGTCATAATTTTTCACGAGGGATGCGTGCCGGACCCTAACTTCACTCGACCCAGGTACTGGTGTGCAATTGGGTTATAGGGTTCAGGATTCTATCTGGAATTCCCCACTGCCTCAGTTTTTCCCAGAGTGCCACCCTGGGAACCCTATCAAATGCAGCTTTAAAGTCGACAAAGCAGCAAAATGCTATCCTAGATGATAAAAGGGCTTTGTCGATGATGGTAGAAACTGCTAATAAATTTGTTATGGTTCCTGAGTTGGCGACAAACCCTGTTTGATTCAGTGGTATCAGATTATTGGCCTTTACCCATTGCCCAAGGTCCTCCAAGATAAGCCCAGCATAACGTTTCACCTTTATGTCCAAAAGGGCGATTAATCTGTAATTGTTAGGGCTAGCGCGTGATCCAGATTTATAAATGGAATGAATGATTGCACCCCTCCATGAGTCCGGGATTTTTGCTGTCCTCAGGGTGTAGTTGAAGAGGTTTAATAGCATAATGGACCAGAAAGGAATGTCCGAGTTAAACAACCTCTGTGGGAGGCCGTTCAGGCCTGGTGCTCAGTCTTGTCTCCCTTTTTTCATTGCTTTGGTGACTCTTTCTTTAGTTAATACATGTTCTACGGCTGTCAGGGACTCTAACTAGGAATGTTCTGCTTACCGGAACTTGCACAGGAACAGAGATGCTAGATCCCAAATCCCTCTTGGCAATGCCCCTAGGTCTTTTAACAGAACCTCTGGGTCATTACCGCAAGGGACGGGGGAATTGGATAAAATAATAAACAAAGAAGAGACTGGGCCAGATTTATCTTCTTTCTTCAGTTACTGGCCAAGCGTTCTCTACCTTTTTTTTTTCTCTGGAACCCTGTAAGTTAAAACACCATTATACTACACACTCTATCTCCCTTCACTAGTAAACTTCTAATCTCATGTTAATACTTCACCCACCCTGGCTGTACTGGACTCTTGCTTCTCTTCGTTTCTTAATTGTGCGAACACTTCCTCTTCTGATTAGTTGTACTATGTTTTCAGAAAATAACAACAGATTAGTCTTTTGGTCTCCTAACACCTATACCCTTTTATAATCTATGTAGTAAGTGCACTCACTTCACCAATCAAAAAGGTGTTCCTTATCTGGATTCTGTTTTTCTATTTTCTGTGGGTTTGGATCTGCACAATATCTGCAACCATTTCCTCTATTTTTATCCTTTTATTCTTGCAGGACTTGTGACAGGAATTCTTCTAAGGGTTTATATTACAGGTGAGTATTTACACGTTTTTGTACATCTTCCTTGCTTAAGACTTTTTAATTGTTGTTAGCGCTGTCAAAAAACACTAATGCTTTCTTTCACTTGTATTTTGTCTTTCAGCTTGTAAGGACTGCATAGTATCTGAATGACAGGTAAGCTTATATCAAGTCTATTATCTGTTTATAATTTTTCTTCACTTAGCTCTGATTCCTTGCCCAAACTGCCGTAGTACTCGAGCGTTTCTTTCTTCGTGTGATGTTCAGACTTCCGACTCAAGCCTTGCTCAGCCGGTCGTTCTCGTCAGGAGCGCTTCAGAACCTGAAAACGTTACTTCAGCAAACGTTTCCTTTTATTTAAACTCGCGCCGAATAGCAAGCCGAGTCTTCTCCGTATTCTTCAGGATTTACTAACTATACTATGAGGACCGAACTGGAAAATATATACTAAAATTATCGGGAGCTTCTTCCAACAGGTTTGCTCAGGCAACAAACTTCGGTGAAGTGCGCAGGTGGTAGAGCGCTCGCGCGTCACCTCAGCTTGCGCAGGAAAGCCTAGACTGCCACCCCGTTCCGAGGTGGGGGCACAAAGGCGGCCATCTTAGTTCTCCTAAAGCTCACTAACTCAGACCAAGAACAGGTATCTCGCATTCGGGAATATGCTCTGGTCAATGTTACGCTACCCAGCACATGAGCTGGTCTTCGGGTCCTGACAGTACCCCCCAACAAGGCAGGTTCCTTCTCCCTGGGTTTCATGGGGAACCTCTGATGAAATGACTTGACTAATCTAGGGGCATGAACTTCTTCACTCAGCTCCCATGATCGCTCCTCCGGACCATACCCTTTCCAGTCTATCAAATAGTACAATTTTCCTCTGGACCTTTTTGAATCTAAGATTTCTTTAACTTCAAACTCAGTTCCTGTCTCTAACTGGATTGGTTTTGGGGGAGATTGAATCCTCAGATCTGTGGAAGCTTTCTTTAGCAAGGAAACATGAAAAACCGGATGGATTCTAAACCCAGTGGGTAACTTCAGTCGGTAGGTGACCTGATTAACTTTCTCGGGGTTGAAATTTTCAATTTCCTTTCAATCTTAAGTTCTTTGTGCTTAGCCACACGCGATCTCCAATAGTTAGGGAAGGGCCTTCTCTTCTTTTTCGGTCCGCGTAACTCTTGTATTTTTCCTTAGCTACTTGGAGATTGTCTACTGCTTGGTGCTGTATCGGACAGATATATCAGTCTGTCTAATGGTAGAATTTGGATGTCTGCCATAATTCAAGAAAAAGGGGGAGTAACCAGTTGAACTGTTCTTCGCATTATTATGGGCAAACTCCGCTGTCCACAGATAATCTGACCAATTCCCTCCCTCCTTCAGAAGAATCAGTCGCAGATACTGTTCCAATTCTTGGTTTACCCTCTCTGTCTGCCCATCAGTCTCAGGGTGATAACTAGTGGAGTACCTGACCTCCGTACCTAACCCTTTCATAAAGGCCTTCCAGAAATGCGACACAAACTGTGAACCTCTGTCTGAAATCACAATCTTAGGTATCCCATGTATTTTAACTATCTGGGAGCTGAAATGAGTTGCTAACTGTTTTGCCGTTGGAACCCCTTTTAAGGATGTAAAATGGGCCATCTTGGAAAAGGCATCCACCACTACCAGTATGGTATCAAAGCCTTGACTAATGGGTATCTCTGTGATCAGATCAAGGGTTACTGTGTGCCATGGGTAAGGAGGGGTGGGTAAAGGTTGCAACAAACCTTTTGGAGCTTGCCGTTCTGACTTTCCCTGAGCGCAGACCTCACATGACTTAACATACCTCTCGATATCTGAAGTCATCTTGGGCCACCAATAGTGTCTCTTTATTAATTCCTCGGTCTTAGCTTCTCCTTTATGCCCAGCCATCTTGTCATCATGGTTCTCGCGCATAACTTGTAGTTGTAGCTCCGCAGTGGGAACATACAAGGCATCATGATTGTAGGGCAGTTGTCGAATAATCCTCCTATTCAAATCTTCTTTTGCCCATTCCAGCATGGCTTCCAGACTCATAGCTTCAGAGATGTCTTTTTCTAACCCGATGGAAGAGGTGACTCCAATGATTTTTTCACTAGGAATGATTGGTTGATTTTCTGTGACAGTTTTCTGAGCTTCTGTGCCTACTCGAGATAAGGTATCCGCCTTTCCATTCTGGGCCCCAGGACGATATGTAATCACGAAATCATAGTCAGCAAAATACAAGGACCACCTCAACTGTCTGGGCGTAAGTGTTCTTGCTGTCTTCAAGAACTTCAGGTTGCGATGATTGGTGAACACCGTTACTTGATGTTGGGCCCCCATCAAATAATGTCGCCATTCCTTGAAGGCATCTTTTATCGCCAATAATTCCTTCTCGGTGATGGTGTAATTGATTTCTGCCTGGGTCAGCTTTCTGGATCGGTAAGCGACTGGATGCAACTGACCGGTGGTCTTGTGTCGCTGGGATAGTACTCCACCCACAGCTTGATCTGACGCGTCTGTCTCCACATAGAAAGGTTCCGTAGGGTCAGCATGTAACAAAACTGGCGCTGTGGTGAAATCTTTTTTTAAGGACTGGAAGGCTTCCTCCGACTCCTTTGTCCAATCAAATTTGGTTCCTTTTTCAGCAATTTAGTAAGGGGTAAAATTTTCCGAGAAAACTCCTTAATAAATCTCCGATAAAAATTTGCAAATCCAATGAAGCCTTGGACTTCTTTTACGCTTGCTGGAGATGGCCAGTTTGTCACTGCCTCCACTTTCCGCTGGTCCATCAGTATTCCTGTGGGTGAAATGACGAATCCTAAAAATTCCACTTGCGAAACGTCAAAGGCACATTTCTCTAACTTCACGAACAACTTGTTTTCTCGCAGCCTCCTCAGAATTCCTCTCACTTGTTCATGATGTTTCGTGACGTCAGATGAATAGATCAGAATATCGTCTATGTAGACGATTGCGCATTGGTCGATAAATTCCTTCAGGACATCGTTAATGAAGTGTTGAAAGGCTGCTGGCGCATTGCATAAACCGTAGGGCATTACCTGATATTCAAATAGCCCAAATCTAGTCCGAAATGCTGTCTTCCACTCATCTCCTTCTCGCATTCGAACTAGATGGTAGGCCCCCCTCAAATCCAATTTGGTGTAGATCTGGGCACCTTTCACTTGATCCAGGAGGACTGAAATCAATGGCAGGGGATACCGGTTCTTCTTTGTGATCTTGTTGATGGCCCTATAATCGATACACGTCCGCAATTCTCCCTCCTTCTTCGGCACAAAAAATAATGGAGATGAGACTGGGGACTGTGAAGGTCGAATAAACCCATTAGCTAAATACTTATCCAAGTACTCTTTCAAATGATGATGTTCTTTTTCCGTTAGTGCGTAAACACGACAACAAGGTAGGTTCGAACCTGGTTCCAATTCTATCTTGCAGTCATAGGGCCGATGTGGGGGTAGTTGTTCAGCCTCTACTTCATTGAAAACTTCTTGGAATTCCTTATACTCTTCAGGAATTTCTTGGACATTTATCACACACATCGAATGCCCAGTGGCACATAAAGACAAGGCTTGGTTACTCTCCATGTTTCTATCTTTAGAGCCGAAACAATTTTCGTGACAATAGTTAGAGTCCATCACAATGGTCCTGGAACTCCAAT
This sequence comes from Lissotriton helveticus, assembly GCF_964261635.1. NCBI lineage: Eukaryota > Metazoa > Chordata > Amphibia > Caudata > Salamandridae > Lissotriton > Lissotriton helveticus. The sequence continues at coordinate 745,171,750 of NC_136059.1, read as the reverse complement.
CGATCGTTGGATTGTGTTCAGTCAGCCACGGGAGACTAAGTATTAACTGAAACTGTGGAGCATCAATTAAGTTGAATTGGATCTTTTCTCTGTGACCGTCACTTGAGATCAAGTGGATTAGTTCGGTGTGGCTTACTATTGGTCCCGATGACAGGTTGGTTCCATCCACAGCTGGGACGGCTCGCTCTTTTTCTTCTGGATGGCTTGAATGCCCACCTTGGCCGCAAATCTTAGATCGCAGAAGTTACCGGTGGCTCCTGAATCTATCATGACCGATACGTCTGTCACGTTTGTCTGTCCGAATCTCACTTCCATAGCCAGATTCAAATGCGGAGCCGCTGCTTGTAACGTGTTCGCTACTTGATGTTCTTGTGGAGTCTTTTCTAAGATCGCACCCACCTGTTAAACTCCATCCACAGGTGGTGCCATTAGTTTTCCTTCGGCTTGAAAGTGCTCTTGGGTTTCTTCGAGCAATTTCTAACAAAATGCCCGCTGGACCCGCAATACATACACAAGTTGCTGGCTCTTCTCTTGTCCTTCTCTTCCTTAGAAAAAGGTCCTCTTATCGTTCCAATTTGCATGGGTTCGGTTCCAGATTGGGCGTCCGAGCTTCTTGTGTTTTCCGGTCGAGCTCGATCAAACCTGGGGACTATCGTTCTAAAGTCCTTCTTCTTTTCTCCTCTTCTTTCTCCCTGGCGGAAATCTATCTCCAAGACCAAATCAATTAGTGCTGAGATTTCAGTTGGTCGATTTGGAAACTGAGCTAAGGTGTCTTTTAGTTCATCTCTTAAACCACGGTAAAACACTGCCGCTCTCTTGCTTTCTGGCCAGTTAGTCTCCACAACCAGTTCATTAAACTGGGCCAAGTACGCAATTAGATCTCGATTTCCTTGCCGCAGGTCGAGTAGTTCGTTATCCACCACTTGTGATATTCTTCGTCTATCAAATATCCGAAGGAATTCTTGTTTAAACTCCTCGAAGTTCCTCAACAACGAATCATCCCGGGTAACTAAAGGCATAGACCATGAAGCTGCATCCCCACTCAGATAGGAGAGGATGAAGGCCACTTTAGACTGCGCATCACGGAATATCGAAGGGCGGCACATAAAATGTAGGGAACATTGGGAAAGGAATATTTGCGCTTTCTGTGGACCCCCATTAAACCTCTCTGGGGCTGCTAAATGTATAACTGGGGACAGAGAATGAATGACCTGCGTAGTTGATCTGTTAGTGGCTTCTAATACAGGATTCATCGCCTCCCTCTCTAGACTACTAGTCTGCCTTAATCTCAACGCTAGTTCTGCTGTTTCTTTCCTAGCGCTGACTACTTCTTGTCTCAGGTTTTGGTTTTCTTCTCTTACTGCTCCTAATGCTTTCTGTATAGCATCTAGGATGGTTCCTAAAGATTGCATATCAATTCCTTCTGCCATCTCTGTTCGGGTGCGAAGGCAACTTGGGCACTTCACTCTGTCAGGGACTCTAACTAGGAATGTTCTGCTTACCGGAACTTGCACAGGAACAGAGATGCTAGATCCCAAATCCCTCTTGGCAATGCCCCTAGGTCTTTTAACAGAACCTCTGGGTCATTACCGCAAGGGACGGGGGAATTGGATAAAATAATAAACAAAGAAGAGACTGGTCCAGATTTATCTTCTTTCTTCAGTTACTTGCCAAGCGTTCTCTACCTTTTTTTTTCTCTGGAACCCTGTAAGTTAAAACACCATTATACTACACACTCTATCTCCCTTCACTAGTAAACTTCTAATCTCATGTTAATACTTCACCCACCCTGGCTGTACTGGACTCATGCTTCTCTTCGTTTCTTAATTGTGCAAACACTTCCTCTTCTGATTAGTTGTACTATGTTTTCAGAAAATAACAACAGATTAGTCTTTTGGTCTCCTAACACCTATACCCTTTTATAATCTATGTAGTAAGTGCACTCACTTCACCAATCAAAAAGGTGTTCCTTATCTGGATTCTGTTTTTCTATTTTCTGTGGGTTTGGATCTGCACAATATTTGCAACCATTTCCTCTATTTTTATCCTTTTATTCTTGCAGGACTTGTGACAGGAATTCTTCTAAGGGTTTATATTACAGGTGAGTATTTACACGTTTTTGTACATCTTCCTTGCTTAAGTCTTTTTAATTGTTGTTAGCGCTGTCAAAAAACACTAATGCTTTCTTTCACTTGTATTTTGTCTTTCAGCTTGTAAGGACTGCATAGTATCTGAATGACAGGTAAGCTTATATCAAGTCTATTATCTGTTTAAAATTTTTCTTCACTTAGCTCTGATTCCTTGCCCAAACTGCCGTAGTACTCGAGCGTTTCTTTCTTCGTGTGATGTTCAGACTTCCGACTCAAGCCTTGCTCAGCCGGTGGTTCTCGTCAGGAGCGCTTCAGAACCTGAAAACGTTACTTCAGCAAACGTTTCCTTTTATTTAAACTCGCGCCGAAGAGCAAGCCGAGTCTTCTCCGTATTCTTCAGGATTTACTAACTATACCAGGAACATAACTATGAGGACCGAACTGGAAAAGATATACTAAAATTATCGGGAGCTTCTTCCAACAGGTTTGCTCAGGCGACAAACTTCGGTGAAGTGCGCAGGCGGTAGAGCGCTCGCGCGTCACCTCAGCTTGCGCAGGAGAGCCTAGACTGCCACCCCGTTCCGAGGTGGGGGCACAAAGGCGGCCATCTTAGTTCTCCTAAAGCTCACTAACTCAGACCAAGAACAGGTATCTCGCATTCGGGAATATGCTCTGGTCAATGTTACGCTACCCAGCACATGAGCTGGTCTTCGGGTCCTGACAGTGGCAGACCCTTGTATTGGATCTACGAGAGTGCTCAATGGTACACCAATGCCGGTGCCATGTGTACTGGCTGATCCAATAGGATCTAAGTTGTCTTGTACCTGAAAATGATCCAGCAGGTATGAAGCCCCTTCCGCTTCCTGAATGTTTGCTGAGCCAGAGTTTGTCAAGTTCAAATTGGTGCGGTTAACGAGAGCCCAAAATTTCCTGGATTTTTTTTTCTTGCTCTCCCACACCAGTTTAACCCAATATTGGGTTTCCTGTGCCTTTTTCTCTTGGGCAATTGCCCTCTTGAATGGTTTTTGAGCTTGATCGTATTTAACAACATAGATACTATTCCCCGGGAATTTTGAAAGTGCCCTCCTAGCGTTGTTTTTCATTCTCTTTAAGGACTTTGTGTCAGTGGAGACTGCAAACCCGGCTGAAAAAGTACGACTTGGACCCTGAACTGTCGCTGAAAAGCAGCTGATCAAGTGAGAGCAAAGCAGCGATCATGTCACTATCGGGGAGGCGTCTAGGTCCAGTCTACCTTTGGCAAAGTCCTTACTTGCTGTTAAAATTTTCTGGCTGTTCATCTCACTCCATTTGAGACGCTTTACATTTTCGGAATATATTCCCTTATGAGTTGCGGGCGCCATTTTATGGAATTCTGTCTTTGTATTGAGGGAAATAACCTGCAGCCTGTGGTCGCTTTCAGACCGTGGATGGATGCGAAAATTATCCATGTTGAATAATAATTCTGAATTGCAAATGGTAAAATCTAAATAAGAATTTTTACTTCCGTTTGACCAGGTCCAGTTTGGAGGTGTGTCACTGATTGACCTGCCGTTCATTACCAGGTAGCCTGCATTGTAGAATCTTATCACGGAGAGCTCACCCAATTTATTGAGGGCTTGATTCAGAGGTTTGGTTTGAGTCATGGCCTCAATGATGTTTGTCTGGGCGGGCCCTTCCATGTCTGCTGTTTTCCCCTGGAATAGATTGGTATTGAAGTCCCCCTTGACAATGCAGTCCGAGTTGGGGTGGTCGATGGCGATATCATTCATGATTTCACTGAGGCGGGCTAGATGGTCTTTTTTAGTACGGGTGCTGGGGTTAATGTACACGTTTATGAGGAAGAGTAAACACTGCTTCCTCCACGGGTTGATTTTGACCCCAAGTAGCCAGTCTTCCTTAAGTACAAATTGGTTGAATAAACCTTTTAAGTTGTTAGAGATGTATGTAGACAGACCACCTTTAGGATGACCATAGTGGCTGTCCCTAAGTGCTGGCTTCCAAAATTCAATGTAACCTGCAATTGGGCGGCCCTCTGTGGCCCATGTTTCCTGGAGGGCAATTACTGCATGTTTGCATAAGAAGGCCAGGGTGTCATCGTTGGAGATTTTTTGGTGGAGCCCGCTGATGTTCCATGAGCACAGTAAAAAGGGTGACCGCCCTGGCGTGTTATCTGTTTTAAACTGTGGTTCTGCTACTGGATTTAATTTTCCGGGGGGTTTGTAGTCTTCAGCCTGCGTTTCGGCCATGAGCGGTCAGTTTGAATTTTTGGAGAAGAAGATCGCTGGCAACCATCCCCAGCCTTGACTTGGATCTACGTTGTCACCATCCTTTTCAAGGGATTTGATTTGGTCTTCTGGTCCTGAGGCGTTTTTTTTAAACGGAGTAAGGTCTCACATGTACTGTTGATTTAATAGTTACAGATTGTCTGGGTGAAGTCGATCTAGTTAGCAGGGCAGTGGGGTACCCTGGCGTGAAATATGGGTACTGATTCCCCAATTTCGTAGAATGGGTCTATCTTCCAAAAAAGCACCTACCCAGCTTGCCGATTTAAAAGTCGCCACGGTGACCTCTGATGGTTGGTTACCTCTGGGAGGGAGGAATTCGATGGAGTCAATACTGTCCGTGGACAGCCCTGCGAGCCCCGGGATGTCTTTCACAAGTTTTAGCAGGTTCGATCTATTAAGAATGTCGTGACAACCCTTGGATTCATATTCAGGAGCCAATAGGATCTGATGGCGCGGTAGATCGTTTTTGCTCGTCTCCAGTGCGTTTAAAGGCAAGTTGTCGAGATTGTCGGGTAACATGGCTGGTTTAATTTCATGTGTCAGTTGTGTCAATTTTTTCCGAGCCGTCTGCAACGGTGGGGTCTGGCTGATCAGAGTTGTTAAGTTATTACAGATGGTTTTTGAGTAATTTGATCTTAACGTTGCATTGTCCTTTCCGAGTGGAGTTGGAGCCGTCAGTAACTTAGGGTTTCCTGGTGCTCTCTTGGGCCCAGTTGCACTTGTCTTATCAGAGCTCATCCGTGTGATTTCTGTGGGTGCACTGGGTTCGTCCATTTCTGGATCCGTACTTGACTTACTTTGGTCCTGGTTGCTCCTTTGCTGATTGTTGGGTGGGTGTTCCTGGAGTTTCTCCGTTTTGGTTTATCGTGAGCGATAATACACTGATTTTGGTGGGGGATTTTTTGTTTTCTGGTTTTACAAAGAGAGGGAAGAGTTTCTGGTGAGTCACGTTGGAGCTTACCCTGAGTTTGTTTTTATTTTTACGCTGGTGTTTGCACTCTCTCTTACTGCATAATGGGGGGAGCGCTGGGGTAATTGCCACTGTTTGAGCGGTCTGGGGCACTGGGCTGTCTTTTGACCCGATGACAGGCTGGTTTCGGCTGTTTGTCGGCCCAGTTGAAGTCTGTAGGGGACCATTGTCGTCTGTCGACTTTGATTGTAAGTGACCACAGTGACCCTGCCCGATCGGCTCAATTGGGCCGGTGGTTATTCCTGCTCTTGGCGCCGCCCCTTCCGTCGTATTTGCGCTCCACTTGACAGGTTCTTGGATAGGGTGTTGCTGTTTTTTCTGTAGGGGGGAGGTGGGTATAATAGGGGCGTTTCCTCCCCTCATCAACTTGACTTCCCTTATGACAGTAGTCAGGCATTCTGGAAGCAGAGAGAGAGAGTCTATGATTGGGGAGCAGCAGTAAACTGATTGGGCTAGCTTCATAGAGGCTTGCGCCCTTAGAATTAAGTTATTTAATTTGTCTAGTTTGCTGTCGATCCCAGACGTGAATAAGGCCAGGGTGTTCAATAGGTCGACCTGCACCTCCAATTTTACCGAGTGGTAGTTTAATGCATTAACAGTTTGTTGGAGGGTCTGGAGGAGTTGCGGCCAAGCACTGGTTGCTGTGTGATCTTCGGTGTTCGACTTTTCATTTGAAATGTGCTTGGGGGAATTATGAGTGGTCTTGAAAAAAAGAGATACATCTGAGATGAGCTGATTATTAGGGTCAGGCGGGTCTAACTGATTCTGCTGTAAGTCCTTTGTTAATCCGGGTGGCGAGAATATCATATGCAAAGGGCTTAGGACTGGTGAGACAGTTGGAGTGGTTGTTGTTTGTAAGACTGAGGTCAGCTGACTGCTGTTAAAAGGGTTGTCGTGGCCATGGATTTGCGCCGTCGTTGTTTGCCGGGGCAAGACTACCGGAAGCTCTGTTGAAATTTTCGAGCGGGTTTCAGGGGACTGTGTTAGGACTGAGCGGGCCTTTGTTGTACACAAAGTGCCCTCCAACTGGATTTGCGCTGGGTGAGGTGATCCTTTATCCTCAGCTGAGCACACGGGAAGCTTACCCGATGGAGATCAGGCATATTGAAAGATGTTGCTATTCGTGATGGCAATTTTGTCGTTTTTGCCATTTGCGTTGGAAGTTTCATCATTTCGCCACTTCCTCTGTAGATTTTTATTGGTGGATCCAAAGATGTAAACTTCTGATGATTCTGTCACCTTTTTTGGTTTCAAATGCCCACTGTTGCGGTGAAGCCCATTGGATCAGCCCTGGTTGAGCCGGGATCATAGTAACGGTTACCTCTGGAGATTGGGAAAATAGTTGTGGCAGTGCAACAGTCTTTGTTGGCGTTTTTCTAAAGTAATCCCGCAGGCTTAGGGATTTTTGAGATTTTGGCCCGTAGTTGACCTGATTTGACGCCTTGGCGGCATCCGATTGATTGGACTTCTTTCGCTTTGATGGCGTATACTTTCTTATTTTTCTGGACCTCATGTTCCGACGTATGGTTAGGGTCTTCTCTGTACTCCCCAAGCCAGGGCTTGGCTAAACTAAGCTAAGCCGGGCTCGCAACTTTATTGCAGCGTGATTTAAAGTTTTTTGGCCTCTGTGCGTTGTTACTGTGCAACTGTATAGCTATATATATGTATAGCTAGTGGCACCCCCCTGCTCTCCAAGTCCTACCGACGCTAGGCCCACAGACCCCCCGACCTTGACTCCACCAGCTGTCACCCAAGGGCGAAGCCAGCAAGGCCTGGCCGGAATGGTTTCCGCGCGCCCGCCCAGAGAGCAAAACAGTGGTCCACCGTTGAATGTCCTTCTTTAAATCCACCCTGTTCTGAGGGTACTATCAGATTATCTTCTGCCCGATCTTTCAGCAAGCCTAGGATTATTTTGGAGAATACTTTTCCCCCAATATCCAGGAGGTTTATTAGGCGATAATTTCTAGGAGAGTTTACATCACCTTTTTTATGTATTGGTCTAATGATAGCCCCTTTCCAACTATCTGGCATATTTCCTGTATTTAATATCCTCTAAAACGTATTTGAGAAGAAATCTGCCCACCAGTCTGGGTTAGTTTTTATAATGACTGCAGGTAGATTATCTGGGCCGGCAGCACGTGTTAAATTTAGTCCAGCTATTATGCTCTTAATATGGCCTGGGGAGAATTGCACTATTACTTCTTCCCTGACTCCTGGCCAGCTGGTAGATGATATTTCCCCCCTCCTTGGCCATTTACCATAAATTTCCTCAAGGTAGGTTACCCACTTATCCTCTGGGACAGAACACTGCACGTCCCTATCACTTTCCCCGTACATTCCTCTATCAGTTTCCAGAAGCCTTTGACATTCTTTTCTTCAATTGCCTCAAGTTAGTTTATCCAGCATTTTTCTTTAAAGAATCTTTTTTTCCTCTAATAGTTGCCTTGTATTTTATCCTTAACTTCTTAAGTTCTAGTTATGCTGCATCATTGTATCTACGCCTAAGGCACCTTTCATGTTGCCTAATAGCGGCCTTTACTTTCTGTCAATCTTCGTCAAACCATGGTTTATTATTTAGATGTAATTTAGCGTTACTTACTAACCCTTGGTTTCCCAGTTTGATCTTTATCCTGAGGCATTCTACCAGTTGCCCTATTATATCCTCATACCAGGATATATCATCCCCTGGTGGTAGATTTCCTAGACTGACTATTAACTGGAGTGCACTCAGTTTCTTTATATATTCTTCGCTAATCCGGGTTATAAGTCACTTTGGGTATTCAACATCTACTTGTAGCACTATCTGTCTTGGCGGGTCTCTGTTTACCTGCAGTTCCATCAATAGTGGGAAGTGGTCACTACCCTCTACCCTGAGTATTTCAAAGTGTTTTATTAAGTGGAAGCACCATGCCTGGGTTAAAACATAGTCTATGGGGCACATTTGCTGCCCTATTTTAAAGGCGCGCTTTGTGGGCCGATCCGTTTCTTTTCTATCATTAACACAGACCAAGCCCATAGCCCGCAGCAACTGGCCAAGCTCTGCGTCTTGGTTTGAGATGTCGCTGCTGAAGAACATTGCAAACTCTATGTTATACACTCTTAGCAGGTCGCTATGCCAGGCGTCAGTTTTTGGGGGATTTAGTCTATGATTAAAATCACCCAATATTAGGAGCACATCTCTTGGGTAAGTCTCGTATAAATCCTCCAAGTCCTTTTTTAAATGTTCCATCTCCACTTCATACTCATTTTCCCCCTTTCTGTATGTACACTTTTATGATGCATAGGCCTCCACCACCTCTGTTGGTATTTAGAGTCAACACTCTGCTACCTAATGCCCAGTTACACTTCAGTTCAAGGGGATGTATAGCTCTCGCTATCCTTGTGGAAACCAATGTCATCTGACCACCTGATGCCCTACTTACTTGGTTCTTTCTTGCAGGTTTTACATGGTGAGTAAAACCTTCAGTGATGAGGGTTTCGTTGCACACCCAGGTCTCCTGTAAACAAACAATATCTGTCTTCCCAGGGATATTTTTAAAGCCTTCCTGAAACCGTATTCTTTTGTAACCATTAACATTCCAGGACAAAATGAATAGGCTACGCCACGACCCAATTTCCCAATCAATATTACTCATGTACCCCTCTTCCTCACAGTCCATATAAGCCAATTCTCTGTACCTATTTGCGACCAAGACATCTTCCTCCCCCCCACCCCAAGTTTTTAGGGATTATAGTGATTTTAAGGGCTTCCTTATTTCCCCGTCCCGAGGTGATCATTTTTATTTGTCGTTCTCCCAACCCCGCATTGTTTCTAAGGAATTGTTCCCCTTGATTATCAATTTTCACATCCTCTCTTTTTAGTATTCTATTTCCTTCCCTTATCATCTCAGCTTCTGCTTTTTCCATTGCAATTTTTATTAGTGCTGAGTGGAGAAGAACCTTTGTTATTTCTTCCCCTTTGGTATTAATCAAAAATCCCACTTCTTTTAGATCATCTGTACTAACATAAAGCTGGGGCATTTTGCAAATGACGAGAGCAGCTGAGACCGATTTAGAGGCTTTAATTTCTTAACCCTTTCCCCCCCCCCTTTCCCTGTCCAATAGGTTCCACAAATAGCCAGGTATCCATGGTCCTGTTTGGCTGTAGAACTTTTTGACTTTCCTCTGGCCTTTCATCCCTTCTTTTCATATTAACTTCTACTCTGCCCCTATTCCTACAGCCTTTCCCAGGGATAGAGTTACTGGGCCCTGTACCTATGAACATCTCCATCCCCCATTCAGGTGCAACCTCCTCCTTCCCCCCGGGACACTTCCTCAAAGGAACCATTCACACTCTTAACCAGGCTTTTTCCTGATTCCCACCTAAGTTGTTCCTCAGGTCTAAGGGTGCTTGCTCCTAGATCTGCAAAGGTTAGCTTTTTTGTTTCTGGCATCACTACCTTGTCCCTAGGCATTAGATCGGGAGTTACCTCCTTCCTGTTCTCCTGTTGTTTCGCTACCTGACCTATTCATGGGACCTTCATTCCCTTCATCCGCTTCGTGATGCACTTCCTTTCACCATATCTCTTTATAATTATGGGGCAACGGGAAATATATACTGTTGGTTCATCCTTCTTGGGTCTGCTCACCCTTACCGCTTCTTCCACCTCATCTGCTTTAATCACTACTGGTCTTACTAGAGAAGGCATTAGGCCATTAATCTGAGTCAGCTCCCCAATTATATTCTTAAACTGGTTATTTTGTGTTTTTAAAATGTCATTATTTAAAACTGACACCTCAAGAATGCCCTGTAAGGTTTTCTGGAGCATCAACATAACCTCAAGCATAGATAAACTCGAGGAACCCGTCATCTCCAGACTATGTAGGGGTAGACCTGATGAATCCATATGAACAGCATTGGAATTTACCAACCTTACTTTCACATTGGGACTAAATTCCCTTTGGGCAGAGTCTTCCTCCTGCAAGGATTTACTCTGGCTTTCACTTTCTTCCTCATCCACCTCTACTTCTATGTCCTGAATAAATAATGACTGAAATAACCGAGGGGAGTAAGACAAACGTGGTTCCATCGGAATCTCGGTGATATCAAAGTTTGTCTGATTCAAGAATAAGCGTTTATTGCCAGGTCCTCTGTGATTTCCGGAGACTCCACCACATTTATCTCCCTTTCTGGTGTCTCCTTCACTTTAAAATGTTTGCCCAAAAAGTCCTTAATAGATTTTGAGACTGCCGATCCACCTTTTCAGCTTGCTGTCTTAGATGTCAACAGCACCTTCTGTTTGATTGTGCCTGAAGGGGGGTGAACCCCATCACTGGTGTTTTATTTCCGGTGGGTGTCGCCGTAACACTTATTACATTATTCCAGTCTTTGGGTAATTCTATAAGTCCTCCGTCCCGGGGATCTTATTTCCTGTTTTCTTGGGATTCTTCGGGGCTTTACGTGGTTTATTTTTCCCTAGGGCCATTGCTTTTTGTTCCCTTTAACTCCTTATTTCCAGAGGTACAAAGTGTTTAGGACGGTTTTCTCCTTCACTTTCCTTTGATTTTCCACCGTTCTTAGGTGCACAGCCGCCCCTTTGTCATATGCACTTAATATAACTACTTTTATTACTATTATTGAGAAAAAAGGGTAAATTGACTTTTTCACTTACCTCTGTTATGTGGGCCCACGCTCTTCCACTACCACTTCTCCATTGAGACCACACTTTTCTGATCACCAATCTGCTTCTAATCTGAGTACGTAGCCACTCAGAAATTCATCACCTTGGGCTTAAGTCGGCTTTTAGATGTCCTCGTTGTCTTTAAGGGTGTAATTATCCCCTTGCCGCTTCTAATACTAGCAGCCTCCTTAGTGATTATGCCAGTTATTGGCAATTCGCTCTCGTCGTTTTGAGCTATGGTGGACTTTGCCCCACGCTGCAACCACTGCAGGCCGGCTCGCTAATTGGAGCCCGAGCCTCCCGCGCTGCCCACTGGGCTCGCGGTCCACTGTGCTTGCAATCTATCTGCGCTCAAAGTTGGGGTCTCCTCAGGTCTCCTCGGTAAGCGTGGGCGTAAAATCCGTTTCGCGGGCGAATTTGCGAATTATTGACGATTTCGCGATCCGCGAATCGCGTGAAATTACCCAATAATTCGCAAATTCGCAAGCTACGAATTATTTTGCTTGGTCGCGCTTGAAAAATACAATATCGCGCGCGCGGCGCTGACTCTGAGCCTGCCGAGTTGTTTTTCTCCCGGTTTTACATGTGCTGCGCCATTTTCGATCTTGCTGCGTGATCGCGCGAGAGTTTTTCGAACGCAATTACGTCATCGCGGCTTGCCATATTGCACGGCGAGAGTTTGATAACGCGAGTACGTCATAAATGCCCGCGACGGCGCCCAGCTGATTTCCGGCATGAGGTTTGAACAGCTCGCGTTTGTGAAATTGCATAAATTGCAATTCTGCACAAGAAATCCACCGCAGGAAGCATAAACCTTGTGAAAATTATGATTTTGATCAGAATAACTCCTCAGATTGACATTTGGCTGCACTTTTTGGTGCAGGAGTCCATTTTTTGGGGTCGGGAGGAAGGAAGTGCCCCAGAATCTCCAACTTCCTGTTCCTGTTCAGCAGGCTCCTCCCAGTGCTTTGTCCATGTACTGGTCACTTTTCATTTGGCTGTGGAGCTGGAAGGATTACTTTTTCTTGCTGCTGGTGAATTTTTGTATTTGAGGACTTTTTGGACTTTGGAGTTTGGATCACTTTTGGACTTGAGATTTCACAAGTAAGTTGGTGTTGTTTGTTTGGGGCATTGCAGTTGAGGCAACTCCAGTTCTAAAACTTTTTTCACAACTTTCACAAAATATATATTGTGGTGGGTAGCTAGCCACAGTATCCAGTAGGCCCAGGGTTAGTCATGGGTGCATGATACAACTGTTTCTCTGATTTTTTTTAAACTTAATTCTCATTTATGTCATGGAATTTTAGCTCACTGTTATATGTTGTTTTTTTTAATTTTGGGGTGCCTGTAAAGCCTCACTAGCCAGTAGGCCCAGGGGTAGTGAGTGGTGCATGGGCCTAGTCTTTCTGTAGGGTGTCTTGAATTTTAAACATCATTGAGGGCATGGATGGCATGGGATTGTGGTGATTTTTAGTGTTTTTTTATTTTTGGGGGTGTTGTGGGGGACTGGCCATGGGGGTGGGGACCATTTTGAGGGCTGGTACAGGCATGCTCTGGCCATGTGCTGGGGGTCAAGGGGCCATTTCGAATGCAGGCAGTGTGCTCAGGCCTGCACCCAGTTTGCCTTGCTTTCAACCATTATGCCCAGGAGTGAGTGAGTGGTGCATAGGTCTAGTCTTTCTGTGGGGTGTCTTGAATTTTAAACAACATTGAGGGCATGGATGGCATGGGATTGTGGTGATTTTTATGTTTTTTTCGATTTTTGGGGGTGTTGTGGGGGACTGGCCATGTGGGTGGGGGCCATTTTGAGGGCTAATACAGGCAGGCCCTGGCCATGTGCTGGGGGTCAAGGGGCCATTTTAAATGCAGGCAGTCTGCTCAGGCCTGCACCCAGTTTGCCTTGCTTTCAACCATTATGCCCAGGGGTAGTGAGTGGTGCATGGGCCTAGTCTTTCTCTGCGGTGTCTTGAATTTAAACATCATTGAGGGCATGGATGGCATGGGGTTGTGGTGATTTTTATGTGTTTTTCGATTTTTGGGGGTGTTGTGGGGGACTGGCCATGTGGGTGGGGGCCATTTTGAGGGATGGTACAGGCAGGCCCTGGCCATGTGCTGGGGGTCAAGGGGCCATTTTGAATGCAGGCAGTGTGCTCAGGCCTGCACCCAGTTTGCCTTGCTTTCAACCTTTATGCCCAGGGGTAGTGAGTGGTGCATGGGCCTAGTCTTTCTGTGGGGTATCTTGAATTTTAAACATCATTGAGGGCATGGATGGCATGGGATTGTGGTGATTTGTATGTGTTTTTCGATTTTTGGGGGTGTTGTGGGGGACTGGCCATGTGGGTGGGGGCCATTTTGAGGGCTGGTACAGGCAGGCCCTGGCCATGTGCTGGGGGTCAAGGGGCTATTTTGAATGCCAGCACTGTGCTCAGGCCTGCACCCAGTTTGCCTTGCTTTCAACCATTATGCCCAGGGGTAGTGAGTGGTGCATGGCCTAGTCTTTCTGTGGGGTGTCTTGAATTTTAAACATCATTGAGGGCATGGATGGCATGGGATTGTGGTGATTTTTTTGTGTTTTTCGATTTGTGGGGGTGTTGTGCGGGACTGGCCATGTGGGTGAGGGCCATTTTTAGGGCTGGTACAGGCAGGCCCTGGCCATGTGCTGGGGGTCAAGGGGCCATTTTAAATGCAGGCAGTGTGCTCAGGCCTGCACCCAGTTTGCCTTGCTTTCAACCATTATGCCCAGGGGTAGTGAGTGGTGCATGGGCCTAGTCTTTCTGTGGGGTGTCTTGAATTTAAACATCATTGAGGGCATGGATGGCATGGGATTGTGGTGATTTTTATGTTTTTTTCAATTTTTGGGGGTATTGTGGGGGACTGGCCATGTGGGTGGGGGCCATTTTGAGGGCTGGTACAGGCAGGCCCTGGCCATGTGCTGGGGGTCAAGGGGCAATTTTGAATGCAGACAGTGTGCTCAGGCCTGCACCCAGTTTGCCTTGCTTTCAACCATTATGCCATGGGGTAGTGAGTGGTGCATAGGCCTTGTCTTTCTGTGGGGTGTCATGAATTTAAACATCATTGAGGGCATGGATGGCATGGGATTGTGGTGATGATTTGTATGTGTTTTTCGCATTTTGGGGGTGTTGTGGGGGACTGGCCATGTGGGTGGGGGCCATTTTGAGGGCTGGTACAGGCAGGCCCTGGCCATGTGCTGGGGGTCAAGGGGCCATTTTGAATGCAGGCAGTGTGCTCAGGCCTGCACCCAGTTTGCCTTGCTTTCAACCTTTATACCCAGGGGTAGTGAGTGGTGCATGGGCCTAGTCTTTCTCTGGGGTGCCTTGAATTTAAACATCATTGAGGGCATGGATGGCATGGGATTGTGGTGATTTGTATGTGTTTTTCGATTTTTGGGGGTGTTGTGGGGGACTGGCCATGTGGGTGGGGGCCATTTTGAGGGATGGTACAGGCAGGCCCTGGCCATGTGCTGGGGGTCAAGGGGCCATTTTGAATGCAGGCAGTGTGCTCAGGCCTGCACCCAGTTTGCCTTGCTTTCAACCATTATGCCCAGGGGTAGTGAGTGGTGCATGGGCCTAGTCTTTCTGTGGGGTGTCTTGAATTTAAACATCATTGAGGGCATGGATGGCATGGGATTGTGGTGATTTTTATGTTTTTTTCAATTTTTGGGGGTATTGTGGGGGACAGGCCCTGGCCATGTGCTGGGGGTCAAGGGGCCATTTTGAATGCAGGCACTGTGCTCAGGCCTGCACCCAGTTTGCCTTGCTTTCAACCATTATGCCCAGGGGTAGTGAGTGGTGCATGGCCTAGTCTTTCTGTGGGGTGTCTTGAATTTAAACATCATTGAGGGCATGGATGGCATGGGATTGTGGTGATTGTTATGTTTTTTTCAATTTTTGGGGGTGTTGTGCGGGACTGGCCATGTGGGTGAGGGCCATTTTTAGGGCTGGTACAGGCAGGCCCTGGCCATATGCTGGGGGTCAAGGGGCCATTTTAAATGCAGGCAGTGTGCTCAGGCCTGCACCCAGTTTGCCTTGCTTTCAACCATTATGCCCAGGGGTAGTGAGTGGTGCATGGGCCTAGTCTTTCTGTGGGGTGTCTTGAATTTAAACATCATTGAGGGCATGGATGGCATGGGATTGTGGTGATTGTTATGTTTTTTTCAATTTTGGGGGGTATTGTGGGGGACTGGCCATGTGGGTGGGGGCCATTTTGAGGGCTGGTACAAGCAGGCCCTGGCCATGTGCTGGGGGTCAAGGGGCCATTTTGAATGCAGACAGTGTGCTCAGGCCTGCACCCAGTTTGCCTTGCTTTCAACCATTATGCCATGGGGTAGTGAGTGGTGCATAGGCCTAGTCTTTCTGTGGGGTGTCATGAATTTAAACATCATTGAGGGCATGGATGGCATGGGATTGTGGTGATTTTTATGTGTTTTTCGCATTTTGAGGGTGTTGTGGGGGACTGGCCATATGGGTGGGGGCCATTTTGAGGGCTGGTACAGGCAGGCCCTGGCCATGTGCTGGGGGTCAAGGGGCCATTTTGAATGCAGGCAGTGTGCTCAGGCCTGCACCCAGTTTGCCTTGCTTTCAACCTTTATGCCCAGGGGTAGTGAGTGGTGCATGGGCCTAGTCTTTCTCTGGGGTGCCTTGAATTTAAACATCATTGAGGGCATGGATGGCATGGGATTGTGGTGATTTGTATGT
The DNA here is from genome assembly GCF_964261635.1 of Lissotriton helveticus. Lineage (NCBI taxonomy): Eukaryota > Metazoa > Chordata > Amphibia > Caudata > Salamandridae > Lissotriton > Lissotriton helveticus. The sequence continues at coordinate 745,156,030 of NC_136059.1, read as the reverse complement.
GTTTTTCGATTTTTGGGGGTGTTGTGGGGGACTGGCCATGTGGGTGGGGGCCATTTTGAGGGCTGGTACAGGCAGGCCCTGGCCATGTGCTGGGGGTCAAGGGGCCATTTTGAATGCAGGCAGTCTGCTCAGGCCTGCACCCAGTTTGCCTTGCTTTCAACCATTATGCCCAGGGGTAGTGAGTGGTGCATGGCCTAGTCTTTCTGTGGGGTGTCTTGAATTTTAAACATCATTGAGGGCATGGATGGCATGGGATTGTGGTGATTTTTTTGTGTTTTTCGATTTGTGGGGGTGTTGTGCGGGACTGGCCATGTGGGTGAGGGCCATTTTTAGGGCTGGTACAGGCAGGCCCTGGCCATGTGCTGGGGGTCAAGGGGCCATTTTAAATGCAGGCAGTGTGCTCAGGCCTGCACCCAGTTTGCCTTGCTTTCAACCATTATGCCCAGGGGTAGTGAGTGGTGCATGGGCCTAGTCTTTCTGTGGGGTGTCTTGAATTTAAACATCATTGAGGGCATGGATGGCATGGGATCGTGGTGATTTTTATGTTTTTTTCAATTTTTGGGGGTATTGTGGGGGACTGGCCATGTGGGTGGGGGCCATTTTGAGGTCTGGTACAGGCAGGCCCTGGCCATGTGCTGGGGGTCAAGGGGCCATTTTGAATGCAGACAGTGTGCTCAGGCCTGCACCCAGTTTGCCTTGCTTTCAACCATTATGCCATGGGGTAGTGAGTGGTGCATAGGCCAAGTCTTTCTGTGGGGTGTCATGAATTTAAACATCATTGAGGGCATGGATGGCATGGGATTGTGGTGATTTTTATGTGTTTTTCGCATTTTGGGGGTGTTGTGGGGGACTGGCCATGTGGGTGGGGGCCATTTTGAGGGCTGGTACATTCAGGCCCTGGCCATGTGCTGGGGGTCAAGGGGCCATTTTGAATGCAGGCAGTGTGCTCAGGCCTGCACCCAGTTTGCCTTGCTTGCAACCTTTATGCCCAGGGGTAGTGAGTGGTGCATGGGCCTAGTCTTTCTCTGGGGTGCCTTGAATTTAAACATCATTGAGGGCATGGATGGCATGGGATTGTGGTGATTTGTGTGTGTTTTTCGATTTTTGGGGGTGTTGTGGGGGACTGGCCATGTGGGTGTGGGCCATTTTGAGGGCTGGTACAGGCAGGCCCTGGCCATGTGCTGGGGGTCAAGGGGCCATTTTGAATGCAGGCAGTGTGCTCAGGCCTGCACCCAGTTTGCCTTGCTTTCAACCATTATGCCCAGGGGTAGTGAGTGGTGCGTGGGCCTAGTCTTTCTGTGGGGTGTCTTGAATTTAAACATCATTGAGGGCATGGATGGCATGGAATTGTGGTGATTTTTATGTGTTTTTCGATTTTTGTGGGTGTTGTCGGGGACTGAATGAATGAATAAGAATTTTATTTATGGTTACTCAAAACCATTAAATATGGGATCACACAACGATTAAAATTTTAAGTAAAAGTAATTAAAAACAAAACAGAGATTAAAAACTTGATTCGTTAGTCTACTTCTGCCAATCACGAAGGTTTAAGAGTCATTGTTCCAGGCTGATGAGCTAACTGTGTGGGATCATCAATTTCTGGCGTACCTGTTGGATAAATTTACTAAACACAGCCATGTCCTTCACTGTTTCCATTGTGAATAAATGGTAGATGGCTTCCTTTATAGATCCAATTACGTGTCTAAGTAAAATTGGCTTTAAATAGCGGGTGCGCTCTTGTTTATATTTGCATAGGCGACACTCCAACTGCCTTGTCGCATTTGGCCTTGCGGGATAAAGATCTTTAAGGGGGTGAGGATGTAATCTGAACGCTAGGATCCTATTTACTGCTTGTTTGCCCACTGCTTGGGTAAGATGGAGTTTCGAAGTCTGTGCTGTCTGCGGGAGTATTAGGGACTCGTGGAAGCCTTTTGCTTCCAATGCTTCCAAGTCAGTTGAACGTGAGCAAAGCCGAACCTGTGTTTTTGTCGCGCTTTTAATTGCAGCGTATTGGATTAGTTTGGGGTCCCAATTATCCACTGCAAGATTCAAGGCTTCTTTGGCGGCGGCGAGGCTGTTTGACCACGGATTTCCTGCTTCCAGAAAAATGTTTTTTATACTAAATTTCAAGGAGTTCACTGGTGCCGCTGTAGTAAGGTAAAAATATTTGCTCATTAGGGCCAATTCTTCTAATTTTTGTTGCCTCAGGTCAAATTTGAGCCGCACTAAGGTGTTTCTGGTGCAAGAGGGTAGGTGGAATAGTTTTTTATAAGCCGAGCAGTGTATTTTTTCCAGGGTATTCGATACTTTTCCCAGGAAGGCCTGCTGTGCATAATTCAATGACGGTATTAGCTTAGCCCTTACTACTCTTTGAATAGCTGTTGTTGTATGGCTGTGTAGAGTTGCATGTAGCTTCCCAAGGGCGTATGAGATGCATTTCCCTTTTGCCCGTATTTTGTCCAGGTGAACTCCCGGTCCACCTGTCTCGCTTAGGCAAACTCCCAAATAGTTATATTGTTGTGTACAGTCCAACATCAGCCTTCCTATCCTCCATTTTGTCAGGTTTTTTTCGGAAAAGACCCAAAGATAATTATTTTTGATTTGGCTGCGTTCACAGTCAGTTTGTTTTTTGCATTGTAACTGTCCAAAGACGTTAGCGCTTTTTGAAGCCCAGTTTTAGTATGATCTAGTAATACCAAATCATCAGCATACTGCAATAGTTGGATCTTAGTGTGGGCAAGCCGAGGTGTTGCAGGTGATGCCCCTGTCAAAGCTTTTCCCATGTCTGCAGTATATAAGTTGAATAAAATCGGGGCTAAGACGCATCCTTGCTTCAGTCCACGATTGGTATCGATTTTCTCTGTGGCTGCTGTATTTGAGAGTTTGATTCTGACCCACGTTCCCGAGTATAGAGATATGATGGCTTTTAATAGATGAGGGTCGATGTTCCAGTTTTCCAATTTCTGCCACAGAATAGAGCGGTCAACGCCGTCAAAAGCCGCTGTGTAAACGATGAAACAGGCAAAGATGGGAAGAGATTTTCGTGCTACAGCCTTGTATGTTAGATATGAGAGGGCTATGATGTTAACCACTGTTGAGGCTCCTGGTCTGAACCCAGTTTGGTAAAAGGGCAGAGGGCCCTCCTTGTTGACCCAGGTTGAGAGGTCCGCTAATAGGGTGCTTGCATAGGCCTTTCCCTCGATATCAAGAAGGGCAATCATGCAGTCATTTTGTGGGTTAGATTTCGGCCCTTTCTTGTAAATGGGGTGCAGGAGCGACCCGCGCCAAGAGTCCGGAACATTCCCCGTTATTCGGCATTCGTTGTATAGCACAGTCAGATTTACAGTCCAGAAGTCTATGTCTTGCCTGAATAGGGAACCTGGCAGGCCGTTGAGCCCTGGCACCCCATTGGGTCTAATTTTAAAAAAAATTGTGTTAACTAGCTTTTTTTCCGAAAGGGTCACCTGGCTCATGTTTTTTGATAAGTTGCTGGAATTAGTCTTTTTTGTTGCTTTGGCCAGGAATGTACTTGATACACTTGAGTTGCCTTCCTCTGAGTACAAGGATTTCACGTGGGCTATCCAAGTATCTGAGTCAATTGAGTTCTCCCTCTGTGAACTCCCTTGATTCATGGTGTTAAGATATTGCCAAAACTCTTGTGATTTGCTGGGGCTTAATAGTGCAAAAATCTTTAGCCATTTTGCTTCGATTTGCTCCATTTTTTCGGCCCAAACTAACTTTGAATGTAGTTTTGCTTTTTTTTGGAGGAGTTGTTTGTCCTCAATTGTCCCCGTTTTCAAGTAAGCCCTTCGTTTTCTTCGTACTTGCTTCACACTTTCTCTAATACCGGGGATATAGCCAAGATTATACTTAGAGTCCAGTTTGACTTTATTTGTTTTGATTATATTTGTTTTTCCTCCTTGTAGCTGTAATACTAAATTATGGGCCAGCTGGTCCCATCCTTCAATTGTGCCCCTATAAGTTTCCTTCAATGTACCCTCCGCCCATGCTTTTTTCCATTCGTCGAACTTTTTCGTTGATGCCGTGCCCCATTTGATCCTTCTCACCAAGGTATACTGTTCGACTCCGTTTGTTGAACCAAGTTGTTTTAAGGTATAGTGATTGTCTACTGTGGAGTTTAAAGTCATTATTAAAGCTGCATGGTCGCTTTCCTTGCGCTGCTCAACTTTGTAACCTATCATTAGCTTCTGTAACTGACTGCTTAGTATGATGTAGTCTATTGTGATATGATTGTTGAAAGTTGGCAGGCAAAGAGTTCCCGGAGAGCTCTTTAATAGTAAGGAATGGGCTGATGACAATTGATAGGCAAGCAAAAGGGCGTTAAATGCTGCTGTTGCGGGAGTGTCGTTACATTTGGCTGTCATTACCCCGATGTTGTGAGTATTAAGGTCCCCGAGAAGTATCAGTTCCATGTGGGCAAATTGTAGGAGGAGATTTTCAATATCAACTAGTAACTGGGAGAGTTTATCCTTTGCTCCCGGTCCATGTGGGTTGTAGTAAACATTAATAAGCAGTATGGTCAATGGGCCCTTGCTTGATGATAGGCCTTTCAGGATACCGGCCATATACAAGTTTGATGATATTTTTATTTCCCTGAATTGTAGCTTCCGGGTGAGCCTGATGTATACTGATATGCCTCCTGACGGTCTGCCAAAAATATTCTCTTTACTTAACGGCTGGTTTGTGGTATTCCGCAAATCCCGTTATTGAAACTGGTTTGATGGCCCACGTTTCTTGAATACAAATTATGTCTATTCCTTCATGGAACGGGGGTATCGCCGGGTATTGTAATAGACTTGCGACCCTGGCTACGTTCAGGGACATAATAGTCGTGCTCTGTCTACCAGATTTCTCTATTTTCTTTATGCCTAGTAAGTCTGCCTGCCGGTGTAGTGATCTGTTCTTAATTTCGACGGTGCCATAGTTAGGAGTTGTGTGTTAGGGCCCTGGGGACCCAGGACCAGTCTTCAATAGAGTTATTTTGTATCGAGCAGCTCCGACTGCCGTTGCCCAGATTTGTGGTGACTTTAATTAGCCCATCACTTGTTAATTTAGTGTTTATTCCACTGTTGCTCCCATTTAATGTGGAGATTGTTTTTAAGGTTGGATGTGGTGATTCCACTAAAGACGTCTTCCTTTGTGTGACGGGGGCCCTAGAGGCGTATATTGCTTTGGGAGGACATGTTTCAGTGGCATGGGATATTTTATTGCCGGCCGACTCGTGATCTTTATACCCCAGTCTTCCAATAGTTTATTGTTTCTTTTTAATATTAAAAATGTCTGGGTTAGAGAAGAGCAATTCTGTTGGTTCGTTGGTGTTGCCTGGGCCTTGAGTAAGAAAGGAGATGCTTTCAATATCTGCTGACTTTATGTTTTCAAGGCCTGGGATGTTTGCAAAACGTTTTAATATATTACTGCGATTAAGTATGTCCCATTTGCCCTGCGAGACGTATTCCGGGTGAAGGCATAAATTCAGATCATCCTGTGTGTAGGGGATCAGGGTCTTGTGTGTCCCGTTAGTGGAAGAGGCTTGATGAATTAGATCTTGGGGGATTTTCTGTGCCAAACTGTTGTCGTCGTCCTTTACGAGGCTTGTAGAAGCTGTAGAACGGTGGTTTATATTGTCCAATTTTAATGCCGGAGGGGAAATTTCCCTTACTCCATATGCTACTGTCGTGGTGGAGTCCTCAGGGACCCTTCGGCCAGTGCCCTGGTTAGCTTCCTTTGTGATTATGATTTTTTTAAGCCGGGCTTCATCCACCGCATTAGCCAGTGGGAGGCTCTCTGGATATAGGGCCTGAAGCCCAGGCAAGGTGTGGCTGTCGGCCCGAGTTATCTGTTCCTCTTGTTGGTAAGAGTTCCCTCTGATCCTTGCAGCGCTTCTATCCCAAGTTGTAGGCCGTTGGCCTATTTCTTCATTTATATTGTCATCCTGGGGTGATTCAAGATTGGTTTTGTCTTGATTAATTAGCCAAATGACTTTTCCGTCTGTGGATGATGGATTTTGAGGGATGTTGGGCTCCGTATTATGCTTATTGTCGGTGGAAGCCTCTTTGGGTTCCGGCAATAACCATGTCCTAATTAAGCCATTTTGTTTGGCATTACATTTTCTTTGTTTATTTAACTTTTTTAGTTTTTTCTTATTTTTCCGAGATAGGTGGCCAGTGTCTTGGGTTGTGGCCTGCGAAGTATTTAGAATTTCTTGTTCTTTGACAATGGTACTGCATGCATCTGTAGTTGTTTCTGGCGCCCTGATTCGTTGCTCTAGCGTCACCCTTGTGGTGTCCTGCTGGTGTTCTTTGCCGGTAAGATGGAGAGTCGGCTGTGTTCCAGATAGGGTGGGTTCCTTGTTTATTGACTTTGGAATTTCGTTGCTCCTAACCCTACTAGCTTCTGCCCTTAGGTCTTCGATTAGTGTATTCATTATCCCTGGCAATTTTTCCAAGCTGAGAAGCACAGGGCTGCACCCGCAATCAAGCGGTTTGGGTAGAGCAGTGGTATTTGCCTGCGCACGCTGAATTAGGGAATTCAGGTCTTCCAGTTTGGAGTCTATGCCTGATATCAGGCCGGCAACTGTATGAAAGAGGCTTATCTGGACATCCAGCTTGTCGGCATGCATTATGGCGGCGTTAACCATTGAAGTCAAGACATCGTTGATTAACACAAGGTGATGGTCCAGTTTGGCCGGCTGCCGCTCCGTTATGAGATCCTCCCCCTGACCTTGTAGGCTGTATCTAATAGCCTTGTTATCAAGACCAGGGGTACCTAAATTTAGGTGGTGTGTTGCTGGTAATTGGAATGGTTCTGCGTTTCCACTGAGGGCGAAAGTGCTGCTTGCATTAACCCCTTTGATGGGGGTCAGCCCAATTGCGAGGTGGTCTTCGGACTCGCCGTCAGCCCGGGTAACCATGTGAGTGCCCTGGGTGTAATGGGTTGTTGATACTAGTGGACTAGCTTGATCGACGTTGTGGCTAAGCAAGGTCGATGTTGTTTTTGTTTGAGTCATTGAGCCACCCGGACCTATAATTATTTTTGGAGATAGCGGAACTGCCGGGCATGAAGAGGAGCTGTTTTCCAAAGATTTAGGGGAGGCAACTGTGTCCCAAGTGGTTATAACCTCCTCATGTTCTACATGCTGATGCACGTGTTTAGGCGATATTTGGAGGAAAAAATCTCTTATATCTCTATTGCTGGCCGTGTTGGTAGATGTTTTTCTGTAGCTACTTGAGGGTGAGCCCTTGTCTAGCGTTGGCACGCGTGAAGGTGTTGTCTGACCATGTTGGGGTTTATTTGTCCGAGATGGTGCTAATGGCGAATCTCCAACATGAATCACCTCCACCTCCACCTCTGCCTCCGCCTCCACCTCCTCTAGGTCATCTCTACAGTTCGCCCCCATGTTTGAACCAGGTGGGTAAAGCATTTTTTCCTTAAGGCGTTTTGCTGTCTTATGTGGGCGAGGTTTTTCTTGGCGTTGTAAAAGATTTGAGTTTCTTGTCCTCATCTTTGTCTTTTCGGGGGGTCTTGAATTAGGACCTAAACAAACTGCGCTTGTTGTGCTTGGTCACTCCTATTCCCGACTAGGTTGCTCTATATCAAGATCCCAGGATCCCAGGACCAGGACCAAGGACCAAGGACCCAGGACCCAGGACCCAAGTCCAGAACCCTACTTGCCCCTGCACCTGTTCTGCCTCACAGTTCACAGTTCGCAGGTCACCACTCGCAATCCCTGTTGTACAGCCGGGGTTTTGCGTGTATGCCGTTCACTACTCCCCCAACGGCCCGCTGTGTTTGCTGTGTTCGCTTTTTTTGCTGTGCAATTAGCAGCTCGCAATCCCTGTTGCGCTGCTGGGGCGACCCATATGCGCTGTTCCCTCTACTCCAATGGCGCTCTGTGTTCGCTGTGTTCGCTTTGTTTACTATATCTGCTGTGCTCCCCTGGCTGCACCTTCGTGGTGACTTTGTGGTGAGTTGCAGTCAGAGCTTGAAGATTAATTGATTGATGAACAGGAATCAGGGGAACACACCGTCGCAGCAGTATCTGGAAAGTAGTACCGACTGCCGTGGCTCCACAACTCCAACAGAGCGAACCCTCAGCTCAGGCACCACCACCTGCTCAGTAGTGTTCAGTGGTGTCCTTTATGTGGGTAGAGAGCCGTGTACCATGTATTGGTTTTGCCGCTTGTCGTGCACCGGCATGCACTGTGGGGGAAGGCGGACTAATGGCGAGGCGCATAGAGGCAGTTTCAAGTAAGTCAATGTGATCCAATGCGCCCCGCCTCACAGCGTCCTCCCCTTACCACGCTAAGTCGCCTCGCCTCACCGCTATAATCCCAATGTGACCTGGTCCCCCAGCTCCGTGCTCCGTACTTCCGACACTCTACACTCTACCAGCCTCTCAATGTCCTACCCCCGCTCCTGCCTCTGCTCCTCTGGCTTCCAAGGCTTCCAAGGGGCTGGGTTCGACGGTGGTGATGGCGGGAGCAGGGTTCAGTGGGTCAGCGGGTCTCAGCGGTTTCTCGGCACTTGGCGTTCGTGCTCCCTTTCCCCTCGCTTCAGCTGTGGCTGCTGAGATTCTCTGAGACTCAGCACGTACTGCACTATACTGCTCTCTGCTGGTCAAACACAGTAGCCAACCTGAAACTGCAATGTGGGGGACAGGCCATGTGGGTGGGGGCCATTTTGAGGGCTGGTACAGGCAGGCCCTGGCCATGTGCTGGGGGTTAAGGGGCCATTTTGAATGCAGGCAGTGTGCTCAGGCCGCACCCAGTTTGCCTTGCTTTCAACCATTATGCCCAGGGGTAGTGAGTGGTGCATGGGCCTAGTCTTTCTGTGGGGTGTCTTGAATTTAAACCTCATTGAGGGCATGGATGGCATGGGATTGTGGTGATTTTTATGTGTTTTTCAACTTTTTGGGGTGTATAACTGATGTTCCTCTGTCTTCCATTGCTTTTAGGTGCACAAGAGAACCACCAGTGCCAGGAAGAAGTCCTGCAGGGTGTGTGCAGCACAACGTCACGCGACGTCACGTGTGGCCACAGACAAGACAACTCTGCAACTCGTGCAACTGCGGCCTGCTGTTCTGACATCTGAAGAAGATGGGCCCAAAGAGAGGTGGCCGTAGCGCCTCAGTGAAGAAAGTTGCCAGTGCCACTGCCAGTAAGAAGGTGCAGAAGAAGCAAGTGGCACCACCTACCAAGGAGACTGGTGTGCCCACCGACACCTTTTTTTGGGAAAAAAAACTACGACTGCAGCAGCAGCGGTGTCCGCCGGGGACCAATCTGGAAGCAGCACCCCCGCCTTATTGGGGTCAGTGCCACCACGCCAAGTTAGGTCCAAGACCATGAGTGCTGCTGAGGCAGCCACTTTACTTTCTCAATCACCATCGACCAGTGATGTTGGCTCATCACAAGAAAGTACCATCCAATCAGAGCCGGGTGTAACTCAGCTGGCGAGTGTTCAACACTCACTGCCGCAATGACAACCACAAGTGCAACTAGTACAAGCACAAGTACATGGGCAAGGAGAGGCGCAAGTACATGGGCAAGGAGAGGCGCAAGTACATGGGCAAGGAGAGGGGCAAGTACATGGGAAAGGAGAGGGGAAAGTACATGGGCAAGGAGAGGCGCAAGTACATGCACAAGGAGAGGCGCAAATAGAGGTGCATGGAGAGGTGCAACTAGAGGTTCATGGAGCGGCACAACTGCCTACAACGCTTGTTCCTCCAGAAGTAGGGGCACATCAGGAAATTGGTATTCAAGTGGAGGTATCATCCGAGGAAGCCACTCCTCCTGAGGATGATCCATTGTCTCCCAGATCCCCAACAAGAAAAAGGTCAAGGAGGACTGCTAGTACTACTACTACTACTACTACTACTACAAGTTCTTCTTCAAGCCCCCTTCATTCTGATGACCTTGATCGTGATTGGAACCCAGCAATGCAGTCTGACAGTGAGGCACGCCATGAGCCGACAAAGGTAGCTAAGCCTAAAAGGAAGGTTCCCGCAAGGCTTCGACTTATGGGTGATGACGACGAACAAGAAGTGGTGTCTTATGCTGGTGATGAACAGTCTGATGACAACCCAGTCATCACAGACGTCACTCCAGCCACAGCGGGCATGCAGCAGACAAACATTTTAACACTAGCCCGAATGGCTGCTGAGCGGGATGTGGGCGGCGTGGCACTGGTACCACCACTAATGCAGTTAACTACAACACCTACACGACCTACAGCTTCCATATTTTCTCATCAGAAGGGCCGGCAGGGTCCTCCATCCATCTCGACCTCCATTACCTCAAGTAGTGGTGCTGTAAGTGAACAACAGAAACAAATTCAGCCACGCCCATCCTCCACTTCATCTGGCATTGAAAGTCAAAGTAGCACCTCCACCACCAGCAGACATCTCCAGTCCCCAGTTTGGGACTTCTTTACTTTTAGCAAAAAGGCGGAAAACATGGTCGTTTGTTAGATTTGTAAAGTATCAGTTAGTCGGGGTAAGCTTGGTACCAACTATGGTACCGGAGGCCAGAGAGGTCATCTCAAACAACACCACCCTATCCAGTGGTATAAGCACCTATGTGACATCGAGGAAGCCAAAACAAAAACAAATCCAAATGTATCCCTTGATATTGAATCTGATGATGACGAGAGGCTGATCATGCAGGGGGGAATTGAAGAAGCGACAGACATTTTTTCTGGTACACCCAGTACCCCTGGCAGCAGCACTGCAGTGGTAGTGCCCACACCCTCTACCCCTGCAACATGTATGAGGCACACTAAGAGTCTGGGACAGACACCAATAAAAAAAAACTAAATCAATGAGCCTAACTGGTGTGAAGTCTGCATCATCATCCTCATCATCACGTAAAACGGTCCAGCCCACCATTAGCAGCATGTTTTGGTCGGATGCGCCATTTGAACGCAACCACCCAACGGTTCGTCTGTATAATGCAAAGCTGGCTAAAATGCTAGCGCTGGACCTTCTCCCTTTCTCTTTCGTGGAAGGGGTGGGTTTTAGTGAATTGGTGGCAACAGTCTGCCCTAATTGGAAGGTTCCGAGCCGGTCCTATTTTGCAAGGGTTGCTGTTCCAGCACTACATCAAGATGTGCTGGAGGTGATTGGCGCATCTATTCTGAAGAGTGCTGTTCACACTATCCACATGACAACAGACATGTGGACCAGTTGCCAAGCCCTGGATTACATGTGTATCACTGCACACTGGGTCTCTTTTGCAGGGGTTAAAACAGTTAAAACAAAGATGTTGACACAGGGGAAGTTTTTAAAGCTACTTGCAAACGTGCAACAGTAGGCATGTTTGCCATGGGGAAGTCTCACACTTCACCTAACCTTTTGGAGGAGTTCGACAGGAAGGTCAATGAATGGCTGCATCCAAGAAATCGCACAGTTGGTTATGTTTCCACGGAAAATGGCAGTAATATAGTGAAGGCCATGGAGCTAGGTGGCTATTTCAGAGTGCCGTGTTTGGCGCACAGTATTAACATCGTGGTGCAAGCCTTGTTGAACACAGAAGCGCCAGTCGCAAAATTACTGATCATCTGCCGGAGACTCTGCACACATTTCAGCCATTCTTTTAAGGCCCGGAAGCAGCTGAGGGGCCTTCAATATAAACGTAAACTGCCAGTCAAAGGACTAATCCAGGAGGTGGCAACACGTTGGAACTCAACCTTAACATGCTTGAGCGTCTGTCTGAGCAGTGGGAGTGTGTATGTCTTTAAACTGGGTTCTTATAATAAAGACATGGGGCTAGAGTTGGAGGAATGGAAGCTAATTGCAAGCCTTACAGACATGCTTTGTCCTTTTGAGCTCTTCACGCGTGCATTCAGTAGGGAGGACTGTTCTTTGAGCAAAGCTATCCCATTGTTGCGCATGCTAGAGCACCAACTGAAGGAGGTGATTTCAACGTTCCGAGATGATGGTGAAAAGCAGGCAGCATATGATTTGGCGGAGAAGTTATTAAGGCACCTACTTGACAATGAAAGGATTAAAAAGATACATACAGAACAGCATTACATTTGTGCCACTATTCTTGATCCACGGTACAAAAAGGCAGTGGCTAGCAAAGCATTCATTCCTTTTGATGAAGCAGATGTTTCAAAGTACAAACATTGGCTAGCTGTGTCAGCCACTCGGTTCGAAAGAGAGCGGCAGAACCTTCAAGGAGGCAGCACAAGTACAACTGAATCAGCAGGCCATCTGGCTTCAAGTTCCACTTCTCAATCCGTGGCCGAAGGGAGTCACTTTCCCTCACAGCCGTATATATTGTCGGAAGGGGATTGGCTATCTCAGCAAGGGTTAGCTCGGTCCACTGATGAAAAGGTCGCATATGGTATGCAAAGTGGATCAACCCTGGAGAACCTTGAGTCGGTGGTACAGGCCTATATGGATGCCCCAACAGAGGTCTGTCATAATGAGAACGCATTGGGATATTGGTATACGAAAAGCTCTGTATGGCGACTGACCACCAACCTGGCTCTAAATTATTTGTCTTGCCCACTCACAAGTGTGTCTTCTGAACGTGTTTTCAGTGCTGCTGGTGCCATTGTTACTTCAAAAAGGACCCGCCTTTTGCCCAAAAATGTGGAGAGGTTAACAATAATCAAGATGAATCAGCACTTCATACCACCCGATTACAAAATACGTGAATGCACGCAGGAAGAAGAGGACACCGACTTAGGTGACGCCAACGGAAGTTCTTCTCGGTCACCAGACCTACTCCCGTCTCAATTCGTAGACTTGGAGGACGAGCTCTGCTTCCCTGACACCGAGGACTGAAAATGACTTCCTTTTTTCCCGTACCTATTCACTTTTATTCCTGTGTGTCTTTCTTTGTTTTGCTACTTTTACCATAACAAAAAACTCTAATCACCTTCATCTTATTTTCCTTATTGATTTGAAGGTGCCGCAGTCTGCATTCAGATGTTCACAAGTTCACAACTCAATCATGCTCCTCTATCCTCCTCCTCCAGACTCTCCCTATCCATTTCCCTCAAGGCAGATGGATGGATTATGGAGAAAAAACAAACTTTGTCTTCGTAGACGAGTCCCCTCAAGTGGGACTGAAATAACTGACTGACTACATGCTTGCTGATTGTTGACAGACCTACTTCTGAAATTTACAGGAGAGGCTGCCCTGTGGGCCCTCACTTTCCGAAGAAGATGCGGACAAAAAGTAGAACAAGTAATGAATAATGAGAAGATGGCATGCAGTGGACAGCAATGGCTGTCTGTCTCTGTTGAAACCAATTGCTGTTTGTTTTTTGTGAACAGCGCAATTTGCCATGTTTTGAATATTCCAGTATTGCAGGTTTTTGGGGGTTTCTTTGGGGGTGTTCTAGATTTGCGGTACTGGGTCGGGGGGTCTGGGAGCACTGCTGGCAAAGTCTAATGTTGATTGCATTTGGTTTTCAGGAAATCCATGGTGGAAAGGGGGAGTTAGGGCCTAGCTGCACAGCGCATTTGGACTGAATTCAAGGTTGGCCCGAAATTTGCTGTCTCACTTTTTAAGGTTTTGCTTTTTGGCTGTTTGGGGGTCTTCTACTTGTTTCCGCCTGGGTTGACGGGTCTGGGGGCATTGCTGGGAATGTCTAATACCGGATAAAAGTGTTTTGGAGAAAATCGGAGGTGAAAAAGTTTTTGCGTTTTTGCTCACCTGCTTGTCTTTGGGGTGCTGTTTACTGGGGGGTCCTTGTTGTTTGGGGATGGGTTTTGGGATCTGGGAGCACTGCTGGCACAGTCTAATGTTGATTGCATTTGTTTTTTAGGAAATCCATGGTGGGAAACAGGAATTATGGCCTAGCTGCACAGCGCGCTTGGAGTGATTTTGGAATGAGGCCTAAATATTTCTAAGTGTGAGTTTTTCCAGTTTTGCTTTTTGCCTGTTTGGGCGTCTTCTACTTGTTTCCGCCTGGGTTGATGGGTCTGGGGGCATTGCTTGGAATGTCTATTACCGGATAAAAGTGTTTTGGAGAAAATCGGAGGCGAAAAAGTTTTTGCATTTTCAGGCATTTCGCTCACTTTAGCGTTTTTGGGGGCCTGGTGTTTGGGGGTGGGTTTTGGGGTCTTGGAGCAATGCTGGGTATGGATACTTTTGATTGCAAGAGGTTTGAAGCAAATTTGGCCTAGTTAAAGAAAGCGTTTGCCACTATTCTTAACTTAGGGCTAGTTAGGGCTAGCAGTATTGTATTGCATGTGTTTGGGTGGGGTTCTAGATTTTTACGACTGTGTGGGGTCTTGGAACACTTGTTGGAATGTCTAATTTTGATTGCAAGTGGTTTGAAGAAAATCCATGGTGGGAAAGGGGCGTTTTGGGCATACTTTCTGAGTGCATTTTGGCACGATTTGAAATTAGGCCTCTGCGAGGTAGCAGCAGTATTCTGCACGTTTTTGAGAGGGTAATGCGGGGTGTTCTAGATTTTGGGGATTGTCATCTCTGAAAGTGACAGTATAATTTTTGCACTACACAGCGTGCCTTATATATTTTTTTCTCCAAGGTGTCTTTAACACTTACTGTTGTGTTTTTCCATCATCAATTACAGGCAGGCTTTTACCCTGTGCCATTGATGTACTACTCTGGCTTACAATTAGCGATCCTCAAATCCGCATCAGGCAGGCAGTGGACAGTCAGTGTGTCTGGTCACCAGATTGATCGACGGAGCATCCGATGGAATGAAGGAGTACCGCGAATAAGAGGAATGGCTGGATGCATCAACTTCACAAATTCAACGGGACAACTACAAAAAACAGTAACAGTATCCAAAATTCTCCTTATCTTTTAAATGATATTCTTGTGAACTTGAACTTACTTCTACGAGTGTGACTGTGCGTTTGTTTGATCTCTGCTTCAAATTCATCCCTGCAGCTATTTGATACGTCTTTGCTATGTTTAACAGTAATTTAATGTTCTAAGTGTTTATTCTCTGAGGGCAGAGAGGCAAGTGAAATTGCGTAATGACTGCAGCCCTGTACTGTCAACTTATTCCTTCGTAGTTACTAGTAAGTTGCAGTAAGTAGTAGTACTACTTTTCAGTAAGCTAACCATCCATTTAGTAAACAACTTCTGGCATGCAGTAGTGCACTTCCTTTATGTCCTTTTAAAGATTTATCAATATCTTCAAATCCAAAGATTTGTTTCTCTTCATTTGTTGTTTGACTGTACATGCTGTGTTTTTTTTCCTCTCTACCAAACTTTCCCAAAAAACCCCATTCCCATCCAATTTTCAAACCCTAACCCTCTTCCCCCGGGCTGTGTGGTATTTCATTGAGGTGTGACTGACAACAACAATAAATTCCACACACTTGCTGGGGAGGATAAGGTCAAAGCAACCAGAAGTTCATGTGCGCCATCGTGGATTGATAAGAACATCCTCCTCCTACACGACGTGAACAATCTAATGCTTAATGCTTACCTTACGTTGGCACTACTTAGGCTACAATTTAGGGCACTGTTCTGTACCGTACTATCTATTGTACTGTTTCTAATGCTACGCTCAGGCCACTCAACGTTTAATTTCCTCTTTTTTTCATATGGTGATACTGCAAGTGTGTACCACTACTGCTACCAGCACAACAATGATATTGCATCCGTCGAGGATTCAAGTCAACAATCAACCTTAATCACCATTTGTAATGCAGCCAGCCCTGGGGCTACCACGATTCTCAAACACGAATCACAGGTAAGATAAGCATTTTGAAGAGGTAGAATAATGGGCTAGACTGGGAGGAGAGCAGAGATTGCCAGTACTACTAGTAAAGTACTAGTAGGGCTACTAAATTCACTAACTCGGTTACTGGCACTTTGGTACATTTCAGGACTAGATGTTTCATTCATGCTGGTAAGTTGGAAGAAACCAAACGTCCAGTAACCACCGCTCACCCCCACACAAAATAATATGAACGCGTATACTATGTTTTGGTATGAAACATAATTATTAAGAAATATAATGAGGTAGTCAAAAAATGAAATAAATTAACCCAACTCACCCTCCTACCTAACCCCAACCAATGTTCAAAAGTCCAAAAGTCCCCTTTCCCAAACACGCAATTCCCCCCCACCCCCCAACAGTCTTTAAAAAAGGGGCAAGGGACAGTCACTTCCTCCGGTGGCGTAGTTTGGCAAGCTGTTGCTTCATGTCCCACTGCTCTTTGCGGAGGTCCCGGAGCTGGCGCTGATGTTTTTCGGCCAACCGCTCCAGGTAGTCCACTCTTTTGTGCAGTCGGCACACACTAATGATCCAGGATCTGGGAGGGGGCGCTGATGTTGTTCCTGCTGTGCGGTGGCGGTGGGAGGCTGTCGGGCCACGGCTCCATTTCGCTGGAGGCTTCAGGCTGGTGGAGCCGGGGGCAGTGGAGGAGGACGTAGATGTTGATGTCTCCTCATGCTCCCGAGCCCACAAACGCCGAAACTCGGCACAAATAGCCTCCAGTTTATGGGCCCTGGCCCGGACAGCCATCTCCTTACGGGTGAGCTTTTTGGGAGTAGCATCTATGAAGAAAGAAAGAAAAATACTGTAGCCAATAGTCTTCAACATTAAGTCAAAATAATTCAACGGAAGGTTGACACTCAGTAACACCAGCAAATAGCAAACACAGTATAACATTTTCTCATATATCTTTCCGCCGTCTTTGTAAGCCTTTGACACTCTGAGTTTCAGGAATTCCACTAGCAGCACTATAGGTGGACTCACTACTACATACATAGTCAGAGAGTACTAAAAAAAGTCCTTTTTGACTTTTTTTCTCTTGTTTTGCAAAAGAAATTACTGGTACGTGAACTTGTGGTAGCCGCCATAATGGCAGCTCACTCAGCTTTCACCTAAGAAATACAGACACAGGCCATGATGATGCAGACTCGCAGTACTTTAAGCAGTACATGCAGGTGGGGATTGGAATGTCTTACTTTTCTATAGGGGTGGCACTGCCACTGGCCATACTTCATCCACTCAGCGTCTGCTCTACTACATCATACACCTCCGCTATCGAAGAGGAGGATAAAGAAGATAACATCCAGGCTTCCAAAGTACGTCTATGATTCTTTTTAATGTCTCAAATGTACCAAGTTTTCTTTTTCTCAACAACCGACTAACACCCATTTCATTATATTTTGGAAACCACCGTCTTCTTCTCTTGACTTGCATTCAAAAACACCATTCTTTACAGGCATAAATGTTAAGACTCGCTCGTCCTTCGTTTCACCCTTCTTTCACTTTTCGTTCTTCACATCCCTAAAGTACATCTGATATGACTTGGCTCACGATAAAAGTTTGCCAACTGAGTTGAAGTCAAATAGAGGGGGCCATTGGTTACCAGAGAAGTACCGCCGCTAATGCTATTAAAAGTCAAGGTTGACTGTCTTCTCCGTGATAGCCCAAAAAGTACTTCTAAATTTGTAAATGTTCTTGACAGTACAGTGTACTTATACTAGTGTACTATGTACTACTGTACAGTACATCATACACTCCTTTGCGAGCCTACTCAAAAAAATTTAAATAAGTAAGGAGTATAATAACTTACCACCGTCCGCCGCCGCTGACTCTTCCCCCCCAGCTCCTCCTGTTGGCGCCGCCGCATCCAGAGTGGACCCCTCCGCACTGCTGGCCCCGGCACTGGTGGTTAAATGTGCCGCATCAGATGTTGTGACATCTAGGAAAAACGTCACATTTTCAGATGCCATACACGACCCCCTATTTTGTCTCGTAATGGAAGAAAATGTTACATAACACATTTTTTATTACTGGGATTGAAAAAAAGTAACGGTTTTGGGGAGGGTGTTAACCTTTTATATGCTTATTCCATTAAATGTAACACTTCTTCATATGACAACTGATGAATGCTTGCTTAACGTGCACCATTTTTCTCATTACAGAAAGAAGATTCCATTCCCCTTCTGCCAGACGATTCACCAGCTACTACTGAGTCATCACCAGCAGTACTTTAAGTACTTTAAAGAAGGTGGGGGCTCCCGCACAGTTATTCTAATAATTTCATGTGTCTGTTAACTATTATTAAGTTTGAGTCATACTAATTTCATTCATGGGAATGTTTAAACTTTAACGTCTTCTTCATCCATCAGAATACTACGCTATTAAAAATAAAGAAATAATGTTTTCATTTCTTAATTGAAAATAAAACTTTAAAACTAACAAACACTGTGTGTTTTTTGTTTTTACGAGTGAGTGAGCGGAAAGGTTTGAACTACTGCACTTGGCAGTCCTGTTTCAGTGACTCAGAAAGGCCGGGACTGGGAGGTAGTCTTCTTCTGTTCTTCTGGGTCGTAAAATCATTGGTCAGACATTCTAGATAGTCGGTCAGGGGATTGGGGGTTCAACTTCTGTTCCGACTGAGGTATGTTGAAAGTCGAACTGCACCTATCATCAACAATGTCCTATTTATCTTGTCCATACTTCTTTGTGTGCAGAATATTCCCTGAAACACTAGCGGTATGGGATGTGCTCCTCTCAAATCAAAAAGGCAACTGCTACCTTTTACTTGGTGTAAACAGTGACATTTTGTTGTTGGAAATTGTCAAAGCACTTACATTAAGAAGACTGGAATAGACAGCAAGGGCAACCCAGAGGACTGCACTCAGTGCCTAGAGCTATTGCTGTATCAGAGTTTTGTTTCACACCGTTTGCCGAATGGGCAAGCTTAGCTACCTACACAGACCGACTCATAATTGTAAATACTAGTAGCACAGAGAGTGATGGTAGAGGCACGATAAGAATGTAGAAAGTAGTCTACATTAGAAGAAGATCAAAGACTATTTTGTAAAACATAGAATTATTAGGAACCAGTTTGTAATGAATAGGAGCTGTAAAAGTTAGGGAAGTATAAGTATTAATATAACAATAGAACAACTTACTGGGGCCAGCAGAAGAGCCGGCAAGGGACTGAGCCTCTCCACCTTCTGCCACCGAAGTCTCTGTCGCCACCGGCACCTTGCCCCTGGGAGGTCCTGGTGATCATGAAATAAAGAAAGACAACATGGATGATTGTTTTTTGGGAAATATTTGATTTCTTTGTACTCAATCTAAAATTATGTCGGGGAAACAAATTAACATCAATTGCATCTGATCTGGTCAACTAGGAGGATAGTAGTACAGTATTGCAGGATTCGCAGACCGTCCAATAGGAAAGTTATGTAATTCACTAACTACATCAACAACAAAAAGGTTCTACTGCCATCACTCAGCAGCACAAGACATCGCGTGACAGACACAGTCCGTCATCATGATTGCAGACCACTAACAAATGTCCTATAACAAGTAATAAATAATATACTCAACGTATCAATCCACCACTATCTCTTCAAAGTGGCAGCAGCAGGAGTACAAAGAAGGACTAGACTTGAGTCTACTGGCTCTAAATTAAGCCGTAATGCTCTCAAATGACTAAAAAGTTGCAAACAAGTAAACATAGTAGCAACGCCAATTACCAGGCGAGCACCTGGAATGACAGAAGCTATTTAAACATTAATTTACCTGCAATGTAATCGAATTAGCAGCATTCCTACTCTTCAGGAAAAAAATAGATTAGCAATATAACAGAGCAGAAGGAAAAAAAGTAGTTATTAAATAGCTACTTACCAAGGCCAGGGATCTCCACACCGAGCAGGTCGAGCATGTCATGCTCCCGGTCCAAGATGTCACTCCACCGGTGCGTCACTTGCTGGTAGGTGCACCGGACCCCAGACTCCTTATACATGCGCCGCACACCTTCTCCCACAGCTGGCGACGCTCCCGGAGGCCGTAACCGGAAGCAATCCGCCCACCTGCTGCCACGGTCTTAGGGAGGTGGACTTGGATGAAAACCATCAAGGCGGCCACCTCCACCGCAGAGAAGATCTCCCTGGCCTGGACTTTCTCCCCCCTCAAACGTCCGCAAGGGAGCCGGGTACGGGGTGCTGGGCCTTTCCCTTTGCCCTTGTCGCCTCCCTTAGCCATGGTCCCGGGCACAAGAAGAAGGAAAGAAGAATAGGTATGAAAAAAAATAAGAGAGAGAGCGAAAGAAATAAAGTAGGTAATAAAGTAACAAAAAGTAAAAAAAAACACAAAATATAGATATAGGAAATTGAAGAGAGAGATAATTCGCTGATTTCGCCCATACTTACTCCTCGGGCCTCCAGACCGCAGTCCACAAATTTCCTGATTACCGCACGCTAATAGCGGTAAAATGAGGGCAGATGCAGCCGTAGATGCAGCTGCTACAACACGCTGGCGATGCAGTCAGAGGTGCTGAAGACGGAAGCCAAGAGTCGCTGCGACGCTGAATCTGAAGCGAAGTGGGAGGTTCACAGGAGCACGTCCGTATCCACACAGACAGAGAAGGAGGGGTGGATGAAAGATACATGGACTGAAACCCTCTGCCAGTCATATATTACATGTCACCCGTCCTTCCTCCTTCCATCCTTCTTTCCCTTTTTATTCAACCCATCCATCAAGGTCATATGACTCTTAGTCTTCTTCATAAAACTTTCCCAGCTGAGCTGGAGTCAGATAGAAGAGGCCATTAGTTACTCAACTCCCATCCCTAATGCTTTTGCTAATGCTAAGTAAAGGGTGTCTTCTTCAACCAACAACTTAGACTCTCTCAACAGTACAGTGTGTACTATATACCCTTGCAACAACTGTGTAACTATTATCAATAAGTAAGGAATATAAGTACAACTTACCAACGGCAGCCACTGCTGCTGGCTCACCCACCCCTGCAGCAGCTGCCACATCTGCTCCCTCCTGGCTGGTATCACTTGCCCTGCCGCTGGCCCCGGCACTGGTGGTCGGTATGCCTAGAGAAAACATCACAAATGTTTTTGATGCCATATATGACTCATCCTATTTATTGTTTTCTCACTAGCAAGAATGAGAAAATACAACACATACATGTACCACATACATCACTAGAACAAATCGGGTAATAGAGTAGAGTAGACAGTATTGTGTCCTATCCTATCAAAAATAGAAAAACATCTGTTGGAGCATTTTGTTGGTGGCAATTGTCAAAAAAGCCCCTCAAGATTAAGAAGAGAACAACCCAAAGGACTAGACTCAGTGGCTAGAGCTATTGGTGAATCTGAGTTTTAAAACTTTTCAAAAATAAAGAGTAGCCAACTAGGCAACCACAGACAGACTAATAGTAGTACAGAGTCACATGTAAAAAACAGACACTAGAAAAAAATATAACTAAGTAGGTAGGTAATGCAGGGATGACAAGAATTTAGAAACGGAATCAATGATTGAACCCCCTTTGATGGGCCAATTGTCCACTAAGTCTGCATTTCCATTTATTCTAGTCCTCAAAAATGCATAGATGGATGTATGCTTATTGCATACACCAAATTGTTGGTTGGTTGCTGCTTATGTGCTTATGAGTTGCTATATTGCTCACTCACTAACAACCTAAAAAAGGTTCTACTAAGGCTTGGAGTCAGCAGTACGTGACGGAGGACGCATCACACCCCGGACCGCTAAAAAAATACCAACTAATACCTAGGGACCCATTAGGATGTCGGGCGGATTGCCCCCTCCAGGCTGTAGGTAGCTACCGCCGGCCTGGCGGGGGAAATCCGCCCGACATCCACTCCCAAATGCCCCCGCCATATTAGTATGGCGGGGGGACCGCGGCGGATGGAAAGACCGTCCGCCGCAAGACGACCGGGGCGGAAAATGATTAATATGGTGGCGGTGTCTAATAGACACCGCCAGCCATATTATGATGGGCCAACTCGGATGCCTTGAAAGGCATGCGGTCTTCACTCTGGGGGACCCCTGCGGGCCCCCTGAGTGAAGGAGGGGTGGGGGGTGCACACGGGGGGTACCTGTGGTACCCCCCAGCATTTGCATAAACAAAGCGGCAGGCACCGCAGGCAGGCAAGCTTTGTTTATGCAAATGCAAGCATGCACGCAAAGCCCTCCTGCCATCCTAATGGCGGCCTAAGTAACTAAACTCCCTACCTACCATCACTATCTTAGTGACAGGACAACTTAAGTTCTGTAAATTCTCTAACATAATCAGCCAAGCGAGCGCAAAGTTACAAACAAATCAGATTAGTAGCACCGAGCACCTGTCTACTGTCAAGAAGAATAACAATCACATAATATAATATTTTTTAAAAAAACCTATCTTCATGTAAGCAGCAGCATTCTTGCTATTTGGGAAAAAAAGAATATGAGCAATAACGCAGAAGAGATCACACAATACTACTATAATTAGCTACTCACCAATCCCCACAACCTCAACACCTAGCAGGTCCAGCAGGTCCTGCTCACTGTCCAAGATGTCGGACCACCAGTGAGTCAGCTGGTTGTGGGTGCGCCAGAACTCAGAGCAGTAAAATACTGCTCGGCACACCCTCACCAACCCTCACCCACCGGCAGTGACACTCCTGGATAGTGTAGCCGGAGCCAGGCCTGCCACCTGCTGCCAAGGTTAAGGGGAGGTGGCGCTGTACAAAAAAAAACAAGGGCCACCACCAACTCGGAGAATAGGGCCTGGGTCTGCACCTCTTCCGGGCTCCGTTTTCCACAAGGAAGGCCGCTCTTGGCTGCACTAGCCTTCGCCTTCCCCTTTTGGCTAGCCTTAGCCATGGTTCTGGAGAGGCAGGGAATGGAAAAGAAAATGTAGAAGTAAAAAATCAGGAGGCAGAGTAGGAAGGTAAAAATAAATAAAAAGCAAGTAATCGAAAAACAGTACAAAAACTCAGTAAAAGTAGAAATTAAATGCAAAATATACACTTGGGGAGAGAGAGGGATAGATAATGAATAAAAAAAGATCAGAAAAACTGATTAAGAAACAACGGATTGTAAATATTGGAGGAAGATGAAAAACATGGCCCCAGAACCAAGCAAAGAGTAGAAAAAGAAGATGGCCGTGCCCATCGGCGAAAGCGCGGTGACGTGTGTGCGATATTTCCCTCGAACATGCAATCCGTGTTGCTGAACGGCAGAAACGTCTCGCAAGCATGTGGAACAAGCAACTACAAAATCTCGTGGAACTCCGTGTAGCATTGCAGAGATTTTTTACCACTCCACATAGGTTCACGTAGTGCGGCTACGCAAACTCGGATGTATGACATTACAACGCATGCATTTACATCGCATGCCTTTACAACGTAAGTATTACAACACAGTCCATTACAACGCATAGTGCTTTGGGGTGCTAGATAGTGAATAGTTTAATTTACTATTCCAACGCCAGTCCCCGTGGACACTAGGGAAGGTTATTGGATAGTAAATTAACCTATTGCCTATCCTAGAGCGCCCCCCAGAGCAATGCGTTGTAATAGTTTGCGTTGTAATGGTTGCGTTGTAAAGCCTCTGCGATGTAAAAGTTGCTTTGTAAGTGTTGTTCACCCGCGAACTCCGCCCGAGCTTAGTTAATTTAGAAGTGTATCCCCCTTACCCTGACTAGAAAGAAGGGTCCCTATTTGGACAAAGGTGCAAATCATTGCCAACTAGAGAGTGCCATTTCTAACACTGGTGGTCAGCGATGAGGATCTGGACTTGCATTTGTGCCTTACATGCAGTGATTGGTGTACACTACTAGCATAGTACAGACCGTTACTCAACAACATACTGTTTTTTCTGTTTTCTGGTGTCCTCCTGGACGTTTTTTTATTCTGAGACTCTGGCTAGTTGTTGCATCTGTGGATCCTTGAGAAAATGAAACTTGACTTCTGGCATATGTTCATCTATATGATGAGGGGGTTACGTATATTCTGCAAGGAAAGGGGGCTGCATGTGAAGAGAAGGTCCAGGGAGGCAGCCCTATTTCAGTATGAACTACCCCGCTGGGGTCCAACACTTCCACTTGAGTCTGAGAAGGAGGACATCTCGGAAAGTGAGGAAGGAACAGAAAAAGATGGCTGGCTTCTAGCTTGTGAACAGAGGCTGAGAGAGTTTGACAAGGAGCTCGACAGGGCTGAGGCCAAGAGGGCCTCAACCTAAGAAAAAGAAATATGTTTAGCGCATGAAGTGAGCTTGGCTGGGCTGGAGGTGGAGTCCATCTCAGATAGTGGCAGCAAAGATGTGTTATTTAGTGCTGAGGGAACAGTACAGACACCCAGAGATGTGGTGCCTGACATGAAGGAGGGGCTTGACACACACCAGGGGATTCAGGTTTATTAGGTAGCTCCAGTGGTGCGCAGTGTCCCCGAAGTGAATTGGGGAACTGGCAAAGTAGATCCTATTCCTATTGGTGAGAGGGACACACTACTGACTCTAGATGAGAGGTGCAGGGAGAAATGTTTCCCCATGGTAGTAGTCCTGGTGAGTGAGTGTGGAGCCCACCCAAAAGAGTGTGGATTGAGTGACAGAATCAGTCAGACACTGTCTGCCAATTTCAGGAGAGTGATGTGGGGTACTTGTGTGAGGCTCTGGATGGTGAGGCAAATGGTAGCTTGGTTAATACCTGTGAGGGGCTGTGTGATTGAATTGTTGGACAATATATTTTAAGTCCCTTTTTTCCAGAGCTATGCCAGCACCTGGTGGATTTTGAGTTCTCTGGCCACAGGGAGCTCACACTGGATGCAGACCTTTTGGTGGATTCCAGCGGGGCTGAAGAAGCATCTGGGGGTGATCCTGAAGGAGGTATCTCAGGTGTACCCCACCCAAGTGATATAGGGGAAGGGGGTGGTGGCCCAGATAGGTCTAAGAGTAATTGGAGGGATGTAGGGTCCCATGTCTTGTCTCAGGGGAGCAGGAGGGAGCTGTGTCCTGGGGTGCCCAAAACCCAGTCTCAAAGTCATTTGGTCCAGGAAGGAGCACCAGGGAGGAAGCCTTCTCTGTACCAGGAGGCCATTCCCTGAGGGGGATCCGAGGGTGTCAGTTGAGCTTGGGGAGACTTCTGTAGCAGCATTCCACCAGAACTGGTGTCTGGCAGCTCTTCTCCATTTGGGAGAGGGCATGAGTCCAGATATATCAGTGAGGGGGGATGCAATCACCAGTTGAAGGACCAGTGGGTTAGGGGTGTACTATAGTTCATATATTCCCAATAGGCTCTGCGCATTGGAATAACATAAACGATAGTTTAGACGTAGGACTTAGGTCGACTAGGTCTCTATTGAATATGTTAGACTTAATTATGAATGCCAGCTAGCTCAGAGGTCATTAGAAACTTTCTTCAGTAAACAGGAAGGTGTTAACTTTCCTGAATAGACAAGAAGGGATTAGTTTCTGACAACCGCATAAACATGACAACTTTGCTCCCTCCAGAAAAAGGAGTATATCTCCAGAGTCGTGGAAACAATAGATAACTATTTCACTCAGTCAATCGTGCATACTTAGTTTCACCAGAAGCGCAGAGAAATAGAGAGACAGGCGTTTTCAATAAAAGTGGTTATTTATTGAACAGTCTTCTTTCTCATGCAAGAGAAGTGAGTTGGCACAATTGCAATACTTGTTATAAAGTAAAGTGCGTACAGTAAAAGGAGTATTATGAAATAATACTGTAAAAGCATGGTATGGTTTCTAAGCCATACAGTATCTAAAATAGATAAAACATATACATAGATAAAACCATGACTAAACGTACTCAACTGGTGCTTCTAAGATACGCCTACCCCAGTGTACCTAACCTAAACCTAGTACGTGGGAAGGAGTAAGTGAGCTGCAGTTTAAGTTAAGACAGTTTTTGCCAGGAATCTGAATCAAGAATTCTCTAAGGATCTAATCAGCTCCCGTACCTTGGTTATAGAATGAAGGAGGTCTTGTATCTTTTTCTCAGGACTCGATCTCCCAGCAACCCGCAAGGGTGACTGGAAACACTGGAGCTGGATTTCTCAGCAGGAGAAAAGACAGGTTCTCTCTCAGTGCGTCAATGGGAGGGTCTGCTTCCTTCGGCACTTGCCACTGCAGGGCGTCGGGCAAGTAGATCGCGGATCTGCTCCAAACCACTGTGTGTTTGCTAGGGCAGCTGCTGGTATATTTATACCTGGAAGGTGCCGAGTTTGACGTAAGGTTGGACATAAGACGTCACTAAGAACTCGCAGTTCTTTCAGGACTCCAGGAGTTCTTGGACAAATCAAAGCAGAAGCAGGGGAATATACTTTTTTATTTGAAGTATAAATAATTTAAAATGTAAACCTATAGAATAATACAAAATGGGAAACAAATAAAAGTGAAACATATGGGGATGGTTTTGGAATCTAAAGGGGTCACATTTACTATTCCCACTGCAATCTAAACAAATTGTTGGAAGGTGTTGGAGACATCAGGGGTAACATTTATGGCCTGATTACGACTTTGGTGGTGCGCGCCTGATCTGCCCTGCTGCCACACTGCAAAAGCTGTTGTCGGCCCGTCAGCCAGATTAGGAGTTTCCTCCTGTCTGGCAGAATTTTTTGGGGCGATGCCAAGAGGGTGACTCTAAAAATTGTCACCGTAATGGTAATGCCATAAACAGTTCATAAACGGTATGGACTGAAAAGTCTAAACCATGCAAGATCTGGGGTACATGCACACAGGAGAGCATATGTTGTGCTCCCCTGCATGCATCCCCATGAAGAGGAAGCTCAGTGGGCCCTGCAGGGCCCTCCATGACAACGTTGGCTCAGAGGAAACTCATAATGTTCTGGCTGAACAGTGACAGTCCCGCCAAGCATATGGCGGCCTCCAGAGCGCTGCAACACCGCAGGCGGCAGCGGCTGCATCAGGCAATGGCAGTCTGACCCTCCTAATTGTAATAGGGCAGTTGGATATTGGGTACGGTGTTGGGCACTAAAGCAGTGAAATTTACTTTTCCCAGATCAATCTAAACCACTCTGTGGAAAGTGTTATACACTAAAGGGGTGACATTTATGATTCCCACTCCAATCTAAACCAATTTGGAGAAGGTTTTGGACACTAAATGGGTGATGCTTACTATTCCCACTCCACTTTAAGCAAATTCAGAGAAGGTGTTGCACATTAAAGGGGTGACATTTACTATTCAAGCTGCAACCTAATCACAGTGGGGCAAGGTGTTACACACTGATGGGGTAACATCTTGTATTCCTACTCCAATCTAACCATATTGGGGAAGGTGATGGACACTAAATAATTTACATTTCTTATTCCCACTCCAATCTAAACCAATTCAGTCAAGGTCTTGGAATTTAAAGGGGTAAACTGTATTACTTCCACTTCAATGTAAACCAGTTTGGGGAAGGTATTGGACACTAGAGAGGTGACAATATTCCCACTCAAACTAAACATATTTGGGCTAGTGATTGGGCAGTAACAGGGTGACATTAACTAATCCAACTTCAAACTAACCAAATTCAGGGAAGGTGTTATATATTAAAGTGGTGACATTTACTATTCTAACTCCTTTCTAACTGTTACATCTGGGGGTTTCTAGTTGGCCGAGTTAGGTACCAATGTTCAAATAGGGACCCGTGTTCTAGTCAGGGTAAAGGGGATACACTCTTTGGATAACCCCTGCTCACCCCCTTGGTAGCTTGGCGCGAGCAGACAGGCTTATAAAAGACAATGTGTAAAGTATTTGTTCCAACACTCACAATAACACAATGAAAACACCACAAATGGACTCCACACCAGTTTAGAAAAATAAAGTATCTTTATCTAAACTACACAAGACCAAAATGACAAAATCCAACATACACTGTTCCAAAATAAGTCTTTAGAAAGAGTTCAAGGCTTTGCACCAAAATAATCCACAGTTGCGTCACTTTTAGCCCGAAAGTTCCAAGCGGCAGCTGCAGCGTTAGAAAAAAAGTGATGCGTCACTCCTGAGACCCTGGGGAGGCATTGCGACAACCCCCCTGAATGCAGCGGGCAGGTTGCGTTGAATCCGATCAGTAAGGGAAGCGATGCAATATCTTGTATGGATTCCAGGTTGCATGTTCTCCGGTAGGAAGAGTCTCGCACAGGCACAATGCGACGATCTTCGGGATGGTGCCGATCTTCGGTGCAGCAGTGATGTGCTGCGCAGCGTTGATCCTCTTCTGTCACGGACCCTCAATGCGTAGACTCTGCGACGATGTTCGCAGCGAAGGGATGCAGTCTGCAGGCAAGCAATGCGACGGGTCTCACAGAAATGAAAGGCTTTGTGACGATATTCACAGCAACAGGAATCTTCCCACACCGGGCCGATGCGCTCCACAAGCGAACAATGCGGTGGTTCTTGAAGCGGCAACAGGTGCTGCGATGATCGTCACGGCGATGGGAATTCTCTCACAATGTCGATGATGCGCTCTGCAAGTGAGCGATGCGTGCAAAATTGTAGATCTTCTTCTTTTCTTCTTTTGCAGCTCCCCAAACAGCAGGAAACAACCTCCAGAGTCCCCACAAATGGATCAAGCACTCTAGGCAGGTCAGAACTCACACGGCAGAGTTCAGGGGGTAGCTAGGGGTGAATTCCTTTTGTTCATGGGACTTCTTAACAGGCCAGCTCTCCTCAGGCCCTTTGAGATCTCTTCAAGCAGGGGACACAGCAACAGCAAAATCTTTCCCCTCTCCTTGGCAGAATAGCAACTTCACGTCAACCCACAAACACACAGCAGGTCAGTCCTTCCTCTTCAGTCATCCAGCTTTTCTCCTTGGCAAAAGTTCCTTCTTGATTCAAGGATGATCTAAAGTTCCGGGATCTGGGGCCTGGGTATCCCTTTTATACCAATATTCTCATTGTTCTCTGAAGGGACAGAGGCCTTTGCCTAGTCCAAACCAGTTCTGGGCAGTCCGGGAGAACTCTGTTTATATGACTCCTTCTTTCCTTTGAGAGAGAGGGACAGGGTCGTCAGTCGCCCAGCAGGAGGTGGAGCCAGCATTGTGGAAGGCAGGCACAGCCCTATTCAGGCCCAGGTGCTATCCCCTCCCACCACCCGAGATGCAGATAAGGCTATTCCGCCTAGTGCCGACTCACCCAGCCTCCTGGAGCCACCCCAGCACCTGCCACTCACAAACCAGACAGCCAATTCACAAACAGGCAAAGGCACACAGAAAGGTCAGACAAGAAAACTGCCACTTTCTAAAAGTGCTGTTTTCAAACACAGGATTTAAATAGCATCCTTCCTAAAAGATGGGTTATTACATTCCGAGTTCAGGGCTACCAGACTTCAATTTTCTATCTTGCTCCTATGGGAAGATATGCACGTAAAAATTATACACAGCATTCCCCATTCTAGCCTAGTAGCAAGATAGCCTTTCAATAGTAAAAAACGAAATTGGCAGTATTTCACTATCAGAGCATGTCACCCACACTAGTACATGATCTACCTTTCACATGCACTGCACCCTGCCCATGGGGGTACCTTGGGCCTTCCATAGGGGTGTCCAAATTCTACAGAAAGGGAAGGTTGGAGGCCTGGCCAGGGGGACACTGGTCAGGTCAGCGGAGGCAGGCCTGAGACACCATTTTGGGGCTACTCATGTGGGTGGTACAATCAGTGCTGCAGGCCCACTAGTAGCATTTGAATCACCAGCCCTGGCACACTCAGAGTACTTTACTAGGGACCTACTGGTAAAACAAATATGCCATTCATGGATAGCCAATCACAATAACAGTTTACACAGAGAGCATATGCACTTAAGCACTGATCAGCAGTGGTAAAGTGCCCAGAGTCCTATTGCCAACAACCACACATCAGGAAAAACAAGGGACGAAGAAGCAAAAAGTTTGAGGGTAACCCTGCAAAAAGGGCCATTTCCAACACTAACCATATTGGGGGAAGGTGTTGGATGAAAACCGGATGACATTTACTATTCCCATTCCAATCAAACTATCTTGTGGAAGATGCGGGACACTAAAGGAGCGACTTTTGTTATTCCAACACCAATCTAAACCAATTTGGAGAAGGTATTGGACACTAAAGGGGTGCCCTTTATTGTTTCCAATTCAATCTATTTTTATTGGGGGAAGGTGTTGTATACTAAAGGAAAAGCATTTACTATTCCCGCTCCAATCTAACTATATTGGAAGAAGGTGTGGGACACTGTTGGACAATAAAAGGGTGACATTTACTATTTCCACTCCAATCTAAACCAATTTTAGGAAGGTGTTGGAAGCTAAAGGGGGGAAATTTACTATTCCCACTCCAATGTAATCATATTGGTGGAAGGTGTTGGACACTAAAGGGTCTCATGTGCTATTACAACTGCAATCTAAAACAATTCAGCGAAGGGCTTGGACACTAAAGGGGTGAAGTTTACTATTTCCACTTCAATATAAACAAATTGGGGAAGGTACTGGACACAAAAGGATTGACTTTTACTATTCCAACTCAAAACTAACCATATTTGGGGAAGATGTTGGGCACTAAACGGGTGACATTTACTATCCCCACTTCAAACTAATTATATTCAGGGAAGGTATTGAACACTTAAGGGGTAATATTTGCTATTCACACTCCAAACTAACATTTACTATTGCCTCTGAAATCTAAACCAAGTTGGGGAATGTTCTAGACACTAAAGGGGTGGCATTTACTATTCTGACTCCAACCTAACCATTTTGGGAAAAGGTGGTGGACACTAAAAAGATGAAATTTACAATATCTATTTCAAAATTAAAAAACATACTACAAAATAAAAATATTACAAAGACAATCAATACATGTTTTGTAATATAAAATGTACTAAAATGTTAGCTAAAATACACTAATCCAAACTGCAAACCTTTATTTACATGTTTATATTTTAAACCATGAAACTACTATTTTAATTACTAGGCAGAAAATAATGTATTCTTCAAAATGTTTACTACCATTCAGAAACTTTAAATAATAAAACACATAAACTAAAATTAACAATCATAAATAAAAAAAATAAACATTTTAAATGTTTTTAAGAATGTAACTGAAAAATAAAAATCAATTTTTCATAAAAGAATTCTAAATATTTATTAAGGTTTCTAACATTTGTTAACATTCTTTTATTTAAAAAAATCTAATACCATTAACATTCATCTTAATTAACATTTAATTAAAATATATTCAGTTGTTGATATGATATAATACATTGAAATTTCAACATTATTAATTTGCATATCTTTACAGTAATTTCTTTACAATTACAATTTTAAACATACATTATTTAAAAATCTCCCCACCCTTATTCCCTAAAAATCCAACGTCCAGAAACTGAAAATAAAATCAACAATTATGTATGTACAGTATTACAACTAACAATACAAACGTCAACAAATTCATAAACAAAATAATGTCTTACTAAAAACCCATATAAAAAAGAAATAACAACATACAACCACCCACACTACAATACATTACATACTAATCATCACTTACAAAATATATTGCATACAAATATATTTTCGACATCAATATTTTTTACGACGATGATAAAAACAACACTAAAAATGATGAAAAGTGTCCTGGTGCTTTACAGAGGGGGTTCAGGCCCAATGCCTCAAGAAACATAATTTCTGCTGTTTAATGGGCTTTCTGCTTGCCAAATTGCATAGATTGGATACCTCTCAATCTGCTTCCTAAGCATGGCAGAAAGACATTTGGGGACTTTAGATTTGTGGCTGTGGCGGGATCCTGGACAGGCTGCCCTCTATTCCTTTTTACAAATAATCACTAGGGTCTAGTGGGCACATTGGGAGTAATCTCCTTAAGTCTGCATGCCAGAGGGCACAAAGACTGCTGAAGACATTTTGGGGTAGAGGGCAATAGCTGGGTGGTTCACTACCCCTCTTAATTTTTTCCTGGACTCAATTGAGGTTTCTGCCCCTCCATGAGTACAGGAGAACATATGGGCCCCTACAGAGATGGGGGTAGAGTCTGATGCCTGGGTTGGATATCCGAAGCCCTTCTTTTTTAACTAATAGTTCCTGGTGTCTAGTGATCTTTTTGCCACCCCCTCCCCCCGGGGACATAATAAGGGCATCCTCCAAAATCTTTCCCTGAGAGGGGGCATTTAAAACGAAAGTCTTTGTGTCCAGTGGAGTTTTTCTGCCTCTCTATTGGGGGACAAAAAGACTGCTAGGTATATTAAGGGTTGGGTGCATGCCCTGATGCCTTTGAGGACATTACCCAAATAGTGACTAGTAGGGAGATGTGCTGCTGTAAAAGAGACATTGTTCTCATTACTGCAGTACATCTCCCGCACTGATCTGTGCTCAGGGTACAAAGTTATACCCCTCTAGCACTCATCAAAGTAAAAGCATTCAGCACCTAATGACTCCAATGGTTTTCACACTGCTACTCTAGCACCAGCGCAGTGTCAAAATAGAGATCCGGATGAGAGAGTGGCTCTTTCCTGATGTTCTGTATTTCTTTTGCTATTAGAAAATCCTTTGAGTGCAGAGGTAATGCGGAAGACATGAGCATCTTGTCCTAAACTTTAAAGGGGTTAATACAGGGTACAATCTTCAAATGTTTCAGAGTAGCTATTGTAAATGGTCACAGTTTCAAACAGTATACTTAAGAAGCTAACACTACAGTGAAGGCAATTGATATGTTTGGACAAATAAGTGGAGAACCCTATCAATTACAACAATGAGATGATAGTTTAGTCATTAGGGGCTGGCACACTTTTCTATGTCTCTTATTTATGGAGACGTTGTGTGGATTTGTAGGAAATTGGGTAATTAGTTAAGAGGGTTGAGAGCACCACTAAAGTAATAAACACAGTCATTTTCAGGGTAAACCACAAATTCACTAAACAAACCTCTGCTTAACCCTCTGGTAGCTTGGTACAAAAACAGTTAGGCTTAATCTAAAGGCAGTGCATACATTATTTATGCAGCACTCAAATAGCGATATAGTGAAAGCATAACACAAGACAAGTTCCAAACCAATTTGGAAATGAAATGTTAATAAGCACACTGGCACCAAAACAGCAAACATGCAATAGGTAGACCAGGATATATGAATTTTTGTGATTCAATAGAAATAGTGTCAAAAAGTACAAACCGCCAATCATGGTTATCTGGTTGTGTTAGACCAGGTCAAAGTTAAAAGTTAAGTAAGTCGGAGATGGAATGCAAGTCAGATACAGTTACTAGGTTTTTTTCTGGTGAAAAATGTATCTTCTAACTTAATCCAATTTTCATATAAGAAGCACTCATCGACACAATTGTTGGTGGTTGGCATGCAGGCTGGATTCAGAGAGGGGCTCATCAATGACATGGTGCAAAAGTTCCTGGCCTAGCTCGGAACCTTGTGTTGGTAGTGTGGCCATCATTGCCGTGAAGAGGTGGTGGACAATTGAAACTTTGAGTTGGTGGGATACGTGGGGTGGTAGCTGTCCAAGATCTGATTCTGAGAAGGTTGCATTGGCAGTCAGATATGGGTTCCACATTGACCTCATTGAAGTCCACTCACATTTACAAGGGGACAAAGTTCAGTTCTTTGCTACGTAAAGAGTTTAGAACCTCTGGGTTTTCACTTGGAATCCGGTTTGTACAGTTTTGAGGTTCTGGATTACACTCTAACACCAAGTAAGGATGTGGGGCCTGGATGGCCACCTCTTGGGGGATATGATTCACTACAGCAGAAGCCAGCAGCAGTTTGAAGTTTGAGTTTGAAGTTTATTTTATTTTCATAGGTAATTAAAACAATTGTAATACATATTTTAAAATTCTTAAAAACATCATTGTTTAAAACCATTAAGAAAAATCAAGAAGTAAGAAATTCATTACAGTTTAAAAAGATAATTCAATAAAACTAGTTAAGACACACTTTTTTACACTAACTGCTGGAAAGTACTGATCCCCGTTTTAACTTGCTCTCGTCCAGTTCAGCCATATACTGTGTTTACCACGTGGACTCTACTTACACAAAGTTGCCCTCTAGTGCTAAATAGACATATTTAATAAGATGTCATTAAGTCCTATTGTCCATCTGCTAATCAGCCTGGCTCTGTAGATATTGTATAGCATTTTCCACCATTTTTGGCATTCTCTGTTCGACCACCGTCAGAAATTTCACAAATCTGCAATTTAGTTTGGTGTTTGATGGATTCAGGCAAGCAAGCACCACTTGCTTTCTGGTGGAAATCCCTTTTTGCTTGAATTGATCTTTAAGGAGCAGTTGTCGTGCTTGGTGCAGCTCTTCACATAAACAGATTACGTGAAGGATGTCACCATTGTTGGAGTTGCATAACCTGCAAGTCTCTTTTCCATCTTTCCTCAACCATGGTGGTAGGTGCCCTGTACATGGAAGAAGCCCTAGTCTGTGCTTTAAAATTTCATTTTTGTGGCTTTGGGGTAACCCTAGTTGAAGTATATTTGTGGAGTTAATGATTTGTAGGAATTTAGGGTCATCCATGCATGAGATCTTTTTGCGAATGATGCCTTGTCCTCCAATAAGGAGAGTGATTTTACTTTTTTCCAAACAAGTTTTTTGAAATTGCTGTGACCAAGTTGTACGTCCCAAAGCTCTGAGAGTTTAGTGACTTCCAGGGCTAGCTGAAGGTAATTTCTTGCATCAGAGATGTCCCTGTGTTGTATGTCACCCCATAGCAGAGAGATAAGTGTATTTGTAGTGGCACTTCTTAGTTTGTGCCAACAGATGATATATGCCCTGTACCTGGCTAAGTCTTGTTTTTGCAGGCCGAACTCCAGTCTTATTTGAGCCGGAGATGTATAAAGCGGGTGTGAGAACATTGTTCTACAGGCTTTAACCTGTGTACTATCCAGGTCTTTAGAATCTCTTCCCCGCAATGCCTCACTACCGTAGGTAATCGAGGGAAGCAGTTTGGCCTGAATTACCTTAAGACTATGACCCATCAGTTGGGTTGCCAGGTTTTTCATCGTCATGGCGATCAATAAGCCTCTCTTTCTTATTTCCTGCTTCTGGTGCACAAAAGATTCTTCTTTATCAAATGTGACTCTCAGATATTTGTACTCACAAGCTGGATCAATTTTTGTGCCACCAAGAAACCAAATCTTCTGTTGTTTTTTGTTATTATTTATTGACATTGTTCGTGTCTTGCTGAGGTTTATTGTTAAGTTATTTTCTTTGACGTATTTCTGCATTTCAGTCAGTAGTCGTTGAAGTCCAATGTAGGTATGACTAAGTAGCACTACGTCGTCTGCATACATAAGGGTGGTCAAGGTTTTCCCACCTACCCTCGGTGAGTGGGAGTTGCAGGCATCAAACACTTTTGGTAAGTCCGCCATAAAAAGATTAAACAAGGTTGGCGCAAGAACACACCCTTGTTTCAATCCTTTAGTAGTTGGTACTTTTGAGGACAGATGAGTGCAACTTCCTAGATTCACCAGCTCCCAGGTGTCCGTGTGGAGGAGCATCAGCATGTTTAGGGTCGATTGTGGTAGGCCCCGTTGCGCCAGTTTCCCCCATAATCTGCCTCTCTCGAAATTATCAAATGCGGAGCTGAAATCGAAGTAACACAGATGTAAAGTAATCTGCGTCGATTATTAAAGAGATGGCGAGAATGTTTGTTGATGTTCCAGTCATTTTTCGAAAACCTGTCTCATTCAGCAGTATTATCTGGTTTGACTCAGCCCAAAGTGTAAGCTCCCATAGTATGGTGCCCGCAAAGTATTTAGCCTCGTTATCAATACGGGCTACTAGGCGGTAGTTGTTCGGGTTAGCCTTGTCTCCTTTTTTGTAAATTGGAACAATCGATGAGTCTCTCCAGGATTCTGGAATTCTGTTTAATGACATGATTTCCAAGAATAAAGGTTGCATGATGTCTGCCAACCTTTTGTTCTTTGCTTTATAAAGGGAAGGTGGAATGCTATTTGGTCCCGGGGCACCTTCTTTCCTGCCTTTAGCTATCTGTTTTTTAATTAAGTCTAACTGCTGGCACCTCAATGTCTCTGAAAGATTGGTATTTATGCCAGAATTGGCCGGTTCCTGTGTCTCTGGTGTGCATGTTTCCCGTTTTCTCTCAGGAATATTGCTGGTGCACATCTGGACTCCTAGATGTTCTGTGTGGTCATTGAAATGGCTGGAGAGATATTTTATCCAGATCTCTTCAGAGATGTGAGACCCTATTTCTTTGTATTGCGGATGCATTATCCCATTTACTGTTTCCCAAAAGCGGGCACTGTTGTTAGTGTTTATGTCGTATAACAGATGAGCCCAAACTTTGTTTTCACCATCTCTCTTGATGTTCCATTTTAGTCGTTTGAGCGCTGCCCTTTGATGTTTAAAAAATACTCGTAAGCTGATGTTTCCAGGGGCTTTTCTCAACTTGCGTAGAGTCGAGTTTACTGATATTTTAAGTTTCCTTAATTGTACTCTATGTTCTTTCTTTAAATTATTTTTGCTACCCTCTTTACGAAGGTTGTCTTTTGAGAGGGAAGTAGCTGCAAGCTGTTTTAGCTATATAGCAGTAAAGTGAGCCCAATAAGTAATATGGCCGGCTGTAGTCGATGCTTGGATATCGAAAAGTTGAAGTGCAGCTTCGGCCTGGAAGTTCGTATTGGCAATAGTGCATTTGATCTTTTTTTGATTCAAGGAGTGAATCGGCCTCATAGTTGTATCTGGCCTAATTAAGGTCAGCATATTTGCTATTATATGAAATTCCTAGGGGCGATGATTGCTGTCACCCATGTCGCCCATTCTGAAGCTAGAG
Source organism: Lissotriton helveticus (assembly GCF_964261635.1). Taxonomy (NCBI): domain Eukaryota; kingdom Metazoa; phylum Chordata; class Amphibia; order Caudata; family Salamandridae; genus Lissotriton; species Lissotriton helveticus. Next base: position 745,119,493 of record NC_136059.1, on the reverse strand, counting down.
ATGTGTGGGAACAGTGTGAGGCTTGCGAAGGTGTAGTCCAGAATGGAGCTCGTTGTAGTGGAGTAAAAAGAATTAACTTGAGGAGAATCAGCCGGCAATCTTCCATTCAGTGCCCAAAGGTTTTGGTGTTCTAGGTCATTGAGAAAGCGACTATTGCAACGTTTTTTCCTGGTAGTAGGACGCTTTGTGATGGTATCTTGTAAATTCTGTTTAAAGCCAGTACCTCCTCCCATTCTGCTGAGCCAATAAGATCTTGATTTAGGTCTCCTGTCAGAAGGAAGTGTGGATTTTCCATCTGAGTGACGTACTCAGCCAGTTGATTGGTGATTTTGGTTGAATATTTCGCTTTATTTTTTGGATATACATATGAATTGATTATGCAGACCTCCACTTCTTTTTCCTCAAGAACAATGCTTATTTTAACTGCTAGTGTTGTATTTGAGATTGAGTCCATAAGACTTACTGACACTATAGTTGTAGTGGAGACATAGGTAGCCAATCCACCTGAGTGATGGCCATACCTGCTGGTCCTTGAGGCGTGTGTGGCAAAACATGTGTAGTCCTTGATGTGCTGTGGGTCCTTGAGCCAAGTTTCTTGGAGTATTATTATGTCAAAAAGGGAGACATAATGCAGAAAATCCGGATCATCTATTTTTATAGTTAATCCGTTAATATTCCACGAGCATAGGCCTAAGATTGTTTCCCCTCCCTACTACAAACACTATCTTGTAGGTAGCGTCAGTCCTCCTCGGGGCGTATGATGATGGTACGAGACAGTGCTTCCCTTGTTGGGCCTTGTTGTGACTCAGCATCCGCCTTCGACCATAAATCTGGTCAATCCCATTGACTACTAGTGCTCCTTTTTGGTGTACTTCCCTGTGCGCCTCTAAGTACACTGTTAGAGTATGCCTGATGTGTCTATATTGCTGAGCTCGTTATGCTCAGAAATAGGCTGGTTTTCGAAAGGGGGCAATGCTAATGCCCCAATTATTGAAAAGCTCCTGCTCAGCTAAAATCGAGTCTGCAATGTTGCTTGAGGTCCAAGTTATCTTAGTTTTCTCCGAGCTTTGGGGATTAACAGCAGGAAAAAATTCTACAGAAACTAAATCCTTTGAACTTTTTCCATCCAGCTTTGGGATAGATTTCATTAATCTGAGGATGTTGCCACGATTTAGCAAGTCCTGTTGTCCCTGTGACGTATATTCGGGACAGAAAACCAAAACCTCTGTTGACTGACGTCTATTTTCTGGTATTTGTCGTATCACTGGTAGTAGGTGTGTTGTAGCCGTTAGTCCATTGTTTGGTTTTTCTTCCGGGATTTAGCTGCCATGGAGATCTTAATATTTGGTTTTGTTATTGTGTGTTTTAGAGGAATTTGCATTAGTTTTTTTCCCTTATCGTGTGGCTGTTTTTCCAGTGGGTTCACCATTGGTCTGATCGTAGTGTATGTGTTCATTGTTTCTGTGTCCCTTAACGATAAATCTTGATTTGGCCAAATTGTTGGTCCGTTGATTCTTCTTCTGTCCCCTGTGTTGGGAATTGAAGTAGGGGATGTTTGCTTGCTTTCAAGTGGGCGTATTGCCTCTGAGTTGCACGTCTGTCCGCATGCTTGCCCTAAAAGTGCAGGTTCATTAGATGGGATTCTTGATTCTCTCCTTAGATCTTGACTGTATTTCCCCTAGCTGATCTTTCCACTGTCAACTTTTAAAGATGGACGCATCTTCCTTATTTCTTGATTTTGTTCATCATTTTTTAATGTTTTATCTCTTGTTGGCAAATCTTGGCCCTTTATTTCACCATGATCCATGCTTATTCTATTTGGTTTTTGCTGTTGTTCGAGAGTAGATGGTAACAAGTTTGCCTGATGTATTGGCCCTACATCACTAACGTTAGTTGCATGTTTATTCTGGGCGCCTGCGAAAATAGAAAAATATTTTATTGTGTTTGTTTGTAACTTTTGTTGGCGCCCTTTCCTTTTTTGTTGACTACGTTGTTTGGCATTGAATTTTTGAAGTTTCCCGTTTCCAGTTTCTGCCATCTCCTCCTTGTACTCCTCAGAATTGTCCTTTGGCCCTTTACCAGATTTTTTCCTGCTGGATGTTCCCTCTGCGCTTTCGGTGGTGCCCAGATCTTTTGTTACATTTTCTGCTGTTGAATTGTTTATATCGTTTATAAGACCAGTTAGCATTCAGGGCAGAGTAGCTAATTTATCAACAACCTGATTACAATTACAACTGAGATAGGTGTTTCCCGGCTTTTTGTCAATACAGGCTGTAAAAACTGTCAATGTATTCTGAAGTGTTAGTTGTAGCTCTATCTTTTCTGATTGGTATAGCAATGCTTTGACGGCTAGTTGGCTTGTATTTAAAAGAGAAATCCAGGTACCTGAATTTTGTTCTTTTCGGAGCTCTTTCTTGTTCATGCTTTTGTTGGCATTGTGGACTGCCCGGTTGATGACCTGGAGAGACTCCTGTGGGGAGTTTTGGTGAGCGTGCTGTTTCTGGTCTGGGTTGTAAGTTGCAAGCATGTCTTCCCATTCAAGTGTATTTAGGTAAGACACCATTACCCTACCTTCTTCTTTATTGGCTTGGGTCCTGAGACCCTACCCCTGATCCAGTTTGATAGGCACGCTACCTTGGGCATAGCCGTGCGGATCTAGAATTGATGATGATCTTTTGATCGATAGATCTATTGTCTTAATTGGCGTACTGTGGCTTCTGGTCAGCATGCTCGTCGAGGGGCTGACATTTATTTCCCTGGTTTGTTCCTCTTCTTTTATCCTTAGTTCAGCCCCGGGCTCCTGCTTGGCTTTAAACCTTTCGGTGGATCAGGTTTCCGATTTAGCATCTAGTTGTGGCGATGTAATGACTGTTTTTTGCAATTTGTATTCTGCCGATGGAATCCTCTAGCTGCTGCCCAGGCAGCTAATTTCCGATCTGTCTGCGGATTATGATGGAGGTAATGTAAAGCGCTAACTGATTCATGGGGCTTCTCTCCTTTGATCGGGCTCCTCTGGAAGCTGCCCTGGTTTCTGTGGTTTGGAGTCTTGCCTTGGTGCTGTAATGCCATTGGTTTGTCTGGAGGCAAAGGGCTTGTGGCAAATGCTAGAATTTGTGAAGGTGACAATGCTGATAGCAATGGTGTTTGCAGGCCTTGCAGATGTGTTGCTGGAAAAATGGCAGAGCCCACTTCCTTTAAAAAGCTGAATTTTGTGTAGCTCTTTGGTTGGTAGCAACATGTTGTGCTTGTGACTTGCAGTTTAACTGCTGCAGTACCCTGATCCTTAGCCTGATCCTGCTAGGTTGTGATGAGGTTTGGCTCAGTGATGTTTTTTGCAATGGGGTTTGGCTTCTTCCCTTTTTTCCCCTTTGGTTTAGACGCAGGGGTCTCCCTAGTTCTTCCCAACCTCATGAGTTCACCTGAAGTTGCCTGAAGTCCGCCAAAAGGCGCAAAGATTGTAAGTAAATTAGCAGCCCTACAGCCCTTGCAGCCCTTTGGTGAGTCTTTTTGTGCTCCAGACGCTCCAGTTGCCTAGGTGGACAAGCACGTGGAATAGTTTAAGTTAGCTGTTTGCTGTGCTTGTAGCGTTTTAGGGCACAGTGAGCAGTGGGCAGTGAGAATGCAGCAAATGCAGTAAATGCAGTAAATGCAGTAGATGCAAATTATGGCCGCTTGTCTCTGGCTCCCTGCTCACGCCTGCGTCCTCTCCTCTCCAATGGCAGGTAAGCAGGAATAGGAGATAACAGTGGGCCACGAAGTAGCAGCCCACACACAATCAAATCTGCTGCTCTCTGCTGCTCTCAAGGGGCCTTAGGTGGCTCAGTGACTTAATAACACAGTGGGGGGGGGCACGGCTGCTATGCTCTATGGATGCTTGATAGATGCCTTATGGAGTCCTTTAGGAGAGCACTGAGGCTCAGCACAAGTTCAGGCAGAGAGACAAGCAAACACGCGAAAGGCGGGCAGGCAGCACAACAAGGCAAAAAACCAGTGAGAGCCACAGACCTTCCCCAGCGGCCTCACAAGTACTCATGGGAGCTTGTCAATGGTCGATGGTCGTGGGGGCCTCCACCCATGGCTCTGGGCCTGGCTGTGGCCCTCCATCCACCAACAGCCGGAGACCGTGTCCACTAGCCGCCGCCGTCACCACTCAAGTACCTGCAGGCACTCGCAGGCGGTCGCGGGAGGTCGCTACTCTCGGCCCGCGGCTCCTGTCTCGCTCATGGCTCACTCCTGCTCCTCAGCAAGCCGCAGTCGTAACCTCAGCCGCAGCCGCAAACAGGCCGCAACCAAGCCGCCTCTCTGTGCCTCTCCGTGCCTGCTCCTGCTCCTGCTCCGCCTCGCTCAACAGTTCTCCAACAGTTGGATTCTAATTGGTATCTCTGGTTATCCACTGCCCTCCTTTTTGTTCAGGGTTTGATTTGGGTGTAGGTGAGGAGGCAAGGTACGGTAAGGTAATTGTAGTTATTGTAGGTTGTTGTAGGTAATTGTAGTTATTGCAGTTTTCCCCCAGCTCAGATCTCTCGCTGCTCACCTCTGGATTCCTCTGTCCTCCTTAGTGCATACCTCCGCTGGAGCCTTTAACTTTAACACACTCCCTAAAGAACTCTCATGTACTCCTCTGGCTTTCTCTTGCTCCTAGGGAAAATTGCGGCTCCGGCCCTTCATGCTTCAGCGCTGCCTGCCTGCCTGCTGCCAGCCTCCGCTGCAGGAACAGTCTTGAGGCTTTAGCCACTGTGGGAAATGCTCGGTGGCTCCTGCTCCCACTTCCCACCGCCGTCGCCACCCCCAGACTCTCCCCGCCTGTAAGGAAGGTTCTGAGCCGGCAGCTCCAGGCAGCAAGTGGTAAGCAGCAAAAAAATGTGGATGCCACTAGCGTGAAAGCGGGGAGCCCCCCCCCAGGAGCTCAAGCGGCGCCCAGTGGCTCCCTGATGGCAGCGGCAACAGCAGAGCGGTAAGGCTGTAGGCTGTAGACAGAAGGGAACTGCTGAAAGCGGAGCAGAGTGGTGCAGCGGCCTCCTTGCACCTTGCTCGCGGTCTCACAGTATCTGGCATCTGGCTTCTCCAAAACAAAGCACGAGATCAGCATGGGGAGTAAGGTCTCTGCCAGCAGCTGGATTCAGGCAGTTTCACTTGGTGCTGGTCAGCTGGGTAGTTGCAGGGAAGACCTCTGGAACGTTGTTGTGTCCTTATAGCTTATACAGAAGGCCAGTCAAGTGACCCTTGGAGTCACTTCTCGAGGCCTGGGTTCAGGGAGTGCAAGTCCAGTCTTCATTCAGGCTTCAGACAGCAGGACAGTCCATCTCAGTCTCCACAGGTTCAGAAGTGTTCTGCTTATAAGTTCTGAGGTTGCCACTTGTATGCCTAGTGCCAGTCTGTGGGTAATAGACAACTCCTTTTGTTCCCTGTCCTCAAGGAATACACATCACACTTCCAGTACCCTAGATACTGGCAGAAAGGCACATTTGGGTTAGGCAGAAAATTCCAACTTTCTAAAAATGACATTTTTAGACTAGTAATGTAAACTCTGACTTTACCATTAGAGAGAATTTTAAAGTTTAAATTGAACAGAAGAGGTAGTTCTCTAGCTGTTACTAACCAGAAGTTATCACATATTACATATAATAAGCTAACCCAGTATTAGTGTATGGAAGAGCTAGCCTCGGTAAAGTAAAAAACAACTTCATGTGTTTTTTCATTGCCAGGACATGCAAAACGCATGTACACATGTCATACCTTTTAAATACTATGGATCCTGCCCCATGAGCCTTTAGGTCATACCTGACTCAAAAGAAATTTTAATAATCCTATCAAGTTCTGTACTTGGAAGGAAGAACACAAGCCCTTTATCACTGGTAAAGTGTGCAGAGTCCTAAAGCCAACAAAAACATATTCAACAAAGGAAGGCAAAAATCTAAGGTAACCCTGTAAAAAGGGCACAGTCCAACAGGTAGATATTGGGGAACCCAGAAATAGGCTTCTGAAAGAAAGTCCATTATCTACTAATATAGCTGCCTAATGAGGGTAGGTGATCCAGCGGGCCACCAACCTGCGGACATCTATCACTAAATACTCATTTGGGCCCATAAACACACTCACTCAATATAGGCCAGTGAACACCGCTGGGGATCAATTTATAGGGCTAAATTCATATGTCCTTTTGCTTATCAGTCCTCAAATCTTTCATTTATTACTGTGCCCTTTCTTTACAAATGGATCCATTTTAGTTGATTAGAGTTGATGACCATGACGTATGTCTTAATTACCTGGTTTCTTATTGAATAACCACAGACTCGGGAAAGTTTTAAACGTTTCTCTAAAATAATCATAAAGAGCAAACATATTACAGTGTTAACTCCATCTTTCAGTGGAAGTAGAATCTGTCTATCAAATTAAATTGATATTTCACAATACCAAGTGCCCCAGGAAAGAGAGGACAGAGAGAGAAATCACATGGACACAATACACAGATTTATGTTTACCTATGATGGTGCACAAATCAGACCCCTCTGGCCAAGAGTTAAGGGCCCTTTAAAGAATTCAGGTGACAGGTTCTTCAGAAAAGGATAGGACAGGACAGATGACCTCTACTGGATTCGACGCCTGCGTCTCACCCCTCTCTGATGCTAACTTCCTCATTGGTTCGTTCATGACCTTCTTCTAATTCTATTACCTCCTTGATCCTTTCACAATCTTCTTATAATTCTAACTTGCTTGTAAAATTTCAAGTCTGCTTCATCAGGTATTTGATCGGCAGTCGGACAGCATCTCTGTCTTGTAGCGTTCTGGCAGTGACAGATCGCTCTAATCTAACTAACTACCCCAATTATACTTTGTTAATGGCATGTCCCACCCCTAAATGTTTCAGCCTTATTAAACTCCTAATTCTGAATGGACAAGCTGAGGGGATGATTGTCACATCATGCTAAGTTTAATGCTTTTCTTAATAGTTTCTTGTTTTAAGTTACCGCCCATTCATTTGTTCTCCCAAGCTTTATTTCCCACCTCTATTTGTAAACTTATTGACAACACTGTTTACAATTTCATAGTTGTTCATTGAATCTTCAGGCTGTTCAGCTGGTTCCCAGGGTACGTCTAGTAGATGTCCTTGGACGAGTCTCATGACTTAAGCTCATTGCTCTGGAGTTGTCTCTCCCGCGTGTGCACCAATTTCACGTGGGTGTCAGACCTTAGGGTCTCTAGAAGGCCCAAATACAAACTAATAGAGAGGTCAAAAAGACAAAGTATTACATTTAAATAAAATGATTTTGCTGTATATCACCTATCTCTACTCTAATCCCATTTACTTATAAAGTCTGTGTATGCATTAGCAATTAATACATAACACAATTTAGTTTCAGCAAAGCAGATGCTTAGCATGTGAGTTCTTAAGCGACCATAAAACATGCAATTGCGCAAAAGCAGAATTTTTCCTCCAAACTTTAATATGTTATGCAGCTGTCGCAGGCGCAGTTGATTTCCTCGCGTTAGCTGCCATTTTTAGTTGCACTTGGGTTACTTGTTAGTAAAACACATAGGCAAGCTTCCCCCTTTTCTAGAAAATATGAAATGTCTTGTAAAATTAGTATTACAAACCTTATTAATGTTTTGTTACAAGATTATATGAGAGGATTACATCCGAGCAAATCTTTGTTCACAAATCCTTGCTCCATCATAAGGTAAAAAGAATATTGTAAGCAGAATATCATCTGACATTAATATTGTGTCACAAATATTGTTTGCAAAAATACCACTCCATTAGAGTTAATAAAAAATGGTTTATGCCCAATACTTTTATAGATGATATTTAGGACCCAATATTTATGTCAGAAGATATTACAAAGGTATTCTAATATACAACGTGATGGATCCCGTTATGAATGGCATTTAAATTCCTATTAGGTCAGTGACAGCTGCTCCTAGTTGAACCTGAATTATAGAAATTGAACAAGCAAAAATCCTTGTGAAAATCCAGGGAAAAATTATGAGTTACTGGGGAACATTGACCTGGGATTGCCAATTCCCCTCACATGTAATGATCCATATTGGTAATAGTAGGGGTGGGAAAAAGCCATTTTCAGGGACCCTCACAATGAGGGCTTAAGAAGCTTACCTTGGTTATAACCAATCCAAGAAAGAACTGACAAAGAGTCTCTGCCAAATCGGCTGCTTAGTACATATTAGAACATTGGAATGTTGGGAGCTCCATTGAAAACAATTGAGTGCTCTGGGCTTTTAATGACCGGTAGAAGTCTGGAGCTTCATCGTTCCAATGTTTGTTCACAGCTGTTGCTGTGAACAAAAGACCTCACTGAGCCGAAGGGGATTGAAATCCCCTTGGACTCCATGAGGTCTTTGTGTTACAAATTAGAACATTCTCCCCTCTAGGGGCAGCATGCTCTAATAGCCTTGGAGCCACAGATCGAGGGTGTTCCCAGAAATTAAAAGACCTCTCTCTTGTTAAAGTACTTGCCTTCAGCCTTTAACCCCTTCCATGCGGCCGCGATTCCCCCGCTGTGCTGTACACAAATGAACAGGGCGAGGCCGTGACGAACCCCAGCCGTCATCAGCACACGAGCACCGTAGTGCATGACGGCTGGGGTTCGTCATCAGCATGGAAGGGGTTAATGCTGGAGCGGGCCTTTAATGACAGGTCGAGACGGCTACTTTTCCTTTAAATAAGATGATTGTGGGTTAAAGTCAGTAAGCCTTACCACAACGTCAGTGCTGCAGATTCTATAACAAATTTTGTCTCTCCTTTTTTTCCCTGCAAAATACATGACTCATTCAGATAAAAAACAGCGTGGGTTACAAAATATGAAGTGAAGAAAGTGCAATGTTGAAATTTCAATCTAGAAGCTAGTTGTCTTTTCTGCTCACCTGGGCATCCCATGGGCTATTTAGGCAACTGTAAACAAATAGACTTAAACTCGAAGTAGAGGAGAATACGGTAAGTAAATAATTAATTAGCCACTAACAGGATGAAAAGTACTGTGATGGAAATGTAGCCAATGAACTATTGCACACATATATAATTTTGGAAAGGAATATTTTGTTAATGAAATTAGGCATCATTCAGTCACCCAGATTCATGGTTCTCAATCTAACTGCCTCCCTTATTTCTTAAATAATTGAAAAGTATTTTTGAGGAAACAGGCTGAATTGTATCTGGCTAATCTATAATAGTCATCAAGGCAGGTTTCTACAAGGTGTTCACCCAATTCTTTATTGAGTTAGAATAGGGTGCTTGAGTTTGGGGTTCTGGACACAGGAATATTTTGGGAAGATGTATTTAACTGAAGTTTCCTTTTGGGTGCACTGCCTTTTGAGGAAAGACGGTAATAGCATGAGCAGGAAAAGTTATTTTAGATAATTAGAAGTGTGCTGTCTTTTACAACTTGCTTGGTATGTAAATTTGCATTTTATAAATCCTACCAATTCATTCCATGCCAGTAATTAGAAGTTATCCCAAAGGTGAGAACTGAAATAGACATGACTTTTTCAGAAAATGTTGCATTTTTTTAGAGGGGTATGGATGACCTAGGAAGTGTGCAGGACACATTTTTTAATAGGTTGGCTTAAACCTTTCTTTTTAATTTCCTAGATGTTTATCTGTTTTTTTCATTGATAAAATCCTCAATATTTTTCAATCAAAGGCCAAATCTCTGTGTCAATATGTACAAACCTGCATTTGGGAGGTTTTAACAATAAACATTTCTGTGCTCAATTATAAACGACTTTATTTTCATAAGCATTTGAAAAACATTAATTTCAACATGTATTTGTTTGCATTGAGCAAATAGCATTTTGTGCTGTACATAGCAATAGCATCACAGTACCTAGATGAATATCTTGAAGAGCCTGTTGCTTGGATTACTTCTTGTTGTGGAATAATAACAGGGCATTAGTAATATATAAAAATATGTATAATCACAGTGGCAAACCTAGTAATGTGCATGTTTTATAAAGAACGCTTAATATGTTGAAGATATGCATTTGAAACATAAACTTAACTCAAAACAAATTTTAAAACTTCTAGGTAGAATAAGAATAGATAATTTGCACCACAGTAATGCCCTTTTGGGACAAGCATGCAAAACTGTGCACAGCACCAAAGCACCAACGTATGAAGGCTGCAATGGACTCTCCTAGAGGCAACAAAAGTGGGACCTCTAGCCGGCCAGGCCAGTACTAAATAACATTTAACAGCTATGACAAAAGCAGGTGTTGCATCATTAAGAGCTGCACCCCTCGTACTAATTGTACTTTGTGGAAATAGGAATAAGGTATTATTGTGCCACATTAGGGGGGGTAATTACAAGCCCACCAGAGAGTCACTTTTTTACAGGGGGTGTACAGCTCAGGACTGTATCTGCAATACCATGCAAAGCCACCTTGCATGGATTTGTATGACCTTGTAGATAAGGTGTAAGGGCACACAGTGCAAGTCGCTGCGTTGCCTCACATTGTGGCAGGGAAGCATGCCATGGGTGTTCCAATGCAACACTCAAGGCGTTTGACATTACTCCAGATTTGCTACATAGCATGAATCTGGGCCAGGGCAAAAGGCTTATGCCAACCCAGAGCAGGTGTAATGAGGAGAAATGTTTACATTTCTACTCGTTTTTTCCTCTTTCCATGTGTGCTGCATTCGCCCATAGAAAACACCTCTTGTGATTGATTTTGCAAAGGAAAGTGTCCCTTATCATATCAAAAACACAGACACCCTTGCAGATTGGAGCAAGGGTTCCTGCATTGGCGCATGGATGCAACTCTTGCAGCAGCAATGGGAAAAAAAGCCAGGAATGCACTGCATCTTGTAAATATGGTGCGTTTGTCTCCTTTCAAATTGGCATAATGCAGCGCAGCACAATGAATTGCGGAGCCTCTCATGCCAATTCATTGTAAATATACCACCACCTTTGGCTGATTGCACTGAATGCCCGGCCTTGTTCCTGCGTCATCCCTTCCCTAGCCCTTATCACCCTTCAGCCACGACCTCTGAATGTTAGTTGCACTAAAAATATTCCAACATGTGCAGTCCCATCATCATATAGTTATTAGTCAGAATAAGAAAACTGTGATGTGACCATAGAAGGGTGGATATTGGCACAGGAAAGCCTTGTCTTTATTCTGTATCTTTCGCGTGTGTGAGGAATGAATAATGATGAGTAAAAAAATGAAAAAGATGAATGTGTAATTTCGTGAAAAGGAGATAACGGTCATTTACACATTTGTGAAGTAAATTACGATTATCATTCAAAACCACCTCTTTAGGGTAGTATCTTTTCTAACTTTTAGCAATGTTATGCAGTGCGTGGAGGTGATGTCCTCGGTTATCAGTCGACATGCACCTTCCTTAATCCCTATAAGCATTCCCTCTCAAGTAATCAGCACATTTGTATCCTTTCATTCCATCATGATGATTCAGATTAAAGGATGAAGACAGTTTATTCATTTTTAATTTCGTGTTTTACCCTATTTCAACAATGAACACACAATCCTCATCACCATCTTGGTCTCGTCTGAGTAATTTTCTTTTGTTTGCTATTCAACCTCACCGCCTGGGCTCATTTCTTTGGTTAGCAGGTTTGCAATTGTTACATCTTAATCAATGCTCTAAAGCTTTTACATTAACTACACTGGAATTTAATTTCCTTGTTGCTAAATTATTTATTCTTGAAGGCCACATGGAAAACAGCTACGTGCAAATGAAAAATATTCATGTCTTCCTTCTCTTTTACCTAATTAAATGTTTCCTATTCTTTGTGTATCTTGTAGCATTTAATTTATTTATTAATTCATGCTGTATTTTATTCGTATTTTTCACAATTAAAAAGGGATTAGGTTTAAGCAACACAGACATTGTGATGTTTTTCACTCAGGCAAATTCCTCTATTTCACTAGAAGTATAAGAGCCAGATGCAGGTAAATCTGAAATACCGAGCCCTTAATAGCGAATTTTACCGATTCGCTCTTAAGAACTCGGTATTTCCGATGTATGTAAAAATTCGGTAAAAATTACCGATTCGGTAACAATCGGTAACAGTTAGCGAATCGGAATGAATCGGTATAAAATAATTACTGATTCCCCATTACCGAATCCATCACCACCACCACCATCACCATTCCTTAATACCGATTCGGTAATTAGCAAATCAGTATTTCAAAAAATCGGTAATTGTCGAATCAGCCAATCCTGTGCTTCTTCATTACCTCACAACCAGGAAGTGGCCACACCCATGCAGTTGCACTGATCCTGAAGCTGTTTGAGAGGCAGGGAGCGCAGCAAACAAGCCAAGAGCAACTCCTCCAAGTTTTTGCAGAGAACACAGAGCAAATATGGACAACCAGGAGAGGGCAAAGGAGGCAGCTGAACGCAAGAGGAAACATAAATTCAGTGAGAGGGAGCTGGAGGTCCTTATTGAGGAGGTCACAAAGGACCATGATAAACCTTTTGGGAAACATTCTCTGCGCTGCCTGAATCCCAGAAGAGGCAGATCTGGCTGGTCATCCAGGAAAAGATCAATGCCACTGGAGTAACCCAGCGCTCCATTGAGGAACTCAAAAAATGCTGGTATGACCTCAGGAAGCTTGCAAAGGAGAGGCTGGAAGAGAGAAAGAAGCTAGCCAAGGTGGAGGAAGAAACACAGCACCTGCACCAACTACCCTGGATCTCCTGGTGGAGTCCACCCTCCAGCTGGAGAGTGTAAGTCGGATTGGGGATGCAGACAGCTCAGCCAGACCTGGCAACAAACAAGGTAAGAAGCATGCACTTCATGCTGTGCCCCCCACTCCCTAACCCCAATCCCCAATAAGGTATTGTGAATCCCACTCCAGTACATGTTTTACTAAAAACCAGCAATGAATTATGGGAGCTGTAGTCAAAAGTAACACATGTCAGAGCAGTCAGTCCACTGACCCCAAAGGCATGTGACACACATCAGCATTTAGCAAGCAGAGAACAGTCAGTTTGATTGGCAGGCATGACATTTATTATTTCACAAATGCTGCCAGATCAGTGAGCAAATGTACATTCTGTCTCCACAGGCGAGCCATCGCGCATGGCTGCAGAGGGGAGCACAGGAAAGACAGGCGGAGGAGGTCCTGTTGCCTGCAGAGCACACCACCCCACCAGCACTCCACCCCACCACCACCACCACCATCACGACCACCACCACCATCACCACCACCACCATCACCATCAATACCATAACCAGCATCACCACCGCCACCATTACGACCACCAGCACCAAGAGCCAGGAGGCATGCAGTGGCTAGCCTGCAGCAGATGGAGGTGTCTGAGGAGGACAGCGAGGGGGGCCAACAGTCCATGGTGGCAGAGGATGCCAACAGTGCAGGCACACAGTCCCCCACCGAGCGCGCCCACACAGGTGCCAGATTCCGCAGGGCAAGGGCAGCCAGTCCATCTTCACTGGGCGAGGAACAGAGTGTATTTGCCGGTCTTGAGGGGAACATGCTCAAGGTGCAGCGCCTGCAAGGCAAAGTGATATGGTCAGTCGAGCGGCAGATGAAACAAATGAATGTGCATATGCTGTTAATTGAGACGGGCATCAGTAGCATGAACAATACTGTGGCTGAGGGCAAGAGGGCATGTCCGAGGCAGTGAGGCTGCTGTGCAGCAAATTGGATGAGGACCGTTTGGCAAGGCGCAGGGAGAGGCAGAAACTGGTCAATTACACTAAGGCAGTGAACCGCCTCTCCACTGCCACCTCTCTGCTCTACAGGCGCTCAGTGGCCATGCAGGAGGAGATGGCCCACTGCAGCTGTGACATGGCAAGGGTGCTTATCACAGTGACCAGTGCACTGGAAGTGCTACAGACACACCAGGTAGCCACTACAGGTGCAGGTGATGGGGGGATAGTGTTATGTTATGTTATGTCAAAAATATTTATACAGCGCACAGACACCAAACGGTTTCATGGCGCTAAGAACAACGGGGAGAGAGTGGGCGCATAATTACGCATAGGCCTGCCAGAACAGATGAGTTTTGAGTGAGCTCCTGAAGGAAGCATAGCTAGGAGTTAGTCTGAGTTCACTCGGAAGTGAGTTCCATAGCCTGGGGGCCAAAAGTGAGAAACAGAGGCCGCCGTGTTTTTTCCGCTTAAATGCTGGAATAATAAGCAGGTTATGGTGAGAGGAACACAGATCACGGGAAGGGGCATACCGATGGATCCTAGAAGCTACAAAGGCAGGACCTTGGTCATGTAATGCCTTGAAAATGGTACAGCCAAGTTTGAAAATACAACGCTTGGCGACCGGAAGCCAATGTAGGTTCTTCAATAATGGAGAAACGTGTTGATGTTTTGGCTGACAAAAGACTAGCCTAGCTGCTTGGTTTTGCACAAGTTGCAAACGATGGAGCTGGTAAGCAGGGATGCCAACATAAGGAGCGTTGGCATAGTCGATACGAGAGGTGATCAGGGCCATGATGACAAGTATGAGAGTCTCCATGGACAGAAACCTACAGATTTTGTGAATCCTGCGAAGGTGAAAAAAACAGGCCGAGGTGACTGCATTGATCTGAGGTTTCATTGAAAGGGCTTTGCAGATGATGACACCCAGACTCTTAGCGGAGTCAGCAGGGAGCGGTGGGGTGCCCAAAGAGGATGGTCAAAAGCTAGCATTCCAAGAGTTGGGAGGTCCCTCAGTTAGAACAAGCTCTGTTTTATCGGGATTTAGCTTCAGCTGGCTATGACACATCCATTCGCTGATGGAAAGCAGGGTGGATTGAAAATTAGTACGGGATGCAGTGGTGGAATCAAGATTGAAGACCAGCTGAAGGTCATTGGCATAGTTAAAGATGATGACCAGGCTATTGCGGAGGGAAACAATCAAAGGTTGCATATAGAGGTTAAACAAAAGGGGCGATAGAGCAGAGCCCTGGGGGACTCCACAAGTCAAACTGGAGTGTGGTGCCGCAAAAGTGGAAAGGTGGACCGCCTGAGTGCGCGGACAGCAATCATTAGGCGAACCAGAGCTCACTTTATTCAATAGTGTCACAAAGTCAGTCTTGGAGATTGGGGAAAAACATCTAATGAAAGTGAGTTCTTACAAGGTAAGGCCAGGGCAAAGGGGGAGGAAGGGGTGGAAATATAATTTTTTATTGTGATGATTTTCTCAATAAAATAAGAATTGAGTGAATCACAAAGTGTTTGTGAGGGGACAGCTTGAATAGTCACCCGATCGGGTTGTGTGAACAGAATGGAAGTCGCGAAGAGCCAGGATACCGCAGTCCATAGCAGCCATCCTAGCACTGAGGCTCATACGCCCAATGTGCTGTAGCTTATGGAGGTCAGAGGAAGTGTAGGTGTATGAACGGGCGTTATCACTGGCCCCTGGGTCCGGCTGGGCGCAGACGGGCGCAGACGGGCTTGCCTTTGGCGCGCCTTCGGCGTGCGATCGGCGCCCCCGCGGCGCCCGCCCGCTGCGCCTCCGTCTGGTCTCCATCTTAAGTAGGCCTAATTAGGAGAACAACTAGCCCGCTAACCTGCATGAGTAGTGGAGCAGGCAGGAAGTTGTGGAAGGTAGTGACGCTCGTGAGAGGACTCTCCGCTCAATCGGCACTATGCCGCGGCGGAACGGGGTCAAGAGCGTGAGTGATGCCAGGTAAGTTTAAAAAAGTACAAAGGAACACAGTTTCAAAAGAACACAAAAGTACTTTTAGTAAGATATCACTAATAAAAATGGCAGAGCGCTGTGCGCACGTCAGGTAGCCCAAAGCGCCGCGTTCGTCGCAAGAGCGAACTCGCCACCCCCTAAAATAGCCGATTCATCAGCAACAACTAGCCCGCTAACCTGCGTGGGTAGTGGAGCAGGCAGGAAGTTGTGGAAGGTAGTGACGCTCGTGAGAGGACCCTCCGCTCAATCGGCACTATGCCGTGGCGGAACGGGGTCAATAGTGAAGAGGCAACTAGCCACAGTAGCATCATGCCGCCTATAACAGAATCCAGGAGGCAAAGCAAATGGCACAGCGCTGCCACAGGACAGACTGCCAGGGAGGACAGTGCTCCCAGGGAACGCAGCAGTGCTGCATGTGGGTGCAGGAAGTAATGCCAGCCATTACATGCATTACGGAATGGGTGATGTAACAAATTACGCCTTTGTAATATGCATTTCATTCTGGCCTGGCATGTTTAGTCCTTTATGTTGTGGCGGTGTGCTATGCTAATTAAACACCATCACTAACTTACATTAACTGGCTGTGTCTACTTACTCAGAAATAGTTGCATGTGATCTCTGCCCAACTGTGTCTCCCATCTGGTGCTGCTGCCACACCTGCTGCGCTGTGCTCTGGCTGTGGGAAATCTTCACCCTTATCCTCAGAGTCAGTTAGTTCCACTGCTGTTCCTTTCTTTCTGGCAAGGTTATGCAGCATAGCACATGTCGCTATTATTTTACAGCAGATGATGGGGCGGTACTGACGTGCACCTCCCCTTTTGTGGAGGCAGCGGACCCTGCTCCAAAGGTGCGCTTCACAACATTGCACATCCTTTTATGTGCCACATTGCATCTTCTCTCACTTGGGGTAGATGGGTTGAGGTATGGAGTCAGGATAAATGCCCGCACGGCATGTGCGCTGTCACCTAAGTGAGAAAGAAAGTGCAATAATAAGAGTCACCAACACATCCATCCAAGGTATCCATCAGGGTGTGTTACATTGATTTACCCAGAATGTATCCTTCTCCAAATTCACCCCCAGCCAGACGTGTGTAGATCACACTGTTCCTGAATATGTAGGAGGCATGGATACTCCCTGGAAATTTGGCCACAATGTCAGTGATGATGTGGTCCGCATCGCATATCACTGCACGTTGATGGAATACGTAGATTTCCAGTTCCGGTATATGTACTCTGTTGCTGCAGGTAGGCATATTGGTATGTGTGTCTCATCAATGCACCCTATTACAAGTGGGAACTGAGCCTTTTGGTAAAAATCCAGATTTCTCTTCTGCAGTTCTGCCTTTGTGCTGAGGAAGCATATGTAGTGATGCATTCTTTGCATCATGGCATCCAGGAATGAGTTGAAGAAATGGGACAGGCAACTCTGTGATACATCACCTGCCACAGCTATCACCCCCTGGTAACTTCCTGATGCAAGTAGGTGCAGGCTATAGAGCTCCTGTACATGTGTTGGTATAGCGTGCACCCTTGGTGTCTGATGCTCCAGGAGTGGGTGCAGGTCCCGTATCAGGTCTAGGATGGTTTGGGGGTGTAGCTTGTACCTCTCATGGATTTCAGCCTCAGTCAGATGGAACAGTCTAACGCGCAGTCTGTACACGCGCTTCTCCCGTCTCCAGATCCTCAGTCCTTCTGCTTGCAAAAGTAGCCGCCTTGCTATTACGTAGAGGGCTGCCATTGTATTCACACTGTTGCATTTTGGGGCTGTTTAAATGCAGTGCACCTGATTACCACCTGCTTTGAGTCAGTGGTAATTAGCGACTCCTAAATACCGAAAAATCAAAAATTCGGTATTACCGATTTTTGGTACATCGGATTTGCGATTTTTTAAGGATTTTTCGTTTACCGATTCGGTATTTAGAGGTTTCGGTGTCTGCTAATTGCAAATTAAGGAATCGGTAACTGGTTTCTCTTGTTTTTACCAATTCCTTATTTGCGATGGCGTTTAGTGTTACCTACATTGCACATGGCTAAATACCGGTCGGTAACGCAGAAATTCTGCGAATTTCGGCATTACCGACCGGTATTTAGCCACCTACATCTGGCCCTAAATTGTTAAATTAATTAAAGCTATGGAGCAGCACTGGAAAATGAAGAGTGTCCAGGTTTCAAGATTAGGAACATTCCGATTCCATTTGTATTGTTTATTAGTAATGTTAGTATTCTGTATCTTAATTATAATGTCCATATGGCTAGAAACATCTGATGCATGTTTAATCTCATATACTTGAAGGGTCTTTTGAGCACAAAGGGCCTGATTCACATAGATAAACTTACACTTTTGTGTAAGTTTGCGATTGTTTGCAATCCACAAAGAGTTTTACGAGTAGTACCTTTACGAGTGTAGAATCTCTGTACATAAAAAGCTAGGACACTACAATCTTTGAGCATACCCCAAAATAGTTTTAGAGAATGATGTGGAGTTGTTTCAAAACATGAGCAAATTAAGCACCTGTCAATCAGCTCTCTCCCAGACGCATAGAAAACTGGGAATGTTTTAATTTAACAGTTTATCCTAAATGTTCTGCAAAAATCTACTATTTATACTGTCCTGTCTAACTTTAACCGATTTACCAGCCTCTATGCCAGCTTCAACATCTTTAATTTTCTTCCCCACTTTCTATCTTTCTCAATTTGATCTCTACCTCACCTCACTGTTTACCCCATTTCTTAATTTTGAATTCCCCATACTGTAACTCCATCTAATTCACTTATTGCAACCTCATGTCTCTTCAGCTCACCATTCTTTTGCTGTCTCCATATTTCTAAACTCCAACTCTCTCTTTTATTTTCTTTAACTTACATTACTTCTTGAGACACGTCCCTTCTTATCAGATTCCTCCTAGGGATTATAAAATGGCAGATAAGCTTCCCCCAAGGCCAGTTTGATTGTGCATCCATCTCTCTTCATTTGTGTGACAAAGTTCCCCTCAAAGCCTGCTTCCCTTTGTATTATTTTGTGGGTTTTATTTGTGTTTTACCAAGCATTTTTTATCCCCTGTCTTAAGAGGATCGGGCCTTTTGAAGTGTAAAATATCCCTGCTATATCTATAGAAGACAAGCACTCCTGTGATCTGTGCTGATGTCTGTTTGTTCTCAAATATGCTTCACGTGTTACGAATTAAATCGTTTTTTTAACAGTGTCAGATTGATGTATTATTGTTTCTATATATATGGGGATGCACATGATTAAATGCTTCCATCACTTTTGCTCCTCCCATTTTTCCTATTAAGCATACACAAAGGTGCCAAGAAGTGAACCAGAAGAGTGTACTCACCTTCCCTGTGTCCCAACTGGAGAGGAAACTAAATTGCTACTGGAAGAAGCAACCTGGGAAAAATAGCATTTAATAGATTTTGTGTGTTTACTTTTGGTTTATTCTCGCTCATGGCGTGGACCTGATATTCCATTCTGGAATTGTTAGGATCATGCCATGACAGAGTTGGGACAGTTGACGGGGAGCCACCGGAGCTGGAAGTCGTGTACCCTGTGGTGCATCATTTCTATTGAATAAAGTACGTGATAGGCAATTATTGTCACTTCCTTACTTAACAATTTGGCGACACTGCTCGGATCTTCATGTGTAAGGAGGATATTGTTTTCTCTCTTTTCCAACTTCTGGAAAGAATTTTCTTTTGCCATTTGGATTTACTTGTGCAAGTTTTCCCCCTTACGTTAACCTGAGTTTTGGATTTGCTGCGTGTGATATGGCCTGACTACACGTTCTATGTTCTAGCGTGGAGCCAGGTCTACTGGGGGTTCTGAGAGTTGTCAGTTGGCGAGCTGGTCGATGGCTTGGGTTGCTCATTAAAGCCTCGCCTGAACTTATCTAAAAGCATCTTGTTCACTTTGTCACACTGGCGACGATTGCATGCGTGAGCAGTAAGGCAAAGCAACCCCAACATCAGGAAGTCTCCTGAGAAGAACTAACATTAAAAAAAGAAGAAACAAGAGATCTACCTGGACAAAGGAGGTCAGAGGTGGAAGCCTGGTCTTGTTAATCTCGAAGGAAGGAGTCGGTGGGAGCAGCGTAAAGCGCCTGGGCATGTCTACAGGTATTATAGGTCCAGCAGAGGCTCAGAGCTGTTCCTGACACTCAAGGACATCTCTACGTGTCACGCCCCGCGACGCATTTTGGTTGTGCACTACTCCCCAAGAAAGCAAGATCAATGGCTGTTTAGCGGTGTTGCTGATATGCAGGGGCCTAGCGCTGCCGGTGATATGCAGGTGCCTATCTGCGTGTCACGCTGCGCATCACGTTCTTGGTTGTGCACTATTTTCTATGAAAAGAAGTCCAAAGGCTGTTTCACTCCTCTGCAGGAAAAAAAAGCTAATCCAACTATAAAAAGAGGCCTAAAGGTTTTCTCTGTGACGTCGGCAACCATTTTGAGGCTGCAGAGCTTTTGGAAAATGTAAAAGTCTGGATGAGAAGAGGCAATTATAACAAGAAAGATTGGTTGGTTGTTTTTACTGGCTTGTGATCACGGTGACAAGCACACCTTTATTAGGACGTCTTATGTAGTTTGGAAGTACTTTGGTTATGAGACTTGGTGAGAACATACAACATTCCTCGCAATTTAAAAAAAAATCTTTTTTGTAATTAAGATATAAGTGTTAAGCGATAAGAAAGAGGAAGGATAGAAATTTTTTTAATTTTTTTTAATCTTTTCTCTTGTTTATTTCTTGTCAAGGTTTGGGAGATGCAAAATGTTACTTCTCCACTGTTTTTTCTGTCTAATCCAGGGGAGGCTCCAGTGAAGTGGAAAAAATGGCAGAAATATTCATAAATTATGCGAGAGTGTGTGGCACTAATTTGAGTGCAAGAAGTGTTAGAGAACTTGCTGCAGTTAAGCCCTGCAGTTCAAAGGGGGTTGAATGAATATGAAATTTGTATAAAACAATTAGATATACATTATCTGCCTAAGGTGAGTACCATCATGGAGCGGTATTACTTTGGATTAAGGGAACAAGGAAAGGATGAAACTGTGGAGGAATTTATGACCTTATTATGCAAATTGGCTTCAAGTTGTACGTTTGGGGAACTTGTGGAAGAGAGAATAAGTGACCAATTTGTTTTAAGATACTCCAGTGACAAGATAAGAGAAGAGCTTTGGTTAAAGGATGAGCTGCCGTTGGACGAAGTTATGATTAAGGCAAACGTGTAGAACATATGCTAAAATGTGTTGGTGAGTTGAGTAAGATTGGTAAACAACCGAGTCTTGCAGATAAAGTTGAAGAAGTGGTATGTCAGGCAATACAAACATTTTATTCTGTGCAACAATATAATAATGTCAACTGCAAGAGTAAGGAAGAAAATAAGGCGACTAATGTACCATATGAAATAAAAAAATTTATGATGTTTCAGGGAACCTGCTATCGATGTGGTAAATTTGGTCACAAGGCTAATGCAAGAGAGTGCCCTGCTCTCAAAGTGGTCTGCGATACAAAAGATGATGAAGGACGGAGCGTTTGAGCAAATCAAACACTCACCCCCAGTCAACTGATCTGGGTTTAATCCATCCCCATTCTTTATCTCACTCAGCCACCCCAGTTCAGACATGGCCATATGAAAATCAGTCTGACCCTGTGCCTCATGGGAACAGTCCAGCCCGAACCCCCAAGCCATGTCTTCCCTGGACCGGAAACGAGCATCCTGGGACTGGTTTCGGATTCATAATCCTCATCAGCCAGGCTATCTTGAATCCAGTGGCCAAGTGAGCAAGGGACTCAAGTCTGAGCATACCCTGCCACACTTAGGGTGAACAAAGCTATACAAAAGGGGATGACGGACGGAGCGTTTGATCAAATCAAACACTCACCCCCAGTCAACTGATCTGGGTTTAATCCATCACTCAAAGTGGTCTGCAGCACTTGTCGATAAAGGGGACATTTCACAAAAAACTGTCATTATCGTAACAAAAAAGAAAGCAGGAATGAAGTAAGAGAGGTTACTTTTGAAGTGAATGAGTGTGATGTGGAACATTCTTCTGAGTGGGTCAAGGTGGGAGATGTAAAGATTAAAAGGAAGTTTGACTCATGCTCTCACCTCACTTTCATATCTAAGGATGAGTTTGGAAAGAATTTCTCAAGTAAGATACATTTAATAAAATCGGATGTGAGACCCACAGGCTAAGGTGGTACTCCAATAAAAATGTTGGGTTACTTTATGAGTTGTATAGAATGGAAGATGTACTGATGCTAAAAATGTATATGGCAGAAAAAGGAGACAACTTGCTAAGCTGGACTCACCAAGCACGCTTGGGCATTATTCTAAATCCTAATGGTAAACCTCTGTGCAAGTACAGGCCATTGTCAATGTTGATAACAAATTTGTAAAGAAGTTTGAATGTTTGTTCAGTAATACTTTGGGTTGTCTAAAAGATTACAGTCACCGGATTAAACTTAAGCTTGGTGCCAAAGCTATTACTGCAAAGGTGAGGAGAATTCCCATCAGTGTACTGGAGGCAGTTCAAAAGGAGATTGACAATTTACTAGCTGCTGGGGTGAGAGAGCCTGTGAAGGCCACTGAGAGGTTGGCTCCCATTGTTGTAGCGCATAAGACCAACAATGAGATTCGTCTATGTGTCGACCTTCGCGCCATTAACAAGGAGGTTGTGCCGGACAAGTTTTCTCTCCCCAACATTGATGAAATGATTTCGACCTTGGATGGTGCTTGTTATTTTAGTACCTTAGAACTGGCATCGACATACCACCAGGTACCCCTCAGTAAGGATTCACAAGAGCTTACTGCATTCATTACACTCATGGGGGCATTTAAGTTCTTAAGGATGCCCTTCGGGTTAGTGTCAGCAGCCTCTGTTTTTCAGAGGATAATGAATGATGTCATCAAAGGCATACCTGGTGTCAGATGTTACCAATATGATGTATTAATTTGTGGGAAAAACCATTGAGGAACATGATTGTAGAGTTGATAAAGTGCTGGAAAGATTGCTTGGGGCTGGTTTGTCTGTATGTCATGATAAGTGTAAGTTTGGTGATACAGAGCTTTGTTATCTTTGTCATCATATATCTATTAGTGGCGTGAGACCTAAAAAAGAGTTGGTAGACAACATAGAGAAGTTAAAGGAACCATGTTCAAAGGACGAGCTATCCTCCTTCTTGGGTATGGCTGAGTTTTACAACAAATTCATTATGAATTTCGGGGATAAAACTGTTCATCTCAGACGTTTACTGGGCAAGAATGCTGAGTTTGTGTGGGATGAGGTGTGTAAGGAGGAGTTTTTAGGTGTTAGGAAGGACCTCAGGAATGCACCCAATTTACAGGCATTCAAACCAGGTGATGTGACATATATCATAACTGATGCCAGCAAAAAAGGTTCGGGTGCTCTACTTATCCAGTTGCATAATGGCCATGAGGATTAATTGCGTGTGCGTCCAGGTGTCTTAAGGGTGCTGAGCTCAACTACTCAGTTATTGAAAAGGAGGCTTTTGCCATCTTTTTGGCTCATAATAAATATAAGAATTTTGTCTGGGGTACATCTTTTTTTGTCAGGTCAGATCATAAGCCCCTTAAAAAAAATTTGAAAAGAAAGATCTTGACTCTATCTCCTCTAGGATCAGAAGGTGGGGTATTTCACTGCAGGAATACAATTTCTATTTTGAACATATTCCCGGAAGTACAAATGTGTCTGCTGACTGCCTCTCACGATTAGTGGACACTGTGGACTCAATGGATCTGTATTGTGAGGAAGGACAGGATGAGGAGTTTGATGTAAGAGTGTGTGACATCATTTTAGGAGTAATAAAGGAAGATGAGTGGAAGGAAGAAACACATAAATATTCAGAATTGTTGGGTGTGATGGATTTGTTGTCACCAGACAAGGAAAACAGTCTTGAAAAGCCCTGGTCGTTAGTGTCGAATGAGTTAGCCATTGTTGAGGGCATCCTAACTAGAGGGACGAGACTAGTCCTACCAGAGGGTTTAAGACGCAACATTGTCCAGATGGCACACGAAGGACACATGGGTATTTAAAAAAAAACAAAGAACACATCAGACAATATTTTTGGTGGCCTGGTTTGGATCTTATGGTGGAATGTGCAGTTCCTGATTGAGTCCCTTGCTCTTTAAGCAACAAAGTTCTTAAGCCCAGGCAACCACCAATGGTTTGTAGGAGATTACCCATATATCCTTGGGATGAGGTTGCCATTGACATTGTTGGTCCCCTTCATGGTGAACATCAAACGCCTTATTTAATTGTTTTTATGGATTTATACTCTCGGTGGATTGAGGTCAGTTCAGTGAGAGATATCACAACACGATGCATAATTAAGTTTTTGGATTCTATCTTCAAACGTGAAAGTTTTCCTCCATCATTACTACCGGACAATGGACCACAATTCTGTTCACGTTAAATGGAGGATTATTTAGTGAAGGGTGGCATTGAACACAAAAAAATCTCTCTCTTTATCATCCTGAGTCTAATGGTGGTGTTGAGAGATTGAACAAAACCTTGAAGGAAAGCATTCAACTGGCAAGAGTTAACTCTTTAAAATGGAGGGACGAGTTCCAAAATCGAAGTTCTGCTTTTAGATTTACATCTCATTCTTCAACCGGGAAGACACCCTTTGAATTATTCAAAGGAAGGTTTCCCAATACTTTTTCATGTCCAGTGTGTATGATTCTGGATAAAGGTCTCAACAATAACATTGGTGAATGGAGAGACAAAGAATTGGCTCTTCAACAAAAAAAGAAGGTCTATCTCATTGCTCGACGATCTAGTAGAATTGTTGAGATCAAGGTTTGTGACAATGTCAAAATTAAAGCTCCTGTGGGCTGTCAGAACAGGTCCAAATTCACTTTTGTAAAGAGTGTGGTTAAACTGTTAAAAAATGGTGTAAAAACTGATGATGGTCGCATTTGGAACCATAGTCGAGTTGTTCATGTTAGACTTAACAACAGAATCATGTCAGACCTGGAAGTTTCTGATGGGTTTCGTCTTCTTCTCGTTCACTATCTGTGCCTACTCGCAAGAGTTTTAGAGTCTGTAAAAGCCCAAGTTATCTTCATGATTTTATGAGATAGTAGTTGTACTTTTGTTATATTTTATATGGTGTTCCCTCTTTTGTCTTTTTCAGGGGGACGAAGGGTTATGATTAGTTTCTGGTGATAGCTAGTTGTTTCTTGCTGATATTTTATTGCAATATTGTATTTCAAATGTAAGGAGGAAGAATTGTGATATGGCCTGGCTCCACGTTCTATGGTCTAGCGTGCAAACAGGTCTCCTGGGGGTACTGAGAGTTGTCCCTTGGCGAGCTGGTCAATGGCTGGGGTTGCTCATTAAAGTCTCGTCTGAACTCATCTAAAAGCGTCTTGTTCACTTTGTCACACTACATTCCCAGATTTGCAAGTTCTGCATTCGTTTTGATTTGGGAAATTACATTTGAGTATTTAGCCAAGTACCCTGGATGCATCTTTCGAAATGGCTTACCTGCCATTGGTGGAATAATTTCTCTTTCTTCATTTCATGGATTTAGACATTTCTGGATTTACGAACGCTGGTATCTATTTGAGAATGTACTTGTGCATCAGTAGAGAGATGCTGGAGAGCTGCCACCAGTTGTTTTAGTCACGATCACGCACTATGTGGTCTATGTAGTGACGTGATGTACGTGCAGCCATTTTGATCCTGTTGAGCAGCCATACTCATTTCAGCTCCTTCGTTTCTTCAGTTCAGGAGTTTTTGGGATCACTCCAATAACGCTTCAGGAAGTTTTTGATGTCAGTGTTAACGTTTTAACTGTTCCGGTTGTAAGCAGGATAATCGTGGTGAGACAAGTGAGTTGCAAAGTTTTTGTTTAAGGGAATTTCAGCAATGTCATGCATGTCATCCTGTATTTGGGATTGATTTTTATTCACATCTTTTGGGGTTTGGTTGTTTTCTCTTCAAAGACTTCTGCATTTCTTCAAGCATATTTTTTTGCCATGGTTTGTATATTCTATTAATTTTCATACTGGCAAAAGGGTCAAGATTAGACGCCACATCTCTCATTCAGCAAACCATTCCCTTGTTATAGAATATATGTTTTTTTCAGAATGTTTTTATGAGGATGAACTGTGAATACTCTTTTTTATCCATTGAACTAGTCCCTTATTCTTATTTATTTTGTGTGCTTTTAAGTCCATAGCAGAAATATGTGCACAAAGTTCCACACTTTAATGCTTTTGGCTGGCTGGTAGTTCACCTTGCATAAAGTAGTCAGCGAAGAGCGCCTTCCTGAACTTAAAGCTATTGAACAAAATAAAACCTTTCATCTCAGCCAAGGACCTTAAACAACTTACCCAATCACTGGTGTTATCCAGATTAGACTATGGGATCGCAACACTGTCAGGCTCAGCAAAGGCACACCTGGCCCCCCTTAAAACAACACTAAACGCAGCAGCTAGAATGGCCACAGGAGTGAAGAAATTTGACTAAATCTCACCCGCACTCAGAGAACTAAAATGGCTCCCAGTTGAAATGTGTTCCAGTTTTAGAACAGCCTGCCTCACCCACAAAGCCCTTCACACAGGCAAACCTGAATACTTGGCCTCTAAACTCAAAAAAGCCGGACAAAACAGGTCCCTCCGAAGCTCAAACACGCTACTACTCATCCCAATGAAAGTATGCAAACAAAAAACCGCAGCCCGATCCTTCGTGGGAAACGCGCCCAAAATCTGAAACGCTATCCCTCCTCATATAAGAACTATCTCCTCCTTCGCAAAATTCAAAGAGCACCTAAAACATCTTTTCCTGGATCGGTCCCTAGCAAAGGGGCATGAGACGCAGAAGAGCTATTGACAATACCCACCGGTGGGGGTGGGATACCCAGACTACGGTCATCCTGATAAGGTACTACGAGTACGCATGGGCACTGGTGACTTATCCCTCTAATACGCAAGTGTATTCCCGATATTGTCTCAAGACTCTTGACACTTGTGCAGATATCTGCACTGTACTTACTGTGAATGTTTGTTTGGTCTATGTATTTGAGCGGTTGTGAATACGCCTAGGTCTGGCTAGCGCTATATAAAACTTCATAATAATAAAATAATAATAACTGTGGATGTTGAAGGGAAAATGTCAGCTGCACAAATAAAAGGAATTGTTTTATATTCTGTAGGGTCTGAGGAGCTTAAAGCATTTAATCAAATTCCTAAGGAGGGTGGAGACGGTGATATAAATATTTTTGAAAGAGTGATTTCTGATTTTGATCGTTATTTTTCACCAAAGGTTTGTAGTGGAATTTTACTGTACAACTTTTTTCAGTGGAAACAAGACATTGGTCAGTCGGTGGATAATTATGTTTCTGCACTTAGGACATTATCTCTGGATTGTAAATTTAGCAGGTTACAAGAGGATTTGATCAGGGATCAAGTGGTCATGCATGTAAAGGATCCTGCTATCCAAGAAAGATTGTGGGTGAATGGTGACGCGAGTTTTGAATGCATTTTAGCCATAGCAAGGAAGGCTGAGATGTTGAGTAGAAGTACCAAAGAAGTAAAAGCTGATGTTAAAGTGAAAGAATATGAGATTGTTGGTAAAGTGAGCTGCAGAAAGAACTAAAAGTGTGAGGAGCATAAGAAGAAAAAGTCAGGGAATGTGAAAATGAGACATGTAGAATTCAATAGGCACAATTCAAGGTGTTATAGATGTGACAGTAAATCACACTTTGCTAACAACAAATCATATTCTGCGGTTAAGCAGAAGTGTACTAATTGCAGCGTAATAGGACATTTCATCAAGGTGTGCAAGAAGGGCAAGAACAACAAGAGTGTAAAGGATGGCAATAGTAGTGAGGATGATTACTTGGAGCATGATGCAAAGGATGACAATTTGTTTGTGTTGAGTATTAAGGACACTATTCTTGTTATGCTTAATATCAACAGTGTTCTGATCAAATAGACAGTGTGTGTCATGACAATTGGAGCAGAGGAGATTCAGATTTATGCTGACTCTGGTTCTCCCTATTCTATTGTCAATGTGCATGTATGGAAGTCCACATTTCCTGAGAGATTAGGAACCAGTTTACAGAAACCAGCTATCCACCCAAAAGGATATTCAGGTGAAAGGATAGAAAGGATCAGGTTCCAATTTTTGGTTTTTAGATACAAAAACATGTGTGTTGCCAAACTTTAAGTGTCTATAAAAGATCCTTCTGTTCTAGGTTGGCTTGAGCAAGGGAAGCTTGACATTATCCTAAATCCTAATAGTGCCTATCTCGTTAGGGTGATTAGGAGATCGCAATGGCACTGGAGATGACATCCTAAAGAAATTCCCAGGTGTTTTAAAGATGAAAAGGAGATCATATTGACAGAAAATGTATGCCCTAGGATTCATAAGCCAAGGAACATTCCTATGAAAGTGAGGAATGAAGTGGAATAAGAACTAAAAAAAAATTGGTTTAGGGGAATATAATTGAAAAACTCAAATCATCTGAATGGGTTTCTCCCATTGTGGTTGCAAGACGGGCAAACAGCAATATTAGACATTGCATTGAGTTGTGCCACCTTAAAAGAATATTTTAATTGACCAATTTCCACTACCACATATCTCTAAAATGTTAGCTTTGGTGGGAAATGCAAAGTTTTTTTCTACCATTGACCTGTTCGCTGCCTACCACCAGATTGTTTTACATGATAATTGCAAACAGTTGACTGCTTTTATCACACTTTTTGGCTGCTATCAGTATAAGAGGATGCTGTTTTGGCTCTCTTCAGCCACTGCTGTGTTCCAGCGCATCTTACATAATCTTTTTGGGGACTGTAAAAATGCTGTCTGTTTCCAGGATGATATTCTGATTTTTGGGATACACAAAACTGAACATGATAGTAGTTTGGAAATCTTATGTAAGAAGCACAAGTTTATATGGGATAATGAATGTGAAAAGGAGTTCAGTGATGTGAAAGTAGCTATTTCTGAGGCTTCTGCGTTGTGTGGATTTGACCATCAACTTACCTGTGTCTTCGCCACAGATCTTAAAATAACAGAGGGAGTGGCCCAATTATCCAAGGGACAGGGCACCAACACTGCCAGTGTAAAGTGAAAATTCCCTTGGATCAATGTCAATCACAACCACCATTAATCCTTTCCATTCAACCTTGCATCCATACCAATGCCAAAATAGGAAACCCCCACAGTTATGAGTACAAACACATCAAAGTTGAAGCTCCCAATTATAAGAAAATATTCAAATGTATTTATGTAATCAATATAAAAAAATATTAAAAACACGATGATAGGAATAAATCACATTAAC